>NC_135233.1:982054305-982683305 GCF_051348905.1 Ranitomeya variabilis | reverse complement strand
ACAGTGGTTTACCCCCACATATGGGGTACCAGCATACTCAGGACAAATTGGACAACAACTTTTGGGGTCCAATTTCTCTTGTTACCCTTGTGAAAATAAAAACTTGGGGGCTAAAAAATCTTTATTGTTAAAAAATATATATTTTCTATTTTCACGACTCTGCATTATAAACTTCTGTGATGCACTTGGGCATTCAAAGTTCTCACTACACATCTAGATAAGTTCCATGGGGGGTCTAGTTTCCAAAATGGGGTCACTTTTGGGGGGTTTCTGCTGTTTAGGCACATCAGGGGCTCTCCAAACGCGACATGGCGTCCGATCTCAATTCCAGTCAATTTTGCATTGAAAAGTCAAATGGCGCTCCTTTGCTTCCGAGCTCAGCCATGCGCCCAAACAGTGGTTTACCCCAACATATGGGGTGTCGGCGTACTCAAGACAAATTGTACAACAGCTTCTGGGGTCCATTTTCTCCTGTTACCCTTGGTAAAATAAAAATTTGGAGGCAAAAAGATCATTTTTGTAGAAAAAATGCGATTTTTTTATTTTCACGGCTCTACGTTATAAACTTCTGTGAAGCACCTGGGGGTTTAAAGTGCTCACCACACATCTAGATAAGTTCCTTAAGGGGTCTAGTTTCCAAAATGGTGTCATATGTGGGGGGTCTCTACTGTTTAGGCACATCAGCGGCTCTCCAAATGTGACATGGCGTCCGATCTCAATTCCAGCCAATTCTACATTGAAAAAGTAAAACGACACTCCTTCTCTTCCAAGCTCTGCGGTGCGCCCAAACAGTGGTTTACCCCCATATATGGGGTATCGACGTACTCAGGAGAAATTGCAAAACAACTTTTGTGGTCTAATTTCTCCTGTTACCCTTGTGAAAATAAAAATTTGGGGGCAAAAAGATCATTTTTGTAGAAAAAATGAGATTTTTTATTTTCACGGCTCTACGTTATAAACTTCTGTGAAGCACTTGGGGGTTCAAAGTGCTCACCACACATCTAGATAAGTTCCTTGGGGGGTCTAGTTTCCAAAATGGTATCACTTGTGGGGGGTTTCCACTGTTTAGGCACATCAGGGACTCTCCAAACGCGACATGGCATCCGATCTCAATTCCAGCCAATTCTGCATTGAAAAAGTCAAACGGTGCTCCTTCACTTCCAAGCTCTGCGGTGCGCCCAAACAGTGGTTTACCCCCATATATGGGGTATCGACGTACTCAGGAGAAATTGCACAACAACTTTTTTGGTCTAATTTCTCCCGTTACCCTTGTAAAAATAAAAATTTGGGGGCAAAAAGATCATTTTTGTAGAAAAAATGAGATTTTTTATTTTCACGGCTCTACGTTATAAACTTCTGTGAAGCACTTGGGGGTTCAAAGTGCTCACCACACATCTAGATAAGTTCCTTGGGGGGTCTAGTTTCCAAAATGGTATCACTTGTGGGGGGTTTCCACTGTTTAGGCACATCAGGGACTCTCCAAACGCGACATGGCATCCGATCTCAATTCCAGCCAATTCTGCATTGAAAAAGTCAAACGGTGCTCCTTCACTTCCAAGCTCTGCGGTGCGCCCAAACAGTGGTTTACCTCCACATATGGGGTATCGACGTACTCAGGAGAAATTGCACAACAACTTTTGTGGTCTAATTTCTCCTGTTACCCTTGTGAAAATAAGAATTTGTGGGCGAAAAAATCATTTTTGTGAAAACAAATGCGATTTTTTATTTTCACGGCTCTACGTTATAAACTTCTGTGAAGCACTTGGGGGTTCAAAGTGCTCACCACACATCTAGATAAGTTCCTTGGGGGGTCTAGTTTCCAAAATGGTGTCACTTGTGGGGGGTTTCCACTGTTTAGGCACATTAGGGGCTCTCCAAACGCGACATGGCGTCCGATCTCAATTCCAGCCAATTCTGCATTGAAACAGTCAAACGGTGCTCCTTCACTTCCAAGCTCTGCGGTGCGCCCAAACAGTGGTTTACCTCCACATATGGGGTATCGGCGTACTCAGGAAAAATTGCACAACAAAATTTGTGGTTAAATTTCTGTTTTTACACTTGTGAAAATTAAAAAAAATGGTTCTGAAGTAAAATGTTTGCAAAAAAAAGTAAAATGTTAATTTTTTTCTTCCACATTGTTTTAGTTCCTGTGAAGTACGTAAAGGGTTAATAAACTTCTTGAATGTGGTTTTGAGCAGCTTGAGGGGTGCAGTTTTTAGAATGGTGTCACACTTGGTTATTTTCTATCATATAGACCCCTCAAAATCACTTCAAAGGTGATGTGGTCCCTAAAAAAAACATGGTGTTGTACAAATGAGTAATTGCTGATCAACTTTTAACCCTTATAACTCCCTAACAAAAAAAAAAATTGTTTCCAAAATTGTGCTGATGTAAAGTAGACATGTGAGAAATGTTATTTATTAACTATTTTTTGTGACATATCTCTCTGATTTAAGGGCATAAAAATACAAAGTTTGAAAATTGCAAAATTTTAAAAATTTTCGCCATATTTCCATTTTTTTCATAAATAATCGCAAGTAATATCGAAGAAATGTTACCACTAACTTGAAGTACAACATGTCACGAAAAAACAATCTCAGAATCAGCGGGATCCGATAAAGCGTTCCAGAGTTATAACCTCATAAAGTGACACTGGTCAGAATTGTAAAAATTGGCTCGGTCATTAAGTACCAAATTGGCTCTGTCACTAAGGGGTTAAACAGTGACATTAGGAGTGAGGTCCCTGCTCGCAAGCCTATAATCTACAAGGCAATGGGGGGGACACAATAGGTGAAAAGTGCTGGTTATTTCAGGTCTGGCAATTTTAGTAAATGGGGATTTTCATATAGCTGCATGATCCGGTCATCAGCCCGTGTGTTTAAGTGCATCAAGTGCAGTTATCGTGTCCATGGAGGGTGTGGAGACAGATGAATAGTAGGGTGCAGATTCAGAACAATATTTGGAAGGAGGGAACAGGGCAAAGTTAGTTTACTGAGTAGTTGGTGTGGTAGGCTTGTTTGAAGAGATGGGTTTTTAAAGCGCGCTTGAATAGGTCAGGGCTAGGTATCAGTGTGATCGTCTGGGGAAGCGCATTCCAGAGAGATGAGTTTATACTGGACCCAGTAGTGAATGGGTAGCCAGTGTAATGACTGGCACAAGATGGAGGCATTGGTGAAGCGGCTGGACAGAAATATGACCCTGGCTGCAGCATTCAAGATGGATTGGAGAGGAGAAAGTTTGGTAAGAGGGAGACCGATCAGAAGAGAGTTGCAGTAGTCCAGACGAGAATGAATGAGGGCGACAGTAAGAGTCTTAGCAGTTTCAAAGGTGAGAAAAGGTCGGATTCTGGAGATGTTTTTAAGATGCAGCTGACAAGAGCGAGTGAGTGATCGGATATAGGGAGTAAAGGAAAGTTTGGTGTCGAATGTGACCCCAAGACAGTGGGCATGCTGCTTGGGAGTTATGGTTGAACCCTCCAGGGTTATTTCGACGTTAGGTAAAGTGAGGTTAGTAGAGGGGAGAAGCACAAGAAGTAGATGTCTTGCCTTTTTACTGTTTTTTCCTGGTATTTGGACAGTAATAATCAAAAACTTGGCATTATCATTAGTTTTATACCAAAAAGTATAGCAATTTAACAAATTGTCATCAAAGCCGCAGAGCAGGAAATAGTCTCTTCAGTTTGATATCACCTTATTCTGGGTCTCTAGTTTCTTATCTGTGGTTTTCTGCAGGTTGTACAACTAGAACTTGAGCATGCTGTGAGCTAAAAGATTTGCAATTTTGTGTATATTGGCTGATCAGGCAGGAATCACTTACAGATGCTGATAGGAACGGAAATGTTAGGATTTCACTGAATTAATACACCAAGATTAAAATATTTTCTCTTTTTCTTCTGCTTAATTAGCTTAGAGTTGTGATGAACGATACTTATCACCACAAGCTGCAGCGCTCTATGGTAAATCACAAGACGTTAAAGCCATTATCTGAATCTCTGGTGATGAAAACAATAGCTAAAATGTAATAGAAAGGTGAGGCAGAGTGAGAGCGTGTGAAACCAGCACAATTAAATGTGAAATTGTTTAGAAACGAGGTCCATCTGGAAAAAGACATTAGTTAAAGGCAGACATTACTGTGAGTTAGCACACAGTCAACTTATATTAACACACAAGCAAAAAGCAGATGGGACAAATGATGACAAGCCTACTGTAAAATATCACAAATCATAAAAAACACAGCTCTGCTGAAAGCTATTGTGCAGTTATTATCATTGCAAATATACCAGCTTTATTTCTGTTGTAGATCACGATTCTGAATTTATTAAACATAGATTATTAGGTGCTTTATTATTGGTCTAGACAACCAAATCAGCGACCACAATAATTATTTATTAATAATGGAGGGAAATGTTATCCTTTGCTTGTTCTGGATAACAGTCGCTCCCAACCCTAGATGTAATTGATTGTTGGAGAAACTTCATCCTAACTTTCAGTGTATGTCTACTGTAGCTAGTACTTCATACAGAGAGCATGTAATACTACTAGACAATAAATGCCCATATAACCCTGTCAACCAAAAAATAGGGAATTTGTAATAGGAGGTCAAGGGTTCTCCTATTAAGAGAATAATTGCACAAATTGGTAATAAAATAAAGGACTGTATTTTCTTCAAATTGTGTTAGTACAGCATGCTTGGTGGGTATAGATCAGACAGAAAGGGGCAGTGGTGCCGGCAGGGCAGATTTGATGGTGGCCAGTTGCACTGGGTGGTACAAAACATTCTGCTAAACAATTTTATAGTTTTTCACACGGCAAAATGTCCACTCTGGACTGGGATCAAAGGTGTGATATTTCCCCTTGTGGAGAGTGATCTGCCTAGCATGTCAGGGTAAGGGGGCTTATAAGCCATGCAATGCAACTCTGGGAAATTAAATATGCAAATTACCTCTTCAGAGAGAAAGAGGACATGAACTCTAATGCCTGTGGAAGCAGCAATCAATCAAAAAGTCAATATCGGCCTTTCAACAAACCTTGCCACATGACTTAAGGCCCCGACACACTTAGCGACGCTAAAGCGATCCCGACAACGATACGACCTGTCAGGGATCGTTGCTGCGTCGCTATGTGGTCGCTGGTGAGATGTCAAACAGTGAGATCTTCCCAACGACGCAGCAGCGATGCGGCGACCTGTAGCGACCTGTACAACGATGTCGTTGGTCGTTGTGACCCTGTCACATGGCAGCTATTATGACGATTCAGACCTTGATGAGGGACGTCCTGTGTGACGTTGTAGTCAACGAGGTCGTTGGTAAGGTGTCAAACACAGCGATGTGTGCTACCCAGCGGGACCTCAACGATCAAAAAAAGGTCCAGGCCATTCCGACACGACCAGCGATCTCACAGCAGGGGCCTGGTCGCTGCTACGTGTCAAACATAGCGAGATCGCTACTGAGGTCGCTGTTGCGTCACAAAACTTGTGACTCAGCAGCGATCTCGCTAGCGACCTCGCTTAGTGTGACGGGGGCTTTAGGATAAAAGCCAAAGCAGACTCTCAATTTGCAGGCACAGTGTTTTGGGGTGTTATCCCACATAATGCAAAATATGAGATCTGATTTGGCTGTATGAGATGCTTAATCCCTTCCCCCGAAGCCTGTTTTTCACCTTCCTGACCAGAAAATTTTTTACAGTTCTGTCCACTGTCAATTTATGTGCTAATAACTGTGAAATGCTCAATGATTCTGAGATAATTTTCTAGCGACATATTGTACTTCATGATAGTGGTATAATTTGTTCGATATGACTTGCATTTATTTGTGAGAATATCGGAAATTTGGCAAAAATTTGGAAAATTTAGCAATTTTCAAACTTTTAATTTTTATGCCCTTAAATCAAAGAGTTATGTCACACAAAATAGTTAAGGCTAGGTTCACATTGCGTTAGTGCAGTCCGTTCAACGCATGCATTAAACAGACTGCGCCACACAAGTGCCTTTTAAAGATCGCGTTATGGAGCGCAGAAGCTCCATCTGTGCTAGCGGTGACGGACCCCGAAATGCTGCAGACCGCGTCCGAGGGTCCATCACAGAATGACGGTACATCACTAACGCATGCCGATTATGACATGCGTTAGCGATGTGCTACATAATGGCAGTCAATGGGTACGCTAACGCATTCGTTACATAGCGTTAGTGCCGCTATGTAACGGATGCCGTCAGCGCATTGCCATTAACACAATGTGAACCTAGCCTAATAAATACCATTTTCCACTTTACATCAGCAGAATTTTTGAAACATCATTTTTTTGTTAGGAAGTTACAAAGGTTAAAAATTGACTAACGATTACTGATTTTTCCAACAAAATTTACAAAACCATTTTTTTAAGGATAACATCACATTTGAATTGACCTTGAGGGGCCTATGTGACAGAAAAAAAAAGTGACACCATTCTAAATACTTCACCCCTTAAGGTGTTCAAAACCACATTAAAGAAGTTTATCAACCCTTCAAGTGCTTTACAGTAATTGATGGAATGTCAAAGGAAGAAATGAACATTTACCTTTTTTCACAAAAATGTTACTTTATCACAATTTTTTTATTTTTGCAAGAGTAACAGGGAAAAAAGGACCCCAAAATTTGTTTTTCTATTTCTCCTGATTATGCTGACACCCCATATGTGAAAATAAACAAGAAGTAGTGACATCTGACTTTTTGATGTAAAATTTACTGGAATAATTAGCGGATGCCATGTTGTGTTTGGAGAGCCTCTGATGTGCCTAAACAGTGATACCCACTTACAAGTCACCCAATTTTGGAAACTAGACCCCTCAAGGAATTTATTTAGATGTATGGTGAGCACCTTGAACCCCAGGTGCTGCAAAGAAGTTAATAGCATTGAGGCATGAAAAAAAAAGCAAAACACATTTTTTCCCACAAAAATGTTCTTTTAGCCTCAATTTTTTGGATTTTTAAATGTTTACAGGGAAAAATGAACCTTAAAATTTGTTGAGAAATTTCTCCCCAGTACACCAGTACTACCTTTGAGGCTCAGTTCAATGCTCAGAAGGGAATACGCACCATATTGAAGTTCAGATTTTGCTGGACTGGTTTGAGGGTGCCGTGTCACATTACTAGAGCCCCTGAGGTGCCAGAATAGCATAACTACTCATAAATGACCCCATTTTACAAACTACACCTCTCAATAAATTTATCTAGGAGTGCAGTGATCATATTGACACCACAGGTGTGTCACAGAATCTATACCATTGGGCAGTGAAGAAAAAATAATTACATTTTTACCACCAAAATTTTGTAAGCCCCACATTTTACATTTTCACACTGGGAAAGGGATGAAAATGGCATTAAAATTTGTACCACAATTTCTGCTGATTTTAGAAAAAACCCATATGTGTCCGTACTGTATTGCTTAGCCACATGGCGAGACTCAGGAGGGGCAGAGAGCTATTTTTCTCCTGAAGAGCCGATTTTGCTAGAATAGTTTGTGGACTTCATATACAGAGCTCCTGAGTTCTAGAAGAGCAGAATCACCTCTCAAGTGACCCCATATTGGAAATTATACCCCTTTGGAAATTTATCTACAGATGTAGTGATGATTTTAACTCCATGAATGTTTTCCAGAAACAAGCAGAAGTGGATGTTGTTGAGTTAAAACTGCATACTGCCACTGTTGTGCCCATATGTTGTAGTGCCCATTGTGTGGTAGTGCCCACCTCATGCTTTTGGAGACATGCACCTGTAAACTAGGCGGGCTGTCATCGCTACAGAAATGCCAAACATATGGATACTATATGTGGTTTAGGGAAACTGTGGTGAACAGAAGGGAGGGGGCATTTGGATTTGGGAGTGCAACATTTCTTTTGGGGGGAAAAGAGCTATAGCGCTTTTTCAGGGAATTTGTAATACCAGTAATGTGGAAGCCTCCTATATTTCTGTTAACAGATGATGAAGCTGATTGCAGACTTGCTTTTTTTACTGTGGATTCATTTGAAGATTTTTTTAGGGAAAATGTTACATAACATTTGGGTTCATATTTATCCGGCGCTCTATACTGAGCACTTACAACGGGGTTTACATCTAAATCTCTGGTTGACATGACTCAGATGAAACTATTCACTATAATGTGGCAGCAGAGATACTCTGGACTCCGTCTGACCTCTGTTCACCGATGTCCTTCCTTTCAGAGGTGCAGAAAACTTTGGTCGACAGTGCTTTTATGCACACCTAAAAAGACGGACACCGCTGGATCATACGTTGCCATATGGCGTCCACAGTGCCTCCATCTACCTCATTATAAGGATTCTTCTGCTGGGGGTTCCATCTGAAACACAATTTTTAAAGATTTACAGGGAAACCCCTATGTAAGTGCTCAGCGCAGTGCGCAAGATACAGTATTTATACACAAAAAGAAATAGGAGTATCGTGGAAAAAAAAGAGAAGTACAGTAAATAGCTAATATGTGTAGAGGCATAAACAGCTGTAGCAGTGAAGACGCTATTAAACAAACTAATTTAACTTAGGTTGCAAGATACAGTAAATCGGAAATGGGAGAATCCCTTTAGAGACATTTTACATAAGCCTATGATTAGACAAACGAACACTCACAAAAATGTTCATTCTCCAACATTGGTCAGTTTAAACATGTCGTTCCATCAAACCACAAATTAGATCACATTTGGTGCTGTGAAGATGAAGAAATCTGTGATCTACTAATCCTAACATGTGTTGGGAACCTTATCTTGACTGTGTTGTAGGAAAAAGTTACTGTTGGTGTTGGCAGAGGTCAGTGAGCTTCTGATAATGATGTTTCTAAGTTTGGGTGATTGTCAAAACAACGGGTCTGAAAATATGGATTTTAAACACTCTTTCTGTAATATTCAATTTATCAACCTCATATTTCAACTTACTCTGCATCTCCAGATGTAGACTATAGGTAATTTCCAGAGGCATGCATTTGTTCATTTGTTTAGTTTTACAATGCATAAAATATTTCTTGCTTTTCCAGTGGTTTTAATTTTTGGACAGTTGTTCTGATTCAAAAAATGTTTTTCTTGAGGCTGCTAAGCTGTTTTTCCCAATATGTGATTGTATCAGGGATGTACATACATAGAAATCATAGCGCCCCATAGAAAAAGAGGAGGTTTCCCAGAAACGTCACATGACTTGACAAGCCAATAAGCAGAGCATTATTGGCCAGCTGGGTGGCGGGGATGCATGACAATGGGTGGCCCTGTCACACTAGCTGTGTGGTCTGCTTCAAGTGCTTATGCCACTGATTTGTATCTATTCACCTGACTACATATTTTACAGAATTGCCTTTCTATTTACTAAGGAAATCTGAGGTATGCCAATGTCAATGTCAATGTGCTTCTGATACAGTGACTAGTGTTGAGCATTCCGATACCGCAAGTATCGGGTATCGGAATTCCGATACCGAGATCCGATACTTTTGTGGTATCGGGTATCGGTATCGAAACAACATTAATGTGTAAAATACAACATTAATGTGTAAAATAAAGAATTAAAATAAAAAATATTGCTATACTCACCTCTCCGACGCAGCCTGGACCTCACCGAGGGAACCGGCAGCGTTGTTTGCTTAAAATCCGCGCGTTTCCTGCCTCCCGCGACGTCACGGCTTCTGATTGGTCGCGTGCCGCCCATGTGGCCGCGACGCGACCAATCACAGCAAGCCGTGACGTAATTTTGAGGTCCTGGAAGCTTAATTCTAGGCATTCATGATTTTAAAATTACGTTCCGGCTTGTGATTGGTCGCGTCGCGGTCACATGGGCGACGCGACCAATCACAAGCCGTGACGTCACGGGAGGCAGGACACGCGCGCATTTTAAAATTACGTCACGGCTTGTGATTGGTTGCGTGCCGCCCATGTGGCCGCGACGCGACCAATCACAGCAAGCCGTGACGTAATTTCAGGTCCTGAATGCCTATTTCTGCATTCAGGACCTGAAATTATGTCACGGCTTGCTGTGATTGGTCGCGTCGCGGCCACATGGGCGGCACGCAACCAATCACAAGCCGTGACGTCGCGGGAGGCAGGAAACGCGCGGATTTTAAGCAAACAACGCTGCCGGTTCCCTCGGTGAGGTCCAGGCTGCGTCGGAGAGGTGAGTATAGCAATATTTTTTATTTTAATTCTTTATTTTACACATTAATATGGATCCCAGGGCCTGAAGGAGAGTTTCCTCTCCTTCAGACCCTGGGAACCATCAGGATACCGTCCGATACTTGAGTCCCATTGACTTGTATTGGTATTGGGTATCGGTATCGGATTAGATCCGATACTTTGCCGGTATCGGCCGATACTTTCCGATACCGATACTTTCAAGTATCGGACGGTATCGCTCAACACTAACAGTGACATCTATTTTATTGTTCTGTATCTTAAAGCCCTGGAGCTATTCTATAGCGGTCTATTTTTTTAATGTTAGAATTGGAGAGATCTCCTGGGTCATCATGTCCAGCCCCCTGCTCAATGCAGGATTCACTAAACCATCTCAGACAGATGTCTCTCCAGCCTCTGTTTGTCTATGATGAGGAAGGCCGGAGAGCCAAGGCCAGCCACAATGGGAAAGACTTGGTAGTAACTGGCCACCACTCCTGGACAGGACTCCAGACATCTGGAGAAGTAGACAAAAATGTAACCATAAAACAATTTAGAATGTTAATTTCTTTTACAAATGCCACATACTACCTAACCACACCAATTTAAGAATTTGTGAAGAACTGGTTAACGCATATTAAATCATATAGGTAGCTGCCATTTCTGGTCTCCCAGCGCAAACAGTAGAAAGTCTAAAGAAACAAACTCAATGCTAGACATAAGATTTCCATTATGTAGCCAGTATTTTGGTGCAGGATCTGACAATGCAAATGCCATAATCCAAAAGACATACTGAAGGGGAACTTTGATTGAAAACTCCAATGGGGACAGTGATCACAATGTCTGTAAAACCCCGCAGTACAGTATATGTTGGCACTATATAAGCAAACATACTAAATAAATTATCATGAAAAATCAACAAGCAAGCATTTTGTTAATTATGCATATATATGCAAATAAGGCCCAACAATAAATATGGTAGCAACTCTACTATACAGCTCTGGCAAAAATTAAGAGACCACCACATCAAAACATCATGGGCAGCCCAATCTCCAGACCTGA
The DNA here is from genome assembly GCF_051348905.1 of Ranitomeya variabilis. Lineage (NCBI taxonomy): Eukaryota > Metazoa > Chordata > Amphibia > Anura > Dendrobatidae > Ranitomeya > Ranitomeya variabilis. Next base: position 982,672,112 of record NC_135233.1, on the reverse strand, counting down.
ATCCCCATTGAAAACCTCTGGAATGTAATCAAGAGGATGGTGGATAGTCACAAGCCATCAATCATAGAAGAACTGCTTACATTTGTGCGCCAGGAGCACTGTGAAAGACTGGTGAAAAGCATGCCAAGACGCATGAAAGCTGTGATTAAAAATCATTAAAAATTGAGAGGATAGCGGCACACCACTGATGAAAAAATGAAAAAACTTTATTCAGGCATAGCAAGCCATATTAAAAACATGAAAAGCTTTACGCGTTTCAGGTGCATGCAACACCCTTATTCATAGGATATACAATTAAAATCACAGCCAAAATAAATATCAAAGAACAACCAATCACAGATGACAAATAATTAATTACATAAGCACAAGGTGTGGATGCAAACACCGCAGCAAAAAAAAATGGTTTTTTTTTCCATGTTGTTTGGGTTTTTTTGCTGCTGTGTTTGCATCCACACCTTGTGCATATGTAATTAATTATTTGTCATCTGTGATTGGTTGTTCATTGATATTTATTCTGGCTGTGATTTTAATTGTATATCCTATGACTAAGGGTGTTGCATGCACCTGGAACACGTAAGGCTTTTCATGTTTTTAATATGGCTTGCTATGCCTGAATAAAGTTTTTTTTCATTTTTTTATCAGTGGTGTGCCGCTATCCTCTCAATTTGTCCTGTTTGGCTGTGCTCAGTAGCCTTGCGAGCACCCACCTGCCTTCTGATGTGGCTCTACCCATTTGGTGTTACATGTAGATCCCGTTGAAGCTCCCAGACCTGCTTCTCCTGCATTAAAAATCATGGTTATTCCACAAAATATTGATTTCTGAACTCTTTCTGAGTTAAAACATTAGTATTGTTGATTCTAAATGATTATGAACTTGTTTGCATTATTTGAGGTCTGAAAGCACTGTTTTTTTTTATTTGGTCCATTTCTCCTTTTCAGAAGAAAACAAACAAAATTTTTTGCTTGGAAATTCGGAGACATGTTGTCAGAAGTTTACAGACTAAAAGAACAATTTACACTTTACTCAAAAATATACCTATAAAGAGAAAAATCAGACAAACTGAACATTTTGCAGTGGTCTCTTAATTTTTGCCAGAGCTGTATATGAATACAAGAAGAAACTTGAGTCCATGCTACTTTAAAAATATATAATTTTATTGAAAAACACTGACAATAAAAAACACCCACATATTGGGCAAGAATAAGATATTGGGTAAAACAGTGACAGGTAGCCGAGAGATGAAAAGGCCAGTTGCACTACACTTGTAATGATGGAAACAGGGTATTGCAAAATGTTGAATATGAATAAGTATGAACAGTATCTATCCTATAAAAAACCGAGTATTCAATTAAACATAAATGGAAAGTGCACAGATGGTATGTCTAGGTTGCATAGTGTGAGTTTGCATGCAAGTGGTTCTCTAACAGTCCATGCATTGTGGCAAAGTTTACCTGAGCTCCACATCCATATTAAACAACATGCTAAAATAGCAGTAACCTGGGTGGTAAACAAACCCAAAGACACATAGTGCACATTAGTCTTACGATTGTAAGAAGGATAGTGAAATGAACAAAAAGAGTAGTTTAACAATTACCCATGGATGTAGTTCGGAAAGTGCACTGGCCAGCTTCCCCAACGTACGTTTCGAAGTTAGTTGCTTCTTCAGGGGGCATGTCTTAATGTGTCATATGTCCCTCCATATACAGTGCCTTGTGAAAGTATACGGCCCCCTGGAACTTTTTAACCTTTTCCCATATATCATGCTTCAAACATAAAGATATCAAATGTAAATTTTTGGTGAAGAATCAACAACAAGTGGAGCACAATTGTGACGTTGAACGAAATTTATTTGTTATTTTACATTTTTGTGGAAATTCAAAAACTGAAAAGTGGGGCTTGCAATATTATTAGGTCCCTTTACTTTCAGTGCAGCAAACTCACTCCAGAAGTTCATTGTGGATCTCTGAATGATTCAATGTTGTCCTAAATGCCTAATGATGATAAATATAATCCACCTGTGTGTAATCAAGTCTCCGTATAAATGCACCTGCTCTGTGATAGTCTCAGGGTTCTGTTTAAAGCACAGAGAGCATCATGAAGACCAAGGAACACAACAGACAGGTCCAAGATACTGTTGTGGAGAAGTTTAAAGCCGGATTTGGATACAAAATGATTTCCAAAACTTTAAACATCCCAAGGAGCACTGTGCAAGCGATCATATTGAAATGGAAGGAGTATCATACCACTGCAAATCTACTAAGACCCGGCCGTCCCTCTAAACTTTCATCTCAAACAAGGAGAAGACTGATCAGAGATGCAGCCAAGAGGCCCATGATCACTCTGGATGAACTGCAGAGAGCTACAGCCGAGGTGGGACAGTCTGTCCATAGGACAACAATCAGTTGTACACTGCACAAATCTGGATTTATGGAAGAGTGGCAAGAAGAAAGACATTTCTCAAAGATATCCATATAAAGTGTCATTTAAAATTTGCAACAAGCCACCTGGGAGACACACCAAACATGTGGAAGAAGGTGCTCTGGTCAGATGAAACCAAAATTGAACTTTTTGGAAATAATGCAAAACGATATGTTTGGCGTAAAGGCAACACAGCTCATCACCTTGAACACACCATCCCCACTGTCAAACATGGTGGTGGCAGCATCATGGTTTGGGCCTGTTTATCTTCAGCAGGGACAGGGAAGATGGTTAAAATTGATGGGAAGATGAATGGAGACAAATACAGGACCATTCTTGAAGAAATCCTGTTGGAGTCTGCAAAAGAACTGAGACTGGGACTGGCTGTAACTGGCCGTAACCAAGCAACCACACCAAGCCTGGGAAAACAGGAGGACGCTCAGGGCAGGAGAGAGTGCGCATATGCTCATATCGTGAACACTGTGCAAAAGGTTAAGTATGTAAACACGGTGTGTAAGTGCAAAATGAGGTATTTGATGGAATGAAATAGGAAAACTGTATCATATGCTGAGAACAAAAACAGTAGTGATAATCACAAATGCATCTGCTAGGAGTTACAAAGAGACCAATAGTCAAATTTAGACACATAATATCATATGTATGTACAGAACATATCTTCATTCATTAATCAATAAGATACTCATACATAAGCATAAATCAACATAAATGCTATATATTAAATGATAAGTCTGCAGAAACCGGCAAATCCCAGCAGCGCACAGTGCGTGCGCTGGGGGGATTCATATGTCTGCAGTCACACAGAGCACTTGCAGACTTATCAGTTAGAACCGAAGAACCCTTTTAAGGATCCAACATGTCCATTTTCAGGCTTCCAAACCTTTTGGTGTTCCTAAAATAAGTCCCCACCTCACATGTCTAGCAGTAGCTCTCTCACAGAGGGGGGTTAAAAGGATACCTGACGTGTGGCTCAGTCCTTGGCACAAATTAAATAATATGTATACTTTTTTTTATGGAACACCGCAGCGTATCATAGTTAAACTCACCCGTCTGAATTCATGCAGCCAGGGCCTGTTACATGGTGGATCCTGTGGATCAAGCAGCTTGTATCAACAGTCAGGTTCCCACTAACACTGGACAAATACTAACTATACTTCAATGACACATGGTTACTAAAGTACAAGGGCTCTGGACAGCTATAAAGCATTCTTTAATGTGAAATTTAAAAAAAAATATATAATTTGGGGACAGGATGGATAAACGAGAAGAGTTTTGTTATTTTTCGTAATGATTTTCCCAAGCTAATTATGCATTTTCTGCTTTAAAATATGAACAAATATCTTTACTGCTGAGAGTAATAATAAATGCCATGGCATTGTTGAGCAGAGTAAAGAATCGGGAGCAGAATAGTGATATGTGCTCTGTGTGAGCTGGGAATACCATACGTTGCACAATTGTTTCCAGATGTGCGCTGCTAGAATACTTATTGCTATAGAAAAATAATGTGCTTGATTAACAGGGCAGTTGTCAGAAAAGATCTGGGGCACCAGATGAGTTCTCTGGTTGAACATTAACTGCTTCAGAGCCTGCAGTGATATATATGTAAAAAAAAATATGTAAAAAAAACAATACTATGGGGCAAAGAATGGAAGTTTTCCCACCTTTTTAAATGTCTGGTTGCAATTAATATGAGAAAGCAATACTTCTGCCTTACTCCATCAATGATCTGTGTAATTAAACTGAGTCAGGCTGAGTAATTTCTGCATAAATTACCCCGTCCACATGTGCTGCGGTTGCGGCCTGTTGCCTGCCATGTCAGATTAAAGAGAAAGCTTTCTACCACTCACTCTCTGGGTGACTGATGTCTTCTTTGCTTAAATGTAGCACTTTATTATTTAATGTATTACTGAACAATTAGCACATAAACATTAAATGCCAAGGAAAAAGTTTTGCTTTCTACAGGCGGCTTGTGTTTTTTATTGTGTCAGGCATCATCTATCATAGATCTCCATCAACACAGTGATTGGTGCTGATTGGCTAAAAAAAGTGGTCTTAGGTTTACGCATATATGAGTGTAACATTCGTAATGTTTTGCCTTTATTATAGAATCTGTAATGTTAGATATAAACCATGCAAGAAGCAGAAAATTCACTAAAACAATATTTTGTTACTCTTCATTTTGGTAGTTAGATTATACAGGGATGTAGATGGGGAGGGGAATTAGGGAATTTGCTCTGAGTTTTGGGGCATCAGGGGTTAACAACAACTAATTTTGCCTGAGCCAATGTATTTAGATACTGGTTGAAGGCAACACATTGAATCTTTTGCCCCATAAGAAGGAAACACTGGCTACAGCTTTGGAGAATAACGAGTGGAAAAACATTGAGACTCACAAGTGTATTCTTTTATGAACATGTGTTTTTAAGTAGAAACTAGTAGTACTAAGAACATTTCAGCCTCCAAGTCACATCAAAAGCACTCTGCATTTTATTTTTTTTCTTGTTCTGTTAGATTCTATGGCTAATTCCAGAATACCAAGAACAAGTATGCTGGGAAAAGCTCCCGGCATATATTTTAGCAATCCCATAGGCCATCATTCACCAGATGAAGACCAAATGAGTCTCCTTTAACTTTCAGGGCCACTAAAAAAGGAAGTTTTACTCAAAGTGGTTGATGCCAAAATGAATAAACCCTACATCAAACTATTACATCTAGTATGTTGTGTTTCCATCATGATTTTTAAGAACGCCATAAAGTCTTCAAGGCATGGAATGAACAAATTAGTGACAAATTGCAACATCTATTTTTTTTCCATTTTTCTATAACGACCTCTTTTAAAGCCTAAATGCTGAATAAAAAGTGATGCTCAACTTTCTCAGAAGGTTCATATCAGAAGACATAATTGGTCACTGAATCACTTTTACGGTTCTTGTTCAGAAATGCAACAGTGGCCTTAGATGTGTGCTTTGGATCATTGTCAGATTGGAAAAGTCCTTGTCTACCAAGAGCATACAATGATAATAGCATCATCCCTTACAATATAAGGCAGTATATCTGTGAATTTATGATAACATCATAGAAATGTAGCTTTCAGGCACCAGCAGTACTCATTCAGACCTACATAAGGACACTGTCACCACCATGTTTCACTGTGGTCATCATATATTTTTCTGTGTACTCCTCACCTATGTGACACCATACAGTTTTGAAGCCATCAGCTCCAAATACATTTATCTTTGTCTCATTGTAACGATGCTGCATTTCCCCCTTGGAGAAACCAGTTTTGTTGTTGCTGAAGTGTGTGTAATGTGAAATGTGTATTGATTTAAAATGTGGACTGTGTTGTGTATTGTGAATTGTGATGTGCCCTAGATATGTATATAAGTTTCAATATAGGATCAGTAATAGTTAATAGATGGGATTAGCCTTCAGTGGGAAGGGAAATTGAAAGAGAAAGTGACTGTTTCCTGCTAGGAAGACAGATAATGCCTTAAATGTGTAGTGAGTGTACTACAAGGTCCAAGGTGGACACTACAACATTTGAGAGTGACCCTAAATGAGAGGAGACTGAAGAGAAGGGATAGTGAGATCCTGAATATAATTGACAGAGACAGACTGGCCTTCCGGAGATGGGTCCTAGGAGAGGACGCCTAGCTATGAGACGCCGAGCTTGTAACCCTGAAAGGTAATGAATCTGAACAGGACTCATTAACTGGGACTAGTGAAGGGTTCCAAGTGGGAGTTCCAGTAGTGGAAAGAGGATGCAGAACTGCAGAGCAAGTAAAGGATACTTGTTGATCAGGACTGTAGCATTAAAGCTGGATTATCGTCAAGTAGGGATAAACAGAGGATGTAGAAAGCCCTGGCATAAACTGCTAGGAAAGATACTGTGTGGAAAATGCATAGAGTTGCAAAAGAACCGTTCATATGACTTTATACCAACAATCTCTTGTATATAACCCTTGTCAAGGGTCTCGCTCATTGAACTGTGTAACATCTGGTCTTGGTGACAATGGTAACATGCGGCCTGTGCTCACAGCACAAGTCCACACACCCAGCCAAGACCTCCACTTTCATGTAATGTGCCCGAGCGCTACAGACGAGTGCCTTGCCCATGGTTACCGCACCATGCCATGTTACATCATCACTCCAGAACATAGAGTCCCAGCAGTCTTCATATTTTTCAGAATGAGCTCTGACAAATTGTAGGAGAAATTTTTGAGCATGAGATTGAGGAGAGGCTTCCTTTTCTGGACCACACACATGCATGACATTTTTATGCAGTATTCACGAGAAACACTTACCCTGATTTGGATTTCTACATCTTCTGCTAACTGCAGTGAAATTGCAAGTCGATTTTCTTCAACCCTTTTCATTGGAAAATAATCCTGTTTAGGTGTTAACTTCCGTAGTTGGACTAGATGTCTCTGTGAGATGGCTGCAGTTGTTAAATGTAGGGTTGAGTGAAACGGGTCGATCATTTTCAAAAGTCGCCGACTTTTGGCTAAGTCGGCGTCTCATGAAACCCGATCCGACCCCTGTGCTTGTCGGCCATGCGGTACGCGACTTTCGCGCCAAAGTCGCGTTTCAATGACGCGAAAAGCGCCATTTCTCAGCCAATGAAGGTGAACGCAGAGTGTGGGCAGCGTGATGACATAGATCCTGGTCCCCACCATCTTAGAGAAGGGCATTGCAGTGATTGGCTTGCTGTCTGCGGCGTCACAGGGGCTATAAAGGGGCGTTCCCGCCGACCGCCATCTTACTGCTGCTGATCTGAGCTTAGGGACAGGTTGCTGCCGCTTCGTCAGAAGCAGGGAGAGCGTTAGGCAGGGTCCACTAACCACCAAACCGCTTGTGCTGCAGCGATTTCCACTGTCCAACACCACCTTCGGTGTGCAGGGACTGTGGAAGCTATTTTTTTTTTTTTTTCCCCTCAGCGCTGTAGCTCATTGGGCTGCCCTAGAAGGCTCCGTGATAGCTGTATTGCTGTGTGTACGCCACTGTGGAAACCAACTGCTTTTTTCAAAGCACATATCCTCTTGTTCCTTCCTTTCTGCACAGCTATCTTTTTTGTTTGTCCACACTTTTTATTTAATTTGTGCATCAGTCCACTCCTATTGCTGCCTGCCATACCTGGCTTACATTACTGCAGGGAGATAGTAATTGTAGGACAGTTTTTTTTTTTGTTTTGTTTTTTTTTGTGGGAGATTAAGATTGGCATTTCTGCTACAGTGCCATCCCTGTGTGTGCCATCTCTCACTGAGTGGGCCATAGAAAGCCTATTTATTTTTTCCGTGATTTGTGTTCTAAAATCTACCTCAACACAAAAACACTACATCAATCAGTGGGAGAAAAATATTGGCCTCAGTCAGGGCTTGTGTGCCACTGCTGTGTGTGCTATCTCTCATTCAGTGGGCTATAGCAAGCCTATTTTTTTTTTTTTTTTTTTTTAATATTATTTGGTTTCTAAAGTCTCCCTGAAAAAAAAAAAAAAACCTAAAAAAACAGTGGGAGAGTAATATTGCCCTTTCAGCTTGTGTGCCAGTCTTGACTCCTGGGTGTGCCACCTCTCTCCCTCTCATTCAGTGGGCCATAGAAAGCCTATTTATTTTTTTTTTTAAATATTATTGGGTTTCTAAAGTCTCCCTTAAAAAACAAAAAATACATAAAAAAACAGTGGGAGAGTAATATTGCCCTTTCAGCTTGTGTGCCAGTCTTGACTCCTGGGTGTGCCACCTCTCTCCCTTTCATTCAGTGGGCCATAGAAAGCCTATTTATTTTTTCCGTGATTTGTGTTCTAAATTCTACCTCAACACAAAAACACGACATCAATCAGTGGGAGAAAAATATTGGCCTCAGTCAGGGCTTGTGTGCCACTGCTGTGTGTGCTATCTCTCATTCAGTGGGCTATAGCAAGCCTATTTTTTTTTTTTTTTTTTTATATTATTTGGTTTCTAAAGTCTCCCTGAAAAAAAAAAAAAAACCTAAAAAAACAGTGGGAGAGTAATATTGCCCTTTCAGCTTGTGTGCCAGTCTTGACTCCTGGGTGTGCTACCTCTCTCCCTCTCATTCAGTGGGCCATAGAAAGCCTATTTATTTTTTTTAAAAAATATTATTGGGTTTCTAAAGTCTCCCTTAAAAAACAAAAAATACATAAAAAAACAGTGGGAGAGTAATATTGCCCTTTCAGCTTGTGTGCCAGTCTTGACTCCTGGGTGTGCCACCTCTCTCTCTCATTCAGTGGGCCATAGAAAGGCTATTTTTTTTTTGGTTTTTTTAATATTATTTGGTTTCTAAAGTCTCCCTGAAAAAAAAAAAAAACATACAAAAAACAGTGGGAGAGTAATATTGCCCTTTCAGCTTGTGTGCCAGTCTTGACTCCTGGGTGTGCCACCTCTCTCCCTTTCATTTAGTGGGCCATAGAAAGCCTATGTATTTTTTTTTTAAAATATTATTGGGTTTCTAAAGTCTCCCTTAAAAAACAAAAAATACATAAAAAAACAGTGGGAGAGTAATATTGCCCTTTCAGCTTGTGTGCCAGTCTTGACTCCTGGGTGTGCCACCTCTCTCTCTCATTCAGTGGGCCATAGAAAGGCTATTTTTTTTTTGGTTTTTTTAATATTATTTGGTTTCTAAAGTCTCCCTGAAAAAAAAAAAAAAAAACATACAAAAAACAGTGGGAGAGTAATATTGCCCTTTCAGCTTGTGTGCCAGTCTTGACTCCTGGGTGTGCCACCTCTCTCCCTTTCATTCAGTGGGCCATAGAAAGGCTATTTATTTATTTTTTTAAATATTATTGGGTTTCTAAAGTCTCCCTGAAAAAAAAAAAAAAAACATACAAAAAACAGTGGGAGAGTAATATTGCCCTTTCAGCTTGTGTGCCAGTCTTGACTCCTGGGTGTGCCACCTCTCTCCCTTTCATTCAGTGGGCCATAGAAAGCCTATTTATTTTTTTTTTTAAATATTATTTGGTTTCTAAAGTCTCCCTGAAAAAAAAAAAAACATAAAAAAACAGTGGGAGAGTAATATTGCCCTTTCAGCTTGTGTGCCAGTCTTGACTCCTGGGTGTGCCACCTCTCTCTCTCTAATTGTGGGCCATAGAAAGCCTTTTTTTTTTTTTTTTTTTTTTAATATTATTTGGTTTCTAAAGTCTCCCTGAAAAAAAAAAAAACATAAATTAGGTGGGAGATTAATATTGACATTAGTGCTTGAGTGACAGTCCTGCGTGTGTGTCATCTCTGTGATTTTGTGCCACAGAAAACAGAGTGTGTAACATTGTGCCTGATTTTCCTTGTGGTCTCACCAACCTGTTAAGGGATATTGAAATCATACTGAAGTTATAGCTCACCGTGTAAGTTGTTTGACAGCAACAAATAAAGTTACTTTGGTTAAGATTTTAAAACAATGAGGAAGTCTGGTGCAAGAGGTCGTCGTGGGCGTTCATTGTCAGCTGGTAATGATGGTAGTGGTAGTGGAGCATCAGGTGGTCGTGGGGATAAAAATATTCCACCTAAGTCTGGAGCTGTGGAGCCAGTTTCGTCGTCAGGCTACACAAGGCCTCGAACGCTCTCTTTTCTGGGAGTAGGAAAACCGCTTTTAAAGGCGGAGCAGCAACAGCAAGTTTTGGCTTACATTGCAGACTCAGCCTCTAGCTCTTTTGCCTCCTCTTCCGAAACTGGTAAATGTAAAAGCAGCGCGTCGCTTGTGGATGTTCACGGTCAGGGACAAGTCGCTTCCTTGTCCTCCTCAGCAAAAACTACAACAAGAGAGAAGGATGCAGCAGGCGACACAACGGGTCACTCCATGGAGCTCTTTACACATACCGTCCCTGGCTTAGAAAGTGAAACATTTAACAGGCCATGCCCATTACAAGTATATTCTGACATGGAGTGCACTGATGCACAGCCACAGCCAGAGTACTATGCTGCTCCTTTGACTCAGACCACCACATTGCCCTCTCAGGGTACAGATCCACAATCAGACCCTGATGAGACTATGTTGCCCCGCCACGAACGCTATACCACCGACCGACACAGTGACACAGACGAAGTTGCACACGAGCTCGAAGAGGAGGTAATAGATGACCCAGTTATTGACCCCGATTGGCAGCCATTGGGGGAACAGGGTGCAGGCGGCAGTAGTTCAGAAGCGGAGGTGGAGGAGGGGCCGCAGCAGGCATCAACATCGCAACAGGTTCCATCTGCCGGGCCCGTATCTGGCCCAAAACGCGTGTCAAAGCCAAAACCTGTTGGAGCACAGCGTTGCCATCCGGTTAAAGCTCAGTCTGCAATCCCTGAAAAGGGATCCGAGTCTAGGAAGAGTGCAGTCTGGCATTTTTTTAAACAACATCCAACTGATCAGCGCAAAGTCATCTGTCAAAAATGTTCAACTAGCTTAAGCAGAGGTCAGAATCTGAAAAGTCTAAATACTAGTTGCATGCATAGACACTTAACCACCATGCATTTTCAAGCCTGGACTAACTACCAAACGTCCCTCAAGGTTGTAGCACCCTCGGCCAATGAAGCTAGTCAGCAACGCAACATCCCTTCCGTCACTGTAAGGCCACCATTTTCCGCACCACCGGCAGTATCTGTGCAGGTTTCTTTGCCAGCCAAAAGCAGTCAGGGTCAGGGAATCACCAGTTTTGTAGGAGGAAATATTGCATCTAGGGCACCGGCGGAAACAATACCGTCTCCAACCGTCTCTCAGTCTGCCATGTACACCGGCACACCCGAAAGTTCCACGATCTCCAGCTCTCCAGTCCAGCTCACCCTACATGAGACTCTGGTTAGAAAAAGGAAGTACTTATCCTCGCATCCGCGTACACAGGGTTTTAACGCCCACATAGCTAGACTAATCTCGTTAGAGATGATGCCCTACCGGTTAGTTGAAAGCGAAGCTTTCAAAGCCCTGATGGAGTACGCTGAACCACGATACGAGCTACCCAGTCGACACTTTTTTTCCAGAAAAGCCATCCCAGCCCTGCACCAGCATGTTAAACAGCGCATCGTCCATGCACTCAGGCAATCTGTGAGTACAAAGGTGCACCTGACTACAGATGCATGGACCAGTAGGCATGGCCAGGGACGTTATGTGTCCATCACGGCACACTGGGTGAATGTGGTGGATGCAGGGTCCACAGGCGACATCAATTTAGGGACAGTTGTGCCTAGCCCACGGTCTAGGAAACAGTTGGCTGTAGGCATTCGCACCCCCTCCTCCTCCTCCTCCTCGTCCTCCTGCAGAAGCTACAGCTCTTCCACAGAACGCAGTCTGCCAACCACTCCATCGGCAGATGACACTGTTGCACACCAGTTGTCCCATTATGGGCCAGCTACTGCCAAGCGTCAGCAGGCTGTATTGGCTATGAAGTGCTTGGGCGACAACAGACACACCGCGGAAGTTCTGTCCGAGTTCTTGCAACAAGAAACACAGTCGTGGCTGGGCACAGTAGATCTTGAGGCAGGCAAGGTAGTGAGTGATAACGGAAGGAATTTCATGGCTGCCATCTCCCTTTCCCAACTGAAACACATTCCTTGCCTGGCTCACACCTTAAACCTGGTGGTGCAGTGCTTATTGAAAACTTATCCTGGGTTCTCCGACCTGCTCCTCAAAGTGCGTGCACTTTGCTCACATATCCGACGTTCGCCTGTACACGCCAGCCGTATGCAGACCTATCAGCGGTCTTTGAACCTTCTCCAGCATCGCCTAATCATAGACGTTGCAACAAGGTGGAACTCAACACTGCACATGCTTCAGAGACTGTGCGAACAGAGGCGTGCTGTTATTTATTTGTGGGAGGATACACGGGCAGGCAGTAGGATGGCAGACATGGAGTTGTCAGGTGTGCAGTGGTCTAAGATACAAGACATGTGTCAAGTCCTTCAGTGTTTTGAGGAATGCACACGGCTGGTTAGTGCAGACAACGCCGTAATAAGCATGAGCATCCCCCTAATGCGTCTGCTGATGCAAAGTTTGACGCACATAAAGGAGCAGGCGTCTGTACCAGAGGAAGAGGAAAGCCTTGATGACAGTCAGCCATTGTCTGGTCAGGGCAGTGTACAGGACGAGGTAGCGGGCGAAGAGGAGGTGGAGGACGAGGAGGATGATGGGGATGAGTATATTTTTAATGCCGAACCTTTCCCGGGGGCACAGGAAATTGGTTGCGTGTCACGGCCGGGTTCTGGTTTTTTGAGGGACACAAGTGACGTAGATTTGCCTGCAACTGCCCCTCAACCAATCACAACCGGAGATTTGACAACTGGAACTTTGGCCCACATGGCGGATTATGCCTTACGTATCCTAAAAAGGGACACACGCATTACGAAAATGATGAACGATGACGATTACTGGTTGGCCTGCCTCCTTGATCCACGCTATAAAGGCAAATTGCAAAATATTATGCCACATGAGAACTTGGAACTAATATTAGCAACCAAACAATCAACTCTTGTTGACCGTTTGCTTCAGGCATTCCCAGCACACAGCGCACGTGATCGTTCTCACACGAGCTCCAGGGGGCAGCAGACTAGGAGTGTTAGGGGTGCACACATCAGAAGTGGCGTTGGACAGAGGGGTTTTCTGACCAGGTTGTGGAGTGATTTTGCTATGACCGCAGACAGGACAGGTACTGCTGCATCAATTGAAAGTGACAGGAGACAACATTTGTCCAGTATGGTTACTAACTATTTTTCATCCCTTATCGATGTTCTCCCTCAACTGTCATTCCCATTTGATTACTGGGCCTCCAAATTAGACACCTGGCCAGAATTGGCAGAATATGCATTGCAGGAGCTTGCTTGCCCGGCAGCAAGTGTCCTATCAGAAAGAGTACTCAGTGCTGCAGGTTCAATATTAACCGAAAAAAGGACTCGTCTGGCTACCCAAAATGTTGACGATCTAACATTCATTAAAATGAACCACAACTGGATTTCGAAATCTTTTGCCCCACCTTGCCCGGCCGACACCTAGCTTTCCTATGAAAAGCTCTTGCCTGTGAATTACTTTTCTAATGTCTAATTTGCTGCAGCTGATTGTACAGCATACGACATGTTTACACCTCCCTAAATGGCAAAACTCCCCACACGGGGCCGTGGTATCGCGACTTGGCGCAAGCACCCGTGAGACTGCTGTTTGTCTGAAGAGGTGGGTGTGCTCGCTTTTGGTTGACGGCATTGCTACTGGGTCCCTCATAGTACAATGTAGTGTCTCTGGCGGTGGTGGTGCGCACCCAACGTCAGACACACCGTTGTAACATGAGGGGCCCTGGGGCGGTCCCGCCGGCCTCAAGAGAGTTCCCCCCTACCCCAGCTCAAAATGTGCTCTACCACGTCCAAAATTATGTCACACAGCTCCACCAATCTTTAGTCTATTCGCTGACATCATTCAATGTCTGGCACTGACAATACAAATTTGTAGACATCTATGATGCAACTTAAAGTAGTCTGTGTCTGTGTCCTATATTGGCACCATTAAATAGTTACTGCCAAATTACTATGTCAGAAACTCAGTAGATGAGCCCACCCCTGTACCTAAGTATGCCACCTTTTTTTTTGTTGTGGTTGTTTTGCGAGACATTAACATCTATTTATATTTTGGGAGTACTGGGACAGACACTCCTTGCACTACTCCTCCACTCACCACCAAGCTGCCTGTGTATCCATGTAACCGCTGTAAAGCTGCCATGAGCCTATTGTTTGTTATGTTAGGCCTTTGATAGCCTGTCTGCGGTCCCTACTTTAAATACTCCTCCACTCACCACCAAGCTGCCTGCCCGTGTATCCATGTAACCGCTGTAAAACTGCCATGAGCCTATTGTTTGTTATTTTAGGCCTTTGATAGCCTGTCTGCGGTCCCTACTTTATATACTCCTCCACTCACCACCACCAAGTTGCCTGCCCGTGTATCCATGTAACCGCTGTAAAACTGCCATGAGCCTATTGTTTGTTATGTTAGGCCTTTGATAGCCTGTCTGCGGTCCCTACTTTAAATACTCCTCCACTCACCACCAAGCTGCCTGTGTATCCATGTAACCGCTGTAAAGCTGCCATGAGCCTATTGTTTGTTATGTTAGGCCTTTGATAGCCTGTCTGCGGTCCCTACTTTAAATACTCCTCCACTCACCACCAAGCTGCCTGTGTATCCATGTAACCGCTGTAAAGCTGCCATGAGCCTATTGTTTGTTATTTTAGGCCTTTGATAGCCTGTCTGCGGTCCCTACTTTAAATACTCCTCCACTGACCAGACCACTGCTGCCCGTGTACCCCTGGAACCAATTATAAAGTGCCTACAGCCAGCCCATTTTCTTATGTTAGGCCTTTGAAGCCTGTCTGCGGTCCCTACTTTAAATACTCCTCCACTGACCACCAAGCTGCCTGCCCGTGTATCCATGTAACCGCTGTAAAACTGCCATGAGCCTATTGTTTGTTATTTTAGGCCTTTGAAGCCTGTCTGCGGTCCCTCCTTCCACTAGTCCTCCACTGACCAGACCACTGCTGCCCGTGTACCCCTGGAACCAATTATTAAGTGCCTACAGCCAGCCCATTTTCTTATGTTAGGCCTTTGAAGCCTGTCTGCGGTCCCTACTTTAAATACTCCTCCACTGACCACCAAGCTGCCTGCCCGTGTATCCATGTAACCGCTGTAAAACTGCCATGAGCCTATTGTTTGTTATTTTAGGCCTTTGATAGCCTGTCTGCGGTCCCTACTTTAAATACTCCTCCACTCACCACCACCAAGTTGCCTGCCCGTGTATCCATGTAACCGCTGTAAAACTGCCATGAGCCTATTGTTTGTTATGTTAGGCCTTTGATAGCCTGTCTGCGGTCCCTACTTTAAATACTCCTCCACTCACCACCAAGCTGCCTGTGTATCCATGTAACCGCTGTAAAGCTGCCATGAGCCTATTGTTTGTTATGTTAGGCCTTTGATAGCCTGTCTGCGGTCCCTACTTTAAATACTCCTCCACTCACCACCAAGCTGCCTGTGTATCCATGTAACCGCTGTAAAGCTGCCATGAGCCTATTGTTTGTTATTTTAGGCCTTTGATAGCCTGTCTGCGGTCCCTACTTTAAATACTCCTCCACTCACCACCAAGCTGCCTGCCCGTGTATCCATGTAACCGCTGTAAAACTGCCATAAGCCTATTGTTTGTTATTTTAGGCCTTTGATAGCCTGTCTGCGGTCCCTACTTTAAATACTCTTCCACTGACCAGACCACTGCTGCCCGTGTACCCCTGGAACCAATTATAAAGTGCCTACAGCCAGCCCATTTTCTTATGTTAGGCCTTTGAAGCCTGTCTGCGGTCCCTACTTTAAATACTCCTCCACTCACCACCAAGCTGCCTGCCCGTCTATCCATGTAACTGCTGTAAAACTGCAATGAGCCTATTGTTTGTTATTTTAGGCCTTTGATAGCCTGTCTGCGGCCCCTACTTGCAATACTCCTCCACTGACCACAATGCTGCCTGGAGTGCCTGCCTGTGTATCCATGTAACCGATGTAAAACTGCCATGACTGCCTACTGTTTGTTATTTTAGGCCTTTGATAGCCTGTCTGCAGCCCCTACTTGCAATACTCCTCCACTGACCACACCAATGCTGCCCGTGTACCCCTGGAACCTATTTAAAAGTTCATAGAGCCTAGTTATATATTTTATTTACTATTAATAAGGCCATGATGGACTACGCTGTACCACGCTACAAGCTAACCAGTCGACACTTCTTTTGCGAGAAAAGCCATCCCAACCCTCCACCAGCATGTAGAAGACCGCATTGTCCATGCACTCTGGCAATCTGTGAGTACAAAGGTGCACCTGACAACAGACGCATGGACCTGTAGGCATGGCCACGGAAGATTACGTGTCCATTACGGCGCAATGGGTTAATGTGGTGGATGCATGGTCCACAGGGGACAGCCTACTAAGTCTGTCTGCAGTCCCTAATTCAAATTGTCCTCCACTGTCTAAATCGGAGCTTCCACCTTCTGGCTTTCGGCCTATAGTATCAGAAATTAAACTGCATTTGGCCTTCAACTTTGGTTAGGGCCTACTAACGGCTTCTGCCCCTCCCTGGTGTTGCCCTCAACTAAATAAAGCTGAGCTTCAACCTTCTGCTCCAAATTACCATTTTGAAAAATGCAATAGGCTTTTCCGGCCTACTAAAGGTGTCTGTCTGTGTGCCCCTGCCTGGTGTTGCCCTCAACTAAATAAAGCTGAGCTTCAACCTTCTGCTCCAAATTACCATTTTGAAAAATGCAATAGGCTTTTCCGGCCTACTAAAGGTGTCTGTCTGTGTGCCCCTGCCTGGTGTTGTCCTCAACTAAATAAAGCTGAGCTTCAACCTTCCGGCTCTCATTAAGTGGTTTTAAAAAAAAAAAATGGTGGTTAGGGCCTACTAACGGCTTCTGCCCCTCCCTGGTGTTGCCCTCAACTAAATAAAGCTGAGCTTCAACCTTCTGCTCCAAATTACCATTTTAAAAAATGCAATAGGCTTTTCCGGCCTACTAAAGGTGTCTGTCTGTGTGCCCCTGCCTGGTGTTGTCCTCAACTAAATAAAGCTGAGCTTCAACCTTCCGGCTCTCATTAAGTGGTTTTAAAAAAAAAAATGGTGGTTAGGGCCTACTAACGGCTTCTGCCCCTCCCTGGTGTTGTCCTCAACTAAATAAAGCTGAGCTTCAACCTTCCGGCTCTCATTAAGTGGTTTTAAAAAAAAAAATGGTGGTTAGGGCCTACTAACGGCTTCTGCCCCTCCCTGGTGTTGTCCTCAACTAAATAAAGCTGAGCTTCAACCTTCCGGCTCTCATTAAGTGGTTTTAAAAAAAAAAATGGTGGTTAGGGCCTACTAACGGCTTCTGCCCCTCCCTGGTGTTGTCCTCAACTAAATAAAGCTGAGCTTCAACCTTCCGGCTCTCATTAAGTGGTTTTAAAAAAAAAAATGGTGGTTAGGGCCTACTAACGGCTTCTGCCCCTCCCTGGTGTTGCCCTCAACTAAATAAAGCTGAGCTTCAACCTTCTGCTCCAAATTACCATTTTAAAAAATGCAATAGGCTTTTCCGGCCTACTAAAGGTGTCTGCCCCTCCCTGGTGTTGTCCTCAACTGAACAAAGCTGAGCTTCCACATTCTGGCTTTCGCCCTATACTATCAGATATTAAACTGCATTTGGCCTACTAGTGTGGTTAGGCCCTTGAAACAGTGTCTGCTGCTCTTGGGTTTGCTACTCCACTGAACAAAGCAATGCCGCCTGTTTAGTCCTGTTACCAATTTTGAACTGCATGTAGCCTACTTTATTCTTTGGCCCTATATCTGTTTCCTCCTCATCCTGCCCATTGCCCAGCCACTGCTAAATGAGTCTGCTGGTACATTGACCTAGACCACTACATTCCCCTTGTACTCTACACAGCCAGAATCTGTCCCTGCTGAAAGTAAGGTTCCCCTTCCCGCATGTTATACCACCTTACACAGGGACAAAGAGGAAGGTGCAGATGAAAGTGCAGGTTCCTTCATCAGGTGGGGGGGCATACTCGTTGGCGACGTCACTGGCACAGGGCCCCTCAGAGTACGCAAAAGTGTCGCTGCTGGTGGGAGGCGCCCCCGCCATGCAAACACACCGCCGTACTTTGAGGGGCCCTGTGCCAGTGGCAATGCGAACGAGTGGGCCCCCCCCTGCTTGCTCAGGATCACAGCACTTGCAACTTTTAAATACTTACCTTTCCCTGCAACACCGCCGTGACGTAGTCCGCATTTCCTGGGCCCACGAAAAACTTGAGCCAGCCCTACTCCCCCCACAACTTTCCCCCAATTCCCTATGCCCAACTATTATTATACAGTTAATTAAGATTGGCAAGCTTCAGAAACAAGAATGGATGTTTTTGGCATTAAAATGGGCACTGTAGGTGTTTTCCTGGCCTCCACTCACTGCCGACTATGCTTCCCCATTGACTTGCATTGGGTTTCGTGTTTCGGTCGATCCCCGACTTTTAGCGATAATCGGCCGACTGCACTCGACTCGACTCTGGACAAAATCGGGTTTCCCAAAACCCTACTCGATCTTAAAAAAATGAAAGTCGCTCAACCCTAGTTAAATGTTGTCACATTTTTGTATCACTTTTGCTACAGTATTCTAAATGACAAGTAAAGGTTTGCTGACCTTCTTGTAGCCTTCACCTTTCTCATGTTGGGAAATTGTTTTGTTTCTCAAGTCTTGTGACATCTCTCTTCCACAAGGTGCCAGTGCTGACAGCATGAAATGGGAAGGGGTTTTTGTATATTAAGTAGCACCCTCCTATAGTAAAGTGTCTGCTGGTCACCTATTTAATGAATAATCATACTTATCTGTGGCTGAATTCTTGTTAATTAGGATTTTGTAGTCTAAACTTTAGCTTTGCTCCAGAAAGTTTCATTTGGATGTACTCATTTTTGCAACATGGTATTAAATAAAGGTTTTCCGACAAATCTGTTGGCGTATACTCATTCACTCTGAGCACACTATATATATATATATATATATATATATATATATATATATATACACTCACCGGCCACTTTATTAGGTACACCGTGCTAGTAACGGGTTGGACCCCCTTTTGCCTTCAGAACTGCCTCAATTCTTCGTGGCATAGATTCAACAAGGTGCTGGAAGCATTCCTCAGAGATTTTGGTCCATATTGACATGATGGCATCACACAGTTGCCGCAGATTTGTCGGCTGCACATCCCAAAGATGCTCCATACAAGGCAGGATGGATCCATGCTTTCATGTTGTTTACGCCAAATTCTGACCCTACCATCCGAGTCAAATCGAGACTCATCAGACCAAGCAACGTTTTTCCAATCTTCTACTGTCCAATTTCGATGAGCTTGTACAAATTGTAGCCTCCGTTTCCTGTTCTTAGCTGAAAGGAGTGGTACCCGGTGTGGTCTTCTGCTGCTGTAGCCCATCTGCCTCAAAGTTCGACGCACTGTGCGTTCAGAGATGCTCTTAGGCCTACCTTGGTTGTAACGGGTGGCGATTTGAGTCACTGTTGCCTTTCTATCAGCTCGAACCAGTCTGCCCATTCTCCTCTGACCTCTGGCATCAACAAGGCATTTCCGCCCACAGAAATGCCGCTCACTGGATTTTTTTTCTTTTTCGGACCATTCTCTGTAAACCCTAGAGATGGTTGTGCGTGAAAATCCCAGTAGATCAGCAGTTTCTGAAATACTCAGACCAGCCCTTCTGGCACCAACAACCATGCCACGTTCAAAGGCACTCAAATCACCTTTCTTCCCCATACTGATGCTCGGTTTGAACTGCAGGAGATTGTCTTGACCATGTCTACATGCCTAAATGCACTGAGTTGCCGCCATGTGATTGGCTGATTAGAAATTAAGTGTTAACAAGAAGTTGGACAGGTGTACCTAATAAAGTGGCCGGTGAGTGTATATATTAGTGATGGGCAACCACTAAAATGCTCGGGTGCTCGTTGCTTGGGTCGAGCAAATTGGAATACTCGGGTACTCGGCCAGAACAACGAGCCCAATGTAAGTCTATGGGAGACCCGAGTATTTTTACCGCGATCCCCCCTGGGGGTCCTTTTAAGGTCTAAAAACGTCTGAAAATGATGTAAACACTGCTCAAATGACACTGGAATCTCATGGGGATCGCCCCTGAAAGCAATCCTGACTCCTAGTTCACAGCCTTAATAATTTTTTTCCAAGATTCATGCAATTTTTCCCGGTGCCACAAAAAACACATTAACCCCTTACTGACATCGGACGGGATAGTACATCCGATGTCAGCTCCCCTGCTTTGATGCAGGGCTCCGCGGTGAGCCCGCATCAAAGCCGGGACATATCAGCTGTTTTGAACAGCTGACATGTGCCCGCAATAGTGGCGGGTGAAATCGCGATTCCCCCGCCGCTATTAACTAGTTACATGCCGCTGTCAAACGCAGACAGCGGCATTTAACTACCGACGGCATCGCCGACCCCCGTCACATGATCGGAGGTCGGCAATGCTTCTGCAGAGTAACCATAGAGGTCCTTGAGACCTTTATGGTTACTGATCGCCGGTAGCTGTGAGCGCCACTCTGTGGTCAGCGCTCACAGCACACCTGATTTTCTACTACATAGCAGCGAACAGCAGATCGCTGCTATGTAGCAGAGGCGATCGTGCTGTGCCTGCTTCTAGCCTACCATGGAGGCTATTGAAGCATGGCAAAAGTAAAAAAAAAAAGTGAAAAAAAGTGAAAAAAAAAAAAGTTTAAATCACCCCCCTTTGCCCCAATCAAAGTAAATCAATAAAAAAAATCAAATCTACACATATTTGGTCTCGTCATGTTCAGAATCGCCCGATCTATCAATAAAAAAAAAGCATTAACCTGATCACTAAACGGCGTAACGAGAAAAAAAATTGAAATGCCAGAATTACGGGTTTTTTGGTCGCCGCGACATTGCATTACAATGCAATAACGGGCGATCAAAAGAACATATCTGCACCGAATTGGAATCATTAAAAATGCCAGCTCGGCATGCAAAAAATAAGCCCTCAACCGACCCCAGATCATGAAAAATGGAGACGCTACGAGTATCGGAAAATGGCGCAATTTATTTATTTTTTTAGCAAAGTTTGGAATTTTTTTTCACCACTTAGGTAAAAAATAACCTAGTCATGTTAGGTGTCTATGAACTCGTAATGACCTGGAGAATCATAATGGCAGCTCAGTTTTAGCATTTAGTGAACCTAGCAAAAAAGCCAAGCAGAAAACAAGTGTGGGATTGAACTTTTATTGCAATTTCACCGCACTTGGAATTTTTTTCCCATTTTCTAGTACACGACATATTAAAACAAATGATGTCGTTAAAAAGTACAACTCATCCTGCAAAAAATAAGCCCTCACATGGCCAAATTGATGGAAAAATAAAAAAGTTAAGGCTCTCGGAAGGAGGGGAGTGAAAAACGAACACGGAAAAACGAAAAATCCCACGGTCATGAAGGGGTTAAAACTAAACCAAAACAGGTTTTGCTTGGAAATATGTCAAGGTACATCCTTTGCAGGTTAATGACTTGCCTGTAAGGCCAAATACTTAACCTCAGACCAAAAATATCCTCTCCCATTTATGCTTAGTTCACACACAGCGTTTTTGAAGCGTTTTTCAACTTTGACATTGCTTTCAGAGACAGAGAACCCATGGGAGATTACCTACACTGCATGGGCATCCCCAATTATGCATGTATCAGCACACTGCATATGTACAGGTACCCCAGTTTTGGCACCTGTCTTAGTCATGCTTCTCTGGTCTTATATAGTGATTTACACTATGTAGTAACTCTAGTTTCACCCAGACCTTCAAGTGGCCACTTTTCAAGTTTGGATTAAACTGAGATATCATGGAGTCATCAGACGAGGGGCAATAAACCTCTAGAAAATAAAAGCCACAAGGATTTAGATCAAACCACCACTGGCATAATTTCAGTAAACCTTAATATTTTACAATGACAAACAGCAAAAATATAGAGGCTTAGAACTGTTTGTGAAGTGAGTAAACAAACATTTATCAAGATTGTGTCACTATGATCATTGTCTGCCACATCTGTAAATGTTTTACAAGAAATGCAGATATGTGATTGTCTGAATGCATTCGGTATACAGTCTTTAAATCTTGGTTACAAATCGCCATTTGTATATTTGCCATTTGTACATTTGAGGCAGCCAAAGTTATGGCTCTCAAGGAAAGAAACTAATGTAGTCGACAAAGAAATATTTTTAATGAACTACTGAGCCAAACTAACAGCATTGCTTTATCAATTTTATATGAAGTGTATTGTGTCCAATTTGAGCAACCAGGCAACACAAAAAGGAGCTTTCAAAGATACACAAATGTTATGAAGTCTTTGCCAACAAGGATGTGTTTTTCCATCAATGTGGGGTACCTTTTTTATAAATATACTAGTGCAATTGCAGGCCCCTTGCCCAAAATTCACCGGCCTATAACAGTACAGAGCACGTTCACATTGGTGATCTACTGGCAGTTAAAGGACACATTGCAGGAGACAGAGTTAAGAAGTAGGCCCAATGTAATGTATTTTCAAATTCCCCAATCTGGTGTCCTTTTTGGACTTATTAAAATAGTGCCATCACAGCCCCCTAGCCCAAAAGTCTGTGGCCTATAAGAGTACAGAGCATGTCAACCCTGGTGATCTAGTGGCAGTTAAAGAACACATTGCAGGAGACAGAGTTAAGAAGTAGGCCCAATGGAATGCCATGCCCAATTCCCAAAGTGGTGTCCTTTTTGGACGTATTAAAATAGTGCCATCACTGCCACTACATTTCCACACCACCAGATGATAGCAGCTCATAAAGTGTTTTTAATCTTCAATATTTGATTAAGGCCCTCCAGTTATTGCCTTCAAGGATCTATGGATGATCCTGCTTGTAATCTTTGGCAGGCTTTGCACTGCGCGCAGAGAGTTTAGGAGTACCATGACCAGGGGTGGATTAAGGGTAGCCAGGGCCCTGGGCTGTTCAGACACTGTGGACCCCCCGGTCAAGTGACGGGGACATGCGACGGGGTCATGCAATGGGGTCATCATTAGTGTTGAGCGATACCGTCCGATACTTGAAAGTATCGGTATCGGAAAGTATCGGCCGATACCGGCAAAGTATCGGATCTAATCCGATACCGATACCCGATACCAATACAAGTCAATGGGACTCAAGTATCGGATGGTATCCCTGATGGTTCCCAGGGTCTGAAGGAGAGGAAACTCTCCTTCAGGCCCTGGGATCCATATTAATGTGTAAAATAAAGAATTAAAATAAAAAATATTGCTATACTCACCTCTCCGACGCAGCCTGGACCTCACCGAGGGAACCGGCAGCGTTCTTTGCTTAAAATGCGCGCTTTTACTTCCTTCCGTGACATCACGGCTTGTGATTGGTCGCTAGCCGCCCATGTGGCCGCGACGCGACCAATCACAGCAAGCCGTGACGTAATTTTCAGGTCCTCAATGCCTAATTCTAGGCATTCAGGAATTTAAAATTACGTTCCGGCTTGTGATTGGTCGCGTCGCGGTCACATGGGCGATGCGACCAATCACAAGCCGTGACGTCACGGGATGCAGGAGACGCGCGCATTTTTAAAATTACGTCACGGCTTGTGATTGGTTGCGTGCCGCCCATGTGACCGCGACGCGACCAATCACAGCAAGCCGTGACGTAATTTCAGGTCCTGATGCCTATTTCTGCATTGAGGACCTGAAATTACGTCACGGCTTGCTGTGATTGGTCGCGTCGCGGTCACATGGGCGGCACGCAACCAATCACAAGCCGTGACGTAATTTTAAAAATGCGCGCGTCTCCTGCCTCCCGTGACGTCACGGCTTGTGATTGGTCGCGTCGCCCATGTGACCGCGACGCGACCAATCACAAGCCGGAACGTAATTTTAAATTCCTGAATGCCTAGAATTAGGCAGTGAGGACCTGAAAATTACGTCACGGCTTGCTGTGATTGGTCGCGTCGCGGCCACATGGGCGGCACGCGACCAATCACAAGCCGTGACGTCACGGGAGGAAGTAAAAGCGCGCATTTTAAGCAAAGAACGCTGCCGGTTCCCTCGGTGAGGTCCAGGCTGCGTCAGAGAGGTGAGTATAGCAATATTTTTTATTTTAATTCTTAATTTTACACATTAATGTTGTTTCGATACCGATACCCGATACCACAAAAGTATCGGATCTCGGTATCGGAATTCCGATACCCGCAAGTATCGGCCGATACCCGATACTTGCGGTATCGGAATGCTCAACACTAGTCATCATATACCTGAACCAGATTATTCCAGAAAAATAGTTGCTGTGTGAAACTGTAACCTGTCAAACATCCATTGATCTAGTCAATTTACCCTTCAAATAGGAAGAAAAAAAACACAATACTGTCACCATAAGTGCTAGTATTCACAGGAGATCTGTACTTAGTATGCAGTGTCTGTGTAGAGGTAATACAGTGATCACCGGTGACATTATACACAGGACTTCTGCACATAGTATATAGTGTATAGTGTCAGTGTATAGGTAACACTGACTCATCAGTAACATCTCTAGGTGAAGTCCTTCATCTTTCATCCAGTACAGACCACCATCACTTCATCCAGCCAGGACTTGTCTCTGCAGAAAATAACACAGTTATCTCGAGCTCTGCTTGCAGAACACATTACTTAATTTTTCCCAACTTCTACATTACAACACATGAAGAAAAAGAGGCGACATAGTGTCACTCTACACAGTAACAGGATCGCCCCCCATTTAAAACAGTGTCCTCAAAAAGTAAAATAAATACATCACTGCAGTAATAAGATCCCTTAATTAGCCCCTATGGTAATAATAATATCCCCCATCCTGGCCCCGTGTTTCTCATTCTTGGCTTCAGCCACATGTTCTCCCATCCTGCCCTCATGAGTATCCATTCTGCCCTATATGATCTCCCCATCCTGCCCCATATGATCTCCCCATCCTGCCCCATTAGTTTCCATCCTATCAATCCTGCCCCATGATCCTGCATGATCTGTCTACAATCCTGCCCCCGGTGTCTCCAATCCTGCCATATGTCTTTCATTCTGCCCCGTGTCTCCAATCATGCCCTGTATCAACATTCTGCCCATGTCTCCAATCCTGCCCCATCTGTCTTCAGTCCTGCCCCCAGTGTGTCCAGCATCTCTGCCCCCAATGTCCAGCATCTCTGCACCCAGTGTCCAGCATCTCTGCCCCCAGTGTCCAGCATCTCTGCCCCCAATGTCCAGCATCTCTGCCCCAATGTGTCCAGCATCTCTGCCCCCAATGTGTCCAGCATCCTGCCCCCAGTGTGTCCAGCATCCTGCCCCCAGTGTGTCCATCATCCTGCCCCAGTGTGTCTCACTCATCATCGCCTATCTGCCATGAATTGTTGTGTTTGGATAAGATGAACTACAGAGTAAAGGGACACAGATTACCAAGCTAGTTGAGAACCCTAGTTCTAGCTAGATATTTTTACTGATATATTTATGTCCCTCCAAGTTATCTACATTCATACATTGTATATGTGAGTATTTCGTCCCCTATCCCATCAGGGTCTAACAGGGATAGTAGGGAGAGCCGACGAGGAGCGGGGGCACCACGGCGTAGGACAATAGGGTGCCAACCTCCGCAGGCAGGTAGGGGGCACTTAGAGAGCATAGGGCTTGACACTGTTGCGGCCTTTCCTGTTAGTACGCTTGCATTTATTGGTGATGGTTTTGTCAAGTGCACATGTATGTTTTTAATATTTAAATTAAAGGCTAATTTTTAGTATTTGTACATTATTTCTTGGGTTTTTTCTGTGAGATTAGTTTAATTTTCCCAAGTATTCATTCTTTGACTGTGAAAACTGCCCCAGTGTGTCCAGCATCTCTGCCCCCAGTGTCCAGAATCTCTGCCCCCAGTGTCCAGCATCTCTGCCCCAATGTGTCCAGCATCCTGCTCCCAATGGGTCAAGCATCCTGCCCCAAGTGTGTCCAGCATCTCTGCCGCCAGTATCCAGCATCTCTGCCCCCAGTGTCCAGCATCTCTTCCCCAGTGTCCAGCATCTCTGCCCCCAATGTCCAGCATCTCTGCCTCCAATGTCCAGCATCTCTGCCCCCAATGTGTCCAGCATCCTGCCCCCAATGTGTCCAGCATCCTGCCCCCAGTGTGTCCAGCATCCTGCCCCCAGTGTATTCAGCATATTGCCCCCAGTGTGTCCAGCAATCTGCCCCAGTGTCTCCAGCATCCTGCCCCCAGTGTGTCCAGCAATCTGCCCCAGTGTCTCCAGCATATTGCCCTCAGTGTATCCAGCATTCATCCCCAGTGTGTCCAGCATATTGCCCCCAGTTTGTCCAGCATTCTGCCCCCAGTGTGTCCAGCATCCTGTCCCTAGTGTGTCCAGCATCCTGCCCCCAGTGTGTTCAGCATCCTGCCCCAGTGTGTCCAGCAATCTGCCTCAGTGTCTCCAGAATACTGCCCTAATTGTGTACAGCAATCTGCCCCAGTGTCTCCAGCATATTGCCCCCAGTTTGTCCAGCATTCTGCCCCAATGTGTCCAGCATCCTGCCCTCAGTGTGTCCAGCATCCTGTCCCCAGTGTGTCCAGCATCCTGCTCCCAGTGTGTCCAGCATCCTGCCCCCAGTGTGTCCAGCATCCTGCCCCAGTGTGTCCAGCATATTTCCCCCAGTGTGTCCAGCATTCAACACCCAGTGTGTCCAGCATTCAGCCCCCAGTGTGTCCAACATATTGCCCCCAATGAGTCCAGCATCCTGCCCCCAGTGTGTCCATCATATTGCCCCCAGTGTGTCCAGCATATTGCCCCCCCTGTGTCCAGCATATTGCCCCCAGTGTATCCAGCATATTGCCCCCAGTGTGTCCAGCATATTGCCCCTAGTGTGTCCAGCATATTGCCCCCAGTGTGTCCAGTATATTGCCCCCAGTGTGTCCAGCATTCAGCACCCAGTGTCTCCAGCATTCAGCCCCCAGTGTGTCCAGCATATTACCACCAGTGTGTCCAGCATATTGCCCCCAGTGTGTCCAGCATATTGCCCCCAGTGTGTCCATCATCTCTGCCCCAGTGTGTCCAGCATATTGCCCCCAGTGTGTCCAGCATCTCTGCCCCAGTGAGTCCAGCACTCTTGCCCGGGCCCCCCGGATTGCCGTTCGCAATAAAAAAAAAATTCCAGTTCTCCTCACCTGCCGCACTCCTTCGGCGATGCTCCCTCCAGCAACGCGCCCTCGCCAGCGACTGACAATGACATCTGACGCCGGCAACGTGCACGCTGCGGCTGACTTCAGCTGCCAGCCTCCAAGTGGCTGGCGGCTGTTAACTGTTGACGTGCGGGCACGCGCCCGCACGTCAATAGTATTAAACTGCCTCAGCACCAGCAGGGGCTTGGTGAGCAGATGAGCCGGTGCACGATGCGGGCCCCTTCTGCAGTAATGCCCTGATGGCGGCGGTCAATCTGAGCAGTTGCCCAGGGCCCCCCCACACCACTGGGCCCTGGGCTACCGCCCAGATTGACCTAATTATAATCCGCCACTGACCGTGACTACACTTTGTTCACAATAATTGAATGAGGCACTATAGTTGGTGCCTTCAAGAGTGTGTGGATGACCAAGTTTGTAATTTGAGTAAGGCTTTCCACTGTGTGCAGAGCTTTTATGTCTGTACGAGCACCACAACTACACTTTATTCACAATATTTGAATGAGGCACCACAGTTGGTGCCTTTTAAGCGTGTATGGGTGACCATGCTTGAAATGTTTGGCAAGTTTGGTACGGTGTGCAGAGCCTTTATGACCGTAGGAGTACACTATATGACAATTCAATAGAATGTGTATGAGGCCCTTCTTTATATCTAATACAGGGTGTATCTGAGTCCCTCTTTCATCCAATTTTTGGCAGTTCTTGTTTCCTTCATAAATTACATTGAAATTTCACAATTTTTTTTATAAAAATGTAAATTCCAGTTTACCTAAATTATATATATATTTTTTACATAGTTTTTAAATTTTGCGTTTTATGCAAGTCGTTATACAGGGAAGAATGTTTCTTAAAATCTTTTTTCCTGTAAACTCCAATTTCTTTTTGATTTTTAATGTTTTTTGACAGTCTTTAAAGTGGAGTAAAAGTTTGATCCCATTGTTCTCAGCAGCGATCCGGGAGTCAGAGATGCATCCAGGAGTCTTCCCCATTCTGTTCATCTTCAATTCAGCACTTTTTCCATCCATTTCAACATTTTCACTGTCCCCCAAACCTCCTTGTATGGTGCGTCAGAAAAATGCTAGGATTTCCCATTGACTCCCATGTTACTCGCTGGTCGAAACGAGCATCTGAGCATTAGAAATTGTTTGGCTTGAGTAAGCATCTGAGCATTTTAGTGCTTGCTCATCACTAGTTGTCACATGATCGCCTGCTCTCACTAGCAATACCAGTGAATACTGACAGCGTGCGCACCACATGCCATAAGGATTCAGAGGTCTGAATGAAGTGTGACTGCAGACCTTTAGCAGAAGACTGGGCAGCCCCCTTTAAAAGATAAGAACATGAAGCCTAAAATTAGGTTTTGCAAAAATAACAACGCAACCAGGACATAAGACCAATGGTTTTCCCATGTGCTCTAATATTACACAGTTGCTGCACTGGATATAAGCTTGTTATTTGCCACCTGCTTATCTGCATTGGCACATTCACAAAATATTAATATAATGGCATATGAAGGCAATGGATTAAAAATGTTTATAAAAGCCATATCAGCTGAAGCCACCACAATTATTACCCCGATAAACATGAATATTAGTTTTGGTCCAAAGACTACAAGAAACTATTGCTGCTTATAGACCACTACTTCCCAGGTATGTAGCTAAGAATGCAAACAAACGGTATATGCTCAGGTTAATAAACTGCCTCCTGCTAGGTGCTGAAAGCTGCAGCAATTATGTTGATTTGCACAATGTTTCCCAGGCATTCCTCACATACTTCTCTAAATCCTCTTCATGAAACGCTTTGTTTAAAGGGACACTCAATTTCCATAAATATATAGCAAACAGTTGAGTGGATCATTTGAAATTCAGATGTACCAAAAAGTGTTGTGCAAATAAATTTGCCAGGAATCACATTATTGAAAAGCCCCTAATTGAATGGATAAAATGTGTACAACATTTGGAAATCTCCTAGGAGAGTAATGAATGCATTATAAGCTCCTTAATACGAACACAGCCTTAGGCCGGTTTCACACGTCATTGTCTCCAGTACGTGAGGTGACAGTTTCCTCACGTACCGGAGCCACTGACACATGTAGACCCATTAAAATCAATGCATCTGTGCAGATGTCATTGATTTTTTTGCGGACCGTGTCTCCGTGTTCCAAACACGGAGACATGTCAGTGTTCGTGGGAGCGCACGTATTACACGGACCCATTAAAGTCAATGGGTCCGTGTAAAACATGGACTTCACACGGACGTTCCCCGTGTGCGGTCCCTGTGGCGTGCAGGAGACAGCGCTACAGTAAGCGCTGTCCCCCCCACATGTTGCTGAAGCCGCGATTCATATCTTCTGTGCAGCAGCGTTTGCTGCATAGAAGATATGAATAATAGTGTTTAAATGAAAGATCTACCTGTCCGCCACCCCCCACCCCCTGTGCGCTCCCCCGCTGTTCAGAAAATACTCACCCGCTCCCACGTTGGCTGTCGCTGCTTCCTGGTCTGGCCGCGGCTTCTACTGTATGCGGTCACGTGGGGCCGCTCATTTACAATCATGAATAGTCGGCTCCGCCCCTATGGGAGGTGGAGCCGCCTATTCATGACTGAAAATGAGCGGCCCCACGTGACCGCATACAGTGGCCAGACCAGGAAGGAGCGACAGCCAACGAGGGATGCGGGTGAGTATTTTCTGAACAGCGGGGGGGCGCACAGGGGGTGGGGGGGCGGCGGACACATAGATCTTTCATTTAAACACTATTATTCATATCTTCTATGCAGCAAACGCTGCTGCACAGAAGATATGAATCGCGGCTTCAGCACGATGCAGGGGACAGCGCTAAACATTAGCGCTGTCTCCTGCACGCTCCGTGTGGTACCCACTTGCCACACGGGCGGCACACGTGTGCCGCACGTATGGCCTACGTGAGCTCACGGGCACACGGACACGGATAACTCCGGTACTGATTTTTTCCGGTACCGGAATTATCTGGACGTGTGGGACAGCCCTTATTAATGTCATAGTGACATCAAGTTATCTGGAAAGAGGAAAACGGATGGTAGCCAGTGGTAAACCAATAGCATTATTTGGCTTGTCTTGTCTAATATTGAACTAAGACAATAAGGAAAAGATAAAAAAATATTTTTTTTACAACTTGCTCACTTTGTGAGGTAGACAGTTGTGTTTAATTGTCTGTATTATTGGGATTTTTCTTTTTGCCTTTAAAGAAAAAAAATGACTTCAATACTCTGCAGATCAATTTGCTTATCTTTAATAGCAAATGCTTAGAAAGCCATATAGCCACAATCCACTGCTTTCCTAAGACCTCATTTGTCTAATTCAAACGTCAGTGATTTTTCTTCTACTCAAAAATTGTCTGATATTTATCCATGTTTTGAATCAGATTTTCATCAGTGTTTGGTCAGATTATGAGTTTTTACCATCACATTTAAAGAATGATTTTCTTATATGAAAAATAAAAAATAAATAAATTGACTTTCTACAGAACTATACAGGGATTGTTTCACAAACAAAGTACATTTTAATTTTTAGATCTTGCAATAATAATTTCCAGAATTGGATGTGTTAAAAAATGTTCATGTGCTGAGATAATCTTATAAATATGCCGTTACAATGTGCTGTGCGAATTGCCACATCTGACTGTTCAGGAACATAATTACCCAACAAGAAAACAAATGGTCAATGAATGTTCTTCCAAACAAATATAATACTCAAAGAGAAAATGGAAGCGGAAGCGCATAATTAAAATATAGTAAATCTTTATTGAAAGTCACTGATAGTAAATAAAATCCATAGAAAGGGATTATTCATACAGAGAAAGTTATTGCAAGTATCACATCACTCCAGGTAGTATAAATAAAGATTAAATATTTGTGAACATGCGTTTATGTGCTGCATGTATACCAGCTTAAACCAAATTTAATTTTAGTGTTTTTTTATATTTTCAAAAGTCAGTTTCAGTTATGAAATGAGCCATTTCTTAATGATTTTCACCTCCTAAATTCATATCTGACAGTGAAAATGTTTAGCTGGCTCTTGTTTCTATGACATCAAAGAGTTTTCCTTTTCCTGCGACATGTAATTAATGTATAAAAGTTTCAATACTTTGAAGCATTAATATTTTTGCAAATATAAAGATGCTGAATATTTTGTTTGTGTCAATTTTCTGATATTTACTTAGAGGAAACTTAGCAACAATTCAAATAACTAAAACATGTCAAAACACTATTGTGAATTATAAACAGTTACAGATATCGCACTACAAAATTTGGTCCTCATTCAGTGACAACCTTTTTTTGCTTGTCTCTTGTACTCCTACATCGGATCATCTCTTACAGATGTCCAACAGTAATCTGCAAGCATTGATGGATTCAATTTTCTTTGATATCTTTTTCCATAGCCGCAGTTTCTTGTTAAAATCTCTCACCAAACTCATCGCTCACTGCTCAGTTTGGTGGAAGAAAGTATAGATGTGAATGTAAGAAATGAATCCTTAAGGACATGAAACAGCCAAAATCTTTATATGTTTTGAGGAGATTTTCTACTAAAATAATCCCATGAAGACCCCGTCTTTCATCTTTGCTTCATTCAACCTTGTAAATTTATCAATGAGATACTTTATTGCTTTTGCATTTTTATCCATTGCCATTGCAAAGTTCTTCATTAGGCCCAACTTGATATGCAATGGTTCTAATAAAACGTTATGTGGGTCAACAAGCGTTGGATGCAGGACATGTCTACTATCTGACTAAAGTAAATTTCGGAGATGCCAGTTTCTTTTGTTGTAGTGATATTTTCATACATGACTATCCCACTCACACAGAAAGCAGCAATAATAATAATTTTAATGATTTTATTTCTATAGTGCCAACATATTCCATAGCACTTTACATTTTATAGAGGACATCTACAGACAATAAAAGATGCCAAGTGGAGTGAGGGCCCTGCTGGCATGCAAATAGTCTATGAGAAAATAGGGAGAATTGAAAGGTGGATGGTAACAATTGCTTGCATTGTACAGTCCAGCCATCAATATAATAAATAGGGTGTTCACGTAATGCTGCATTAAGCATTTTCCAACCAGTATGTGTAAAAGTATGGATACAGAGGGCTATTAAATGCGTAAAGGGTGTGAGAACAGATGATACGAGGGTCCTGGTTTTGAAGAAAAGTTTATATAGGCAAAACAGCAAAAGTTAGATAAATATGTTGAGGCGGTAGGCCAGTCTGATGAAATGCATTTGTAGGGCACGCTTAAAACTGTGGAACTGTGAGTATTGGGAATAATCGAATTGTCCTGTGTAGTGCATTCCAAAGAATTGCTACAGCACATGAGAAGTGTCACGGGAGTACTAAGTAGACTAAGGCTGGTTACCCGGGCCCCTGCGAAATCCCTCAGGCTAGGGAAACCCTGTCTGTCCCTTTCCCAGAAGTTACACTAAAGGTGTGCATGTCTGGTCAGCCAGGCCTGACCCTGTCTCCTGTTTCAGCCCTAAGCTGAAACCACCACCCGCCACCCAGTGAAGAGACCACACACCAATCCCCACAGAAAGCACAGACAGGGAAAACAGAAAAACGCACGACGCCGCAGACACACAGGAATACACTATAATGTACACAGGGCAAAACAAATACAAATATAGGAAGGAGGAATATGACAAAGGATAATACACCACCAGCTACGATTTTCCTACAACAAGACCACCACTCAAGACGGGAATCACTAGGCACAAAGCACAAGCTATAATCGGCGATGTCCAAAGTCCAGCACGACTATTTAAAGGCTGTGGGCGTGACCCAGCCTCCAACCAAATTACCAGCTAGATTAACCCCGAGCAAGCTGGATAAAGTCTAGCCGACGCCACTGAGCGTGTAGAAGACGTAAGTGGAATTACCGCTGTCTGTCGGACGCCCTAGTGTGAACAGCGTCCGACATGACAGTACCCCGCCTTCTACGAGGGACTCCAGGGCCCTTACGACTTATAGGACCCGGCTTGTCCGGATGGTGGTGGTGAAACATACTGACCAGCCGGTCCGCATGTATGTCCGAGGCTGGTACCCAGGACCTCTCTTCTGGCCCATAGCCATGCCAATCTACCAGGTACTGTAATGTGCGGAGCACTACTCGAGAGTCAACCACCTTGGAGACTTCAAACCCCAAATTGCCATCCACCAAGACTGGAGGTGGCATAGGCGCCATGTCCACAGAACCCACCACCTTTTTTAATAAAGATCTGTGGAACACATTGTGTATTTTATAAGCCGTAGGGAGCGCCAAACGGTAGGCTACCGGGTTAATGATGGCAGCAACCCTAAATAAACCAATAAACCTTGGACCCAATTTCAGGGATGGAATCTTGGGTTTTACGTTTTTTTGTGGACAGCCACACCCAGTCACCCACACTCAGGTCCGGACCTGTCACACGTTTACTGTCAGCCACTCATTTGTACCTACGCTTAGAAAGCGCTGTTTCACTCTCCTCCACATGGATGCCAGTTGTGCTCCTAACTGGTCCTCCTCCGGGACGCCAGTAGAACCCCCCTGACGCAGAGTACAAAAATGAGGATGGAGCCCGTAAACACAAAAGAACGGGGACTCCCCAGACGATTCCTGATGGTGATTATTTATAGCAAACTCAACCAAAGGAAGAAACGTCGACCACTCCTCTTGATTGTCAGAAACAAAACAGCATAAGTACTGCTCCAAATTCTGGTTCATATGCTCAGTCTGACCATTTGACTGAGGATGAAACGCAGAAGAATGCGACAACTTGATCCCCAGCCGTGAGCAAAAAGCTGTCCAAAATTTTGCCACAAACTGAGTACCTCTATCAGACACGATGTCAGACGGGACCCTGTGAAGTCTGACCACCTCCTGCACAAATATCTGAGCCAGAGTCTTAGCGTTAGGCAACGAAGGCAAAGACACAAAGTGCAACATCTTTGAGAACTGATCAACAACCACCAGAATGACCGTGTTCCCAGCAGAGGAGGGCAAATCTGTGATAAAATCCATGAAAATCTCCATCCATGGCCTACAGGGTACCCCGAGAGGATGTAGTGTGCCAGCAGGACAAGAGCGGGACGTCTTAGCCCTAGCGCACGTGGTACATGCTGATACGTACGAGACCACGTCCTGTCGGATTTTGGGCTACCAAAACCGACACGACACCAACTCCAAGGTACGCCTTACCCCTGGATGGCCAGCCAGGACAGCATCATGATGCTCACCCAACACCTTTAGGCGAAGATGGAGCGGTACAATCGATTTATTAATGGGAAGCTCTGGTGGTACCTCCTCCTGAGCCTCGGCAATCTCAGCCTCAACTTCGGTCGTGAGAGCCAAGACCACTACACCCTTTTGGAGGATGGGTACCGGATCTTCCCGAGGTTCTCCCCCGGAAAACACCTGGACAAAGCATCCGCCTTAGTGTTCTTAGACCCAGGTCGGTATGTAACAAAAAAGTTGAACCGCGTGAAAAACAATGCCCAGCGAGCCTGCCTGGGGGACAGACGCTTGGCTGACTCCAAATACAGCAGATTTTTATGGTCGGTGATCACTGTAACCTGATGGACCGACCCCTCCAAGAAGTGTCGCCATTCCTCAAAAGCCAACTTGATAGCCAACAACTCCCTGTCGCCGATATCGTAATTAGGTTCGGTGGGCGACAGCTTCTTAGAAAAGTAGGCGCATGGACGCAACTCGCCCAAGGATGAGCCTTGTGACAGCACCGCCCCCACTCCAACCTCAGACGCATCAACTTCCACGGTAAATGGTTTTGATATGTCCGGTTGCATCAGAATGGGGGCCAAAGCAAAACTGTTCTTCAGAAATTCAAATGCGCGCGCAGCAACCTGAGGCCAGGCGGAGAAATTGGTACCCTTTTTCGTCATGTCAGTAAGTGGTTTAGCAATGGCAGAAAAATCCTTGATAAACTTTCTATGTCAGAGTTGGAAAATCCAAGGAACCGCTGGAGTGCTTTTAGGTTATCAGGCCGATCCCAATGCAGCACCGCTTGCACCTTAGCGGCGTCCATTTTAAACCCTGAAGCAGACACAATATAACCCAAGAAAGGCAACTCCTGAACCGAAAATACACATTTCTCAAGTTTAGCATAGAGCTTATTTTCCCTGAGTAGCTGTAACACCTGCATCACATGCTCTAAATGAGTATCACGGTTGCATGAATAAATGAGAATGTCATCTAGGTACACAATAACGAATTTCCCCAGAACATGCGAGAATATATCATTTATGAAATGTTGAAAAACTGCAGGAGCATTTGTCAACCCAAATGGCATCACCAAATTTTCAAAATGACCCTCAGGAGTGGTAAAAGCCGTCTTCCACTCATTACCTTGACGGACTCTTATGAGGTTGTATGCCCCCCTGAGGTCAAGCTTGGAAAACCACTTAGCACCTGCCAGCTGGTTGAACAAATCAGGTATCAGTGGCATAGGGTATGGATCACTAACCATAATCTGGTTTAACTCCCTGAAATCCAGACACGGGCGTAGTCCGCCATCTTTCTTTTTAATGAAGAAGAACCCCGCTGCCACCGGCGAAGATGAAGGCCTGATGTGCCCTTTGCTCAGACTCTCAGCAATGTAGTCTTTTAACGCTTGCCTCTCAGGACCAGAGATGTTGAACATCCTAGCTTTCGGCAATTTGGCCCCAGGTTTAAACCTAATAGTACAGTCATAGGGGCGATGTGGTGGCAATTCTGAGCAACCCTTCTCTGAGAACACATCCGCAAAATCCATCAGTGACTCAGGAATAGGGTTGAGCGAAACGGGTCGGTCATTTTCAGAAGTCGGCGACTTTTGGCAAAGTCGGGTTTCATGAAACCCGACCCGACCCCTGTGTGGGGTCGGCCATGAGGTCGGCGATCTTCTGAATCTGGTATCGGAATTCCGATACCGAGTTCCAATATGTTTGCGATATCGGAAATCGGTATCGGAATCCACATTTAAGTGTAAAATAAAGAATTAAAATAAAAAATATTGATATACTCACCTCTCCGACGCAGCCTGGACATCGCCGCTGGTAACCGGCATCTTCCGTTCCTAAGAATGGCGCTTGAAAGACCTTTCGATGACGTCACAGATTGTGATTGGTCGCGGCGGCCCATGTGACCGCTCAGCGACCAATCACAAAGCCGTGACGTAATTTTCAGGTCCTAAATTCCTCATTCTAGGAATTTAGGACATGAGAATTACGTCACGGCTTTGTGATTGGTCGCTGAGCGGTCACGTGGGCCGCCGTGACCAATCACAAGCCGTGACGTCATCGAAAGGTCCTTCACGCACTCATTCTTAAGAAGGAAGGCTGCCGGAAAGAAGCAGGGCGCGTCCGAGGGTGAGTATATACCTAATAGGAATATACTCACCCTCGGCTTCTTTCCGGCAGCCTTCCTTCTTAAGAATGAGCGCGTGAAGGACCTTTCAATGACGTCACGGCTTGTGATTGGTCGCAGCGGCCCACGTGACCGCTCAGTGACCAATCACAAAGCCGTGACGTAATTCTCAAGTCCTAAATTCCTAGAATGAGGAATTTAGGACCTGAAAATTACGTCACGGCTTTGTGATTGGTCGCTGAGCGGTCACGTGGGCGGCCGCGACCAATCACAAGCCGTGACGTCATCGAAAGGTCTTTCAAGCGCCATTCTTAGGAACGGAAGATGCCGGTTACCAGCGGCGATGTCCAGGCTGCGTCGGAGAGGTGAAAATATAAATATTTTTTATTTTAATTCTTTATTTTACACTTAAATATGGATCCCAGGGCCTGAAGGAGAGTTCCTCTCCTTCAGACCCTGGGAACCATAGTATCCCATTGCACTGCATTGGATTTCGTGTTTCGGCCGACCCGGACCCCGACTCTTTTATATGATCGGCCGATTTCACTCGACCCGACTTTTGAGAAAGTCGGGTTTCGTGAAACCCGACCCGATCCTATAAAAATAAAAGTCGCTCAACCCCACTCAGGAATGATTGGAGTCACAGCGGACACACATGTGGCCAGGCAATTCTCCTGGCAAAATCCGCTCCACTGAATTATGTCCTGAGTTTTCCAGTCAATAACCGGGTTGTGCATAGATAAACATGGAAAACCCAGTACCATTTGTGCAGGAAGATTACTGAGCACCCTACATGTAAACTGTTCAGAAAGTAGGACCCCAATGTGGAGTTTCACCTCAGCCACAAACTGAGTAATCTCCCCCTGTGGGAGAGGGGTAGCATTGGTGGTGACCACCCGGATAGGATGAGGCAATTTTTCGACCGTGAACCCAGCCGTACGCGCAAATTCCTCATCAATGAGATTAGTGGCTGAACCACTATCCAAAAAAACAGTGATTCTGTCACGGGGGAACTGGGTAGACTAAGGTTGATTACCCGGGCACCTGCGATATCCCTCAGGCTAGGGAAACCCTGTCTGTCCCTTTCCCAGAAGTTACACAAAAGGTGTGCATGTCTGGGCTGCCAGGCCTGACCCTGACTCCTGTTTCAGCCCTAAGCTGAAACCACCACCTGCCACCCAGTGAAGAGACCATACACCAATCCCCACAGAAAGCACAGACAGGGAAAACTGAAAAAGGCACCACGCCGCAGACACACAGGAATACACTATAATGTGCACAGAGCCAAACAAATACAAATAGGAAGGAGGAATATGACAAAGGATAATACACCACCAGATATGATATTCCTACAACAAGACTACCACTCCAGACCGGAACCACTAGGCATAAAGCACAAGCTGTAATCAGCGACGCCCAAAGTCCAGCGCGACTAGTTAAAGGCCGTGTGCATGACCCAGCCTCCAACCTGATTACCAGCTAGATTAACCCCGAGCAAGCTGGATAAAAACTAGCCAATGCCACTGAGCGTGTAGTGGATGTAAGTGGAATTACTACTGTCTATCGGATGCCCTAGTGTGAACAGCGTCCGACATGACAGTACCCCACCTTCTATGAGGGACCCCAGGGCCCTCACGACTTATAGGACCCGGCTTGTCCGGATGGCGGCGGTGAAACATACTGACCAGCCGGTCCGCATGTATGTCCGAGGCTGGTACCCAGGACCTCTCTTCCGGCCCATAACCACGCCAATGTACGAGGTACTGTAATGTGCGGCGCACTACTCGAGAGTCAACCACCTTGGAGACTTCAAACTCCAAATTGCCATCCACCAAGACTGGAGGTGGCATACGCGCCGTGTCCACACAACCCACCACCTTTTTTTAATAAAGATCTGTGGAACACATTGTGTATTTTATATACTGTAGGGAGCGCCAAACGGTAGGCTACCGGGTTAATGATGGCGGCAACCCTAAATGGACCAATAAACCTTGGACCCAATTTCAAGGATGGAATCTTGAGTTTTATGTTTTTTGTGGACAACCACACCCAGTCACCCACACTCAGGTCCGGACCTGTCACACGTTTACTGTCAGCCACTCGTTTGTACCTTGCACCTATGCTTAGCAAGCGCTGTTTCACTCTCCTCCACACGGATGTCAGTTGTGCTCCTACCTAGTGTTGAGCGATACCGTCCGATACTTGAAAGTATCGGTATCGGAAAGTATCGGCCGATACCGGCAAAGTATCGGATCTGATCCGATACCGATACCCGATACCAATACAAGTCAATGGGACTCAAGTATCGGAAGGTATCCCTGATGGTTCCCAGGGTCTGAAGGAGAGGAAACTCTCCTTCAGGCCCTGGGATCCATATTAATGTGTAAAATAAAGAATTAAAATAAAAAATATTGATATACTCACCTCTCCGACGCAGCCTTGACCTTACCGCTGTGAACCGGCAGCCTTCTTTGCTTAAAATGAGCGTGTTCAGCACCTTCCATGATGTCACGGCTTCTGATTGGTCGCGTGCCGCTCATGTGACCGCCACGCGACCAATCAGAAGCCGTAATGTCATTCCCCAGGTCCTAAATTCCTAGAAGGAAATTTAGGACCTGAGGGATGACATCGCGGCTTGTGATTGGTCGCGTGGCGGTCACATGAGCGGCACGCGACCAATCAGAAGCCGTGACGTCATGGAAGGTGCTGAACGCGCTCATTTTAAACAAAGAAGGCTGCCGGTTACCAGCGGTGATGTCCAGGGGCCTCCGGACTGGTGAGTATATCAATATTTTTTATTTTAATTCTTTATTTTACACATTCATATGGATCCCAGGGCTTGAAGGAGAGTATCCTCTCCTTCAGACCCTGGGAACCATACACTGGAAACTTCCGATTCCGATTCCAGATACCACAAAAGTATCGGATCTCGGTATCGGAATTCCGATACCGCAAGTATCGGCCGATACCCGATACTTGCGGTATCAGAAGGCTCAACACTACTCCTAACTGGTCCTCCTCCGGGACGCCAGTAGAACCCCCCTGACGCAGAGTACAAAACTGAGGATGGAGCCCGTAAACACAAAAGAACAGGGACTCCCCAGAGGATTCCTGACGGTGATTATTTATAGCAAACTCAGCCAAAGGAAGGAACGTCAACCACTCCTCCTGATTGTCAGAAACAAAACAGCGTAAGTACTGCTCCAAATTCTGGTTCATATGCTCGGTCTGACCATTTGACTGAGGATGAAACGCAGAAGAATGCGACAACTTGATCCCCAGCCATGAGCAAAAAACTGTCCAAAATTTTGCCACAAACTGAGTACCTCTATCAGACACGATGTCAGACGGGACCCTGTGAAGTCTGACCACCTCCTGCACAAATATCTGAGCCAGAGTCTTAGCGTTAGGCAACGAAGGCAAAGACACAAAGTGCAACATCTTTGAGAACTGATCAACAACCACCAGAATGACCGTGTTCCCAGCAGAGGAGGGCAAATCTGTGATAAAATCCATGAAAATCTCCATCCATGGCCTACAGGGTACCCCGAGAGGATGTAGTGTGCCAGCAGGACAAAAGCGGGACGTCTTAGCCCTAGCGCACGTGGTACATGCTGATACGTACGAGACCACGTCCTGTCGGATTTTGGGCTACCAAAACCGACACGACACCAACTCCAAGGTACGCCTAACCCCTGGATGGCCAGCCAGGACAGCATCATGATGCTCACCCAACACCTTTAGGCGAAGATGGAGCGGTACAATCGATTTATTAATGGGAAGCTCTGGTGGTACCTCCTCCTGAGCCTCAGCAATCTCAGCCTCAACTTCGGTCGTGAGAGCCAAGACCACTACACCCTTTTGGAGGATGGGTACCGGATCTTCCCGAGGTTCTCCCCCAGAAAACACCTGGACAAAGCATCCGCCTTAGTGTTCTTAGACCCAGGTCGGTATGTAACAAAAAAGTTGAACCGTGTGAAAAACAATGCCCAGCGAGCCTGCCTGGGGGACAGACGCTTGGCTGACTCCAAATACAGCAGATTTTTATGGTCGGTGATCACTGTAACCTGATGGACCGACCCCTCCAAGAAGTGTCGCCATTCCTCAAAAGCCAACTTGATAGCCAACAACTCCCTGTCACCGATATCGTAATTAGGTTCGGTGGGCGACAGCTTCTTAGAAAAGTAGGCGCATGGACGCAACTCGCCCAAGGA
This sequence comes from Ranitomeya variabilis, assembly GCF_051348905.1. Taxonomy (NCBI): domain Eukaryota; kingdom Metazoa; phylum Chordata; class Amphibia; order Anura; family Dendrobatidae; genus Ranitomeya; species Ranitomeya variabilis. The sequence continues at coordinate 982,631,373 of NC_135233.1, read as the reverse complement.
TGAGCCTTGTGACAGCACCGCCCCCACTCCAACCTCAGACGCATCAACTTCCACGGTAAATGGTTTCCACCAGAATGTTGGCCAAAGCAAAACTGTTCTTCAGAAATTCAAATGCGCGCGCAGCAGCCTGAGGCCAGGCGGAGAAATTGGTACCCTTTTTCGTCATGTCAGTAAGCGGTTTAGCAATGGTAGAAAAATCCTTGATAAACTTTCTATGTCAGAGTTGGAAAATCCAAGGAACCGCTGGAGTGCTTTTAGGTTATCAGGCCGTTCCCAATGCAGCACCGCTTGCACCTTAGCGGCATCCATTTTAAACCCTGAAGCAGACACAATATAACCCAAGAAAGGCAACTCCTGAACCGAAAATACACATTTCTCAAGTTTAGCATAGAGCTTATTTTCCCTGAGTAGCTGTAACACCTGCCTCACATGCTCTAAATGAGTATCACGGTGGCATGAATAAATGAGAATGTCATCTAGGTACACAATCACAAATTTCCCCAGAACATGCGAGAATATATCATTTATGAAATGTTGAAAAACTGCAGGCGCATTTGTCAACCCAAATGGCATCACCAAATTTTCAAAATGACCCTCAGGAGTGGTAAAAGCCATCTTCCACTCAACACCTTGATGGACTCTTATGAGGTTGTATGCCTCCCTGAGGTCAAGCTTGGAAAACTACTTAGCACCAGCCAGCTGGTTGAACAAATCAGGTATCAGTGGCGTAGGGTATGGATCACTAACCATAATCTGGTTTAACTCCCTGAAATCCAGACACGGGCGTAGTCCGCCATCTTTCTTTTTAATGAAGAAGAACCCCGCTGCCACCGGCGAGGATGAAGGCCTGATGTGCCCTTTGCTCAGACTCTCAGCAATGTAGTCTTTTAACGCTTGCCTCTCAGGACCAGAGATGTTGAACATCCTAGCTTTCGGCAATTTGGCCCCAGGTTTAAACCTAATAGTACAGTCATAGGGGCGATGTGGTGGCAATTCTGAGCAACCCTTCTCTGAGAACACATCCGCAAAATCCATCAGTGACTCAGGAATGATTGGAGTCACAGCGGACACACATGTGGCCAGGCAATTCTCCTGGCAAAATCCGCTCCACTGAATTATGCCCTGAGTTTTCCAGTCAATAACCGGGTTGTGCATAGATAAACATGGAAAACCCAGAACCATTTGTGCAGGAAGATTACTGAGCACCCTACATGTAAACTGCTCAGAAAGTAGGACCCCAATGTGGAGTTTCACCTCAGCCACAAACTGAGTAATCTCCCCCTGTGGGAGAGGGGTAGCATTGATGGTGACCACCCGGATAGGATGAGGCAATTTTTCGACCGTGAACCCGGCCGTACGCGCAAATTCCTCATCAATGAGATTAGTGGCTGAACCACTATCCACAAAAACAGTGATTCTGTCACGGGGAACTGGGTAGACTAAGGTTGGTTACCCGGGCACCTGCGATATCCCTCAGGCTAGGGAAACCCTGTCTGTCCCTTTCCCAGAAGTTACACTAAAGGTGTGCATGTCTGGGCCGCCAGGCCTGACCCTGACTCCTGTTTCAGCCCTAAGCTGAAACCACCACCTGCCACCCAGCGAAGAGACCATACACCAATCCCCACAGAAAGCACAGACAGGGAAAACTGAAAAACGCACCACGCCGCAGACACACAGGAATACACTATAATGTGCACAGAGCCAAACAAATACAAATAGGAAGGAGGAATATGACAAAGGATAATACACCACCAGATATGATATTCCTACAACAAGACTACCACTCCAGACTGGAACCACTAGGCATAAAGCACAAGCTGTAATCAGCGACGCCCAAAGTCCAGCGCGACTAGTTAAAGGCCGTGGGCATGACCCAGCCTCCAACCTGATTACCAGCTAGATTAACCCCGAGCAAGCTGGATAAAAACTAGCCGACGCCACTGAGCGTGTAGTGGATGTAAGTGGAATTACTGCTGTCTATCGGACGCCCTAGTGTGAACAGCGTCCGACATGACAGTACCCCGCCTTCTACGAAGGACCCCAGGGCCCTCACGACTTATAGGACCCGGCTTGTCCGGATGGCGGCGGTGAAACATACTGACCAGCCGGTCCGCATGTATGTCCGAGGCTGGTACCCAGGACCTCTCTTCCGGCCCATAACCACGCCAATGTACAAGGTACTGTAATGTGCGGCGCACTACTCAAGAGTCAACCACCTTGGAGACTTCAAACTCCAAATTGCCATCCACCAAGACTGGAGGTGGCATAGGCGCCGTGTCCACACAACCCACCACCTTTTTTAATAAAGATCTGTGGAACACGTTGTGTATTTTATATGCTGTAGGGAGCACCAAATGGTAGGCTACCGGGTTAATGATGGCAGCAACCCTAAATGGACCAATAAACCTTGGACCCAATTTCAAGGATGGAATCTTGAGTTTTATGTTTTTTGTGGACAACCACACCCAGTCACCCACACTCAGGTCCAGACCTGTCACACGTTTACTGTCAGCCAATCATTTGTACCTTGCACCTACGCTTAGCAAGTGCTGTTTCACTCTCCTGCACACGGATGCCAGTTGTGCTCCTAACTGGTCCTCCTCCGGGACGCCAGTAGAACCCCCCTGACGCAGAGTACAAAACTGAGGATGGAGCCCGTAAACACAAAAGAACAGGGACTCCCCAGATGATTCCTGACGGTGATTATTTATAGCAAACTCAGCCAAAAGAAGGAACGTCGACCACTCCTCCTGATTGTCAGAAACAAAACAGCGTAAGTACTGCTCCAAATTCTGGTTCATATGCTCGGTCTGACCATTTGACTGAGGATGAAACGCAGAAGAATGTGACAGCTTGATCCCCAGCCGTGAGCAAAAAGCTTTCCAAAATTTTGCCACAAACTGAGTACCTCTATCAGACACAATGTCAGACGGGACCCTGTGAAGTCTGACCACCTCCTGCACAAATACCTGAGCCAGAGTCTTAGCATTAGGCAACGAAGGCAAAGACACAAAGTGTGACATCTTTGAGAACCAATCAACAACCACCAGAATGACGTGTTCCCAGCAGAGGAGGGCAAATCTGTGATAAAATCAATGGAAATCTCTGTCCATGGCCTACTGGGTACCCCGAGAGGATGTAGTGTGCCAGCAGGACGGGAGTGGGACGTCTTAGCCCTAGCGCACGTGGTACATGCTGATACGAACGAGACCACGTCCTGTCGGATTTTGGGCCACCAACTCCAAGGTACCCCTAACCCCTGGATGGCCAGCCAGGACAGCATCATGATGCTCACCCAGCACCTTTAGGCAAAGATGGAGCGGTACAAACGATTTGTTAATGGGAAGCTCTGGTGGTACCTCCTCCTGAGCCTCAGCAATCTCAGCCTCCACCACGGTCGTGAGAGCCGAGACCACTACACCCTTTTGGAGGATGGGTACCGGATCTTCCCGAGGTTCTCCCCCCAGAAAACATCTGGACAAAGCATCCGCCTTAGTGTTCTTAGACCCAGATCGGTACGTAACAAAAAAGTTGAACCGCATGAAAAACAATGCCCAGCGAGCCTGCCTGGGGGACAGACGCTTGGCTGACTCCAAATACAGCAGATTTTTATGGTCGGTGATCACTGTAACCTGATGGTCCGACTTCTCCAAAAAGTGTCGCCATTCCTCAAAAGCCAACTTGATAGCCAACAACTCCCTGTTGCCGATATCGTAATTACGTTCGGCAGACGACAGCTTCTTGGAAAAGTAGGCGCAAGGACGCAACTCGCCCACGGATGAGCCTTGTGACAGCACCGCCCCCACTCCAACCTCAGACGCATCAACTTCCACGGTAAATGGTTTTGATACGTCCGGTTGCACCAGAATGGGGGCCGAAGCAAAGCTGTTCTTCAGAAATTCAAATGCGCGCACAGCAGCCTGAGGCCAGGCAGAGAAATTGGTACCCTTTTTCGTCATGTCAGTAAGCGGTTTAGCAATGGTAGAAAAATCTTTGATAAACTTTCTATAATAGTTGGAAAACCCAAGGAACCGCTGGAGTGCTTTTAGGTTATCAGGCCGTTCCCAATGCAGCACCGCTTGCACCTTAGCGGCGTCCATTTTAAACCCTGAAGCAGACACAATATAACCCAAGAAAGGCAACTCCTGAACCGAAAATACACATTTCTCAAGTTTTGCATAGAGCTTATTTTCCCTGAGAAGCTGTAACACCTGCCTCACATGCTCTAAATGAGTATCACGGTCACATGAATAAATGAGAATGTCATCTAGGTTCACAATAGCGAATTTCCCCAGAACATGCGAGAATACATCATTTATGAAATGTTGAAAAACTGCAGGCGCGTTTGTCAACCCAAATGGCATCACCAAATTTTCAAAATGACCCTCAGGAGTATTAAAAGCCGTCTTCCACTCATCACCTTGACGGACTCTTATGAGGTTGTACGCCCCCCTGAGGTCAAGCTTGGAAAACCACTTAGCACCAGCCACCTGGTTGAACAAATCAGGTATCAGTGGCATAGGGTATGGATCACGAACCGTAGTCTGGTTTAACTCCCTGAAATCCAGACACGGGCGTAGTCCGCCATCTTTCTTTTTAATGAAGAAGAACCCCGCTGCCACCGGCAAGGACGAAGGCCTGATGTGCCCTTTGCTCATAATCTCAGCAATGTAATCTTTTAAAGCTTGCCTCTCAGGACCAGAGATGTTGAACATCCTTGCTTTCGGTAATTTAGCCCCTGGTTTAAACCAAATAGTACAATCATAGGGGCGATGTGGTGGCAATTCTGAGCAACCCATATCTGAAAACACATCTGCGAAATCCAGCAGAGACTCAGGAATGCTTGTAGTCACAGCGGACACACATGTGGCCAGGCAATTCTCCTGGCAAAATCCACTCCACTGAATTGTCCCGAGTTTTCCAGTCAATAACCGGGTTGTGCATAGATAACCATGGAAAACCCAGAACCATTTGTGCAGGAAGATTACTGAGCACCCTACATGTAACCTGCTCAGAATGTAGGACCCCAATGTGGAGTTTAACCTCAGCCACAAACTCAGTAATCTCCCCCTGTGGGAGAGGGGTAGCATTGATGGTGACCACCCGGATAGGATGAGGCAATTTTTTGACCGCGCGCAAACTCCTCATCAATGAGATTAGTGGCCGAACCACTATCCACAAAAACAGTGATTGGCAGCTCTCTGCCAGTGACCATAACTCTGGCAGGGAGCATACATTGAGAGACCACCATGGAGGATATGCATAAGTTCAGATTGGCCTCCTCCACACCCTCTGAGCTTAGTAGTTTTCCGCCGTTGCGCTTTTTTTTAGAAAACAGAGGACAAGCATTTACATAATGCCCCTTTTTACCACAGCAAAAACAGAGTCCCTGCTTCCTGAGCGAGGAGGTTTGATGACGCGACACCCCTGCAATTTGCATAGGCTCCATGAGCTCACCTGCAGCAACCTCACATGCACCTACAACCTCCCCCATAGGCGGCGTCTCTAGCGCCCCCTGACGTAAACGGCGATCAATGCGGACCACAAGACTCATGGCAGACTCTAGAGAAGCAGGAGTCTCATACATCAGAAGGGCTTGTTTAACCCTTCCCGAAACCCCACATACAAACTGACTCCGCAGCAACGGGTCATTCCATTGTGCGTCCACCGCCCAGCGGTGAAATTCAGAACAGTAATCCTCCGCCATTCGCTCCCCCTGGCGGAGAGCGCATATTTTAGATTCTGCTAGAGCCAATCTGTCTGGATCATCATAGATGAGTCCAAGAGCAGAAAAAAACTCTCCACTGAGTTAAATTCAGCAGAATCAGAAGGTAATGAAAACGCCCATGCTTGGGGATCTCCGTTCAGTAATGACAGAACCAAGCCCACACGCTGAGCCTCATTACCTGAAGAAAGCGGGTGCATACAAAAATATAATTTGCAAGCTTCACGGAAAACAACAAATTTACTGCGTTCCCCAGAAAACCTCTCAGGTAAAGGGATTTTTGGCTCTGCAACTCTACCTGCAGTTTCCACTTGCACATTAGACACCACAAGATCCTGTTGCTGAACTGCCCCCTTCAATTCTGTGACCTGTAAGGACAGCGCCCTCAACTGGTGGTTTATGGAAGTCATGGGATCCATGACATAAAAAAACCCCTTTTTTTTTTTCTTTTTGGGCCGATTATAATGTCACGGGAGTACTGGGTAGACTAAGGCTGGTTACCTGGGCCCCTGCGAAATACCTCAGGCTAGGGAAACCCTGTCTGTCCCTTTCCCAGAAGTTACAGTAAAGGTGTGCATGTCTGGGCCGCCAGGCCTGACACTCTCCTGTTTCAGCCCTAAGCTGAAACCACCACCCGCCACCCAGTGAAGAGACCACACACCAATCCCCACAGAAAGCACAGACAGGGAAAACAGAAAAATGCACCACGCCGCAGACACACAGGAATACACTATAATGTGCACAGGGCAAAACAAATAAAAATATAGGAAGGAGGAATATGACAAAGGATAATACACCACCAGCTACGATATTCCTACAACAAGACCACCACTCCAGACCGGAATCACTAGGCACAAAGCACAAGCTATAATCGGCAACGCCCAAAGTCCAGCATGACTATTTAAAGGCCGTGGGCGTGACCCAGCCTCCAACCAAATTACCAGCTAGATTAACCCTGAGTAAGCTGGATAAAGTCTAGCCGATGCCACTGAGCGTGTAGTGGACGTAAGTGGAATTACCGCTGTCTGTCGGATGCCCTAGTGTGAACAGCGTCCGACATGACAAGAAGTCTTGGAGACAGGAGTGGGAGGTTCAGATTATTGAGGTTGTACTCTGTGTATGCACCCTAGAGACCAAGTAAGAGGGCAACCACCTTTAAGTCACCTCAGAATTGTCATAAATGTTGGTCATAGCTCAGACACCTCAACATCTGCTTCCTGTTGTCATTGTTTTTTTTTTGTGGACTGCATAACCAAGTGGAATTAAAGGTAGTGCATTGCCATTATGCAGAAAGACTGTTTTTAGGATTGTTTTGGATAAATTGATGAAGAATCTCCATTCCTCTGGATTGTGACTTATCTTCAGAGCTTCCAATAAACTGTTGATGTTGCTGCATGCCATAAGATCGCCCTCCATGAAATAGTATTGGAAAATTTTTTATCATGATGGCGAATAGTGTTGAGCATTCCGATACCGCAAGTATCGGGTATCGGCCGATATTTGCTGTATCGGAATTCCGATACCGAGATCCGATACTTTTGTGGTATCGGGAATCGGTATCGGGATCGATATTAATGTGTAAAATCACAATCACCAATCACAAGCCGTGACGTCATCTAAGGTCTTTCAAGCGCTTGAAAGACCTTAGATGATGTCGCGGCTTGTGGTTGGTCACGTTGTGGTCATGTGACCGCTCCGCGACCAATCACAGGCCGCGACGTCATCCAAGGACTTTCAAGCGCTCATTCTTATGAATGGAGGCTGGCGGTTACAACCAGGGCACGTCAGAGGGTGAGTATATCAATATTTTTTATTTTTATTCTTTATTTTACACATTAATATGGATCCCAGGGCCTGAAGGGGAGTTTCCTCTCCTTCAGACCCTGGAAACCATCAGGATACCTTCCGATACTTGGTGTCCCATTGACTTGTATTGGTATCGGGTATTGGTATCGGCGATATCCGATACTTTTCGGGTATCGGCCGATACTATCCGATACCGATACTTTCAAGTATCGGACGGTATCGCTCAACACTAATGGCGAAACAAAGAAACCCAAACATTGAATGCAGGGAGATTCCACTGTTGTAGCTTGGAATCTACGAGCTCAGTCTTACTCTTGGGTAGAGCTAAATCACTAACAAGATCATTCAGTTCACTTTGTGTTATAAGGTGAGGTTCAGTTGAGGTTGCTGATAGAAAGTTTGAGTCATGAGAGGAAGATGATTCATGACTCTAAGTCTCTATTCTTCCTCACTTGACTTGACTAAACATGTTTCTGGTGCTTTTGGAACCATGATAACAAGACCAGGCAACATTTAAGATACAAGGGGGAGATTAAAGCACTAGATATTGCAAAGCAACCCCCCACCAAACCAGAACAACCAACTCCATAAGAACCATGAACAAGGAGTACACTAGGAGCATATAGGTAATCAAAAAGTAATAATACTTTATTAAGTTACATATCATAATCTTAAGGTGCAAAAAGTATTTACAATACGATATCACATAAAGTGCTGCTATGAGTCCATATGTAAGAATGCCAGTAAGTGAAAGATACCAGACGGCATAAAATGACAAATTTACAAAGCAGCACTTACCAATGCGAGGCACCAGGACAGAGCACACCAGATGGGATCCACCAGCACAAACCCCGACGCGCGTTTCGAGGGAACACACATCGGGGTTTGTGCTGGTGGATCCCATCCGGTGTGCTCTGTCCTGGTGCCTCGCATTGGTAAGTGCTGCTTTGTAAATTTGTCATTTTATGCCATCTGGTATCTTTCACTTACTGGCATTCTTACATATGGACTCATAGCAGCACGCCCCTACTATTATTATTATGTATGTCGGCTTCATGGACAGTGCTCACCGGGGGATACCCATTCACTTTTAATCATTCTTGAGCACTTTATTTGATATCGTATTGTGAATACTTTTTGCACCTTAAGATTATGATATGTAACTTAATAAAGTATTATTACTTTTTGATTACCTATATGCTCCTAGTGTACTCCTTGTTCATGCTTTTGGAACCAGCAGTTCTTCTGTATGTGGTACCAGGGATATTGCATATGGAATGTTTGGATACTGTAAAGTCCACTTATTGTTCCTTGATACTTCTTTCCTAATGGGGGGCACCATGCAGAAATAAGAATTGGTAGTGTGATTGGTTGGCTCTCTCCATATCACTGGGACTTCAAAAAGCATAGCTTGCCTTTTCCCAAGCAGCCACTGGGTAAGATGTGATGCACATATATAGCAGCATATGTATGGAGTCCAACTCTTGTCCTGATCTCCTATTCTACAGCCAAAATATGTGTTGTAGGCTTTCCTTATCATGGTAGACAAGTTTCGCCATCATGGTAAACAAGTTTCGCCTTTGTGACGCAAAATGAACTTTTCTGCATATGTGGCAAAAACTATCAGCTTTGTTAGGCCGGGGTCACACTTAGCGTATGAAAAATCTGTCCGAGTCTCCCTCCTGGGAGTCGCACAATTGTTCTGCGTATGGTCATCCATGTGTAATGCGTTTGCAATGCGATGATGCGATTTTCTCATACCTATGTATGTGTATGACATCTGTATGACATGTGTATGGCTTTACATTTGTCGCTGATTTTTCCCATTGAATTTATTGGCTCAATGGGCTGAAATGAGGAAAATGTGTGCGTATTTCTCGCAAGTCACACGGATGGTCTGTGTGGTGTCCGAATTTTTCTCGCACCCATAGGCTTGCATTGGCGAGTCTATAAGCCAATGTGCATTTCTATATGTTTTTTCTAATCTGCCTTTTTATTGCATTAAGGCTGGAGTCACACTAGCGTAGAATACGGATGAGTGCTATGTGAGAAAACATTGCATAGCACTCGGCCCCGTGTTAATGTATGGGGCAGCTCCCATCACTATATTTTTTCTCAGGTGTATTCTACCTGCATGTAAAATCACAGCATGCTCTGATTGTACGCTTATACCGTCTGAGGCTAGGTTCACATTGCGTCAAGTACATGGCGTTAAACGGATGCGTTAAACGCATGTACAGAAAAGGAGCAAAAAATATGTGAAATTCGTCGTCACAGTAACGCTAGCGTTAACGCATGTGATCGCGTTTTTCATTTTGATGTCCGTATCCGTTTGTCTGCGTTTGTCACTGTCAATAAAGTTGTTTTTTTTTTTGTTTTTTTTTTTCCCTTTTGTCATTGTCGGGTGTGGGCACAGACTCATTCTCCATTTTGAAAGCATTGAGTGAACTTCTGCTAGCAAGATGTTTGTGTCTGAGCTCGTCAGATTTCGCTTGATGCGGTTGCGACTTCGTCAGAGAAAGCGCAGTTCGCAAAGGAGATATTGGATCCACGAAGTGAATTTCTTGCGGAGTACATATGGTGCCTTTCACACCCTGTATGTGCAGCTTCGGGATCACCCCTCCAAATTCCAACGCTATCTCAGGATGTCCATTGAGACCTTTGATGTTCTGCTCTCGCATGTGACGGATGAGATACATCATCATCGCAGCACTTTTCGTGAAAGCATCAGTGCGGAGCAACGTCTAGTAGTGACTGTGAGGTAATTATACATTTTTTTTAGCATTCTATTGACAAACACTAGATGTAGGTATCGTGGGGCATAATGTTCATTTTGCAATTGTATATTCTATTGTAACTAGGCTTTAGATGATCACTAACAATCCTAATTTTTTTTTTTTTATTTAAATGTCGACAGATATCTGGCTACCGGAGAAACTTTTGCATCACTGCATTATCAGTTTATGGTTAGATAGCCGTGTGCACAACCAAATATGGTGCACGGGTAGGTTCCCAAACCGTAATCAATTAAAATACAAAACCCGGCACTCAACTTAATGGTGTGTGGAAACAAACAGATTTATTGCGTCCCAAATCCAACAAAAACGTTTCGGTCTCACAACGGGACCTTCATCAGTAACGTAATTTGGGATAATGTCAGGGGAAGGTGACTGTATGACCTGTCAGGAAGATGAGTCGATATAATACGGACTCCCCAATAGTGGGAGAATGGTATTCAGCCTGTGTATGGGCTTATCATCGCGGCGTCCACATACAGCGGTGGACGCCGCGATGATAAGGTCCCGTTGTGAGACCGAAACGTTTTTGTTGGATTTGGGACGCAATAAATCTGTTTGTTTCCACACACCATTAAGTTGAGTGCCGGGTTTTGTATTTTAATGCATTATCAGTTTAGACTTGGGAAGTCAACAATTTGCCAACTGGTTCGGGAAACTTGTGATGCCATTTGGAATAACTTGCAACCACTTGTGCTACCAACCCCGACATCAGAAATGTGGCTAGCGATTTCCCAACAGTTTGAGGATGTGGCTAATTTCCCCAATTGTATTGGTGCCGTGGACGGCAAGCACATACGGATTCAGAAACCTGCGCATAGTGGTTCCCTGTACTATAACTATAAGAAATACTTTTCTATAGTATTGATGGCTATTGCGGATGCCAGGTACCGTTTTGTTGCTGTGGATATTGGTGCTTATGGCCGGACTAACGATTCCAGAGTATTCAGAGACTCCAACATGGGCCGATGTTTGTACAGCCAAAGTTTCAACATACCCTCATCAAGACCTCTTCCGGGGACCGAAGGCCCAAGTTTGCCCTATGTTTTAGTTGGTGACGAGGCCTTCCAACTAGGACAAAATCTCCTCAAGCCCTACTCAAGCCGTAGTCTAGACTCCAGCAGGCGCATTTTTAATTATCGCTTGAGCCGGGCTAGACGTTATGTGGAGTGTGCCTTTGGGATTTTGACATTGAAATGGCGGATTTTACTAACCTGCATGCAACTGCAACCAGAAAATGTGGACCGTGTTGTGAAGGCGTGCATCTGTCTGCATAATTTTGTGGCGAGACATGAAACCCAGGTGGTAGACCCTGATGATTGTGAGTCGAACCTCATGAGCATTGAATCTACTGCTGTTCGGTCAACAGCACAAATAATGAGGATTCGTGATCAGTTTGCACACTACTTCACACATGAAGGCCATGTTCCATGGCAAGACAGATACGTGTGAAAATATTGTAAAGTCTTCCTGATGTTGTGTAAAAAGTTACCTTATGGCGTGTAAAAAGTTTTTTAACCAGATGTCGTGTTAAAAATTACCTTATGTCGTGTATAAAGTTGTGTTGTGTTAAAAGTTAAAGTCATCCAAGATTATTAAATTTGAAACAGTTTACAACATGTTTATGGGTTTTTCCAACAAACTTTTGGTACACAGGTTTAACATATGATATCCCATAGGGAAGAAAAAAAAGGAAAATAGAAATTCACAACAAAAAACATAACAAAAAAAAAAAAAATAGAAAACTTGCAACGTGGTTATTGCACCTGGCTGGGGACACTGAACTGTACTAAAGACTTTGGTACTGCACGGGCGTATTGTCTGCCCAACTATATGATGGACTGCTACTATGTCTATGAGGTTCCACGCTCGTTTCACCCCGGCCTCTATATTGAGGGTTGTAGGCCGGCAAGTCCATTCTTCTAGTTCCCGATGGAGCGGGTTCTTGTGGTCCCACAAATTCCTCTACAAGCTCGTTCAGTCTTTGTCTAAACATAAAGTTTCTATGTGCCGGGATATTTTGGGCAACAGGCACATAGGATAAGAAAAGTAGCTTCCACTCATTAGCAGAGTAGACAGACTCGCGTGCTTGCAGCTCGGTAATTTCGCGCCTCACGTCTTTCAGCTCACTGCGACACATGTCCTATACCCGTTGGAGTCCATCCACGATAATTGCATCAGCTTCATCTTTTTGGGTTGCTCGCTTGCGTCCACGCTGTGATTGCAACCGGGCACTCACACCTGCAGCAACAGTGCTTCTGTCCGCAGATCGTGGCTCGCTGATGCCAGACACATCTTCAGGTTGTGTTGGTTCCACTGGAGAAGGTTCCAGTTCCTCTGTCGGTCTCGGAGCAGCGGTACTGCATATCGTGCTGTAACCCAAAAAAAAAATTAATATAAATAAAGTAAATTAGTTACCTTTATTAAACAATTTTGTCTCGCACACAGACGTTTTTGTACTTACGAGCGCTGAGACAATGTTTTTTGAAGAAAGAGCAGTTGGTCGTAATGCACATACGGGGTCACCCGTTTACCACTGGATCCACTTGCTGCATTTTGATTGTTCCGGTAGTCACGGACAAAGCGATCGCGGATGGACTTCCAACGGGTATGGACAGCATCGGCTTTAAATTTAAAAAAAAAAAAAAAAATAGTAGACAGATAGTTTGAAGATATAGGAAACATTTTTCATAGTTTGCTAGGATAGTTGAGATATAAATAGTAGATAGATAGTTAAGAAATAGTTTTTAGAAATAGTGTATAGATAGATAGTGTACAGATAGTTCATAATTGAGAGATAGACAACAAGTGGATAGGTTGATAGGATAGAAATTTTTTTTGGGTTTACATTTTCCGATGTTACGTCACCAATATTTACCAATTTTTTTCTTTGAAGTTGTAGACTTCTCCATGTATCGGGGATCAAAGCGACAGATTATTTGATCCCACAACTTCCGGTTTTTCACGATGTCATGGTGGGAGCTGTCGCTCTGGTCCCATATGGAGGGGTTGGCTTCAACAAGGTTGATCAGTGTCTCGTTGTGGATAGTCAATGGCTCTTCGTCAACGACAATCCTTTTTTTTTTGGCCGCTGACTTGGACTAGGTAAACCCAAAAAATTTAGGTTGATAGTTTCAATTTCACTGGATGGCCATATTCATATATACAGAGATAGATAGATACATAGATATAGCAATAGATAGATACATATATATAGATAGATATAGATAGATATATAGATACATAGATATAGATAGATAGATACATAGATATAGCAATAGATACATAGATATAGATAGATATAGATAGATATATAGATACATAGATATAGATAGATAGATACATAGATATAGATAGATAGATACATAGATAGATACATATTTATAGATAGATACATAGATATTGATAGATAGATAAATAGATAGATACATGGATATAGATATATACATAGATATAGATTGACAAAAATAGATGGAGCGATAGATAGTTGATATTTTACAGGTATAGTAGATAGAAATTGAATAGATAGATTGTTGATAAATATTGGATAGAATATTTCTAATTTGATATTTACCACTGGCAGTTGTGGCGACGACAGACGGCTAGGGACCTTCTTTCTTTTTTGTCCTCCGTGTTGCACCACCTATTGTGTATGTAAAATGTAAAAAAAAAACATTTTAACATTAAATTATGGTAACATTCATTGGATCAATAAATTTATGCCTGAAAAATTCAACATGTGTGCTATGTACCTTTGTTTTTTTAGCATGTTTTTTGGGGGGTGGTCTAGCAGCCTCGGGCTCAGAAGACTCCTATTCACAATAAAACAATAAACAGGATTGTTATGCCTAGCTCAATACAATGGAGTTTCACACAACATTATAGTGGTTTTTTAAAGTGCAAGCCTACCGACTGTGACGAAAAAATCGCAGACACACTGCTGCTGCTGCTGCTGCTGACATCTGTGTCCGACATCTGTGTGCAACAAAGCAACATGTTTAGTACACACACATCCGACGGACATTTTACAGACTCCCATGATGTATACTGAGATATATATATAGAAATGTACTTACATTTCAGGAGAGGTATTGCAACACTCTGTCACGTGCAGTAGTCCTATTGTGGGTGGTATATTCCTCTTAATGGCCGAAATCACATTTCCTGTCACATGACACATGTGACCACCCTCAAACGCTATTAAAACGTGTGGTCCTATTTGGAAATTTTTCATGATTTGCGTCTGACTGCGTTTGCCATAGCCTTCTATGGCAGAATGAACGCTTCCGTTAGTAGTGCGTTAGCTTGACCGGACCCGAGAACGCTGCAAGCCGCGTTTAAGGTCCGTCAGAAAAAAAACGTTATGTGACAAACGCATACCAATTTAGGGATGCGTCACGATGCGTTTTACAATGCAAGTCTATGGGCGCGTTAGTAAGTGCGTTACATTGCGTTTTTACTACTTAAAAACGAGTCCGTTAGACGGACACACCTAGCGCAATGTGAACCCAGCCTTAGTGTTTAGCACTGCAGCATTTCAGCACTTGGTTCCGTGGTTGAAATTCTACCAAGGACAAAATCAGCAAGGAGTTTGTATGTTCTCCTGTGTTTGCGTGGTTTTCCTCCTGGTGCTTCAGTTTCCTCCCACCCTCAAAAAATATATTGACAGAAAATCTAGTTTGTGAGCCCAGGAGGACAGTGGCGATAATATCTGCAAAGTGCTGTGGAATGATTGGCACTATATAAGTGATTAAAATAAATAAATAGAAACGTGAATATGCTAAGACACTATGATAAGAAATCTTAAAACTGTATACCTTACACAGTGAACATTTATAAAAGTTGTTGATGAAACTATAATTAGGATAACGTTATCGGAGCTGACTTGGTGCTTTCTGATTGGTCACCCTAAGATGATAGAATACTGAAGCCTCAGTAGAGTAAATACTGTACATGATGTAATAATAGACTAGCTAATAACAATGCAATAATGATGATGAAATAATAATAAAGATGCAATTTTTCTATAAGCCTACATGAAAGGTGTCATATGCAATAACAACCTACTCTGAGTCTTGAAAATTAGAGATAATCATCACACTTAAGCATCATATTCGTTTTCAGAAAAATATCATGAAAAGCAGACTCACCAAAACCTTTTGAAATGACAAATGCACTAGGAGGGTGAAGCAGGCCCCCACTGATAAAGGCTGGAGCAGCACAGGTGCAAGCTACTGATGAGAACTACCACCCACTCACCTAAATAATTGAAGGGTTGGCTGCCTAGTAGCAAAAATGCACAGAGGTAAGGCTTGCATAAGACACTATTCACACAGATAAGTGTGATGCAGTGTCTGGACAGTGTATTGATCACGCCCATAGTACTAGCAGGCGGGCCGTCCGGCACTACACAAAAACCAAGCCAACATAAAGGGGCCCTGCCACACCCTGCAAAAAATTATAAAAAGTGCAATAATAAGATGAAAAAATTAATGTATATAATACATTAAATGAGGTATTGGTTACTATTTTGGCCAAAATGGATAAGCTCGCAACCAAACGCCAAGGCTCCTCATTAACTTGCGAGTCCTATGCTAATATCAAAAACAGCTAACATAGAGAAACTAAAAAAAAAACACAACATGAAAAGCAAACTCACCAAAACCTTGTGAAATGACAAATGCACTAGCAGGGTGGAGCAGGCCCCCACTGTTTTCTTGACTTTCTCTATGTTAGCTATATTCATTTTCAGCCCCACAAAATTAGTTGAGTTCAACTGTTTTTGTCTCTGAACCAAAAAGCTTCTTAGACCCAGTGGCAAATCTGTACCATATTGTAACCACCAGATTACATTTAGAGTTGCCAGATTCTTATATGATACATCACTCTTTCTTTCTCATAAGAAAAAAACATATTAAATATATTTTTAAATTAAATATTTTGAGAGTTTTATTTTATTGCACTAAGATCACAGCTTTAAATTTTTGTGTCATGGGCAATAATTTTTCTTTTGGATTCTGTCAGCTGGCATAGTGACTGTTATGGAGCAGGAAGTGCTCCCTGGAGAAAAAAAGTATGCAAATTTGTTGATATACTAACCCCCTCCTACTCTCCAGACCACATCAAAATGCCTCTCACCCATCCATACCATACTGTGATCTGCATTGATGAGAAGCAAAAATAAAATACAAAACTACTGTCTCTAGATGGATGTATCTATCTTTTGAAGGAGACTTGGTTTGACTAAAATATTAGTAATGTCACAAGGGGTTTTAAAGGGTCAGACATTGACTTGGAAGGTCGCCACCTCCAATAGGTAGTACTAGACATACAGCTTTCCTTTTTAGGGAAAGGGGTTAGTTTTTTGTGCTATTGACTTTAATACAAATAATTGCCCCAAATTGGGTAGAGAGGTGAATGTGTTGACTACAGCACTAAAGATAAGATCTCTATAGAAATAGTTCTATGTTCATAGTACTAGCTCTTTTTTTCTTTTTAGTACACTCATGTAGTTAGCAGCAGCCCCACTCCTGGCCCTACTGGCTCTTTTCTTAATCAAGTCATGTAGCTTTGTTATATTTGCAATTTATGCAAAGTGATAGATCAGTATGACGTTGCCGTAGTTATAAAGAGTTTTGTTTCTGGTTGCCGTATGATATGGGAACACCAATCTATGTAAGTCCAAGCCCCAAGAGGATAGGGTTGAAAACATCTATGACTTTTTGTAAAGCTTAAATTAGGACTTTTTCTTCTGACCATGTACAGTAATAAAAAAAGATGAAACATTAAACTTCTCTATTGATATTCAAAGAGATGTTCCATACTCGTCTGGTCTCCAAAGAGAATACAGAACTCGTCCCTTAATCCCACAGTTGTCAGAAGCTTCTGTAATACGTTATATCAAGTGACCCAGTTTTCTCTGCGCTCTTGAAATGAACAGATCAAGGATGACCATGGCTTGCATGCAAAAAGCTAAATATTAAAAGTACGTCTCTTTACACAATTTATGGTAACACATTACAATTAATGGTCCATGCACCCAAACTATTGTAGAGTCTTCAACAGAATAATTTAGTTCTTTCTCGCACAGTAGTGGTTAATAGAAATTCTGCACGCTACACATATGCAAATGCTATAAATCAAGCGTGGTTGCCCCAGATACTTTTTCTTATTATTATTAAACATCAGATGAACCATGAAATGGGGCAGGTCCCATCAGGACCCTATGTAAGTGAGCACTGTGTTATCTCTACTACTTGCAAACAGAGGTCTTTCAACACCTGCCTATTTTTAGGTGCCGCTTCAAAAGAGAGGCTTGCCAAAAACGTGTAATTTAGAATCAGGATTCCCCAGCCGTATCTTATTCATCCTATTTACAGCTACAATTATTATTTCCATATTTACTTAAGCTGTTGGCAAGAATGCGAAAAGCTGATCTTTGTAACAGACTTCTCTTCTCAGGAATGCTGAAAATCGGGAGACGTCATTGACAAATCTTAGACTTTTTCTTTGCAGAGAAATAACGGTTGGTGCTTATATCTGGAGGCTTCTGGAGATGAGAGAGACTGTAAATGTGCATAATTGGAAGGCTTAGCACATATTATTTTATTAAGACACCTCAGTTATATTCCAGTTTCAAGTTTCTATGTGTTCAGTTGTTGTTGAGAGAACATTAATGGTAGTGAAGAACTGCACATCTTAAAGGTGTTGTCCACACTTAGGGTTCAAGTCTGGAGTCACTTTATGTAACTGCAAACATGTGAATCCTCAGAGCATGCACAGTACGCTCTCTCAGGATTCTTTTACGCCGGTGCCGGGAATGTGCGATCATGGGACCGCAAGTGTGTGATCTGCATACATACAGTCTTATTCTGACTAGACATGTGCAGCTTTTCAGGTCCCAAAGTGCTTTTTGTGAATGAAGCATTAGTGAGCATGCGAGTTTATTGCTCCATTAGTAAATATATGCAAATAGAAAAGATCAGGGTACTTCCACAATCTTCAATAAAATCATACTCTATGACTTAGGGTGTGCGAAACACCAGAAACACATCAGACTTTTAGTGCCATGTATCACGTTCGATTTTTAATGGATTCTAAAACATTTATAATGAAGATTGTGGCATTGCCTTGATCTTTTCTATTTGCAGATATTTACTAAGGATCCTCAGGTGGATTAACACCCACGAGTACTAACTGGAGCAATTTTTGCATTGACGCGGTGAGTCTCAATCCATTTATATATACAATGTCACTGCTCCATTAATTGCCTTTAAGTCCTACAGACCAGCAGCGGACAGTTCATTTTTGGAATAAAGTTTTGCATTTTATCTGAAGTGCCGAATCAACTTTCTTCTTTTTATGGACTGCTTTTCCTTGGATTTGGGATTCTGTGCACCCGTGAATGGGTGAGCCGATCATACCACTTTTCCCAGTTGACTGCTAATGGGGCACTAGTCACACATGCTCACTAACAGTTGATTAACACTAAGGACTTTGGGACTCCTGGTTTCATGATCAGTGGGGCCTTAGTAGTCAGGTCCCTTATATATTTATCACCTAACACTGTTTTTAGGAAGATAAAAGAAAAAATGAATGGCACTAAGATAAATGTAATGAGTTACTTACTGGTATAGAAGGATACACTCTGAGTCATTGGCACATTATGGGAGTAAAGTCACTTGGTGGAGGGTGCTTGCCAGGAAGAAACATGTAGACAAATCCAAGCGAAGAGGAAAGCAGCAACACTTCCGTTCTGTGACAAAGAAACCTTAGTCCTTTATTTCCAATACAAATTCATGGACAGGGTAAACAGGGCAGGGACAGTGCAAGTAAAAAGGACAACGGCCGTTTTGCGTTAACCACACTTCCATGGGTTCTGGACCCGTGGAAGCGTGGTTAACGCGAAACGGCCATCGTCCTTTTTACTTGCACTGTCCCTGCCCTGTTTACCTTGTCCATGAATTTATATTGGAAATAAAGGACTAAGGTTTCTTCATCACAGAATGGAAGTGTTGCTGCTTTCTTCTTCGTTTGGACTGTTTATAGGAAGATGCCAAATAAATATTAAAATGCCTCAATCCATCTTATTATCTGCCAAAATGATTGAGCGGCAAATGTCATTAGTCACAGGACATGTAGGATCTGCAGAAAGCCCAACATTGCAGTCATGTTACTTGTAATATACACAGGGGAATAATTATCAATTTAAAGCAGCTTTCTGATGTCTGTGGTTTGAACCAAAATCCTGCTTTTCTTTTTTCAAGAAAAAGTGTTGAAGAATGCACCAGGTCTGGTCTGGATTTGTTTGAGGGAAACTTATCAATATGGCCTCCACCTTGGCCTCCTCATTATTGAATTTGGCACATATTGGACCGAGGGGAGATACTGTCATACTGCGTGCATGTTAATAAATCTTCCTCTAGTGTTTCTTCTGTGAGCACTTATTACAGCAATGTATAAGAAAATCGCACCTTAACACACCTATTTTTTCTATCATTTCTGGCATGAGATATATTATAGTAGCAGCTGGTGTACAGGGGGAAGGTCCAATATATACAATGATGAATATACACTTTTTATGACATATTTTATTTAGCTTTCTGTATTTTGTCCCTCTACACTACTTTCGGTACCATAATTACTTGACAAATAAGTAGAGGGTCTATAGAGACATCTAAATATTCCACTCTCACAAAGGTCTCTCACATGTTCCTTTAAAGCTAAAGAGTGTTGAAATGTGGCAGTGCAAAGGGGCCAATTACACACCGTATGCCTGCAGGGCAGTGGTTAAGCAGGCCTCTTCCATTCCTCTGGTAACGATCCCCCTAGTTGAACCCAATCATTTCTGCAGACCTACTTGATCTAAGAACAGCCTTATGTTTAACAGGGCACCCTTTTAATAATATTTTAATCTCTTTCATGTGCAGAGGTGACTAGGGAGGCGCCTCCTGAGATGTTAAATTAACGTTTTTAGCACGTTGTGACCTATGCCATTTTCTGGGAGGTTTTCAGATCTGTAAATTTAAATGAACTTGATGTGCCTATGTGTGCATGTATGTCTAGCAGAGATATGGCAGATGCCATAATCTACTTATGTTGTCATCTAGTCTGTGATTAGAGACCTCAAAATCAGTTTTGTGACTTGTCATCTTTTAAAATATAAGAATACTGTATATACTTGAATCCCAATTACATTTCTTAATTAAAATGAAGGTTCATAACTGTTCATTAGAGTTTTTGATGCTTTCTAGCTATTTTAAAAGAAATACGAGTTCTCTTACTTTTCATGTTGAATGGCCTTTTCCTGTGACTGCACATTTACAACTGACAGACAATAACCATCAATAATTCTCCAAAGACTGACTGTCACTTACAAACAGAAATCAGGTGTGAACAGGTGCTTACTAAGAGTAGCGGTCTCCAAAAATAACCAACAAATAAAGTTGCACTCTGTAATGCTAAAGAATGCAAACCTGAAATATATGAAATCTGAATTGCATTACTGCACTAGAAAGTATAAAAAATTTAAAATCCTTAGCGCATAAATTGACCAATTCATGCATACCCAGCAGCCATGATAAGGCTATTCTCATTGCTGGGAACCTATCTAATGTAAATCCTCTCTTAGACTAAAGTCTACATTTATATGGGAAGGTAGGATCCTGCTGTAATTAAAAACACCTGAGATTGAGGGGTGTTCAGTCAGAGAGCCTTTGTGTACAAATATCAAAAAACTGACTTTCTCTTCCAAACAGAAATCAAGTGTGAACAGGTGCTTACTAAGATTAGCCATCTCCATATATAACCAACAAATAAAGTAGCACTCTGTAGTGCTAAAGTATGAAAACAAGAAATATGAAGTTTGAATTGCATTGCTGCACTTGAAAATACAAAAAATTGGGATTACTAAGTCTAAGGCTGGTTTCACACTTGCGTTTTGATCTGCAGCGTTTTAAACGCATCTGCAAACGCATGAAAAAACGCATGTAAACGTGTACAAACGCAGAGTTTTTTAGACGCATGCGTTAACACATGTGTTTAAAAAAACGCAGCGTTTGACCGTGTTTACATGCGTTTTTTCATGCGTTTGCGGTTTTTTTGCGCAAGAAGAGAAATTTCACAATAACAAAAACAAGATAACCAGACACCACCAATGGGACTACAGAGGGCGTATATGATGGGCTCTCTATATATAGACCCTATGGCTACTTAAATTTTAACAGCTTGCTACTGTATCCTGTGTCATGAAGGATCTTCGCATGGAGAGCTTTTATTTCAACCTGGATTTCAGCTTCAAGATGTTTCTGGTCTGCGCGTTTGCTTGGGAGCAAGACCGAAACCGCGAAAGATAGAGAAGGAGACAACGTAGGCATTTTTGGAGGCACCCCATTATTGAAGTGCGTGAGAGGCGTGGAGCCTATCACACGCTCTATGCCGAGCTGAATGCCAACCCGGAGAAATTCCAGGAGTACACGAGAATGTCGCAAGAATCGTTCCAGGATTTGCTGTCTTGTGCCCAAGGAGCCATACGGCGACAGGACACCCAGCTCCATAGAGCGATTCCACCCGAGGAACGTCTGCTGGTGACATTAAGGTACGTTCAAAATCTAAACCAATGACAGTCCAAATTTTGGTTATTCTGACATGTTTTTTTTTTTTTTTTTTTTTTAATTTTTAACCACACCATAAAAAGAGTTGATTGTAATGTTGTTTTTCGTTTGTGTTTTTCTTCTAGATTTCTTGCCACAGGGGAGAGTTTATCTTCTCTCCACTTCCAATACCTGCTTGGAATATCCACCCTGTCCGGAATAGTTGTGGACACCTGTCGGGCTATATGGAATGCACTCCGTGATGAGTTTATACCACTACCCACCACAGACATGTGGCGTGAAATTGCTGTAAAATTCTGGAATGTGCGTGATTTCCCCAACTGTTTAGGAGCGGTGGATGGAAAGCACATCCGCATTATCAAACCTGCCAGAACCGGATCGGAGTTTTTCAACTACAAGAAATATTTTTCTGTAGTGCTCATGGCAATAGCTGATGCGGACTCTCACTTCATCGCCATGGACATTGGAGCTTTTGGCCGTGGCAACGATTCCCAGACTTTCAAGAGCTCAGATATGGGCCGGCGTGTGTATGGGAACAATTTTAATTTTCCCCCTCCACAGCCTCTCCCCAACACTCAAGGCCCACCGCTGCCATTTGTTATGGTTGGGGATGAGGCCTTCCAGATGTGTGAAAACCTACTGAAGCCCTATTCCAGTCGGGACTTGGACCACACTAGAAGGATCTTCAACTACAGACTGACGAGGGCCCGAAGAACAGTAGAGTGTACCTTTGGCATTCTGGTCGCTAAATGGCGCATTCTTGCATCAGCCATAAATCTAAAAGTGGAAACAGTTGACGAGGTGGTCAAAGCCTGTGTGGTTCTCCACAATTACATAATTACTAAGGAACGACCCCACATTGAACTGGATGAACCAGTTGCACACCCTCTGCCTGATTTCCAGCATCACCCGCTGCAGTCAACTACAGCCGTTGGTCTCATGCGGGACCAATTTGCTGCTTATTTTGAATCAGATATTGGACGGGTGTCATGGCAGGACAATGTTGTGTAAATGTCCTGTTGTATCTTTATCTGTACCAGTAATTTTCTACAATGAAAATAATGTTTCACATTAAAAAACTTTAGTGTTGGTTGTGTTGACCGTGTCTCCTATCTTTTTCCTCTCCAAACCAAGGTTACCCAAAAATGGGCAGTAAACCATGTCATATCCCCCTTTTTTTTGCATATTCCACACTACAAACGTTAGTAGTGTGTATGTGCAAAATTTTGGCGCTGTAGCTTTTAAAATAAAGGGTTAATCACGGAAAAAATTGGCGTGGGCTCCCGCGAAATTTTCTCCGCCAGAGTGGTAAATGTCATGATCTCCATGGCCAGAGAACTAGCATAAGCCTCTATAGGAACAAGCTCTTGGAAGATGTAACTGTACTGACCATGAACTAAACCTACCGCATCATCTAGAAGTAGCCAGGTAGCATGTCCTACTTTTTATCCCTATATGCCCAGCGCCGGCCGGAGAACTAAATAATGCTAGCAGAGGGAAATATAAGACCTGACTCACCTCTAGAGAAATGCCCAAAAGGAGACAGAAGCCCCCCACATATATTGGCGGTGATATGAGATGAAACAACAAACACAGCAGGAAAATAGTTTTAGCAAATTTGAGGTCCGCTTTCTAGATAGCAGAAGACAGAAAGCATACTTTCATGGTCAGTAGAAAACCCTAACAAAACACATCCAGAAATTACTTTAGGACTCTGGCATTAACTCATAATCCCAGAGTGGCAATTCCTGATCAACAAGAGCTTTCCAGACACAGTAACGAAACTGCAGCTGTGAACTGGAACCAAAATACAAAAACAAAACATGGACGAATGTCCAACTTATCTAGTAGATGTCTGGGAGCAGGAACAAGCACAGAGAGGCTTCTGATAACATTGTTGACCGGCAAGCATCTAACAGAGAAGCCAGGTTATATAGCGACACCCAGATCTAATCAGAACAGGTGAACAGGGAAGATGATGTCACAAGTTCAATTCCACCAGTAGCCACCGGGGGAGCCCAGAATCCAAATTCACAACAGTACCCCCCCCTCAAGGAGGGGGCACCGAACCCTCACCAGAACCACCAGGGCGATCAGGATGGGCCCTATGAAAGGCACGAACCAGATCAGAGGCATGAACATCAGATGCAGTGACCCAAGAATTATCCTCCTGGCCGTATCCCTTCCACTTGACCAGATACTGGAGTCTCCGTCTGGAAACACGGGAGTCTAGGATTTTTTCCACAACGTACTCCAACTCACCCTCAACCAACACCGGAGCAGGAGGCTCAACGGAAGGCACAACCGGTGCCTCATACCTGCGCAATAACGACCGATGAAAAACGTTATGAATAGAAAAGGATGCAGGGAGGTCCAAACGGAAGGAAACAGGGTTAAGAATCTCCAATATTTTATACGGACCGATGAACCGAGGCTTAAACTTAGGAGATGAGACCCTCATAGGGACAAAACGAGAAGACAACCACACCAAATCTCCAACACAAAGCCGAGGACCAACACGACGGTGACGGTTGGCAAAAAGCTGAGTCTTCTCCTGGGACAACTTTAAATTGTCCATCACCTGCCCCCAGATATGATGCAATCTCTCCACCACCGCATCCACTCCAGGACAATCCGAGGATTCCATCTGACCGGAGGAAAATCGAGGATGGAACCCCGAATTACAGAAAAACGGGGAAACCAAGGTGGCAGAGCTGGCCCGATTATTGAGGGCGAACTCCGCCAATGGCAAAAAAGCAACCCAATCATCCTGGTCAGCAGACACAAAACACCTCAGATATGTCTCCAGGGTCTGATTAGTCCGCTCGGTCTGGCCATTAGTCTGAGGGTGAAAAGCAGACGAAAAAGACAAATCTATGCCCATCCTAGCACAAAATGCCCGCCAAAATCTAGACACAAATTGGGTTCCTCTGTCAGAAACGATATTCTCAGGAATACCATGCAAACGAACAACATTTTGAAAAAACAGGGGCACCAACTCGGAAGAAGAAGGCAATTTGGGCAGGGGAACCAAATGAACCATCTTAGAAAAACGGTCACACACCACCCAGATGACAGACATCTTCTGAGAAACAGGCAGATCTGAAATAAAATCCATCGAGATGTGTGTCCAAGGCCTCTTAGGAATAGGCAAGGGCAACAATAATCCACTAGCCCGAGAACAACAAGGCTTGGCCCGAGCACAAACGTCACAAGACTGCACAAAGCCTCGCACATCTCGTGACAGGGAAGGCCACCAGAAGGATCTTGCCACCAAATCCCTGGTACCAAAAATTCCAGGATGACCTGCCAACGCAGAAGAATGCACCTCAGAGATGACTTTACTGGTCCAATCATCAGGAACAAACAGCCTATCAGGCGGACAACGATCCGGTCTATCCGCCTGAAACTCCTGCAAGGCCCGCCGCAGGTCTGGAGAAACAGCTGACAAGATAACTCCCTCCTTAAGAATACCTGTGGGGTCAGAGTTGCCAGGTGAATCAGGCTCAAAACTCCTAGAAAGGGCATCCGCCTTAACATTCTTAGAACCTGGTAGGTACGATACCACAAAATTAAACCGAGAAAAAAATAATGACCAGCGCGCCTGTCTAGGATTCAGGCGCCTGGCGGTCTCAAGATAAATCAAATTTTTGTGGTCAGTCAATACCACCACCTGATGTCTGGCCCCCTCGAGCCAATGGCGCCACTCCTCAAACGCCCACTTCATGGCCAAAAGCTCCCGATTCCCAACATCATAATTCCGCTCAGCGGGCGAAAATTTACGGGAAAAGAAGGCACAAGGCCTCATCACGGCGCAGTCAGAACTTTTCTGCGACAACACTGCCCCAGCTCCGATCTCAGAAGCGTCGACCTCAACCTGAAAAGGAAGAGTCACATCAGGCTGACGCAACACAGGGGCAGAAGAAAAACGGCGCTTAAGCTCCTGAAAGGCCTCCACAGCATCAGGGGACCAATTAGCAACATCAGCACCCTGTCTAGTCAAATCGGTCAATGGCTTAACGACATCCGAAAAACCAGAAATAAATCGACGATAAAAGTTGGCAAAGCCCAAAAATTTCTGAAGACTTTTAAGAGAAGAGGGCTGCGTCCAATCACAAATAGCTTGAACCTTGACAGGATCCATCTCAATGGAAGAGGGAGAAAAAATATATCCCAAAAAGGAAATTCTCTGAACCCCAAAAACGCACTTAGAACCCTTGACACACAGAGAATTAGACCGCAAAACCTGAAAAACCCTCTTAACTTGCCGGACATGAGAGTCCCAGTCATCCGAAAAAATCAGAATATCATCCAGATACACTATCATAAATTTATCCAAAAAATCGCGGAAAATATCATGCATAAAGGACTGGAAGACTGAAGGGGCATTAGAAAGACCAAAAGGCATCACCAAATACTCAAAGTGGCCCTCGGGCGTATTAAATGCGGTTTTCCACTCATCCCCCTGCCTGATCCGCACCAAATTATACGCCCCACGGAGATCAATCTTAGAGAACCACTTGGCCCCCTTTATGCGAGCAAACAAATCAGTCAGCAACGGCAATGGGTATTGATATTTAACCGTGATTTTATTCAAAAGCCGATAATCAATACATGGTCTCAAAGAGCCGTCTTTTTTTGACACAAAGAAAAAACCGGCTCCTAAGGGAGATGACGATGGACGAATATGTCCCTTTTCCAAGGACTCCTTTATATATTCTCGCATAGCAGTATGTTCAGGCACAGACAGATTAAATAAACGACCCTTTGGGTATTTACTACCTGGAATTAAATCTATAGCACAATCGCACTCACGGTGCGGAGGTAGTGAACCCAGCTTGGGTTCTTCAAAGACGTCACGATAATCAGACAGGAACTCAGGGATTTCAGAGGGAATAGATGATGAAATGGACACCAAAGGTACGTCCCCATGAGTCCCCTTACATCCCCAGCTCAACACAGACATAGCTCTCCAGTCAAGGACTGGGTTGTGAGACTGCAGCCATGGCAATCCCAGCACCAAATCATCATGTAGATTATACAGCACTAGAAAACGAATAGTCTCCTGGTGATCCGGATTAATACACATAGTCACTTGTGTCCAGTATTGTGGTTTATTATTAGCCAATGGGGTGGAGTCAATCCCCTTCAGAGGAATAAGAGTTTCCAAAGGCTCTAAATCATACCCACAACGATTGGCAAAGGACCAATCCATAAGACTCAAAGCGGCGCCAGAGTCGATATAGGCGTCAGTAGTAATAGATGACAAAGAGCAAATCAGGGTCACAGATAGAATAAACTTAGACGGTAAGGTGCAAATGGAAACAGATTTACCAAGCTTTTTAGTGCGCTTAGAGCATGCTGATATAACATGAGTAGAATCCCCACAATAGAAACACAACCCATTTTTCCGTCTAAAATTCTGCCGCTCGCTTCTGGACAGAATTCTATCACACTGCATGCTTTCTGGCGTCTTCTCAGTGGACACCGCCAGATGGTGCACAGGTTTGCGCTCCCGCAGACGCCTATCGATCTGAATGGCCATTGTCATGGACTCATTCAGACCCGCAGGCACAGGGAACCCCACCATAACATCCTTAATGGCATCAGAGAGACCCTCTCTGAAAGTAGCCACCAGGGCGCACTCATTCCACTGAGTAAGCACAGACCATTTACGGAATCTTTGGCAGTAAATTTCAGCTTCATCTTGCCCCTGCGATAGGGACATCAAAGTTTTTTCTGCCTGAAGTTCCAAATGAGGTTCCTCATACAGCAAGCCCAAGGCCAAAAAAAACGCATCCACATTGCGCAACGCAGGATCCCCTGGTGCCAATGCAAAAGCCCAGTCTTGAGGGTCGCCGCGGAGCAAGGAAATCACAATCCCAACCTGCTGTGCAGAGTCTCCAGCAGAACGAGATTTCAGGGACAAAAATAGCTTACAATTATTTCTAAAATTCTGAAAGCTAGATCTATTCCCTGAGAAGAATTCCGGCAAAGGAATTCTCGGCTCTGATACCGGAGCATGAATAATAAAATCTTGCAAACTTTGTACTTTCGTGGCGAGATTATTCAAACCTGCAGTTACACTCTGAAGATCCATTATTAACAGGTGAACACAAAGCCATTCAAAGATTATAAGGAGAGAGAAAAAAAAGAAAGACTGCAGCATAGACAGACTGGCAAGTGATCCAATTAAGAGCACAGAGGAAAAAAAAAAAAAAAAAACTCTCAGCAGACTTCTTATTTCTCTCCTTTCTCAGCCAAGGATTTTAACCCTTTAGTGGGCCGGTCAAACTGTCATGATCTCCATGGCCAGAGAACTAGCATAAGCCTCTATAGGAACAAGCTCTTGGAAGATGTAACTGTACTGACCATGAACTAAACCTACCGCATCATCTAGAAGTAGCCAGGTAGCATGTCCTACTTTTTATCCCTATATGCCCAGCGCCGGCCGGAGAACTAAATAATGCTAGCAGAGGGAAATATAAGACCTGACTCACCTCTAGAGAAATGCCCAAAAGGAGACAGAAGCCCCCCACATATATTGGCGGTGATATGAGATGAAACAACAAACACAGCAGGAAAATAGTTTTAGCAAATTTGAGGTCCGCTTTCTAGATAGCAGAAGACAGAAAGCATACTTTCATGGTCAGTAGAAAACCCTAACAAAACACATCCAGAAATTACTTTAGGACTCTGGCATTAACTCATAATCCCAGAGTGGCAATTCCTGATCAACAAGAGCTTTCCAGACACAGTAACGAAACTGCAGCTGTGAACTGGAACCAAAATACAAAAACAAAACATGGACGAATGTCCAACTTATCTAGTAGATGTCTGGGAGCAGGAACAAGCACAGAGAGGCTTCTGATAACATTGTTGACCGGCAAGCATCTAACAGAGAAGCCAGGTTATATAGCGACACCCAGATCTAATCAGAACAGGTGAACAGGGAAGATGATGTCACAAGTTCAATTCCACCAGTAGCCACCGGGGGAGCCCAGAATCCAAATTCACAACAGGTAAAGCCAGTGACTGAGGGCAGATATTAATAGCCTAGAGAGGGTCCATGGTTATTGGCCCCCCTGGCTACAAACATCTGCCCCCAGCCACCCCAGAAAAGGCACATCTGGAAGATGCGCCTATTCTGGCACTTGGCCACTCTCTTCCCATTCCCGTGTAGCGGTGGGATATGGGGTAATGAAGGGTTAATGTCACCTTGCTATTGTAAGGTGACATTAAGCCAGATTAATAATGGAGAGGCGTCAATTATGACACCTATCCATTATTAATCCAATTGTATGAAATGGTTAAAAAAAACACACACACAATATTGCAACGTATTTTAATGAAATAAACACACAGGTTGTTTTAATATTTTATTGCTCTCTCAATCCACCTGAAAACCCTCGCTCTGTAAAATAATAAACCAACAATGTACATACCTTCCGATGATCTGTCACGTCCCACGATGTAAATCCATCTGAAGGGGTTAAAATATTTTACAGGCAGGAGCTCTGCTAAAGCAGCTGTGCTCGTGCCTGCAAAACCCCGGGGGAATGAAGGAAATGTAGGTCAATGACCTGTAGTTACCTTCATTCGCGGTGATGCGCCCCCTGCTGGATGTCCTCATGAAGTGGAGCCTTGGAAAAGTTCCCACACTGGAGTTCATATGAGGACATCCAGCAGAGGGTGCATCACCGCGACTGAAGGTAACTATAGGTCATTGACCTACATTACCTTCATTCCCCGGGGTTTACAGGCACGAGCACAGCTGCATTATAGCAGAGCTCCTGCCTGTAAAATGATTTAACCCCTTCAGATGGATTTACATCGTGGGACGTTACACATCTACGGAAGGTATGTATATTGTTGTTTTATTATTTTTCCTTTGTTACAGAACGATGGTCTTCAGGTGGATTACCAGTATAATAAAATATTACAACAACCTGTGTCTTTATTTCATTAAAATACTTTGTAATAATGTGTGTGTGTTTTTTTAACCATTTTGTACTATTGGATTAATAATGGATAGGTGTCATAATTGACGCCTCTCCATTATTAACCTGGCTTAATGTCACCTTACAATAGCAAGGTGGCATTAACCCTTCATTACCCCATATCCCACCGCTACACGGGAGTGGGAAGAGAGTGGCCAAGTACCAGAATCGACGCATCTTCCAGATGTGCCTTTTCTGGGGTGGCTGGTGGCAGATGTTTTTAGCCAGGGGGGGGGCAATAACCAAGGACTCTCTTCTGGCTATTAATATCTCCCCTCAGTCATTGGCTTTACTACTCTGGCGGAGAAAATTGAGCGGGAGCCCACGCCAATTTTTTCCGTGATTTATCCCTTAAATTTAATAGGTACAGCGCCAAAATTTTGCACATTCACACTACTAACATTAGTAGTGTGGAATATGCAAAAAAAAGGGGGATATGACATGGTTTACTGTATGTAAACCATGTCTCATATCATGTTCGGTTTGAAAATCCGGCAATTGAATTTCCGGCTTTTAACATATATCGCGCTGAAGTAAATATATATATATATATATATATATATATATATATATATATATATATATATATATATATATATATATATATACACTCACAGGCCACTTTATTAGGTACACCATGCTAGTAACGGGTTGGACCCCCTTTTGCCTTCAGAACTGCCTCAATTCTTCGTGGCATAGATTCAACAAGGTGCTGGAAGCATTCCTCAGAGATTTTGGTCCATATTGACATGATGGCATCACACAGTTGCCGCAGGTTTGTCGGCTGCACATCCCAAAGATGCTCCATACAAGGCAGGATGGATCCATGCTTTCATGTTGTTTACGCCAAATTCTGACCCTACCATCCGAATGTCGCAGCAGAAATCGAGACTCATCAGACCAAGCAACGTTTTTCCAATCTTCTACTGTCCAATTTCGATGAGCTTGTACAAATTGTAGCCTCAGTTTCCTGTTCTTAGCTGAAAGGAGTGGTACCCGGTGTGGTCTTCTGCTGCTGTAGCCCATCTGCCTCAAAGTTCGACGCACTGTGCGTTCAGAGATGCTCTTAGGCCTACCTTGGTTGTAACGGGTGGCGATTTGAGTCACTGTTGCCTTTCTATCAGCTCGAACCAGTCTGCCCATTCTCCTCTGACCTCTGGCATCAACAAGGCATTTCCGCCCACAGAACTGCCGCTCACTGGATTTTTTTTCTTTTTCGGACCATTCTCTGTAAACCCTAGAGATGGTTGTGCGTGAAAATCCCAGTAGATCAGCAGTTTCTGAAATACTCAGACCAGCCCTTCTGGCACCAACAACCATGCCACGTTCAAAGGCACTCAAATCACCTTTCTTCCCCATACTGATGCTCGGTTTGAACTGCAGGAGATTGTCTTGACCATGTCTACATGCCTAAATGCACTGAGTTGCCGCCATGTGATTGGCTGATTAGAAATTAGGTGTTAACAAGAAGTTGGACAGGTGTACCTAATAAAGTGGCCGGTGAGTGTATATATATATGTGTCTCATTGACACATTACATATATATATATATATATATATATATAAAAAAGAAAGCCGACTTTGGAGCGAAGATCGCCGACGGCCGACCCGATCCCACAGTGAGATCGGGTGGGGTTTCACCAAACCCGACTTTGCCAAAAGTCGGCGACTTTTGAAATTGGCCGATCTGTTTCGCTCAACCCTAGTGTTTATACAAGGCAGTTATCTACTCAACAGGTCAGGTGTCATAACTTTTGAGTTTTTGGACACCTGACCTGTTCAGTAGAGGACTGCACTGTATTTCCACCATTTTCTCTTAATACTGCCACACTAGGCATATACAAAAAGAGATTATGGAGATACATGTTATATTTTTGGGGCCACCTCATATCTGTATACTAAAGACACACATATAGCTGCAGTCTTGTATTTTTAACTACTGGAGATATGTTGTGGCCCAAAAAGTAAGTGTGTGGCCAAGTTTCTTGGCGCACGGTGTGTGTTGGCGGCGGTGATATACACAATAAACCAAACATAATTGTGGCAAATCAAACTTGTTTTATTTTGTTAACAATGTAAAACACTTATTTTTTTGAACGGCGCCGGCTTGGGGTTGAGTGATGTAAACGGGGGGTGTGAAGAACTGCGGCCTGGCTAACCGTGGACGACGCAGAGGAGGCAGGAGAAGGGGCAATGAAACTAGAAGGGTCTGGAAGTTCGGGGATGGGGCTTGACACATGAGAGGCTTGAGACGCACTGGAAGGGTGAGACAAAACTGACAATACAGACACATCGGTAGGTGAAGGGGGAGGAATACTATGAGTTTTTTGTTTTTTTCTTTTCTGATTTTTTTTTTGGCTTTGCCTGGTAGGGGGACGTCTTGGTGGGCTCATACGCTGTAGCGTGGTGGCGGGAGACCCATCAGGGTCCGGCTGCACTGTCTCACAGTCCATTGCGCTTGTCGAGCGCTCGCCCATGCCAGAGTCCTGCTACGTAGTGGTGGGGGTGAAACATAAAGCCCTGCCAGGGTCCTGCTGCATCGTGGTGGGGCCGGTCCTGAAAGCCACGCCAGGGTCCTGCTGCATCGTGGTGGGGCCGGTCCGAAAAGCCATGGCAGGGTCCTGCTGCATCGTGGTGGGGCTGGTCCGAAAAGCAACGCCAGGGTCCTGCTGCTTCGTGGTGTCAGTGGAGGAGGTCCAAGCCGGAGCAGCGGTGGTCACGGTGGTGGCGGTGGGATGTCCAACTGCACTCGTCATGGTGTTGGCGCTCTAGTGGAGTCCGCCTGTGGAAGGAATTGAGATGGCTGTGCAGTGGTATGCAGCAAAGGTCGGCATGGAGGTTAATCGTGACAGTGACGGCACAGTTGGATATGCCGCCACTGTCTGCTGTAAATAACGACTCTGCTGAATAGCCTGCACAAAAGCAGCATTGCAGGCCTGCATAACACTGAGCTGGAGATCAGGGCTAAGGTGTTCCGACATGCCCTGCTGAATTTGGTTGAAAAAATGATGAGCTGGCCTCTGGAGGTCGGCTTTCACTTGATCAAGACTTTTGGCGACCTCCTGGATACGGCAATTCAAGAGGTTATGAGAAACATCCATTCGGTCACCTAAAGCCTTGATTGCTTTGTGTAAAACCGAGCTCAAGTGCAAAAACTCGGGCATGAGTGACCTGTCCGAAGCCCTCTGTCGCTGCCGGGATGAGCCCAAAAAAAAGGGTGCAGATGAAGAGGACTGCGAAAGGGGAAGACCTGATGGGCCAGCTCCCTGGTCTCCAGTTAGTGTGGAAGGCCCACCTGCTGCTGCGCTGCTGGATGGCTGGGACGGGTCCGTGGCTGCCGGATGAAGGACCGCTCCAGAACCTGGGCCGACAGTCGTGCTGTGTGTGCTGTGAAAATAGGAAACAGAAAATTAATACCAAAAAATAACCAGATGCTAAATCCTGTGGAATTTTAAAATACAGATTATGTCAATACAATACAACCGAAAGCATGTGAGAAAAACTTACTTTCTCTGGACAAGGACCGGTCTTAAAAATGACAGCACGCGATGATATTTGTACAGTCTGATCCTTGCTCCTGAACCAGTGGCAGCACAACTCTCTTGGCGCAGGTCCTTGTTGAAGCGGTCCTTCATGGAACACCAACGTGTTTTGACTTTGTCCACTGTTAAAAAAAAAAAATATGGTCAGGACATGGAATTTTTGACGTTTAAAGACAACTGTGTGTGATGAGAGAAACTCCGGAGAGTTTCTTTCATCACACACAGTCAAGAGAGCACGTCAAAGGTCTCTGCTACTTCACACTGCAGTGCAATACTTACCAAATGCACTATGGACCCGTGGCGTGGTATTGTCCCATCCATCCCACAACGCTTGGGCCACCTCATTCCATAAACGGCGGAGCGTGGTGTTCATCGAATGCAGTGGATCCCGGCTGTCCCACAACAGAACTCGCTCCTGGACCAGTGTTATTAGGAGGTCGTTGTCGATAAGATCATCGTCCCGTCATGAAACCTAAAAATTAAAGACAGTCATTACAGTTTGCTCAATCACATAAGGAAAAGAAAGAGAACAGATTATGAGAAATGGCATGAATACAAAAGTAAACATACAAATGGATTCCAGAAGAAAAATTTAAAGAAATACGAGTGTAAAGAAAGGAAGATTCAAGAATTTTACAATGAGGACAGTCAGCCTTGTATACATACCCGCTGCCGTCTTCCCACCGGACCTTGACTCCGCTGCTCCTGCCCGGTCTGTGCCTCAGTATAAGTGCTCTAAAAAAAAGGAAAAATCAAATTGTCACATGTGTCGATTTGACAGTGAATACTTACCAATCTGACGAGGCAATGCTCACCTCACTGACATGCTCCACTTCCGACTGACGTGGATCAAACTCCTCACCAGATGAAGACTCCGAAGAAGACATTCTGAGGCATGTAGAAAGAAAGAAATGGAAGAAATTAGGACATGTAGAGCCAAAAAATAGAAAATAAAGGCATTGGTAGGATATACTCACATTGATCTGGGTCTTGTCCTCCAAAATGTGGTCTGCCAGTGTCTTGTCTTCTTGAGAGTCTGATGAGAAGTGTCTGGAAACTTTCCCCTACCTCCCTTTTATCACCTTGTTGGCAGGGGTTGTCTTATCAGTGTCTAGATATGGTTATCTTAATTGAAACGCATGCGTTCAAAAACGCATGCAAACGCATGTACGCAAAAACGCAAGCGTTTCCATAGACATCAATGTATTTTTTGACTCAAATCAAACGCAAATGAATGCATGCGTTTTTTTGCGGCAAAAAAAATGCCTCTAGAAATTACTACATCTTGCATTTCTGCGACAGAACGCATGCAGCAAAAAAACACATGCGTTGTTAAACGCGGCCAAACGCGTACAAAAAAAAACGCATGCGTTTTTAATGTTAAACATAGGGGAAAAAAACGCATGCATTTTTTTCTGTACAAACGCTGCAGATCAAAACGCAAGTGTGAAACCAGCCTAAGGCAGGTTCCCATCAACAAGAATCACCTTATCGTGGCTGCCGAGTACACATGAATTTGCCAATTTATACACTAAGTATTCTCAATTTTTCATATTTTCTAGTGCAGTAATGGAATTCAAATTACATATTTCATGTTTGCATTCTATAGCGGTACCGAGTGCTGTGTTATTTGTTGGTTATATATGGAGATGGCTACTTTTAGAAAGCACCTGTTCACACCTGATTTCTGTTTGGAAGTGATGGTCAGTCTTTTGATATTTGTATAGACTGGTTCTCTGACTGAGCACTCCAGCCCTCAGCCTCAAGCGTTTTTACTTACAGCAGTATCCTACCTTCTCATAGTCAGAGAGGATTTACATTAGATACTTTCCCAGCAGCAAGAATTGCCTTATCGTGGCTGCCAGGTACACATGAATTGGCCAGTTTATGCGCCAAGTATTCTAAGTTTCTCGTACAATCACATGGTCACAGTGACAATGGCTAGTCAAGCCCTCACCCAAAAAAATGTACAACAACCTGTAGCCTATAGATTGCAAACTTGCCCACAACAATCAAAACGTTTCTGAGAATCTGGTTAAATTTGTAAAAATGGCCAAATAGATTAGACTATTGTTTGCCAAACCCAAAGACCTGCAGACCAATTGTATGTGCCTGGTAGATCTGTATCCAAGAAGTATCATTTCTCCTTGCGGAGATTGACATGCTAAGCATGCCGAGATGAGGGGACTTAAAGCCACAATGCTCCTCTGGGAAATATGCTAATTAGGCAAATTGTCTCTTCAGAGAGGAAGAGAACTAGAACTCTTGTGCCACGTATTGGAAGGTAGTAATCCTACAAGTCAATGTTGACCCTTTAACGAGCCTTGTCACATGACTTAGGATAATATCCAAACCAGAATCTCAATTTGCAGACACTGTGTTTTGGGGTACTGCCCCTCGTCAGTGCAAAGTGGAGATCTGGTTTGGCTATGTGAGAGCCAAACCAAATCTCCACTTTGCACTGATGAGGGGCAGTACCCCAAAACACAGAGTTTCTGCAAATTGAGATTCTGGTTAGGCTATTATCCTAAGTCATGTTACAAGGCTCGTTAAAGGGTCAACATTGACTTGTAGGATTGCTACCTTCCAATAGGTGGCACTAGAGTTCTAGTTCTCTACCTCTCTGAAGAGACAATTTGCATAATCTGGTAGATCTAACATATATGTCAGATTGACAGTACAAAGTTTATTGCCACCAAAAAGGATCTTGGCAAATTTCCAAAAGCCTTTGTGCCAAACCGGTAAAAGCACCTGAACTCCCCATGTACGCTAATACTTGCTATGCTCGCATTGATTGATTTAGGGGTTAACGATAGTATTACTGGTAATGAAAGAATCACTGGTAGTGTGGGGTGTTCTAGAGGCTCAAACAACATTATTTAGGATAATGTTGGAGCTGGCATTTAACTTTTCTATCAGTTCTATAGATGTAATGATTAACAACTAATATCATAAACAGAGATGAATGAAGTTTTA
The DNA here is from genome assembly GCF_051348905.1 of Ranitomeya variabilis. Lineage (NCBI taxonomy): Eukaryota > Metazoa > Chordata > Amphibia > Anura > Dendrobatidae > Ranitomeya > Ranitomeya variabilis. The sequence continues at coordinate 982,594,917 of NC_135233.1, read as the reverse complement.
AATTAAAATTTGCCAGCTTTACCAAATTTACCCCATAAATTCAATTTGAGTCTAATAAATTTATAATTTATAAATTAATTATTTTAGTGTATAACACTATGACACTCTTACTGTAGATAAGGAAAGAGAGAGAGACTCCACAAATATTATTCATTTTGTTACAGTTTGATTTGTATAATCCACTTACCCATGGAATCTGGAGATGGCATCCAACTTTGGCATACAAACTGCCAATTATACGATTGTGCTCCACTGTGAACCGCTGATCTTTAATGAACCAGGTAAGTACCTTCAATCTACAAAAATGATTGTGCATGCCCTCATCATCTCCCGCCTCGACTACTGCAACATCCTTTTCTGTGGCCTCCCTGGTAACACCCTTGCACCTCTCCAGTCCATCCTTAACTCTGCTGCCCGACTAACTCATCTCTTTCCTCGCTACTCCTCCTTTCCCCCCTCTGCAAATCTCCTTACTGGCTCCCATTCCCTCAGCTTATCCAGTTCTAATTACTAATACTGACCTACAAAGCCATCCATAACCTGTCTCCTCCATATATCTCTGAACTAATCTCCCGATATTTTCCCTCATGTAATCTCTGGTCCTCCCAAGACCTTCTTCTCTCTTCCACACTTATTCGCTCCTCACCCAACTGCCTCCAAGACTTCTCCCGCATATCCCCCATCCTCTGGAATTCATTGCCCCAACACGTCCGACCAATAACTACATTCGGATCCTTCAGACACAACCTGAAAACCCACCTCTTCAGGAAAGCTTACAGCCTGCATTGACCCCGCTGCCTCATCACCACTACCGGAGCTACCACCTCACCAACACCAGGGCTGCTGCAACCCTCAACCTACTGTCTTCCTCCCCACCATCCTGTAGAATGTAAGCCCCAAAGGGCAGGGTCCTCGCCCCTTGTATCAGTCTGTAATTCTTAGTTTGCTTACTGCAAGTGATATCTGTAATTTAAATGTAACCCCTTCTCATGTACAGCACCATGGAATCAATGGTGTTATTTAAATAAATAAATAAATAATAATAATAATAATAATAATAATAATAATAATAATAATCAGGCATGATAATCCTCTCCAAAAACTGGAATGTGATGTCATAGCTGCAGAGAAACCTGCGTGGTGGCACAACACGTTATTAGCCCACTATATACTTCAGCAATGTGGAAAATTGTGGCCTTAAGTTTTTCTTGCGACTCTAACAAATCAAGTTTCAAAGTATTCTAATTCAGATGTAATCATAAATTTCAGGAAATTAAACTCTAATTCAAGCTTTTGCGGAGTGGTCTGCTCATCTCCAATCATTAGTAATAAGTGCTATAGGACGCTTTACATGTGCCAAATGGTGCTGTCTTTATTGCTATAATCAACTGTCATTCAACTAAATGGTACATGTGATATTGTTTTGGACAAAATATTCAATTGGTAATTAATTTCAATTTTACTTGCTTAAATCATGTGACAAATGACCCCAATGTAAAACATGGAACAATGGTTTCTACCATTAATAAATTTGTATATTCCGGGCCATCAACTATTCAGAGAAAATCTCTCTACCTGGCTACATATGAATTTATACATACTGCAGTTCATGGACTTTTTAATTAACTTCATTCCTCGCAATATTTTAGGCTAAAATTAAGTGCCGTGGTTCTTTGCTGCAGTATAGACTATAAGACAAGGTGAGAGTTTTCCTATTTCAAATTGATTTTACTGGCACAGATTTGGCTAGCCGGTAGTCACACAGACAGAGCATTAAATTGCCACCTTTTTCTGGAAAGAAATACTTGGCATCTTTCTGATTGCATGCTATTATTATTATTGGCTCCAAGTACAACTTTCACTCGGAACCGTCATCCCTACAGTAATTAAAGTGCATTTATTTTAGCACTGCACATTTATATTCCCAGTTCCATATATAAAAGGGACATTATAAATAGAGATGTATGTAGAGCAAGCTTCTATGGAGCATAGTGTTATGAACAGCTTTTAGTTTTCCAACTGCAAATGACAGTGCACTCTATTCCTTTGAGTTATTTCAGTGGAAAGTGGATATCTCCGTTTCAAACAAATGCTTTTATTTACACCTATACAGCAAAAGGCCCTTAATACAGCATTAACTAGATATGATTCTCAATACTTCTACTTCAACAAAGACCTTTGTTTCATATTTATAGAAATCTACACAGTGTGAAGATCTGACAGCACTTTTTTACTGGGGGTGAAACCAGTAAGCGACAAAACAAAGAGAAGAGCCACAGGAGATGCCCAATTAACAATTAACTGTAGGAAAACATGGTCTAACAATTTTTTAACCCCTTTACCCCCAAGGGTGGTTTGCACATTAATGACCGGGCCAATTTTTACAATTCTGACCACTGTCCCTTTATGAGGTTATTACTCTGGAACGCTTCAACGGATCCTGATGATTCCTTCATTGTTTTCTCGTGACATATTGTACTTCATGATAGTGGTAAAAAGTTTACCTGCGTTTATTTGTAAAAAAAAATGGAAATTTGGCAAAAATGTTGAAAATTTCGCAATTTTTCGAATTTTTATGCCCTTAAAGCACAGAGATATATCACACAAAATACTTAATAAGTAACATTTCCCACATGTCTAATTTACATCATTACAATTTTGGAACCAAAATGTATTTTTGTTAGGGAGTTATAAGGGTTAAAATTTGACCAGCAATTTCTCATTATTACAACACCATTTTATTTAGGGACCACATCACATTTGAAGTCACTTTGAGGGGTCTATATGATATAAAATACCCAAGTGTGACACCATTCTAAAAACTGCACCCATCAAGGTGCTCAAAACCACATTCAAGAAGTTTATTAACCCTTCAGGTGTTTCACAGGAATTTTCGGAATGTTTAACAAAATATGAAGATTTAACTTTTCTTCACAAAAAATTTACTTCAGCTCCAATTTGTTTTATTTTACCAAGGGTAACAGGAGAAATTGGACCCTAAAAGTTGTTGTGCAATTTATCCTGAGTACGCTGATAACCCATATGAGGGAGTAAACCACTGTTTGGGCGCATGGCAAAATTGGCTGGAATTGAGATCCGACGCCATGTTGCGTTTGGAGAACCCTTGGTGTGCCTAAACAGTAGAAACTCCCCAATTCTAACTGAAACCCTAACCAAAACGCACCCCTAATCCTAATCCCAACCATAACCCTAACCACACCCCTAACCCGAACACGCCCCTAATCTCAACCATACCGCTAACCCCAACACACCCCTATCCCTAATCCCAACCCTAACCATACCCCTAACTCCAACACACCCCTAACCCTAATCCCAACCATAACCCTAACCACACCCCTAGCTCTGACACATTCCCTAACCCTAATCCCAACCATAAATGTAATCCAAACCCTATCCCTAACTTTAGCCCCATCCCTAACTTTAGCCCTAACCCTAACCCTTACTTTAGCCCCAACCCTAACCCTAACTTTAGCTTTAACCCTAACTTTAGCCTCAACCCTAACCCTAACTTTAGCCCCAACCCTAACCCTAACCCCAACCTTAACTTTAGCCCCAACCCTAACCCTAATGAGAAAATGGAAATAAACACATTTTTTCAATTTTATTATTTTTCCCTAATTAAGGGGGTGATGAAGGGGGGTTTGATTTACTATTTATAGCGAGTTTTTTAGTGGATTTTTATGATTGGCAGCTGTCACACACTAAAAGACGCTTTTTATTGCAAAAAATTGTTTTTGCATCTCCACATATTGAGAGCTATAATTTTTCCATATTTTGGTCCACAGAGTCATGTGAGGTCTTGTTTTTTGCAGGACGAGTTGACATTTTATTGGTACTATTTTCAGGCACGTGACATTTTTTGATTGCTTTTTATTCCGATTTTTGTGAGGCAGAATGACCAAAAACCAGCAATTCATGAATGTTTTTTTGGGGGGCGTTTTTACCGTTCCACGTTTGGAAAAATTGATAAAGCAGTTTTAGTTTTCGGGTCAGTATGATTACAGCGATACCTCATTTATATCATTTTTTTCTATTTTGGTGCTTTTATACGATAAAAATAATTTTATGTAAAAAATTATTATTTTTGCATCGCTTTATTCTGAGGACTATAACTTTTTAATTTTTCGCTGATGATGCTGTATGGTGGCTAGTTTTTTGCGGGACAAGATGACATTTTCAGAGGTACCACGGTTTTTTATATCGCTGTTTTTGATCGCGTGTTATTCCACATTTTGTTCGGTAGTATGATAATAAAGCATTGTTTTTTGCCTCGTTTTTTTTTATGGTGTTCACTGAAAGGGTTAATTAGTGGGACAGTTTAATAGGTCGGGTCGTTACGGACGCGGCGATACTAAATATGTGTACTTTTATTGTCTGTTTTTTTTTAATTTAGATAAAGAAATGTATTTATTGGAACAAAATTTTTTTTTCTTTATTTAGGATTTTTTTTTTTACACATGTAGATATTTTTTTACTTGTTTACTTTGTCCCGGGGGTGGCGTAACTGTATAGTGTCAGATCGCTGATCTGACACTTTGCAGTGCACTGTAACAGATCAGCGATCTGACAGGCACTGCAGGAGGCTTGCTGGCTTGCAAGCCGCCTCTCTGCAGGACCCAGAAGGAGCCCCGTGGCCATTTTTTTTGGAACCGGGGCCTGCAGGGAGGAGGACGGAGGAGACATTCAGAGAAACGTGATCACATCGCGTTGCTCCAAGGATCTCAGGAAAGCACGCCGGGAGCCCCCTCCCTGCGCGATGCTTCCCTATGCCAGTGGAATGCTGCAATCATGTTTGATCTCTGTGCTCCAGGTGTTAATGTGCCGGGGGCTGTCCGTGACCGCTCCTGGCACATAGTGCCGGATGTCAGCTGTGATAGTCAGCTGACACCTGGCCCCGATCGGCCGTGCTCCCCCCGTGAGCGTGGCTGATTGGTGCTGACGTACTGTCCCGTTGATGGTCATATGGGCCCATACCACTTTGACGGGATAGTACGTCATATGTCAGAAAGGGGTTAACCAGGGATCTTACAACTCTTAGGCAAACTTGATAATGACTAACAATTTCTGTAGTGTAGTAGTTATCCTGCTCATTTCAGAAGTTGAAAGTCTCCAGTCCAAGAGTGGACAGAAAAATACGACAGGCTTGTGCACAAAACCATATTTTCGCTCCGAGTGGTATCCATTAAAAAAACTAATCACACTTAGACCAATCTTTTTCAATGAGACAGTGGATAAGAATGATTTTTATTTTACTGAATGCATCTACATGTGAAAAAAATAGAAGCATTCCTCTGAAAATCGGATGAGACTCACCCATTCTAGACTATGGTAGTGAGAAAAAGCTTGGATGCCATACAGAGCTACAGTACAGCATCCAAATTTTACATTGCAATTCTGTAACATAGGAAAGTGTAAATGATCTTGTAAATTATTAATTGCTGCAGGGAAACGGATTGCACAAAGGTGACAAGTGAGAAAACAATTGTCCCACTCTTCTGGAAGATATCCAAGAAGTATTGTTTCTCCTTGCGGAGATTAATGCTAGGCATGCTGAGATGAGGAGACTTAAAGCCGCAATGCTCTTCTGGGAAATATGCAAATCGTCTTTTTAGAGAGGAAGAGGACTAGAACTCTAGTGCCACCTATTGGAAGTAGCAATCCTAAAAGTCAATGTCAACCCTTTAATGAGCCTTGTCACATGACTTAGGATAAAAGCCAAACCAGAATCTCAATTTGCAGACACAGTTAGTGTTGAGCATTCCGATACCGCAAGTATCGGGTATCGGCCGATACTTGCGGGTATCGGAATTCCGATACCGAGATCCGATACTTTTGTGGTATCGGGTATCGGTATCGAAACAACATTAATGTGTAAAATAAAGAATTAAAATAAAAAATATTGCTATACTCACCTCTCCGACGCAGCCTGGACCTCACCGAGGGAACCGGCAGCGTTCTTTGCTTAAAATGCGCGCGATTCCTGCCTCCCGTGACGTCACAGCTTGTGATTGGTCGCGTGCCGCCCATGTGGCCGCGACGCGACCAATCACAGCAAGCCGTGACGTAATTTTCAGGTCCCGAATGCCTAATTCTAGGCATTCAGGATTTTAAAATTACGCTACAGCCTTGTGATTGGTCGCGTCGCGGTCACATGGGCGACGCGACCAATCACAAGCCGTGACGTCACGGGAGGCAGGAAACGCGCGCATTTTAAAATTACGTCACGGCTTGTGATTGGTTGCGTGCCGCCCATGTGACCGCGACGCGACCAATCACAGCAAGCCGTGACGTAATTTTCAGGTCCTGAATGCAGAATTAGGCATTCAGGACCTGAAATTATGTCACGGCTTGCTGTGATTGGTCGCGTCGCGGTCACATGGGCGGCACACAACCAATCACAAGCCATGACGTAATTTTAAAATGCGCGCGTTTCCTGCCTCCCGTGACGTCACGGCTTGTGATTGGTCGCGTCGCCCATGTGACCGCGACGCGACCAATCACAAGGCTGTAGCGTAATTTTAAAATCCTGAATGCCTAGAATTAGGCATTCAGGACCTGAAAATTACGTCACGGCTTGCTGTGATTGGTCGCGTCGCGGCCACATGGGCGGCACGCGACCAATCACAAGCCGTGACGTCACGGGAGGCAGGAATCGCGCGCATTTTAAGCAAAGAACGCTGCCGGTTCCCTCGGTGAGGTCCAGGCTGCGTCGGAGAGGTGAGTATAGCAATATTTTTTATTTTAATTCTTTATTTTACACATTAATATGGATCCCAGGGCCTGAAGGAGAGTTTCCTCTCCTTCAGACCCTGGGAACCATCAGTGATACCGTCCGATACTTGAGTCCCAATGACTTGTATTGGTATCGGGTATCGGTATCAGATTAGATCCGATACTTTGCCGGTATCGGCCGATACTTTCCGATACCGATACTTTCAAGTATCGGACGGTATCGCTCAACACTAGACACAGTGTTTCGGGGTACTGCCCCTCATCAGTGCAAAGTGGAAATCTGGTTTGGCTGAGTGAGAGGCGTCTGACCGATATCCAAGAAGTATTGTTTCTCCTTGTGGAGATTGACATGCTAAGCATGCCGAGATGAGGAGACGTAAAGCCGCAATGCTCCTCTGGGAACACTAGAATTCTAGTCCTCTTCTTCTCTGTTGTACTCTCTCAGAAAACAACTGGATAGCTATGGTACACACTCGCGTACACCACCAGCTCTCTGCTGCTGCCAAAGTCTGCCATACCCATGATGGTTGCTGCATGTACCTTTAGGTACCTTTAGGTCACAACTTTGCCAGTGGATCTACAGTTCTAATAAGCTAAGTTTGGGGCTAGTTTGCATTTATTACAGTACTACCCCTACTTTCTAACTGTGTGTACCGTGAGAAAGGTAGTTGGTGCATTCAGATCCAGTGCAGTTGCTGGTACAGGACGGAGGCATTGGACACAAAAATAAGCCTGAATGATGTATTTAATATAGAATGGAGAGTTGAGAATTTAATCCCTTGCCTTTGTAGCCTATTTTTTTGTTTTAACGTTTTGATTTTCCTGCCTTTTCTTCCAAGAGCTATTGTACGGCAGACAAGAGATGGCAATATCACTTTGTTGTGAGATACTCTGGGGAGTTAAGACACCAGAGTACTGTCAATCAAGATATGACCATGCACAATATGCAAATTCAAGAGGCATGATGGTGCATTGAGCTCTTTAGCCACACCAATAGTGCACTAAAGCCTCTTAATTTGCATATGAAATAAATATTTTTATGCCATTTTAACCACTTACAGCTAAACTACTGGTATGACTTTTTATAGTGGCTAAGACCATTATATTGTTTAGTGAATTAGTTAGCATTTTGGGGATGACAAACTCTCTTAAAGTGCCGCTGTCAATAGACACTAAATGGATAACAGCAGTGATCAGAGATCAGCTCTGCTTGCTTCTGCTATGCAGTTGCTTCTACTATGCAGATGATTGCTATGCAAAATAGTAAAATAGCTGGCATTAACATGTGTGGAGGTAGGTCAGCTCCTGAGTAGGGTTGAGCGACCTTTATTTTTTTAGGGTCGAGTCGGGTTTCGCAAAACCCGACTGCCTTAAAAGTCGAGTCGAGTAAAATCGGCCGACCACCGTGAAAAGTCGGGGATCGGCAGAAACACGAAACGCAATGAAGAAATTGTGGGGTTTTTTTTGTTTTCTCTCTCTCTCTCTCTCTCTCCCCGAACGGGAAGACTGGTTTTACACTTTCCAAATCGCTGCAACATACAAGCGAAAAAAAATGGCGATTAGTTGTGCACGCCCCCTGACACCTATGTCATCACTCTGCCACTCCTTCATTGGCTGCAATAATGGCGCTAAACGCGTCATACGAAACGCGACTTTGGCGCCAAGTTCGCGTACCGCGTGGCCGAGCCCACACAGGGATCGGGTCGGGTTTCATGAGACGCCGACTTTGCCAAAAGTCGGCGACTTATGAAAATGACCGATCCGTTTCGCTCAACCCTACTCCTGAGTACTACCCCTACACAGTGACCCAAGCAATGACTTATCTGTACACTAGTAGGCAAAAAACGAGAATTAATCTGGGCAACAATATGAATTTTTGCAATTTCCACTGTAAGAGCAATGTGGATTCTTGCGATGCTTTTGTGGTATAAGTTACATCAATTTGCAAGTGATTTCTTCCAGGTAAAAAATAAGAACAACACTGCATTCACACTTTTTAGCATCGTAAGTATGGTTACAATAATTTTATTTTTTGATAAATTAGATTTTTTTTTGACACGATAAGGCCAAATATGGTTATTTTTCATTTTAGTTCATTAATTTTGTTTCTCTCAATGGGGAAAAGGTGCTGATTTAAATTTTTATATTTTTTATTAATATTTTCTTTAAACATTTTTAATTTTTACTCTGTTTAAGGCTGGTTTCACAGTTGCGTTTTGATCTGCAGCGTTTTTGAAAAAAAAACCGCATGCGTTTTTTTCCCCTATGTTTAACATTAAAAACGCATGCGTTTTTTTAGTTACACGTTTGTCTGCGTTTAACGACGCATGCGTTTTTTGGCTGCATGCGGGATGTTGCAGAAATGCAACATGTAGTAATTTTCAGGGGCGTTTTTTTGCCGCAAAAAAACGCATGCGTTCATTTGCGTTTGATTTGCGTAAAAAAATACATTGATGTTTATGGAAACGCATGCGTTTTTGTACATGCGTTTGCATGCGTTTTTGAACGCATGCGTTTCAATTAAGATAACCATGTCTAGACACTGATAAGACACCCCCTACAAACAAGGTGATTAAAGGGAGGTTGGGGGAAGTTTCAGGACACTTCTCATCAGACTCTGAAGAACACAGGACACTGGCAGGACGCATTTTGGAGGACAAGACACAGCTCAATGTGAGTATATCCTACCAATGCCTTTATTTTCTAATTTTTGGCTCTACATGTCCTAATTTCTTCCATTTTTTTCTTTCTACATGCCTCAGAATGTCTTCTTCGGAGTCTTCATCTGGTGAGGAGTTTCAGCCACATCATTCGGAAGTGGAGCATGTCAGTGAGGTGAGTGTTTGCCTCGTCAGATTGGAAAGTATTCACTGTACATCGACACATGTGACAATTTGATTTTTCCTTTTTTTTAGAGCACTTCTACTGAGGCACAGACCGGGCAGGAGCAGCGGAGTCAGGGTCCGGTGGGAAGACGGCAGCAGGTATGTAATACAAGGCTGACTGTCCTCTTTGTAAAATTCTTGAATCTTCCTTTCTTTACACTCGTATATCTTTAAATTTTTTTAGGGAATCCTTTTTTATGTTTACTATCGTATTCATGCCATTTCTCATCATCTGTTCTCTTTCTTTTCCTAATGTGATTGAGCAAACTGTAATGATTGTCTTTAATTTTTAGGTTTCACGACGGGACGATGACCTTATTGACAACGACCTCCTAATAAGCCTGGTCCAGGAGCGAGTTCCATTGTGGGACAGCCGGGATCCACTGCATGCGATCAACACCACTGTCAGACGTCTGTGGAATGAGGTGGCCCAAGCGTTGTGGGATGGATGGGACAATGCCACGCCACGGGTCCGTAGTGCATTTGGTAAGTGTTGCACTGCAGTGTGAAGCAGCAGAGACCTTTGCCGTGCTCTCTTGACTGTGTGTGATGAAAGAAACTCCGGAGTTTCTCTCATCACACACAGTTTTATTTGAACGGCAAAAATTCAATGTCCTGACCATATATATATATTTTTTTTAACAGTGGACAAAGTCAGAACACGTTGGCGTTCCATGAAGGACCGCTTCAACAAGGACCTGCGCCAAGAGAGTCATGCTGCCAGTGGTTCAGGAGCAAGGATCAGACCGTACAAATATCATCGCGTGCTGTCATATTCAAGACCGGTCCTTGCCCAGAGAGCGTAAGTTTTTCTCACATGCTTTTGGTTGTATTGTATTGACATAATCTGTATTTTAAAATTCCACAGGATTTAGCGTCTGGTTTTTTTTTGGTATTAATTTTCTGTTTCCTTTTTTCACAGCACACACAGCACGACTGTCAAGCCAGGTTCTGGAGCGGTCCTTCAGCCGGCAGCCACGGACCCATCCCAGCCATCCAGCAGCGCAGCAGCAGGTGGGCCTTCCACACTAACTGGAGACCAGGGAGCTGGCCCGTCAGGTATTCCCCTTTCCCAGTCCTCTTCCACTGCTCCCTTTTTTTGGGCTCATCCCGGCAGCGACAGAGGGCTTCGGACAGGTCAATCATGCCCGAGTTCTTGCACTTGAGCTCGGTTTTACATGATGCGATCAAGGCTTTGGGTGACCGAATTGATGCTTCGCATAACCTCTAAAATGCACGTATCCAGGAGGTCAGCAAAAGCCTTGATCAAGTTAAAGCCGATCTCCAAAGGCCAGCACATCATTTTTTCAACCAAATTCAGCAGGGCATGTCGAAACACCTTAGCCCTGATCTCCAGCTCAGTGTGATGCAGGCCTGCAATGCTGCTTTTGTGCAGGCTATGCAGCAGAGTCATTATTCACAGCAGACAGTGGCGGCATATCCAACTGTGCCGTCACTGTCACGATTAACCTCCTTGCCGACCTCTGCTGCATACCAGTGCACGGCCATCTCAATTCCTTCCACAGGCGGACTCCATTACAGCGCCAACACCATGACGAGTGCAGTTGGACATCCCACCGCCACCACCGTGACCACCGCTGCTCCGGCTTGGACCTCCTCCAATAACACCATGATGCCGCAGGACCCTGGCATGGCTTTCCGGCCCGGACCCACTATGATGCAGCAGGATCCTGGCGTGTCTTTCCGGCCCGGACCCACCATGATGCAGCAGGACCCTGGCGTGTTTTTCTGGCCCGGACCCACCACGATGCAGCAGGACCCTGGCGTGTCTTTCCGGCCCGGACCCACCACGATGCAGCCGGACCCTGGCGTGTCTTTCCGGCCCGGACCCACCACGATGCAGACGGACCCTGGCGTGTCTTTCCGGCCTGGACCCACCACGATGCAGACGGACCCTGGCGTGTCTTTCCGGCCCGGACCCACCATGATGCAGCAGGACCCTGCTGTGTCTTTCCGGCCCGGACCCACCACGATGCAGACGGACCCTGGCGTGTCTTTCCGGCCCGGACCCACCACGATGTAGCCGGACCCTGGCGTGGCTTTATGTTTCCCCCCCAACGCGACGCACAAGGACTCTGGCATGGGTGAGCGCTCGACAAGCGCAATGGACTGTGAGACAGTGCAGCCGGACCCTGTCGGGTCTCCCGCCACCACGCTACAGCATATGAGCCCACCAAGACGTCCCCCTACCAGCCAAAGCCAAAAAAAATCAGAAAAAAAAAACCTCTTAGTATTCCTCCCCCTTCACCTACCGATGTGTCTGTATTGTCAGTTTTGTCTCACCCTTCCAGTGTGTCTCAAGCCTCTCATGTTTCAAGCCCCATCCCCGAACTTCCAGACCCTTCTAGTTTTATTGCCCCTTCTCCTGCCTCCTCTGCATCATCCACGGTTAGCCAGGCCTCAGTTCTTCACACAGTTCTTCATTGAGACACATATATACACATATATATATATATATAAACATACCGTATATACTCGAGTATAAGCCGACCCGAGTATAAGCCGACCCCCCTAATTTTGCCACAAAAAACTGGGAAAACTTATTGACTCGAGTATAAGCCTAGGGTGGAAAATGCAGCAGCTACCGGTGAATTTCAAAAATAAAAATAGATGCTCCATACCGTTCATTATGGCCCCATAGCTGTGCCATATAGTGCTCTGCACCATTATTGCCCCATAGCTGTGCCATATAGTGCTCTGCACCGTTCATTATTGCCCCATAGCTGTGCCATATAGTGCTCTGCACCATTATTGCCCCATAGCTGTGCCATACAGTGCTCTGCACCATTATTGCCCCATAGCTGTGCCATATAGTGCTCCGCACCGTCCATTATTGCCCCATAGCTGTGCCATACAGTGCTCTGCACCATTATTGCCCCATAGCTGTGCCATATAGTGCTCTGCACCATTATTGCCCTATAGCTGTGCCATATAGTGCTCTGCACCATTATTGCCCCATAGCTGTGCCATACAGTGCTCTGCACCATTATTGCCCCATAGCTGTGCCATACAGTGCTCTGCACCATTATTGCCCCATAGCTGTGCCATATAGTGCTCTGCACCGTCCATTATTGCCCCATAGCTGTGCCATACAGTGCTCTGCACCATTATTGCCCCATAGCTGTGCCATACAGTGCTCTGCACCATTATTGCCCCATAGCTGTGCCATATAGTGCTCTGCACCATTATTGCCCCATAGCTGTGCATATAGTGCTCTGCACCATTATTGCCCCATAGCTGTGCCATATAGTGCTCTGCACCATCCATTATTGCCCCATAGCTGTGCTGCTGCTGCTGCAATAAAAATAATAAATGACATACTCACCTGTCTTGCTTGCAGCTCCTCACGTCCCGTCCCGGCGTCTTTCTGCACTGACTGATCAGGCAGAGGGCGGCGCGCACACTATATGCGTCATCGCGCCCTCTGACCTGCACAGCCAGTGCGGAGAGACGCCAGGAAGATGGAGACAGCGCCCGGCGGGTGGAACGAGGACAGGTAAATATGTAATACTTACCTGCGCCGGGCGTCCCGCTCCTTCCCCCGGACAGCTGGTCTTCGGTGCCGCAGCCTCTTCCTCTATCAGCGGTCACCGGCACCGCTGATTAGAGAAATGAATTATGTGGCTCCGCCCCTATGGGAGGTGGAGCAGCCTATTCATTTCTCTAATGAGCAATCCCACGTGACCGCTGAACAGGGGAAGAGCTGCGGCACCCGGAGACCGTGGGACGGGGAGGGGGAGCGCCAGGATCGCCGGGACTAGGTAAGTATGCCTCGGCGCCCTCTCCCCCTCACCCGCCGACCGTGACTCGAGTATAAGCCGAGGGGGCACTTTCAGCCCAAAAATTTGGGCTGAAAATCTCGGCTAATACTCGAGTATATACGGTATATACATATACATATATATACATATATATATATATATATATATATACATATATACATATATATATACATATATATATACAGATATATACATATATATATATATATATATATATATATATATATATATATATATATATACATATATATATATATTGTGTCATTGAGACACACACACACATATATATATATATATATATATATATACCCATATACACATATATATATACATATATACTTATACATATATATACATATACATATATATATATATATATTTTGTCATTGAGACACATATATACACATATATATATATATATAAACATATATACATACATATATTATATATATATATATATATATATATATATATATATATATATTTACTTCAACGCGATACATGTTCAAAGCCTGACATTGAATTCCCGGAATGACAAAACGGACAGGATATGAGACATGGTTTACATACAGTAAACCATCTCATATCCCCCTTTTTTTTGCATATTCCACACTACAAATGTTAGTAGTGTGTATGTGCAAAATTTTGGCGCTGTATCTGTTAAAATAAAGGGTTAAATAGCGGAAAAAATTGGCGTGGGCTCCCGCACAATCTTCTCCGCCAGAGTGGTAAAGCCAGTGACTGAGGGCAGATATTAATAGCCTAGAGAGGGTCCATGGTTATTGGCCCCCGCTGGCTACAAACATCTGCCCGCAGCCACCCCAGAAAAGGCACATCTGGAAGATGCGCCAATTCTGGCACTTGGCCTCTCTCTTCCCACTCCCGTGTAGTGGTGGGATATGGGGTAATGAAGGGTTAATGTCACCTTGCTGTTGTAAGGTGACATTAAGCCAGATTAATAATGGCGAGGCTTCAATTATGTCACCTATCCATTATTAATCCAATAGTACTAAAGGGTTAATAACACACACACTTGATTTCAAAGTATTTTAATGAAATAAACACACTTGTGGTTTTAATATTTTATTGTTCTCTCAATCCACCTGAAGACCCTCGCTTGGCAAAATAATAAACCCACAATATACATACCCTCTGATGATCCGTCACATCCCACGAGGTAATCCATCTGAAGGGGTTAAACTATTTTACAGGCAGGAGCCCTGCTAATGCAGCTGTGCTCGTGCCTGTAAACCCCGGGGACTGAAGGAAATGTAGGTCAATGACCTATAGTTACCTTCAGTCGCGGTGATGCGCCCCCTGCAGGTTGCCCTCATATGACCTCGAGCGTGGGAAAAAGTTCCCAGGCTGCAGTTCATTAGGACAGCCAGCAGGGGCGCATCACCGCGATTGAAGGAAATGTAGGTCAATGACCTATGGTTACCTTCAGTCGCAGTGATGCGCCCCTGCTGGCTGTCCTAATGAACTGCAGCCTGGGAACTTTTTCCCACGCTCGAGGTCATATGAGGACAACCTGCAGGGGGCGCATCACTGCGACTGAAGGTAACTATAGGTCATTGACCTACATTTCCTTCAGTCCCCGGGGTTTACAGGCACGAGCACAGCTGCATTAGCAGGGCTCCTGCCTGTAAAATAGTTTAACCCCTTCAGATGGATTTACCTCTTCAGATGGATTTACCTCGTGGGACGTGACGGATCATCAGAAGGTATGTATATTGTGGGTTTATTATTTTGCCAAGCGAGGGTCATCAGGTGGATTGAGAGAGCAATAAAATATTAAAACCACAAGTGTGTTTATTTCATTAAAATACTTTTTAATAATGTGTGTGTGTTTTTTTTAACCCTTTCATACAATTGGATTAATAATGGATAGGTGTCATATATGATGCCTCTCCATTATTAATCAGGCTTAATGTGACCTTACAATAGCAAGGTGACATTAACCCTTCATTACCCCATATCCCACCGCTACACGGGAGTGGGAAGAGAGAGGCCAAGTGCCAGAATTGGCGCATCTTCCAGATGTGCCTTTTCTGGGGTGGCTGGGGGCAGATGTTTGTAGCCAGGGGGGGCCAATAACCATGGACCCTCTCTAGGCTATTAGTATCTGCCCTCAGTCACTGGCTTTACCACTCTGGCAGAGAAAATTGCGCGGGAGCCCACGCCAATTTTTTCCGCAATTTAACCCTTTATTTTAACAGATACAGCGCCAAAATTTTGCACATACACACTACTAACATTTGTAGTGTGGAATATGCAAAAAAAAGGGGGATATGACATGGTTTAATGCACGTTTCTGGGTAACCTTGGTTTGGAGAGGAAAAAGATAGGAGACACGGTCAACCAACCAACACTAAAGTTTATTAATGTGAAACATTATTTTCATTGTAGAATATTACTGGTACAGATAAAGATACAACAGGACATTTACACAACATTGTCCTGCCATGACACCCGTCCAATATCTGAATCAAAATAAGCAGCAAATTGGTCCCGCATGAGACCAACGGCTGCAGTTGACCGCAGCGGGTGATGATGGAAATCAGGCAGAGGGTGTGCAACTGGTTCATCCAGTTCAATGTGGGGTCGTTCCTTAGTAATTATGTAATTGTGCAGAACCACACAGGCTTTGACCACCTCGTCAACGGTTTCCACTTTTAGATTTATGACCGATGCAAGAATGCGCCATTTAGCGACCAGAATGCCAAAGGAGCACTCTACTGTTCTTCGGGCCATGGTCAGTCGGTAGTTGAAGATCCTTCTAGTGTGGTCCAAGTCCCGACTGGAATAGGACTTCAGGAGATTTTCACACATCTGGAAGGCCTCATCCCCAACTATAACAAATGGCAGCGGTGGGCCTTGAGTGTTGGGGAGAGGCTGTGGAGGTGGAAAATTAAAATTTTTACCATACACATGCCGGCCCATATCCGAGCTTTTGAAAGTCTGGGAATCATTGCCACGGCCAAAAGCTCCAATGTCCACAGCGATGAAGTGACAGTCCGCATCAGCTATTGCCATGAGCACTACAGAAAAGTATTTTTTGTAGTTGAAAAACTCCGATCCAGTTCTGGCAGGTGTGATAATGCGGATGTGCTTTCCATCCACCGCTCCTAAACAGTTAGGGAAATCACACACATTCCAGAATTTGTCAGCAATTTCACGCCACATGTCCGTGGTGGGTAGTGGTATAAACTCCTCACGGAGTGCATTCCATAATGCCCGACAGGTGTCCACAACTATTCCGGACAGGGTGGATATTCCAATCCGGTATTGGAAATGGAGGGAAGATAAACTCTCCCCTGTGGCAAGAAATCTATAAGAAAAACGCAAACAAAAAACAACATTACAATCTACTCTTTTTATGGTGTGGTTAAAAATTAAAAAAAAAAAAAAAAAAAAGGAAAATACCCCCCAAAAAAGGCAGAATAAAAAAATTTAGACTGTCATTGGTTTAGATTTTGAACGTACCTTAATGTCACCATCAGACGTTCCTCGGGTGGAATCGCTCTACGGAGCTGGGTGTCCTGTCGCCGTATGGCTCCTTGGACACGAGACAGCAAATCCAAACGCAAGTGTGAAACCAGCCTTAGTCCCTTTATGGGACCTTGTACCTGAGACCATTGAATTGCTTATACTATATATTGCAATTCTACACCATTGCAGTATGCTGTAATTGCAGTTATCCTGTGGCATCACAGGATGCCCAAGATTGCAGTTACTCCAGTTACTAAAGTTACAGGCAATTCTCAGCTACAGTGGGAAAAATAAGTATCTGATACACTGTGAATTTTACTAATTTTTCCACTTACAAAGAATGTAGAGGTCTGTAATTTTTATCATAGGTACACTTCAACTGTGAGAGACAGAATCGAAAAATAAAAACCAGAAAATTTGATTTTTAATTAATTAAATTGCCTTTTATTGCATGAAATACAGTTGTGCTTAAAAGTTTGCATACCCTGGAAGAATATTTGCTTTCTTGGCCTCTTTTCAGAGAATATGAATGATAACAACAAAACTTTTTCTCCACTCATGGTTAGTGGTTGAGTAAAGCCATTTATTGTCAAACTACCAACCAGCAAGAATTCTGGCTCTCACAGACCTCTTAGTTTTTCTTCAAGAAGCCCTCCTACTTTGCACTCAATCACACCCCATCCTCTCCACCAGGGCCAAGACCAAAGAGCAGTCTAAGGATGCCAGGGATAAAATTATAGACCTGCACAAGGTGGGATTGGCTACATGGCAATAGACAAGCAGCTTGGTGAGAAGGCAACAACTTTTAGCACAATTATTAAAAAATGGAAGAAACACAAGATGACTGCCAATATTTCTCGGTCTGGGGCTTTATAAAGGATTTCACCTCGTTGGATAAGGATGATTCTGAGAAAGGTCAGAAATCAGCCCAGAACTACAAGTGAGGACGTGGTCAATGACATGAAGAGAGCTGGGACCATAGTTTCGAACATTACTGTTAGTAACACACTTTGCTCTCATGGAATAAAATCATGCAGGGCAGGCAAAGTCCCCCTGCTCACATCAGCACATATCCAGGCCAATGTGAAGTTTGTCAATGAACAAGTGGATGATCCAGAGGAGGCATGGAGAAAATCATGTGGTCAGATGAGACCAAAATAGATGTTTTTGGTGTTGACTCTATTTGTCTTGTTTGGAGGAAGAAGGATGAAAACAACCCCAAGAGCAGCATCCCAACCATGAAGCATGGTGGGGGAAACTCATACTTTGGGGGTGCTTTTCTGCAAAGGGGACAGAACGATTGCACCATATTGAAGACAACATGGATGGATTTGTTTTCCCGACTGTATGTAACACAGCTGGCATCTGCGTGGTCTGAAGCAGGGTCAGCTCCTGAAATAGCTTCATACATTTCTTATTGAACTATGATGAAAATTGACATTATTGGTCTTTAAGGGGGATACATTTTTAAGGAAGGTCCTACCAAGATAAATCTGCTGAATCCTCATTATTTCATGTAATAATAATAATAATAATGATAATCTTTATTTATCTAGCACCAACATATTCCGCAGCGCTTTACAGGTTATTAACAGTTTATACACAACAGTCATTAATAACAATGTTAACAATAATACAATAATTAAAGCAAAATAAGTCAACCCTGCTCGTGAGAGCTTACAATCTACAATGAGGTGGGGGAGACACAAAGTACAGGTGTGTATTTACAATGATGGTCCAGCCATCTTGAGGGAGTGGGGGAGAGATAAACGCTGCATGAGGTAGTCACCAGCCAGTATTTGTGGTGTAAGAGTAACAAGACACCATTGCACTGATGGGACTTTCAATAACCAATGACTTAGGCGCCATTGTCTTCTCCTGAACTGGAATATATTACCATAGTGTGCAATATCTATAGAATTTGAAAATGTGACAAGAAACTGTGCATTTAGTAAGACATCACACTTTCATTAAAGGGATTATTCCATGCATTGACAAAAAAAAATCTCTGAAGCAAAACACACAATATATTTTTACTTTTTCAATAAAAAAATACTCTCCAATGTAATTTTACTTCCTTTTAGTCTCTTTACTTACTCCTCTGCAGTTTTGTGCTTTTCACTTCCAGCAAACGTCACCAGCTCATCCCATGTGATTAGAAAACAGTAGTCATCATTCCAGTCAGGATCTGTTACCTCCTCATCTCTTGTCTCACTCCCCTGAACTGCAGTAATAACAATCTTTTAAACAGCAAATGCCCTATCGATCTATCTATCTATCTATCTATCTATCTATCTATCTATCTATCTATCTATCTATCTATCTATCTATCTATCTATCCCACACTTTCTCTCCTCTTATGCCTGCTTGTTATATTTACTTCACATGTAGTAGTTTCCCTCACATTACCACATACAGTAGTACTGGCTTCCTCACTATCAGATCTCTACAAAGCATGAGAAAGGACATGGCAAGGAAACTACTGAGCATGTGTGTCCACCACTTTAGGTTGAGCAAAGTTTTAGTCACAAGATAAACAGTAAGGGACAACTCCTTTAACATATTAATGAGACCCTTTCTATTTTACAAAAAGTCACTTGGAAATAAAAATACATCTCAGTTCAACCTAGGTCCATCAGTCATGGCAGATTTGTCCTCTTGTATGGAAGCTTATTCATTTTCTCTTGTCACTTCTAGTGTTTCACACCATAAAGTAGAATGTCAGCTGAAAATTAGAAAGAAAGAAAATATTAGAAAATGGTTTCACTCACAATTGACCTGTCAAGTAAAATATAATGCATGTCACACACCCAGAACCACATAATAACCCAAGTTCAACAAGGGACTGACTATGTTGTCATTCTTCTGCCCAAGAACTCAATGATCAATTTTCAATACATCATACACTTCTGGGACAGCTCATTGATTTCTTCTTTCCATCCTTTATATAGCAATCTGGCTTCAGAACATTTCAATTATAAAACTATTTCTTCCAAGATTTAAAGGTCTGAGATATTCATTTGAAGGAAAACAAAACTTTTCAAACTATAGATCCCAGCAGCTTGTGTACAGTGGTGTGAAAGAGTGTTTTCCCCCTTCCTATTCCTTTGCATGTTTGTCACACTTAAATGTTTTAGATCACTAAACAATTGTAAATATTAAACAAAGATAACACAAGTAAACGCAAAATGTAGTCTTCAAATGAAGGTCTTTATTATTAAGGGACAAAGGAAAAAGAAATCCAAACCTACAGGGCCCTGTGTGAAAAAGTGATTGCCTCCCCTTAAAGAATAAATTAACTGTGGGTTATCACATCTTTGAGAAGCTGAGTTCAAATTCCTTAGCCACCTGAAGGCCTGATCACTGTCACACCTGTGCTCAATCAAGAAATCATTTAAATACAACATGCCTGAAAAAGTGAAGGAAATCAAAGGGTCCTCAAAAGCTAGTCATGCAGAGAGCCAAAGAAATTCTCCAACAAATGAGAAACACAGTAATTGAGATCTATCAGTCTGGGAAAAGCTATAAAGCAATTTCTCAAGCTTTGATACTCAAGCAAACCACAGAGAGCTAATTTCCACAAATGGCGAAAACATGGAACAGTGGTGAACCTTCCCAGGAATGGCCGGCAGACCAAAATTACCCCAAGAGCATAGCAAAAACTGTTCAAAGAGATCACAAAAGAACCCACAACAACATGTAAAGAACTTCAGCCTCACTTGCCTCAATTAAGGTCAGTGTTCATGACTCCACCATAAGAAAGAGCTAGGCCAAAAAGGGCCTGCATGGCAGAGCTACAAGATGAAAAAAATTGCTGAGCAATAAGAACATAAAGGATTATCTCAGTTTTGCCAGAAAACATTTTGAAGACTTTTGGTAGTATACTCTGTGGACTGATGAGACAAAAGTCTCATTACATTTGGTGAAGGAATAACACAGCATTTCAGAAAAAGAACATTATATCAACAGTAAAATATGGTGGTAGTGTGATGACCTGGGTTTTTTTTTTTTTGTTTGTTTTTTACTGCTTCAGGACTTGGAAGACTTGTTGCGGTAAATGGAAATGGAACCATGAATTTTTTTGTCTAACAAAAGATCCTGAAGGAGAATGGCCAGCCATCTGTCCATGACCTCAAGCTGAGGTGCACTTGGGTTATGCAGCAGTACAATAATCTAAAAAACACTAGCAAGTCCACCTCTAAATAGCATAAGAAGAACAAAATAAAGACTTTGGTGTGGCCTAGTCCTGATCTTAATCTGCTTGCGATGATGTGGCATGACCTTAATAAGGAGGTTATTTCTTGGAAGCCCTCTATAGTGGCTGAATTACAAAAATTCTGCAAAGATGAGTGGGCAAAAAATGCATTGTAAAAAAATCTTTTTCTCTACCACATGTTGTGAAATTGAATCTTTCATCAATTGTGATTCCCACCATGTGGTTTATAGTATTGAATGCTGTTTGTGTAATGTAAGGTATATTGGTTGCAGGATGAGGAAGCTCAAACAGTGAATAGCAGAGCATATAAATATTATTAGCAACAAGAATAATACGTACTTAGGTGCGGCTAAGCACTTTGCTACCATCCACGACAGGAACTTATCACATTTTAAAAACAATTGGCATAAAGAGAGGCTTTTTGGATTTGATGCAAAGTTCCTTAATGGGATGGACTACAAAAAACAATTGATTTTATATTTATTAATTCAACTACAATTATATTTCACCTCCATTTTTGCCAATTTGCCTGCCATTCTACAGTCATTATTTTACTGCTCAAGTTTTTATCTATCTCTGGAATCACCATAGTTAATTAGTGTAGCACGTAGCTGTTGTTTCTAAATGCAATTATCATTCCTTTGCATATGATTGGCATTTGCCCATATATATATCCTGCGTGTATTGCAAACCTATGTCCTCTGACTAAGGGCACCTGCATTGCGCCAGAAACGCATCAGGTTTTACAGTATATGATTTCCGTGGATGCTTGTTTTTACTGGAGTGTGAATAAACTGGATTTTAGCATTGGATGGTTGTGCCGGATTCATTCCTTCCTCCTCCTCTAAGTGAAGTTGATTTTGGACTTTTAAAGCGAACCGTATGGGAACCCAGGAGTTTCTGAAACTGAAAAATCCCTTTAAACATGATGACTCCTACCTGGAATCTGCGCTTAGAGAAAGACTGCTGGAGTAGAATATTGGAAAACAAACATCTGTCTTAAAAGGAGGTCTTTCTGCTTCTAGAGGGAATTGTTTCCGCATACGTTTCCTCTTCTACATACAGTATATACGAAATTATATGAAAGTGGCTACACTTTTAAATATTCGTTCATCATAGCAAGTAGACTACAATAAAGCAATATACTGCATTTATGACAAGAGCACGGGATGAAAATGCTGCTGATTTTTGGTTCATATTTTCACTTGGGAAATCCATTGTGGATTACAGTATTAACTACGGTATGTGTATTAAATTTGAAGACATCTCATCTGTATGTTGCAGATTGTGGGAAGGATTTTAAATTGGGCAACATGTCAAATTTGGCTGTTGATTTTCTCTTTTATTGTAGAGGGATCAAACCTACAGATCTGGGGTGCACCGCTCAGTACCTGCGCTTCCCTTGCCCCATCCTGTCATGTGCTGCTCCCATCCTGCGTCCCCATTCTGTAATGTGCTGCACCCATTCTGCGCCCCCATTCTGTAATGTGCTGCACCCATTCTGCGCCCCCATCCTGTCATATGCTGATTCCATCCTGCATCCCCATTCTGTAATGTGCTGCTCCCTCATCCTGTCATGTGCTGCTCCCATCCTGCGCCCCATTCTGTCATGTGCTCCTCCCTTCCATATGTGTTGTGAATTCGGTTTGTGGGCTCCCCCGGTGGTCTGTTATGGTAGTGTCTCTTATGTGCCTTCCTCCATCTCTGATTACCTGTCGCCACCCTCTAGGGGAGTTTCCTATTTAAGGCTGCTTGGCTGTTAGTCATATGCCGGCCAACAATGTGCTAGTAGCATTCTGTTGCATTCACCTGCTTCAAGTCCCAGTTCAGCTAAGTTGAATTTTTGTTTCTTGTTTTGCTATTTTTGTCCAGCTATCTGCAATGTGACCTTTCAGTGCTGGAAGCTCTTGTGGACAGAAAATTACTACTCCAGTGGCATGAGTTGTCACTGGAGTTTAAAGTAGTTTCTGGATGGTGTTTTTGAATAGTGTTTTTAGGTTGACCGTGAAGTAACACTTTCCTGTCCTTCTGCTATCTAGTAAGCGGACCTCACTGTGCTAAATCTGCTGTTCATCCTACGTATGTCATTTCCTCTGAACTCACCGTCAATATCTGTGGGGGCCTACTATCATCTTTTGGGGTTCCTCACTGGAGGTAAGGCAGGCCTGTATATTCCTCTTATAGGGGTAGTTAGATCTCCGGCTGGCGCGTGGTGTCTAGGGCATCGTAGGTACATCCCCCGGCTACTGTAAGTGTTGGGTCAGGTTCAGGTCACGGTCGACCTTAGTTTCCATCACCCGAGAGCTAGTCCGTTTTGTATTTTTATTCCCCTGGTCATTGGGGTAACCATAACAGTTTGGCCGGCCGGTAAAAAATCTATGTGTTAAAATATGCACTAAAGCAGGAAGGAGGAGAAAAGGTTTTTTTTTTTCTGTGTTTGAAAGTGCACCTTAGTTTGCTCATTTGTATTCCTTGCTTAAACTGCAGTCTTCAGCCTTTTTTTTTCTCCTCTCCTCTTAACCTCTGAATGCTTGGGTTACACCCATTTGAATCATGGATTCACAGAGTTTAGTTGCAGGTTTGAATAACCTTGCGACAAAAGTACAGAACCTACAAGATTTTGTTATACGTGCTCCAATGTCTGAACCTAAGATTCCTCTGCCTGAATACTTTACCGGAGACAGATCCCGGTTTTTGAGTTTCAGGGAAAATTGCAAATTGTTTTTGTCTCTGAGATCTCACTCTGCTGGTGATCATACTCAACAAGTTAAAATTGTTATCTCTCTACTGCGCGGCGACCCACAAAGTTGGGCATTTGCATTATCGCCAGGGGATCCTGCGTTGTTAAATGTAGATGCGTTTTTTCAGGCTTTGGGTTTGCTTTATGAAGAGCCTAATTTGGAGATTTTGGCTGAGAAAGCCTTGATAGCTCTTTCCCAAGGGCAAGATGAAGCTGAGATATACTGCCAGAAATTCCGTAAATGGTCGGTGCTTACTAGATGGAATGAGTGCGCTTTAGCAGCTAATTTCAGAGAAGGTCTCTCTGATGCCGTGAAGGATGTCATGGTGGGGTTCCCTGTGCCTACAGGTCTGAATGATGCCATGAAATTGGCTATCCAGATTGATCGGCGTTTGCGGGAGCGCAAATCTGTGCACCATATGGCGGGGTCTTCTGAGGAAAAATCTGTGCACCATATGGCGGTATCTTCTGAGCAAAAACCTGTGCACCATATGGCGGTGTCTTCTGAGCAAAGACCTGTGCACCATTTGGCGGTGACCTCTGAAAAGGCATTAGAGCATATGCAATGCGATCGTGTTTTGTCTAGAGGCGAACGTCAAAATTACAGGCGCAAAAATGGATTGTGCTTCTACTGTGGAGATCCAGCTCATGTTATATCAGCATGCTCTAAACGTATAAATAAGCTTGATAAAAAGGTTGATAAATCTTTTTCTACAGGTACCTTGCAGTCAAAATTTCTTTTGTCCGTGACATTGATTTGTACCTTATCATCTGTTACTGTGAATGCTTATGTGGATTCTGGCGCCGCTCTGAGTCTCATGGATTGGTCCTTTGCCAAGCGTTGTGGGTTTGATTTGGAGCCGTTGGAAGTTTCTATTCCCCTGAAGGGTATTGATTCTACACCTTTGGCTAGTAATAAACCACAATATTGGACACAAGTGACTATGCGTCTTACCCCAGACCATCAGGAGATTATTCGTTTCCTTGTATTATATAACCTACATGATGTCTTGGTGCTTGGATTACCATGGTTACAGATTCATAATCCCGTCTTGGACTGGAAATCTATGTCTGTGTTGAGCTGGGGATGTCGGGGTATTCATGGGGATGCACCTTTGGTTCCTATTTCTTCATCTACTCCCTCTGAGATCCCAGCATTTCTGTCAGATTTTTATGATGTCTTTCAAGAGCCTAAAGTTGATTCTCTCCCTCCCCACAGAGAGTGTGACTGCGCTATTGAATTGATCCCCGGTAGTAAGTTTCCTAAGGGTCGCTTGTTTAATTTGTCTGTGCCCGAACATACTGCTATGCGGGAGTATATCAGAGAATCCTTGGAAAAGGGTCATATTCGCCCCTCGTTGTCTCCACTAGGGGCAGGATTTTTCTTTGTAGGTAAAAAGGATGGTTCATTGAGACCTTGTATCGACTATCGACTTTTGAATAAGATTACAGTTAAATACCAGTACCCGTTACCTTTACTGACTGATCTGTTTGCTCGCATAAAGGGGGCTAAGTGGTTCACTAAGATCGATCTACGTGGTGCGTATAATTTGGTGCGGATTAAGCAGGGGGATGAGTGGAAGACCGCATTTAATACGCCTGAAGGCCATTTTGAGTATTTGGTAATGCCTTTCGGTCTCGCAAATGCCCCTTCCGTTTTTCAGTCCTTTATGCACGATATTTTCCGTGAATATCTGGATAAGTTTATGATTGTGTATTTGGATGATATTCTTGTTTTTTCGGAGGACTGGGAATCTCACGTTCAACAGGTCAGGAGAGTTTTTCAGGTTTTGCGAGCTAATTCTCTTTTTGTAAAGGGCTCAAAGTGTAGTTTTGGAGTTCAGAGAATTTCCTTTTTGGGATATATTTTTTCCCCTTCATCTATGGAGATGGACCCTGTCAAGGTCCAGGCTATTTGTGATTGGATGCAACCTACTTCTTTGAAGAGTCTGCAAAAGTTCTTGGGTTTTGCTAATTTCTATCGCCGATTTATAGCGGGTTTTTCTGCCATTGCTAAACCTTTGACTGATTTGACCAAAAAGGGTGCTGATGTTGCTAATTGGTCCTCTGCGGCTGTGGAGGCCTTTCAAGAGCTTAAGCGCCGCTTTTCTTCCGCTCCTGTGTTGCGCCAACCTGATGTGTTACTTCCGTTCCAGGTTGAGGTGGATGCTTCAGAGATCGGAGCAGGTGCAGTTTTGTCGCAGAAAGATCCTGACTGCTCAGTAATGAGACCATGTGCGTTTTTCTCCCGAAAGTTTTCGCCCGCTGAGCGAAATTATGATGTGGGAAATCGGGAACTTCTGGCCATGAAGTGGGCGTTTGAGGAGTGGCGTCATTGGCTTGAGGGTGCTAGACACCAGGTGGTGGTCCTCACTGACCACAAGAATCTAATTTATCTTGAGTCGGCCAGGCGTCTGAATCCTAGACAGGCGCGCTGGTCGTTGTTTTTCTCCCGATTTAACTTTGTGGTGTCATATCTGCCTGGGTCCAAGAATGTGAAGGCGGATGCCCTTTCTAGGAGTTTTGAGCCTGACTCGCCTGGTGATTCCGAACCTACCGGCATCCTGAAGGATGGGGTGATATTGTCAGCTGTCTCCCCAGACCTGCGGCGTTCTTTGCAGGAGTTTCAGGTGGATAGGCCTGATCGCTGTCCGCCTGGTAGACTGTTTGTCCCTGATGATTGGACCAGTAGAGTTATCTCGGAGGTTCATTCTTCCGCGTTGACAGGTCATCCTGGAATTTTTGGCACCAGGGATTTGGTGTCTAGGTCCTTCTGGTGGCCTTCTTTGTCTCGAGATGTGCGCATGTTTGTGCAGTCTTGTGATGTTTGTGCTCGGGCCAAGCCCTGCTGTTCTAGGGCCAGTGGGTTGTTGTTGCCCTTGCCTATTCCTAAGAGGCCTTGGACGCACATCTCTATGGACTTTATTTCTGACCTTCCGGTTTCTCGTAGGATGTCTGTCATCTGGGTGATTTGTGACCGTTTTTCTAAGATGGTTCATTTGGTACCTTTACCCAAATTGCCCTCCTCCTCTGAGTTGGTTCCTCTATTTTTTCAGAATGTGGTGCGTTTGCATGGTATTCCTGAGAATATAGTGTCTGACAGGGGTACTCAGTTTGTGTCTAGATTTTGGCGGACGTTCTGTGCCAGGATGGGTATCGATTTGTCTTTTTCGTCTGCATTCCATCCTCAGACTAATGGCCAGACTGAGCGTACTAATCAGACCTTGGAGACTTACTTGAGGTGTTTTGTGTCCGCTGATCAGGATGATTGGCTTGACTTTTTGCCGTTGGCAGAGTTTGCCCTTAACAATCGGGCCAGTTCTGCCACTTTGGTTTCTCCATTTTTTTGTAATTCAGGGTTTCACCCTCGGTTTTCGTCCGGTCAATTGGAGTCTTCGGATTGTCCTGGAGTGGATGCTCTGGTTGATAGGATGCATCGGATTTGGGGACAGGTTGTGGACAATCTGAAGTTGTCCCAGGAGAAGACTCAACAGTTCACTAATCGTCATCGGCGTATTGGTCCTCGTCTTTGTGTTGGGGACCTGGTGTGGCTGTCTTCTCGATTTGTTCCTATGAAGGTCTCGTCTCCTAAGTTTAAGCCTCGGTTTATCGGCCCTTATAGGATCCTGGAGGTTCTTAATCCTGTGTCCTTTCGTTTGGACCTCCCAGCATCTTTTAATATCCATAATGTTTTCCATCGGTCATTATTGCGGAGGTATGAGGTACCGGTTGTTCCTTCTGCTGATCCACCTGCTCCTGTGTTGGTTGAGGGTGAATTGGAGTATGTGGTGGAAAAGATCTTGGACTCCCGTGTTTCCAGACGGAAACTTCAGTATCTGGTTAAGTGGAAAGGTTATGGCCAGGAGGATAATTCTTGGGTGACAGCATCCGATGTTCATGCTCCCGATTTGGTTCGTGCATTTCATAGTGCTCATCCAGATCGCCCTGGTGGTTCTGGTGAGGGTTCGGTGCCCCCTCCTTAAGGGGGGGGTACTGTTGTGAATTCGGTTTGTGGGCTCCCCCGGTGGTCTGTTATGGTAGTGTCTCTTATGTGCCTTCCTCCATCTCTGATTACCTGTCGCCACCCTCTAGGGGAGTTTCCTATTTAAGGCTGCTTGGCTGTTAGTCATATGCCGGCCAACAATGTGCTAGTAGCATTCTGTTGCATTCACCTGCTTCAAGTCCCAGTTCAGCTAAGTTGAATTTTTGTTTCTTGTTTTGCTATTTTTGTCCAGCTATCTGCAATGTGACCTTTCAGTGCTGGAAGCTCTTGTGGACAGAAAATTACTACTCCAGTGGCATGAGTTGTCACTGGAGTTTAAAGTAGTTTCTGGATGGTGTTTTTGAATAGTGTTTTTAGGTTGACCGTGAAGTAACACTTTCCTGTCCTTCTGCTATCTAGTAAGCGGACCTCACTGTGCTAAATCTGCTGTTCATCCTACGTATGTCATTTCCTCTGAACTCACCGTCAATATCTGTGGGGGCCTACTATCATCTTTTGGGGTTCTTCACTGGAGGTAAGGCAGGCCTGTATATTCCTCTTATAGGGGTAGTTAGATCTCCGGCTGGCGCGTGGTGTCTAGGGCATCGTAGGTACATCCCCCGGCTACTGTAAGTGTTGGGTCAGGTTCAGGTCACGGTCGACCTTAGTTTCCATCACCCGAGAGCTAGTCCGTTTTGTATTTTTATTCCCCTGGTCATTGGGGTAACCATAACACATATGCCCCGTTCGCTGCTCCATAAAGGTTGATGGCCCCCATAAGATGCTCCATAGTATAATATGCCCCATATGCTGCTCCATAAAGGTTGATGGCCCCCATAAAATGCTCCATAGTATAATATGCCCTGTATGATGCTCCATAAAGGTTGATGGCCCCCATAAGATGCTCCATAGTATAATATGCCCCGTATGCTGCTGCAATTAAAAAAAAAACATAAAATACTCACCTATCGTCGCTAGCTGCCGAGTGCTGGGGGCCTGAGCAGGCGGGGACATCGGTGCGCTATGGGGGCAGGTGCCGGAGTCGCTGCTGGTTCAGGCCCCCGCATCTTGCTATATTCACCTGTCCCCGTTCCACCACTGCTCCGTCTTCCTGGTCCTCTGGCTGTGACTGTTCAGTCAGAAGACGCGCACTAACCACGTCATTGTGCCCTCTGACCTGAATGTCACAGGCAGAGGATGCGGAAGACAGAGTGGCGCACAGTGGTGGAATGGGGACAGGTAAATATATAGCATACTCCTGGCACATCCCTGCTTCTCCGTAGGAGATCGCGGTATGCGTTCAGTGCTTACATATACCGCAATCACCTGGGCTGCGTCCCTCTGTGGAGTCCAGGTGTAGAAAAATAGAGTGAGCACAACTAAGAAAAAAGGAGTGTGCTAAGGTTAGGTTCCCAAACCATACAGACTAACAATAAGAAACCTAGCACTCAACTTAAACCTATATTGCAGGGAGATTTATTGTAGTACACACATGTGTACTACAATAAATCTCCCTGCATTATACATTTAAGTTGAGTGCTAGGTTTCTTACTTTTACTCTGTGGGGTCCAGACTGCGCAGGTGTTTGCTCTTGCGCAGTCTATATAGGGGATGGACAGAGTAACGCTCCCAGCGGTATATTATAGATATATACATGTATACGTACATTTGCAGGTTATATTAGCATAAATAAATAAATAAAGATGATCATGAAATCACTCTATGAATATACAGTGGGGCAAAAAAGTATTTAGTCATTCAGCAATAGTGCAAGTTCCACCACTTAAAAAGATGAGAGGCGTCTGTAGTTTACATCATAGGTAGACCTCAACTATGGGAGACAAACTGAGAAATAAAAATCCAGAAAATCACATTGTCTGTTTTTTTATCATTTTATTTGCATATTATGGTGGAAAATAAGTATTTGGTCAGAAACAAACAATCAAGATTTCTGGCTCTCACAGACCTGTAACTTCTTCTTTAAGAGTCTCCTCTTTCCTCCACTCATTACCTGTAGTAATGGCACCTGTTTAAACTTGTTATCAGTATAAAAAGACACCTGTGCACACCCTCAAACAGTCTGACTCCAAACTCCACTATGGTGAAAACCAAAGAACTGTCAAAGGACACCAGAAACAAAATTGTAGCTCTGCACCAGGCTGGGAAGACTGAATCTGCAATAGCCAACCAGCTTGGAGTGAAGAAATCAACAGTGGGAGCAATAATTAGAAAATGGAAG
Source organism: Ranitomeya variabilis (assembly GCF_051348905.1). Lineage (NCBI taxonomy): Eukaryota > Metazoa > Chordata > Amphibia > Anura > Dendrobatidae > Ranitomeya > Ranitomeya variabilis. The sequence continues at coordinate 982,564,807 of NC_135233.1, read as the reverse complement.
ACATTCAAGACCACTGATAATCTCCCTCGATCTGGGGCTCCACGCAAAATCCCACCCCGTGGGGTCAGAATGATCACAAGAACGGTGAGCAAAAATCCCAGAACCACGCGGAGGGACCTAGTGAATGAACTGCAGAGAGCTGGGACCAATGTAACAAGGCCTACCATAAGTAACACACTACGCCACCATGGACTCAGATCCTGCAGTGCCAGACGTGTCCCACTGCTTAAGCCAGTACATGTCCGGGCCCGTCTGAAGTTTGCTAGAGAGCATTTGGATGATCCAGAGGAGTTTTGGGAGAATGTCATATGGTCTGATGAAACCAAACTGGAACTGTTTGGTAGAAACACAACTTGTCGTGTTTGGAGGAAAAAGAATACTGAGTTGCATCCATCAAACACCATACCTACTGTAAAGCATGGTGGTGGAAACATCATGCTTTGGGGCTGTTTCTCTGCAAAGGGGCCAGGACGACTGATCCGGGTACATGAAAGAATGAATGGGGCCATGTATCGTGAGATTTTGAGTGCAAACCTCCTTCCATCAGCAAGGGCATTGAAGATGAAACGAGGCTGGGTCTTTCAACATGACAATGATCCAAAGCACACCGCCAGGGCAACGAAGGAGTGGCTTCGTAAGAAGCATTTCAAGGTCCTGGAGTGGCCTAGCCAGTCTCCAGATCTCAACCCTATAGAAAACCTTTGGAGGGAGTTGAAAGTCCGTGTTGCCAAGCGAAAAGCCAAAAACATCACTGCTCTAGAGGAGATCTGCATGGAGGAATGGGCCAACATACCAACAACAGTGTGTGGCAACCTTGTGAAGACTTGCAGAAAACGTTTGACCTCTGTCATTGCCAACAAAGGATATATTACAAAGTATTGAGATGAAATTTTGTTTCTGACCAAATACTTATTTTCCACCATAATATGCAAATAAAATGATAAAAAAACAGACAATGTGATTTTCTGGATTTTTTTTTCTCAGTTTGTCTCCCATAGTTGAGGTCTACCTATGATGTAAATTACAGACGCCTCTCATCTTTTTAAGTGGTGGAACTTGCACTATTGCTGAATGACTAAATACTTTTTTGCCCCACTGTATATGGCTGTAGGGGGAGTACAGGAGGACAGGTAAAACACAAGTGCTTGGTAGAACTGAAAAATGCTGTGAAAGGCAATTACCTGTATGGTCATAGTAATGCGAGCAGGAATGCGCCCTCTACAGCCATCTTTTGCACAGCGCTCAGCGCTCAGATCTCTCATCGCCATTTTGGACACGTGTATTTCCTATATCATGATTAGATTACCCATTGTGGCCTTATAAAGTTTACATGTCCACGGCACATGCCTTTTATGGCTACTTTTGCACCTTATGCCACTGCACTCTCGGATTCTCATGGATTTTGCTACCTGTTTATTATAACCAGTCAATTGTTATGCTGACATCCTACTTTATCCTTAAACAGACCCATATGTATCTTGTTGCAATTTATGTGTAGGTGCCCTTTCTTTGTACTCTTTGCAGGTGATATATATATTCATAGAGTGATTTCATGATCATCATTTTTATTTATTTATGCTAAAATAACCTGCAAATATACATGTATATATATCTATATATATATAATTGTCTAAGGGTTTTTCCGTCTGTCTGTCTGTCTGTCCTGGAATCATTGTCGCCATGGCAACCATTATGACATCTACGTCGATACTGTGCCCGTCGCTGATTGGTCAAGGCAACCTTTATGACATCATTGTCGCCATGCTGTGCCCGTCTCTGATTGGTCGAGGCTGCCAGGCCGACCAATCAGCGACGGGCACAGTCTGCCGCAAATTCGCCTCGACCAATCAGCGACGGGCACAGTATCGACGTAGATGTCATAATGGTTGCCATGGCGACGATGATGTCATAAAGGTTGCCTCGACCAATTAGCGACGGGCACAGTCTGCCGCGAATTCTGGAATCATCATTGTCCATATACTACGGGGACATGCATATTCTATAATACCCGATGCGTTAGAATTGGGCCACAATCTAGTATATATATATATATATATATATATATATATATATATATATATATTGTAAGAATATGTAAGACTACTCTTACTGAGTGTATTGGGGGACACTCGCTTTGCCGCGACATTCAGCACACGGGCACGGGTTTTTAAAACAAAACAGTCTATCTGGTTTATTAGGGTATCATAAACCACATCGTGAACAGTCCATTTACACACTGTACCAGGACATCACATCACGTTTCATATCCTCAGTCTGTAGCAACTAAACATGCTGGTCCTCTCCTGACCAGTTGCAGTGGGTTACCACACAGTTCATAGAACATAACAAGCACCATCAGACAATGATACCTTATGGGAGCTTCTGCTCCATCTGCTGACTCCTTGTCAGTCCGCTCTCCTGGGGAAACTGCCTAACGGGGTTCACCAACTTGCCTGGCCGGCACACATCAGTCAGTCCAGAGCCACCGAAGGCCGGTAGCTTCCCCAACGCCGATCATCCAGGTCCACAGTCTCTCAGGTGCTCCAAGAAGACTCCACTCGCAGGAGCTTCTAACACAGACTGTGCCGGACCATGATCACTGTTATGATCCTAGTGGCAAGGATCGCAGGTCGGACTAGCTAAGTAACTGAACAGACTACTAGCTCTGGGGAAGTGGTAACTAGATTGACCGCAACCTGATCCTATCCGCAAACAACTATTGGCAGCCGTGGAACGTTACCTAAAAATCCTAGACGTCTCGTCACGGCCTGAGAAACTGACTATTCCTGGAGGGAAAGTAAGTCCTCACTTGCCTCAGTGGAAGACCCCAAAGATATAGAATAGCCCCCCACAAATATTAACGGTGAGTTAAGGGGAAAGCACAAACGCAGAGATGAAATCAGATTTAGCAAATGAGGCCCGCTAATACTAGATAGCAGAAAACAGGAAGGAAACTGTGCGGTCAATAAAAAACCCTATTCAAAATATCCACGCAGAGATTGCTCAAGCCCCCGCACCAACTAACGGTGCGGGGGAAGCAACTCCGTACCCCAGAGCTTACCAGCAAAAAGAAATCACATGTTAGCAAGCTGGACTAGACTCATCATACACAGAAATCATATTGCAGGCAGATGAGCAAAAAATATTCAAACAGAACTTAGCTTATCCTGAAGAGGCAGAAAACGAGATTATAGGAGTAATCAGAATAGCACTGAATACATTGACAGCCTGCAACAAGTGGAAGTGAAGCAGAGCTAAATAGGAGCCTCCCTGGTGAATAACGAGGCAGCTGATCCAGCAGACCCGCAGGATAATAAACCAAACCACCAGGGGGAGCTGTTGTGAATTTGGATTCTGGGCTCCCCCGGTGGCCGCTTGTGGAATTGGACTTGTCATCCTCTTTCCTGTTTCACCTGGTTCCATCAGTAGTGGGTGTCGCTATTTAAGCTCATTTCTCTGGTGGTTTCTTGCCGGTCAACAATGTTATCTGATGCCTCTCAGTGCTTGTTCCTGCTTCTAGACAACTACTAGATAAGTTGGACTTTTGTCCATGTTTCGTTTTGCCTATTTGTTCCAGTTCACAGCTGAAGTTTTGTTACTGTGTCTGGAAAGCTCTCGTTGATCAGGGATTGCTACTCTGGCGTTATGAGTTAATGCCAGAGTTTAAGGTAATCTCTGGATGGTGTTTTGTTAGTGTTTTTCTGCTGACCATGAAAGTATACTATCTGTCTTCTGCTATCTAGTAAGCGGACCTCAAATTTGCTAAGACTATTTTCCTGCTGCGTTTGTTGTTTCATCTGAACTCACCGTCATTATATGTGGGGGGCTACTGTCTTCTTTGGAATATTTCTCTAGAGGTGAGCCAGGTCTTATATTTCCCTCTGCTAGCTATTTAGGTCTTAGGCCAGAGCTGGGCATCTAGCGATAAATAGGAAATGCTACCTGGCTATTTCTAGTTGCGCGGCAGGCTTAGTTCATGGTCAGTATAGTTCCATCTTCCGAGAGCTTGTCCCTCTATAGGCTTGCTATGATCTCTGCCTGCAGAGATCATGACAGTTTGACCGGCCAATAAAGTGTTAAAGACCCAGGTTGAGAAAGGAGAGTTATAAGAAGTCTGCTGGAAATTTTTTTTTTTTTTTTTTTTTTCCCTCCAGTCTGCCTTGCTGCAGTCTTTTTTCTCTCTCTCCTCCTAATCTCTGTATGGCTCTGTGTGCACCTGACAATAATGGATCTCCAGAGTGTAACTGCGGGTTTGAATAATCTCATCACGAAAGTACAAAATTTACAAGATTTTGTGGTACATGCTCCGGTATCTGACCCGAGAATTCCTTTGCCGGAGTTCTTCACAGGGAATAGAGCTAGCTTCCAGAATTTCCGAAATAATTGTAAGCTTTATTTGTCCCTGAAGTCTCGTTCAGCTGGAGACCCTGCTCAGCAGGTTAGGATTGTGATTTCCTTGCTCAGGGGTGACCCTCAAGATTGGGCCTTCTCATTGCCAGCAGGGGATCCTGCGTTACGCGATGTGGATGCGTTTTTTCTGGCCTTGGGCTTGCTTTATGAGGAACCTCATTTGGAACTTCAGGCAGAAAAAACTTTGATGGCACTATCTCAGGGGCAAGACGAAGCTGAAGTTTTCTGCCAAAAATTCCGTAAATGGTCTGTGCTTACTCAGTGGAATGAGTGCGCCTTGGCGGCAACTTTCAGAGAAGGTCTCTCTGATGCCGTTAAGGATGTTATGGTGGGGTTCCCTGTGCCTGCAGGTCTGAATGAGTCCATGACAATGGCTATTCAGATTGATAGGCGTCTGCGGGAGCGCAAACCGGTGCACCATCTGGCGGTGTCTATGGAAAAGACGCCAGAAAGTATGCAGTGTGATAGAATTCTGTCCAGGAGCGAGCGACAGAATTTTAGACGGAAGAATGGATTGTGTTTCTATTGTGGGGATTCTACTCATGTTATATCAGCATGCTCTAGGCGTACAAAGAAGCTTGATAAGTCTGTTTCCATTGGCACCATTCAGTCTAAGTTTATTTTGTCTGTAACCCTGATTTGCTCTTTGTCATCCATTGCCACGGACGCCTATGTTGACTCTGGCGCCGCTCTGAGTCTTATGGATTGGGCCTTTGCCAATCGTTGTGGTTTTGATTTAGAGCCTTTGGAGACTCTTATTCCTCTGAAGGGGATTGACTCCACCCCATTGGCTAATAATAAACCACAATACTGGACACAAGTAACCATGCGTATCAATCCGGATCACCAGGAGATTATTCGTTTCCTGGTGCTGTATAATTTACATGACGATTTGGTACTGGGATTGCCATGGTTGCAGTCTCACAACCCAGTCTTGGACTGGAGAGCAATGTCTGTGTTGAGCTGGGGATGTAAGGGTATTCATGGGGACTTACCTTTGGTTTCTATTTCGTCGTCCATTCCCTCTGAAGTCCCTGAGTTCCTCTCTGATTATCAAGACGTCTTTGACGAACCCAAGCTTGGGTCGTTACCTCCGCACCGTGAGTGCGATTGTGCCATAGATTTGATACCGGGTTGTAAATATCCAAAGGGTCGTTTGTTTAATCTGTCTGTGCCGGAACATGCTGCTATGCGGGAATATATAAAGGAGTCTTTGGAAAAGGGACATATTCGTCCATCTTCTTCTCCCTTGGGAGCTGGGTTTTTCTTTGTCTCAAAAAAAGACGGCTCTTTGAGACCATGTATTGATTATCGGCTTCTGAATAAGATCACTGTTAAGTATCAATACCCATTGCCATTGCTTACTGATTTGTTTGCTCGTATAGAGGGTGCTAAGTGGTTCTCTAAAATTGATCTTCGTGGGGCGTATAATTTGGTGCGGATCAGGCAGGGGGATGAGTGGAAGACCGCATTTAATACGCCCGAGGGCCACTTTGAGTATTTGGTCATGCCTTTTGGTCTTTCTAATGCCCCTTCAGTTTTCCAGTCTTTTATGCATGATATTTTCCGCGATTTTCTGGATAAATTTATGATAATATATCTGGATGATATTCTGATTTTTTCTGATGACTGGGACTCTCATGTCCAGCAGGTCAGGAGAGTTTTTCAGGTTCTGCGGTCTAATTCTTTATGTGTGAAGGGGTCTAAGTGCGTTTTTGGGGTCCAGAAAATTTCCTTTTTGGGGTATATTTTTTCTCCCTCTTCCATTGAGATGGATCCCGTCAAGGTGCAAGCTATTTGTGACTGGACTCAGCCCTCCTCTCTTAAGGGTCTTCAGAGATTTTTGGGCTTTGCCAACTTTTACCGCCGATTTATTGCTGGTTTTTCGGATGTCGTTAAACCACTGACTGATTTGACCAGACAAGGCGCTGATGTTGCTAATTGGTCCCCTCATGCTGTAGAGGCCTTTCAGGAGCTTAAGCGCCGTTTTGCCTCTGCCCCTGTGTTGCGTCAGCCTGATGTGAATCTGCCTTTTCAGGTTGAGGTTGACGCTTCGGAGATCGGAGCTGGGGCAGTGTTGTCGCAGAAAGGTTCCGACTGCTCCGTCATTAGGCCTTGTGCCTTCTTTTCTCGCAAATTTTCGCCCGCAGAGCGGAATTATGATGTTGGGAATCGGGAGCTTTTGGCCATGAAGTGGGCGTTTGAGGAGTGGCGCCATTGGCTCGAGGGGGCTAGGCATCAGGTGGTGGTATTGACTGACCACAAAAATTTGATTTATCTTGAGACTGCCAGACGCCTGAATCCTAGACAGGCGCGCTGGTCTTTATTTTTTTCTCGCTTTAATTTTGTGGTGTCATACCTACCGGGTTCTAAGAATGTTAAGGCAGATGCCCTTTCTAGGAGTTTTGACCCGGACTCTCCTGGTAATTCTGAACCCACAGGTATCCTTAGGGAGGGAGTAATTTTGTCGGCCGTTTCTCCTGATCTGCGGCGGTCCTTGCAAGAGTTTCAGGCGGATAGACCGGATCGTTGTCCGCCTGATAGACTGTTTGTTCCGGATGATTGGACCAGCAGAGTCATCTCTGAGGTACATTCTTCTGCATTGGCAGGTCATCCCGGAATTTTTGGTACCAGGGATTTGGTGGCAAGATCCTTCTGGTGGCCTTCCCTGTCACGAGATGTGCGAGTCTTTGTGCAGTCATGTGACGTTTGTGCTCGGGCCAAGTCTTGTAGTTCTCGGGCTAGCGGCCTGCTGTTGCCCTTGCCTATTCCTAAGAGGCCTTGGACACACATCTCGATGGATTTTATTTCAGATCTGCCTGTTTCCCAGAAGATGTCTGTCATCTGGGTGGTCTGTGACCGTTTCTCTAAAATGGTCCATTTGGTTCCTCTGCCCAAGTTGCCTTCTTCTTCTGAGTTGGTTCCTCTGTTTTTTCAGAATGTTGTCCGATTGCACGGTATTCCTGTGAATATTGTTTCTGACAGAGGTACCCAATTTGTGTCTAGATTTTGGCGGGCATTCTGTGCTAGGATGGGCATAGATTTGTCTTTTTCATCTGCTTTTCACCCTCAGACTAATGGCCAGACCGAGCGGACTAATCAGACCCTGGAGACATATCTGAGGTGTTTTGTCTCTGCTGACCAGGATGATTGGGTTGCTTTTTTGCCATTGGCAGAGTTCGCCCTCAATAATCGGGCCAGCTCTTCCACCTTGGTGTCCCCGTTTTTCTGTAATTCGGGGTTTCACCCTCGATTTTCCTCCGGTCAGGTGGAATCCTCGGATTGTCCTGGAGTGGATGCGGTGGTGGAGAGATTGCATCACATCTGGGGGCAGGTTATGGACAATTTGAAGTTGTCCCAGGAGAAGACTCAGCGTTTTGCCAACCGTCATCGTCGTGTTGGTTCTCGGCTTTGTGTTGGAGATTTGGTGTGGTTGTCTTCTCGTTTTGTCCCTATGAGGGTCTCTTCTCCTAAGTTTAAGCCTCGGTTCATCGGCCCTTATAGAATATTGGAGATTCTTAATCCTGTTTCTTTCCGTTTGGACCTCCCTGCGTCCTTTTCCATTCATAACGTTTTTCATCGGTCGTTATTGCGCAGGTATGAGGTACCTGTTGTACCTTCAGTTGAGCCTCCTGCTCCGGTGTTGGTTGAGGGTGAGTTGGAGTACGTTGTGGAGAAAATTTTGGACTCTCGTGTTTCCAGACGGAGACTCCAGTATCTGGTCAACTGGAAGGGTTACGGCCAGGAGGATAATTCTTGGGTCAATGCATCTGATGTTCATGCTTCTGATCTTGTTCGTGCCTTCCATAGGGCTCATCCTGGTCGCCCTGGTGGATCTGGTGAGGGTTCGGTGCCCCCTCCTTGAGGGGGGGGTACTGTTGTGAATTTGGATTCTGGGCTCCCCCGGTGGCCGCTTGTGGAATTGGACTTGTCATCCTCTTTCCTGTTTCACCTGGTTCCATCAGTAGTGGGTGTCGCTATTTAAGCTCATTTCTCTGGTGGTTTCTTGCCGGTCAACAATGTTATCTGATGCCTCTCAGTGCTTGTTCCTGCTTCTAGACAACTACTAGATAAGTTGGACTTTTGTCCATGTTTCGTTTTGCCTATTTGTTCCAGTTCACAGCTGAAGTTTTGTTACTGTGTCTGGAAAGCTCTCGTTGATCAGGGATTGCTACTCTGGCGTTATGAGTTAATGCCAGAGTTTAAGGTAATCTCTGGATGGTGTTTTGTTAGTGTTTTTCTGCTGACCATGAAAGTATACTATCTGTCTTCTGCTATCTAGTAAGCGGACCTCAAATTTGCTAAGACTATTTTCCTGCTGCGTTTGTTGTTTCATCTGAACTCACCGTCATTATATGTGGGGGGCTACTGTCTTCTTTGGAATATTTCTCTAGAGGTGAGCCAGGTCTTATATTTCCCTCTGCTAGCTATTTAGGTCTTAGGCCAGAGCTGGGCATCTAGCGATAAATAGGAAATGCTACCTGGCTATTTCTAGTTGCGCGGCAGGCTTAGTTCATGGTCAGTATAGTTCCATCTTCCGAGAGCTTGTCCCTCTATAGGCTTGCTATGATCTCTGCCTGCAGAGATCATGACAGGGAGCCAAAAAAACAAAGTCACACAATACCATCTGTGACCACAAGAGAGAGCCTGAAAATGGAGTTCACAACAGATCACACTGTGTTCTTCAGAACGTCCATCCCACCTGGGACCGTTCAACACAGAGGCCGTGGCCTGTCTGGGTGCTATTCAGGACTTAGTCCAACACCCAGGCCACCAGCTCCAAACCATGTGCATACACAGGAAGCCTCCTCCCAGGGCTTCCAACACGGGGGCACACAGCCCATGCACGGGCACACAGCCCATGCACAGGCTTCCAGGACCTTGCACTTGGACCATTCAGATCCAAACACTGGAACCACACAGGAACCACACAGAAGACCCTGTGACCCACACCCTGGCCACATTATGTACCCGTAAGCACACCCACAGTAATGGATCACCTGGGCTGGTCAGGTGATCCTGACATCACTGCAGGTCGATCCTCACGGCCTCAATACGACTCCGTGCACACACCGGGGAGACCATGCAGCGCCCCCTACCTGTTACAGGGGTCACTACATCACAATATACACATCTATTTCTATACAATTTTGAGTGCACCTATCACTTACAGTTGGGTCAACGGTTTAATTGATGTCAGTTTTTCATGGTTTCCTTTTTTGGTCATTTGTATGTCGGGCAGGTATACACTTTGTGTTATTAACAACTTGCCATTATCCCGTACTTCCCTCTTTTTTGTCTTCATTAAACTTTGTACCACAATTATTTATTGGGTTTTTATTTTTGTCTATTTGACCACACAGTTCGGCTTTTCCTTCTGGTTTCACCTTGAATGCTGAATACAGCAAAGACTAGAACAACCTCTGAAACGGATGCAACTTGTGACGTCCCATTTTAGGGTGGTGATTACAGCTGTCATTGCCCACTGATCACTCTATTGAGTCTCCCCGATGCATGCTGAGACACCATATGAAGTGTAAAAGTAAAAAATCAAACACACAGAGGAAGACAGAGCGGAGAGGGATTCATATGGAACCTTTCATTGACGTACATTAGATAAGTGGCTAGATTATTACATTAAATAGTTACACATTTAGTATGAAATTCACTTTCCATTTTGGCCAACTTTTTAAAGGATTAAGTAATTTAGTCATTTAGTAATAGTACCACATGTCTGTTTAGTATCTCGTTTAATTTTCATCTAAAAAGCGCAGTGGAACTTTATGTAATTACAGGATAAAATAACATGCAAGTAGCTGCCATGGTATTTATTAATGTGACCAGTGGCGTACAGGCAGTCTAACTCACAGATGATTTTCTACACATGGTAATATTGTATCCACTTCTTAGTTGTGAGCAGGGCAAGGCTTTTAAAGATATCTGCCACTGAGATTTAATCATCATGTTAAATGTATTTACTGGTAAGAAAAAGCTGAGATCAATGGTTTTTGATCTCTGCCTTTAGGCTGTAAATACTGTATAACTAATATAATATGTGACATTCATAGTTTCATAGGCATGCATGCTCTGACTGAAGGAGCATTTGCATGTACATGTGAATTCAGATATCTTTAGTGGTTTAAGCAAATTTGTACAAACCCTAAAGTTTAATAGTGTTTTCAGTCTTTTCAAAAATGTGCAAGGACTGTAGAAGGTGGGTGGTAGAAGAGAGCTTTAAAGGGAATCTGTCAGCAGGATTTCAGGTGGCGCTGGGAACAGAGCTAGAGTGACAGAGGCTTCAGATCTACCATAGCTCTTCTGCCTCATTTGCATATCAATTCGAACACTGATTCCTCAGTGGAGCAAACTAGCTATAGTCTGTGTCACACCTCCAGCAGAACCTGCTCCTGCGATATCTGCTTCTGTCGCCGGGTGCCGCGGTTTTCACTCTGCAGGCAGCATTGGTGATGTCAGAGAGATGAGGTGTTTGATATCGGATTCAGAAGCTCTGGACAGCTTAGGTTCTGTGCAGCCACTAAGGTTAGGGTGCCAGGGACCTGCAATGATGTACACTCTGACAGTGTAGGTGTGTGCTTCCAATTGATGTTATCAGCTCCTTTCTTTAGCCAATTGGAAAGCACCACACCCTACTAAAGTTTCCAGCTTACTGCTGGAAGCTGCCGGATATAGCTTTGTGATTCCCTGGTTAAGGTTTGTGTTTCCTGCTCCTGCTTAGTATTGTGTTTTCTTGTTTTGGCCTTGGCTTGTTTATTGACGTTTCTCCTACCTAACGATTTTGTACATTTGGTTTTGACCCTGCTACTTGACTATCATTCTAGATAACTTGCACCATCAAACAGTAGCTGACTCTGTGGCCCTTATCCAGGAGCTGCTTTGTAAGTCCAGATCCCTGTGAAGGGGTAAGAGTAAAGGGCAACCCCAGAGTTCTGGGAAATGGAGTAGCTTGCACCAAGCCTGTGTCTGAGAGCCACTTTAGCGCTGCCAGGTGACCACTGACAGAGACTCCATTACAACCTGATCACAGATTCACTTTAAAGCACCATTTCAGTCTATGAGAGCTTAGCGACTTCCAGATTGCCCAGCAAACAATGGAATGATTTGGCAGGTCACAACCGATAACAGGTGAAGATAGCGTCTGGTGAGTATAAGACTAGGGTCAAGTAACTTACATTACTGACACTACTACAGCACTGAATTAAAACAGAACACTGGACAGGTGCTTTAGAGGTATGGTCATGCAAAGTTGATTCACTGATTGTGTTGGTATATTGTGCAGTTCATATTTAGATATATTAATACTGAAAGTCTTCCTTTTAATTTTGGGTAATCATTTAAGCCGCCCAAAATAATATGTTCTGTTTCTAGAAAATGTTTATTTCATGTTATGTGAAGCTGATTGAGTGCAGCATAAGTCACTCTAGAAGTCTGGTTAGGACTCATTTGTGCCTTGTTCTGAAGAAGGGTGCAAAGCTTTATGTTCTCCATAAAAGGTCTTGAATTCTCAGCCATGCCCACAGTCCAGATGACCAGGCCTTGTCCCCACTTTATAATGGGTTGCATATTGCACTTAAAATCCTGCCTCACACTGTATAGTGACCCCCAATAGCCCTTCAAACAATATAATGGCCCCACACAGCCTTCCACACAGTATAATGGACCCCACACAAACCTTCACATTGTATAATTGGTTGCATACAGTATAATGGCCTCCAAATAACCCGCTATCAAATATACAAGTGCATTTACTGAACATACTTTTCAGTAGACCACCATTTCTGATTTTAAAATAATTTTTCAAGCTGGTGTTATAAAGTATTCTAATTTACCGAGATAATGACTTTAGGGTTTTCATTGGCTGTAAGCCATAATCATCAACATTAACAGAAATAAACACTTGAAATAGATCACTCGGTTTGTAATGACTCTATCAAATATATGAGTTGTATTAAAGAGCTGAAATAAAATCTTTTGGATGATATTCTAATTTTGTGAGAAGCCCCTGTAGGCATCAATTATTTTATTTCTCATTTGTTCCAAAATTTCATTGGATCGCGGCATCATGTCTACCTTTTGAACATCTTTTGGTCTATTGCAGTTTGTCAGTTAGGTCCAATTTACAGTCCTGCTCATCGTTATTGGCACCCCTTCATTTTTTTCATAGATTGTACTGTATCTTCATAAAAAAATGGAAATGTACCAAAGTTATATCCTCAGGATTTTTTAATTAGTGGTTCAAAGTAATACAACAGTAAAACATTGTTTTTCAACTTCCATGTTGCAATTTCAAAGAAGAAGCAGAATAAATACTCTGCAGCAATAAAAGCACACCTAATTAATACTTGGTTACACACCCCTTGGCATTGATGACAGCCTCCGATCGTTTTTTGTAGCCATCTACAAGCTTCTTACACTTCTCAGCTGGCATTTCCTCCCATTCTTCCTTTGCTGTTTGTTCAATATGTCCAATGTTTGCAGGGTTCTTTTTCCCAATAGCAGATTTCCACTCACCCCAAAGATTTTCAATGAAATTGAGGTCAGGAGACTAGTGATGAGCATGCTCAGGTGGTCTCTGAGTATTTGTTAGTGCTTGGAGATTTAGTTTTCGTCAACGCAGCTACATGATTTGCGGCTGCTAGACAGCTTGAGTACATGTGGGGATTCCCTAGCAACCAGGCAACCCCCACATGTATTCAGGCTGTCTAGCAGTCGCAAATCATGCTGCTGCATCAACACAAATTAAATCTCTGAGCACTCACAAATATTCAGAGACCACCCAAGCGTGCACGGGAAAACCCGAGCAACGAGTATACTCGATCATCACTACAGGAGACTTATTGCTGGCCATTTTAAAACAGTCCTTTTTTTTCAGCCATTTCTCTGTACTTTTGGTGGTGTGCTTTGGGATATTGTCTTGCTGGAGGACCCATGATCTTCGTCTCAAACCAAGTTTTCTTACACTGGGTAAGACATTTTGCTCTAAAATCTCTTGATAATTCTCTGATTTCATGACTTCCTGTGATACGGTCAAGGTCTCTAGTACCAGACAGAGCAAGCAATCCCACAGCATTATGGATCCTCCACCATGCTTAAATATTAGTAGGATGTTCTTTTTCTTATAAGCTTCATTGTGCCGTCTGTAAACAAACTGTTGCTTTGCATTGCCAAAAAGCTCTAATTTTGTTTAATCTGTCCACAGAATATTTTCTCAGAAGGATTATGGTTCCTCAAAGTACTCTTTGGCAAAGATCAGTTGTTCCTTTTGATGTATTTTCTTTGGCAGTGGTTTCTGCCTTGGCTTTCGCCAATAAAGCTTTGCTTGGTTTAGTGTGCAGCATATGGCACTTGTTGAAACCATGACCTCAGACTGTTTTAGGTTGGCCTTCAAGTCTTTGGATGTTTGATGTGGTGTTTTGTCCACCATTCGCACCAAGCTTCAAAGACATCTCTTGTCAATTTTCCTCTTTCTCCCAAGTCCAAGGAGATTGTTGACAGTTCCATACTTGGAAGACTTCTTAATAACATTGTACACTGTTGAAATGTTGAAACTGAGATATCAAGGTCTTTGGAGAAGGCCTCATAGCCTTTGGAAGTCTTCTTGTTTGCTAATAATAGCAGTTCTGATATACTTTTGAGAGCTCCTTTGTCTTCCCAATTGTGACAAAGGAACAGGGCCTATCATGTGGCTTTTTAAAACACTGAAGTCATCATTCATTGGCTAATTTATGTCACATGGGCACCGACAATTAATCACATTTTATTCTCATTTGTGATTTACCACAGGCAAGTCAAAATGTGTTTCCATACTAATTTAATGTAAAGGGTATCAATACCAGTGTCACAGCAAGCTTTAGGTTTTCTATTTTCCCCTTCCATTGTTTTTTGTTTTAAATTATTGTTTTTTATTTGATCTCTTGTATTTAACACTAGCGCTCTATACAAAAAACTGTTTCACTTCATTCATTTTCTTCAGGAGATATTCCACATTATGTACTTACACTTTAGTGGTGCCAATAATGATGATCAGGACTGTAAGTGATTTCTTGATTGAGAACAGGTGTGACAGTAATCAGGCCTGCGTGTGGCTAGGGAATTTGGATCTTCCCAAAGATGTGATAAACCACAGTCAATTTATGCTTTAAGGGGAGGGGAGCAATAAATTTTCCACACAGGTCCCTGAAGGTTTGGATTTCTTTTTCCCGTAATAATAAAGACCTTTATTTTGTGCCTACTTGTGTTATCTTTGTCTAATATTTTAATTTTTGTGGTGATCTGAAAGATTTAAGTGTGACAATCATGCAAAACTATAGGAAATCAGGAAGGGGCAAACACTTTTTCACACAACTGCACAACTGTACTTGCTTCTTCTTCCATCTGATGCCGTGCTAGAGAGGTATTTTGCCCTACCATACCTCTGTACAGCTTTGCATATTTTTGCATATTTAGCCTTTTTCTTGTTTTCTTATTTGTATGTTATTTACATGTCATTTTTGGAGGAAACATCAGTTCTCCTCTGTGGGTTGGATGAACTCATCTCCCTTGTTCACTTCCCCTATTTGTTTTCTTACAATTTTAAACATGTGGTTTTTTTAGCTTGATACAAAGTGCTTTTTAATGTACTGTACAAGTAACAAGTTGACAGTTTCTTTATATTATCCTCACCTTTAAGCCGTGGCTTGTGCTGAATAAACAATATGGGAGTTAATTGACTATTTATTGCTGGCTGTCTGCCTTCAAATCTGTATCTGGCTTCCTATAAACCATGCACCATCCATTAATGTATGTTTAACATTGTCTAAATGGATCCAGGTCCAACCCTTAATATAAACACAAACCCCTATTAATACATGTGATAGAGTGAGAATTGTAGCTTACGTTCGAAGGTTGGACGAAGGGGCAATTATTTATTATACATCCTTACACATTTTAATTCCTTCATATAAAACTAAAGACTATCCTGTTCTGCAGACAATAAATCAGAACTTTCCATGTCATAAAATTACAGTAGCTCAAATTTCAGTTTTATTTGAAACCTCGGGCATGCAGTAACAAAAGTTAGCAGATTACTTAATCCTAGTCATGTAATTTTGAGCAATATAATCTGCAATGTTTGTTTGTGTGTACTCAGGGTGACAATATTAAAAAATATCAGAAATATTATTTTATTTGCATCAGGGAAGTATCCAGATGTTTCGGGCGAGAAGTATCATTCATCTTAAGCAGTAGATGCCTTTCTGGTGCCTTCAGAACTTTGTCCTGTAAATCCAGAATCTGATATTGGGGTTACTAGAGACATAAAAGACAGATAGCTAAGATCAATATAAACATGAATGGTGGATGGATTACCGTAAATGGTCTCTGTACATGGAGACAACTTGATCTTGTTTAATAGATATTGTGATAAATAGATAATGGGCAAATCACTTTATTTAAGCGGACTCTGTAAGCACAGAATGACTGATCAAACCAAGTACAGCTGCTAGGTACATCATAGCGGGGGCATATATTTAAATACTTCTTCCCACCAGCTTGCTTTCTATCTGTCTAGCGGTCAATCAAAGAGAAGTGAGGGGTGGTGCTTGAGTGAAGACAATCAGGTGGAAAATGACTAGCCGCATCTTTGTGCATTGATTGGAGGTACTTGGTTTACACAGTCATTCGGTGCTGACAGAGTCCTTTTAAAAATCACGTTTTCTTATCCCCTAGAAAATTAGTCCAAAAATGCTGGCACTCGAAGTGTCTCACTTCTGTCTACACTGCTGTTTCTTGCTTCTGATCGTGTGTAATCCATCTCTAGTAGCAGAGAAACTGAGGCGGATTACATGAAGTGGGGGATTGGTCTGTCTCTTCCTGCTCCTGCTCTCCTGTGTGATGGCGGTGAGTGTGGACTCACTTCTCCACTGGCCGAGCTTATCCTGGATGGTCATGACTAACCTACTTCCCGGTTTTCACTAGAACCTCTGATGGTGATGATAGGTTTGAGCCGTAGGTAGTCACCAGGTGCCACTCCAGAGTAATCTCCAGACATGCAGCAACTGACTCATGGGTCAGGGAAGGTATGTGGAGCACAGGAAGGTGAAGATAGAAGCCTAGTCATGCGGTCCAATGTCAGGACCCACAGCACATGTTCAGGATGTGTAGGAGCGTTCAGGAGTGGAGAGATCAGACAAAGCGAGAAGGCAAGCCAGGTTGGTAACATGATAAACGGCACAAAAAACACCTTAATAGAACACAAGTTACTACCTGCAACAGAAGCTAATCTCAGACAAGATGTGGAGGGAGGAGCTGCCTAATATAAGACAAGCTGGGAAGGGATAGGCCAGGGAAGCTAGTCAGTGAAGGACCTAGAGGCTACAAGATCCTGCAAAGTTCGGCCATGCCCCCTATAGTTTAATGGAGAGTTTCCAGCAGAAGGAGATATAGCATAGTTGGAGATTTTACTCAAAGCAGCTCCGACACTGGGACGAGCAAAACGGTGCACGCAGTGAGTAGAGCGGCGCTTACCACCCACTCAAGTCACCAGCATAACATATTGTTTGTAATACTGCATACAGGTATAATAGAAAGGCATGCTTTCAGTTCAAGTCAGGCAAATCATTAGACATTGACAGAAGTAATAAATGCTGAGAAGACAGGGATAGGACATTTAAGCAGTGCTGGGTAAATGCTGATAAAGAGCAATCACACACTCGAATAGATTAGGATGACAGGTTCCTGGAGATTAGACTGCCTTGAGTCCAGGGTGGATTGGTCACCCTCATGTAAGGAATGGCTCTGTTGGCGTTCTGTTGGAACGTCCCCCAAAAATGGACTGTGAAGGAAACCCCACAGACAGTGTTCAGCATAAAGTACTGTATACAGTATGTGTAAGCTTAACCTATCAATAAAATACACCATCTGTTTTACCTCTCAGCACTGTGTTTCTTCATCGTCTGTTTCAGAATAGGTTTTTCTAACAATCCACACACTTTATAATGTTCTTAAGTCATTACTCAATTTCCATAAACATATCTCTACATTTACAAAATTTTCTTTTTGACATAATTGCTCATATTTATCCCTGACCTTCTCATTTAAAAATTTTCCTTTCATATTTTTTTGTAAGATCCTTTCTCCTTTTTACCAAATTGCTTAAAATGCAAACAGAAAAGTTGAAACACCCTGTAATCAGCAGGTAATTTCATGTAATGTATGTTGTGTGGTATAAATTTGTACGCAGTCCTAATGCCTTTGTGATTCCTGATTTACTCTTGTAATGTATAACACATGGCTGCTTATAAATAGCTGGCCAAGGATGAGGATGAGACCATTGAGCTCCTATACAGAGATTAGATGGAAACTCTGCTTTACCAATGACTCATTGATTCCGGCCCTTTGATCTGTTTGCAAAGATTTACTAATCTGTGAATTGCTAATTAAAAGGTCTGCAGAGCACAGGAATATGACATGTGTGCTAGTAAATGTTATTTGTTGGGATCCCACCTCCTTGGGTGGTGTCTGTGTGCCACATTTATTCCTCTGATCACCACAGTTAACAGCCATTGGGTCGGATTTATCCTTTGCATTGTTTTTAAATCACTATTTGTAATACTGTAATATTCATTGACTTCTTTTGTCAAATTCTCAAAATAGCACATGTGGTTTATCAATTTAGAACCAAACTAAAAAATCTTGATTTTTGTCTTTTAACTTTTTTTGTGACTTTTTAGTGCCGGAAGTGTTGTGTTCTGCTAAAATGTCACAACATTTTGCAAAAAATTCAGACATACAATAAAATCATTCGGGGGGAGGGGCTGGAGTACATTTAGACAAAATATTTTTCATTTTTTTTTAAAAGAAGCAAATAATAATTTAGCTGAAAACATATAGAAATCAAAAATCCTGCCTACAATGTTGAATAAAACATTGGATAGCACTTGGCCATGTTATTTGCTCATGTGAGCGAGCCCAAAGACAGAGTAAGGCCGAGGTCACACTTGCGAGTGTCATGCAAGAAATTCGCACGAGTCTCTCGCATCAATACCCGGCACTGACGCCGGAGTGTGCAGCTGTATGTATTTCTATGCAGCCACATGCACCGGTCCCGAGTGTCGGCGGCAGCGCTGGGTATTGATGCGAGAGACACATAGTTGAACAGTTACAGCTGTGAGGGCTCTGCTGCAAGCTTGCAATCTATAAAATACATGAAATAGACTTTAAAAAGGAGCGATTTAAACAAAGCAAAAAAACAAAAACTAGACAAAAAAAAGTGCAAATCCAGTAATGCCCATTGTGTCTCCTTGCATTCATTACTTTTACATGAAGTGGTCCTATTTATTTTTCATGGGTTATCTAATTGCTAGCTAGATATTACATGAAATAAAAAAAATAATGATAACATTCAGCTCTTTGGCTCTATAAAAATGACACACTTGTCTATGCTATTACATTAGATTTTAAAAGGGTTGTCCAGGTGTAGCATGAAAGTCTAAGTCACTCAATGTGACTGCTGGTTTGTGAATCTTCAAATTCAGGTTTTTCCAGTGCCAGCGATAGAAACGGACGGTCATGTGACTGCAGGTATCACTATGCATACTTCTGGCCACATTCCGACTAGATGTGCACAGTCTCACACAATAAAAGTTAATTGAATGAGGCCGTGCCCGTCTAGTTGGACTGTGGCTGGGAGTTTGCATATCACATACAGTACTTACTATTGCAACCTTTACCTGTTGCAATGTGCGCGCTGTGGAGATTCACAAGTCTTCAGTCATGTAGTGTGACTGCAGATTTTAGTGATAACTCAATTAGTGTATATCAATTTTACAAATTTTTTTTTCATCTCTGTAGTTTAAAAGCTTTATAAAAAAAAAAAAATTCAAAAGAGAATATTTTTGTGGGATAGTTTGATTTTAAATGGCATCATTTCAGATTTGCTTATAACATATTGTACAACTTTTTATTCACTTTTGGTACAGGTGGGGAGTCAGTATTGACCATGAAGTATTAATGACTAGTGTTGAGCGATACCTTCCAATATTCAAAAGTATCGGTATCGGATTGGATCAGCCGATATCCAAAAAATATCGGATATCGCCGATACCGATACCCGATACCAATACAAGTCAATGAGACACAAATATCGGAAGCGATCCTGGATGGTTCCTAGGAACTGAAGGAGAGGAAACTCTCCTTCAGGCCCTGGGATCCATATTCATGTAAAAAATAAAGAATAAAAATAAAAATAATGGATATGCTCACCCCTCCGACGGACCCTGGCTCTCACCGGTGCAAGCGTCTGCCTCCGTTCCTAAGAATGCAGTGAGTGAAGGACCTTCGATGACGTCGCAGTCACATGAGCGGTCACGCGACCAATCACAAGACCGCGATGTCATCGCAGGTCCTACATTCACTGCATTCTTAGGAATGGAGGCTGCCTGTTGCACCGCTGAGGTCCAGGGTCCGTCGGAGGGGTGAGTATATCCATATTTTTTATTTTTGTTCTTTATTTTTTACATGAATATGGATCCCAGGGCCTGAAGGAGAGTCTCCTGTTGTGGATTCTGTTTGTGGGCTCCCTCTGGTGGTTACTGCTGGTACTGGGTGACTTTGGTGGGTTGCGGCCTTTGGTTTCCACCTGTCCATCAGAGGCTGGGTGTTTCCTATTTTACCTGGCCTTTCTGTCATTCCCTTGCCGGCTATCAATGTATTCAGATGTGCTCTGTTTGGTTCCTGCCTACCTGCTCCCAGATCTTTCAGGATAAGCTAAGTGCTGATTTTCAGTTGTTTGGTTTTTTGTCCAGCTTGCTTATTATGTCTCTATGCTAGCTGGTAGCTCTAGTGGACTGAGGTTCTCCCCATGTGCCATGAGTTGGCACATGGGTTCTTGTAATCTCAGGATGGTTTTTTGATTAGGGTTTTTTGCTGACCGCTCAGACCCCTTTTGTATCGTTCTGCTTTCTAGTTTACAGCGGGCCTCAATTTGCTGAACCTATATATATCATCTCTATGTGTGTGCCTTCCTCTCATTTCACCGTCAATACATGTGGGGGGCAACTATACCTTTTGGGGTTCATTCCTCTGGAGGCAAGTGAGGTCTTATTTTCTCTGCAGTACTAGTTAGCTCTTAGGCTGGTGCGTGGCGTCTAGAACCAACGTAGGCACGCTCCCTGGCTATCTCTAGTTGCGTTTGTCAGGCGTAGGGCAGCGGTCAGCCCAGGTTCCATCACCCTAGAGCTCGTCCGATATTTTGTATTACTTTGCTTGTCCCTTGCTATCCCTAGCCATTGGGATTCATGACAGTATAGCCGGCCCACAAAGTGTTAATTGTTTGGGCTGAAGCAGGAGAAAAAGAAGTGTTTAAGGGAAATTTTTTTTTTTTTTTTTTCCTTCAGAGTTTTGCTGCCTAGCCCTTAATTGCTGTCTAGCTGCTTCTTACCTCCTCTTAACCCTTGAATGGCTCTGATATTAGCTGTTTAACATGGATGTCCAGAGTTTGGCTTCCAGCCTGAGTAATCTCGCGGCAAAAGTTCAAAACATACAGGATTTTGTTGTTCACACTCCCATGTCTGAACCTAGAATTCCTATTCCAGAGTTCTTTTCTGGAGATAGATCTACCTTCCTGAATTTCAGGAACAATTGTAAATTGTTTCTTTCTTTAAAATCTCGCTCCTCTGGAGACCCTGCTCAACAGGTCAAGATTGTAATATCTTTCCTGCGGGGCGACCCTCAGAATTGGGCATTTGCATTGGCACCAGGGGATCCTGCATTGCTCAATGTGGATGCGTTTTTTCTGGCATTGGGATTGCTCTATGAGGAACCCAACCTGGAGATTCAGGCTGAAAAGGCTTTATTAGCCCTCTCTCAGGGGCATGATGAAGCGGAAATATATTGTCAAAAATTTCGGAAATGGTCGGTGCTTACTCAGTGGAATGAGTGCGCCCTGGCTGCTAACTTCAGAAATGGTCTTTCCGAGGCCAATAAGGATATTATGGTGGGGTTCCCTACGCCTACAGGTCTGAATGAGTCGATGGCTATGGCCATTCAGATTGATCGGCGTTTACGGGAGCGCAAACCCGTGCACCAGTTGGCGGTGTCTTCTGAACAGGCACCTGAGACTATGCAATGTGATAGAATTCAGTCCAGAAGTGAACGGCAAAATTATAGGCGGAAAAATGGATTGTGTTTTTATTGTGGTGATTCAGCTCATGTTATATCAGCATGCTCTAAACGCACAAAAAGGGTTGATAAATCTTTTGCCATTGGTACTCTGCAGCCTAAGTTCATTTTGTCTGTGACTCTGATTTTTTCACTGTCTTCCATTTCCGTCGATGCCTATGTGGATTCAGGCGCTGCCCTGAGTCTTATGGATTGGTCATTTGCTAAACGCTGCGGTTTCAGTCTGGAGCCTCTGGAAGTTCCTATCCCTCTGAAGGGAATTGACTCTACACCATTGGCTATGAATAAGCCGCAGTATTGGACACAAGTGACCATGCGCATGACTCCCGTTCATCAGGAGGTGATTCGCTTCCTTGTACTGTATAATTTACATAATGTACTAGTGCTTGGTCTGCCATGGTTACAAACTCATAATCCTGTCCTGGACTGGAAAACAATGTCTGTGTTAAGCTGGGGATGTCAGGGGGTTCATGATTATGCACCTCCGATTTCAATCGCTTCATCTACTCCTTCTGAGATCCCTGCGTTTTTGTCTGACTATAGGGATGTTTTTGAGGAGCCTAAGCTCAATTCGCTCCCTCCTCATAGAGATTGTGACTGTGCTGTAGAATTGATTCCTGGCAGTAAGTTCCCTAAGGGTCGTTTATTTAATCTGTCACTGCCAGAGCATACTGCTATGCGGAATTATATTAAGGAGTCCTTGGAAAAGGGACATATTCGTCCATCTTCGTCCCCTCTGGGAGCAGGTTTTTTTTTCGTGGCAAAAAAAGATGGTTCCCTGAGGCCTTGTATAGATTATCGCCTTCTGAATAAGATTACAGTCAAATATCAGTATCCACTGCCATTATTGACTGATTTGTTTGCTCGCATTAAGGGGGCTAGGTGGTTCACTAAGATAGATCTTCGCGGTGCGTATAATCTGGTGCGGATAAAACAGGGTGACGAGTGGAAAACCGCATTTAATACGCCTGAGGGCCATTTTGAGTATTTGGTAATGCCTTTTGGACTCTCCAATGCTCCGTCAGTCTTTCAGTCCTTTATGCACAATATTTTCTGTGAATATCTGGATAAGTTTATGATTGTGTATTTGGATGATATTTTGGTGTTTTCTGATGACTGGGAGTCTCATGTTTTACAGGTCAGGAAGGTGTTTCAGGTTCTGCGGGCCAATTCTCTGTTTGTGAAGGGCTCAAAGTGTCTCTTCGGAGTCCAGAAGATTTCTTTTTTGGGGTACATTTTTTCTCCTTCTACTATTGAGATGGATCCCGTCAAGGTTCAGGCGATTTGTGACTGGACACAACCTTCATCTGTTAAGAGCCTTCAGAAGTTCTTGGGGTTTGCTAATTTTTATCGTCGGTTCATTGCTAATTTTTCCAGTATTGTTAAACCTTTGACTGATTTGACTAAAAAGGGTGCTGATGTTGCTGATTGGTCTCCTGCGGCCGTGGAGGCCTTTCAGGAACTTAAGCGCCGGTTTTCTTCTGCTCCTGTGTTGTGTCAACCAGATGTTTCACTTCCTTTTCAGGTTGAGGTTGATGCTTCCGAGATTGGAGCGGGGGCGGTTTTGTCACAGAGAAGTTCTAATGGCTCGGTGATGAAGCCATGTGCATTCTTCTCTAGAAAATTCTCGCCTGCCGAGCGCAATTATGATGTGGGTAATCGGGAGCTTTTGGCCATGAAATGGGCATTTGAGGAGTGGCGTCATTGGCTTGAGGGTGCTAAACATCGTGTGGTGGTCTTGACTGATCACAAGAATCTCATTTACCTTGAGTCTGCCAGGCGTTTGAATCCTAGACAGGCTCGTTGGTCGTTGTTTTTTTCTCGTTTCAATTTCGTGGTTTCATACCTGCCAGGTTCAAAGAATGTGAAGGCAGATGCTCTTTCCAGGAGTTTTGTGCCTGACTCTCCTGGAGACTCTGGGCCTACTGGTATCCTTAGGGATGGGGTAATATTGTCCGCCGTATCCCCAGACTTGCGACGTGCATTGCAGGAGTTTCAGGTGGATAAACCGGATCGTTGTCCGCCAGAAAGACTGTTTGTTCCGGATGATTGGACCAGTAGAGTCATCTCCGAGGTCCATTCTTCTGTGTTGGCTGGTCATCCTGGAATATTTGGTACTAGAGACTTGGTGGCCAGGTCTTTTTGGTGGCCTTCCTTGTCTAGGGATGTGCGTACCTTTGTGCAGTCTTGTGAAGTGTGTGCTCGAGCTAAGCCTTGCTGTTCTCGGGCCAGTGGGTTGTTGTTATCCTTGCCCATCCCGAAGAGGCCTTGGACGCACATTTCCATGGATTTTATTTCTGATCTCCCGGTTTCACAGAAAATGTCCGTTATCTGGGTGGTGTGTGACCGCTTTTCTAAGATGGTTCATTTGGTGCCCTTGCCTAAGTTGCCTTCCTCCTCTGAGTTGGTCCCTTTATTTTTTCAGAACGTGGTTCGTTTGCATGGGATTCCGGAGAATATCGTTTCTGACAGGGGATCCCAGTTTGTGTCTAGATTTTGGCGGACGTTTTGTGCCAAGATGGGCATTGATTTGTCTTTCTCGTCTGCATTCCATCCTCAGACGAATGGCCAGACGGAGCGAACTAATCAGACCTTGGAAACTTATTTGAGGTGTTTTGTTTCTGCTGATCAAGATGACTGGGTTGCTTTTTTGCCGCTGGCCGAATTTGCTCTTAATAATCGGGCTAGTTCTGCCACGTTGGTCTCTCCTTTTTTTTGTAATTCGGGGTTTCATCCTCGTTTTTCCTCTGGTCAGGTGGAGTCTTCGGATTGTCCTGGAGTGGACGTGGTGGTGGACAGGCTACATCAGATTTGGAATCAGGTGGTGGACAATTTGAAGTTATCTCAGGAGAAGACTCAGCAGTTTGCTAATCGCCGTCGCCGCGTGGGTCCCCGACTTCTTGTTGGGGATTTGGTGTGGTTGTCTTCTCGTTTTGTCCCTATGAAGGTCTCTTCTCCTAAGTTCAAGCCTCGGTTCATCGGTCCTTATAGGATCTCGGAGATTCTTAACCCTGTATCTTTTCGTTTGGATCTCCCAGCATCGTTTGCTATTCATAATGTGTTCCATCGGTCGTTGTTGCGGAGGTATGAGGTGCCCGTTGTTCCTTCGGTTGAGCCTCCTGCTCCGGTGCTGGTGGAGGGAGAATTGGAGTATGTTGTTGAGAAGATCTTGGATTCTCGTGTTTCCAGACGCAAACTCCAGTATTTGGTTAAGTGGAAGGGTTATGGTCAGGAGGATAGTTCCTGGGTGGTCGCCTCCGATGTTCATGCGACTGATTTGGTCCGCGCCTTCCATAGAGCTCACCCTGATCGCCCTGGGGGTTCTCGTGAGGGTTCGGTGACCCCTCCTCAAGGGGGGGGTACTGTTGTGGATTCTGTTTGTGGGCTCCCTCTGGTGGTTACTGCTGGTACTGGGTGACTTTGGTGGGTTGCGGCCTTTGGTTTCCACCTGTCCATCAGAGGCTGGGTGTTTCCTATTTTATCTGGCCTTTCTGTCATTCCCTTGCCGGCTATCAATGTATTCAGATGTGCTCTGTTTGGTTCCTGCCTACCTGCTCCCAGATCTTTCAGGATAAGCTAAGTGCTGATTTTCAGTTGTTTGGTTTTTTGTCCAGCTTGCTTATTATGTCTCTATGCTAGCTGGTAGCTCTAGTGGACTGAGGTTCTCCCCATGTGCCATGAGTTGGCACATGGGTTCTTGTAATCTCAGGATGGTTTTTTGATTAGGGTTTTTTGCTGACCGCTCAGACCCCTTTTGTATCGTTCTGCTTTCTAGTTTACAGCGGGCCTCAATTTGCTGAACCTATATATATCATCTCTATGTGTGTGCCTTCCTCTCATTTCACCGTCAATACATGTGGGGGGCAACTATACCTTTTGGGGTTCATTCCTCTGGAGGCAAGTGAGGTCTTATTTTCTCTGCAGTACTAGTTAGCTCTTAGGCTGGTGCGTGGCGTCTAGAACCAACGTAGGCACGCTCCCTGGCTATCTCTAGTTGCGTTTGTCAGGCGTAGGGCAGCGGTCAGCCCAGGTTCCATCACCCTAGAGCTCGTCCGATATTTTGTATTACTTTGCTTGTCCCTTGCTATCCCTAGCCATTGGGATTCATGACAGTCTCCTCTCCTCCAGACCCTGGGAACCATACGCACCGCACACGCCTGGGAACTTATAGGAACTTCCGATTCCGATTTCCGATATCGCAAAAATATCGGAACTAAGTATCGGAATTCCGATACAGCGAATATCGGCCGATACCCGATATTTGCAGTATCGGAATGCTCAACACTATTAATGACACAATAACTTTCTTCTGTGGGTAATTATGATTTTGGTATAACCAAATTTATGTAGTTTTTATTTTTATATCTTTATTAGTGATGAGCAAATGTGCTTGGATAACGTGTTATCCAAGTATCTTTTGTGTACTCCGATAACATGTTTGCTTCCCTGCGGCTGCATGTTTTGTGGCTGTTAAACAGCCGCAACACATATGGGGATTGCCCATGATTGTTTGTTAGGCAATCCCTGCATCTGTTGCGGCTGTACAACAGTCAGAAAACATTCAGGCGCAGGGACACGAACATATTATCAGAGAAGAAGAGAACTTGAACTCTAGTGCCACCTATTTGAAGTAGCAATCCTAAACATCACTATCGACCCTTTAATGAGATTTGCCACATCGCTTAGGATAAAAGGCAAACCAGAATCTCAATAAGCAGAAACGTGTTTCAGTGTGTTTGCCCCTCCTCAGTGCATAGCATGAGATCTGATTTAAATGTAAGAGAGAGGTCTGACTGTGATCTAAGGAGTAACATTTCTCCTTGTGGAGAGTGACATGCGTGACATGTTAGGAAAAGGAGGCTTAGAGGCTGTGCAATGCTTCTCTGGGAAGTTAAATATACAAGTTTTCTCTTCAGAGAAAAGGAGAACTTAAACTCTGGTGCCACTTGTTGGAAGTAGTAGTCCTAAAAGTGAATATCAACCCTTTATTGAGCCTTATCATATGACTTTGAATAAAACAGATTTTATGCTATGCACTGAGGAGGAGCAAACACCCCATAACAAGTGTCTGCATATTGAGATTCTGGTTTGGCTTTTATCCTAAGTCATGTGCCAAGGCTAAATATTGTTAAAGGGTCAATATTGACTTTTAGGATTGCTACTTCCAATGGGTGGTGCTTGAGTTCAGGTTCTTTTCCTCTATGAAGAAACAATTTGCATATCAGAAAGAAAGATTGAAACACACTGCAAGGAATGAAGACATGGGGCTATATTGAATGCCTCTTATCTTGCTCTTTATGTATTTAGTACAATACATGTGCAATCCTTCATGAACACATCAAATTCACTGACACTTAGGTATGGGTATGCAGTTGTCTGAAAATGTGTATTGCCCCCTTCCAGTTTTCTGTTTCTTCTGCATGTTTGTCACACTAAACTGTTTAATATCATCAAACAAATTTAAATATTAGAGAAAGATAACACAAGTAAACGCAAAATGCAATTTCTTAATGAAGGCCTTTATTATTAAGGGAAGAAGAAATACAAACCCACAGGGCCCTGTGTGAAAAAGTGATTGCCCCCTAAAACCTAATAACTGCTTGGGCCAACATTAGTAGCCACAATTTCAATCAAGCATTTGTGATAACTGGCAATGAGTCTTTTACAATGCTCTGTAGGAATTGTGGTCCATTCATCTTTACAGAATTGTTGTAATTCAGCAACACTGGAGGGTTTCTGAGCATGAAACACCTTTTTAAGGTCATGCCACAGCATCTCAATCGGATTAAGGTTAGGTCTTTGACTAAGCCACTCCAAAGTCTTAATCTTGATTTATTATGCCATTCAGAAGTCGAGGTGCTGTTTTTTTTTATCATTGTCCTGGTGAATAACCCAAGTGCATTTCAGCTTGAGGTCACAAACATATGGCCTGATAATCTCCTTCAGTATTTTTGGTAGACAGCAGAAATCATTGTTCCATTTACCACAGCAAGTCTTTCAGGTCCTGAAGCAGTAAAACGGCCCCAGACCACCACCTCCACCATATTTTACTGTTGGTATGATGTTACTTTTCTAAAATATTATGATTCTTTTACTACAGAAGTAATGGAACATATGTCAGCCAAAAAGTTTAACTTTTGTATCATCAGTCCACACAATATTTTCCCAAACGTCTTGGGGATCATCATGATGTTTTCTGACAAAACTGAGAAGAGCCTTTCTGATATTATTGCTCAGCATTGGTTATAATCTTGGAGCTCTGCCATGCAGGCCCTTTTGGCCCAGTCTCTTTCTTATGGTGGAGCAGTGAACACTGACTTTAACTGAAGCAAGTGAGGCTGCAGTTCTTTGGATGTTGTTGTGGGGTCTTCAGTGATCTTTTGGATTAGTTGACGCTGCGCTCTTGGGGTAATTTTAGTCAGCTCCTGGGAAGGTTCACCACTGTTCCATGTTTTCGCCATTTGTGAATAATGGCTCTCATTGTGGTTCGCTGGAGTTCCAAAGCTTTAGAAATGTCTTTATAACCTTTTCCAGACTGATATATTTCAATTACTTTGTTTCTCATTTGTTCCAGAATTTCATTGGATCACGGCATGATGTCTAGCTTTTGAAGATCTTTTGGTCTTGGGGGGGGGGAGGTATAATCACTTTTTCACACGGGGCACTGTAGGTTTGGATTTCTTTTTGCCTTAATAATAAAGACCTTAATTTAAAGACTGTATTCTGTGTTTAATTGTGTTATGTTTGTTTAATAGTTAAATTAGTTTGGTGATCTGAAACGTTTAAGCGTAACAAACATGCAAAAGTATAGGAAATCAGGAAGAGGGCAAACACTTTTTCACACAACTGGATGTGTTATTATTGTGTTCACACTTTTCCAGACTGTCTATGAAAATCAAATGTTCTACCATAGGAGGGCTGTTTAGAAATATCCAAGGAAATGCAATTACTGTGCAGCACTGTAGTAAACCAGGAAATTAGTTGGAAACTACTCAGGCAGAATCATTTAAAGTAGGCCCTGTTAGAATATAAAACTGCTTCTGGGAGTAGAAGACCTTTCGTTTCCTAATGGTATTAATTTGGAGTCACAGATAATATGACTCTCTGGAGGACTCGATAGTACAGACTACAGAACACTCAGAAAGCTCTTCATTACTGGCAGTAAGGTCAGCATATACCAGCCTTAAGTATTCCATTACTTTATTATATTTCATTACAAATTATTCTAATACAAGAGAATGAATATACAATTAGAATAGCAGAAAGGCAATTTTATTACTTAATATTATACACAAAATACTATATATATTTATATTGCCATAATAAAGTAGGCAGGTTATTGTTGAAAAAAAACCATGCACAATCTATCCCCAACAATGATTAGTATAACTGTATATGTATGCTTTTTTTCAGGAAGCATATTTTGGAAATATGTAAGAAGAAAATACCTAAATAAAAATTATATAAATTGATGTCCTTGACACTAGATCTGTTTGGCAGCAATTCTAGCCACTGTGCCACCCATCTGCTTACACTATTCTTGTAAATTATAGGTATCATAAATGCCGTAAAGTAAAAGTCTACAGCCTAATGAAAATATTATAAAGTTTTAAGACACTTGTGTTTTTCTTATAAAGTTTAGTCTAAACTTACATAATGCTGGATAAAGAGCAGTAAACCGTCAGAATGAGTTTTCATTCCATGAATGGAATAAGGATTCTTTCATTCATTGCCAGAAACCAGAGTTCTTGAATATGATGAATAGTGTAAAGTATCTCAGAAAGTTTTGCTTACGTTCAAGGGATTAAAAGATATTGACACCATTTTGCAACTGATTCAGTGCATTGCAATGGAAACCAATCCATGTATCTCCATTAGCGATGAGCAGGTATGACAAAATCGTCAAATCTGCAAATTGAATGTCACTTATCATGTCACTTATTATGCTTTGGGGTCTATCCAGATGACAGAACATAACAAACGTAAGGTGTAAAAGCACAAACCAAAAAAAGCATAATCACCTCACAACTCACCCGTCCGGCCCGACTGCTTCCTCTGGTACCCACTGCCCGCTGCTCAGTCCTATTCTTTCCCTTATTGTGACCTGCGTCTCTTGGCCTATTCCCTCTAGGCTGGGACTTTTAGCTTCGACCAGGCCTCACATGTTACATCTCAATGAACAGGCTGGAAATACTGCATCAAAAAGCAAGATACAAACAGAAGCAAACAAAGTATCAAAGGTTTAAACACTTACCGACCTCCGCCGTACTATTACAGCGGAGGTGGGATCCCCTGCTTTGATGTGGGCTCCGGCGGTGAGCCCGCATCAAAGCCAGGACATGTCAGCTGTTTTGTTGCTATGTCGGGATAGCAACCAGACCTCACCTTGAGACCTCTATGTTTGCTGATGCCGGCTTGCTGTGAGCGCCACCCTGTGGACGGCGCTCATAGCAAGCCTGTAATTCAGCTACATAGGAGAGATCTGATGATTGCTGCTATGTAGCAGAGCCGATCGCATTGTGTCATCTTCTAGCCTCCCATGGAGGCTATTGAAGCATGGCAAAAGTAAAAAAAAAAAAGTTTTAAAAAATATGAAAAAAAAATTAAAAAAATAAAAGTTTAAATCACCCCCCTTTCGCCCCATTCAAAATAAAACAATTTAAAAAAATCAAACCTTCGCATATATGGTATTGCCACTTTCAGAATCGCCAGATCTATCAATAAAAAAAGCATTAACCTGATCGCTAAACAGCGTAGCGAGCAAAAAATTAGAAACGCCAGAATTACTTTTTTTGGTCTCAGTGACATTGCATTAAAATGCAATAACGGGCGATCAAAAGAATGAATTTGCACCAAAATGGTATCATTAAAAATGTCAGCTCGGCACGCAAAAAATAAGCCCTCACCCGACCCCAGATCACGAAAAATGGAGACGCTACAAGTATTGGAAAATTGCACAATTTTTTTTTTTTTAGCAAAGTTTGGAATTTTTTTTTTACCACTTAGATAAAACATAACCTAGTCATGTTTGATGTCTATGAACTTGTAATGACCTGGAGAATAGAATCAAAGTGGAGGTTAGTTTTAGCATTTAGTGAACCTAGCAAAAAAGCCAAACAAAAAACAAGTGTGGGATTGATTTTTTTGCAATTTCACCACACTTGGAATTTTTTTTCCCGTTTTCTAGTACACGACATGCTAAAACCAATGATGTCTTTCAAAAGTGCAACTTGTCCTACAAAAAACAAGCCCTCACATGGCTATATTGACAGAAAAATAAAAAAATTATGGCTCTGGGAAGGAGGTGAGCGAAAAACGAGAACGCCAAAACTGAAAAGGGCAAGGTCTTGAAGGGGTTAAATAGTCATTTTAATAGACAATGTTTAAAGGTAGACAATTAATACAAAATGTGCGTAGAAACAGGTGGATACATGACAGCCATAGGTAAATCAAATCAACCAATGATTCAGTGCAAGGTACTGTACATAGCAAATAATTGTAGGTAAGAGGAGAACAGTGCCAACCTAAGTACATGAAGTCTCAAGCTCAATGAGCATAATAAATATATTGTTGGAAGGGGCTCATCTAACCAAGGATGAGCAGAGAAGAAACCAGGCTGTCAAGAAAAATTGATAGTGGCAATCCCGACACACGTTTTGCATGCTTGAATGTCACTTTTTCCCTTGGTAAGATGAACCCCATCCTGCCACATATTTATTATGCTCATTGAGCTTGGGAATACATGTACTTAGGTTGGCACTGTGCTCCTCTTACCTATAATGTTATGCAATGTATTGTACCTTGCATTGAAACATTGGTGGCTTTGATTTACCTATGGCTGCCACGCATCTACCTGTCTCAATGCACATTTTGTAATAATTGTTTACCTTTAAACATTGTCTATTAAAATTACTATATAAACCTTTGATACTCTGTTTCCTCCTGTTTTTCTCATGCCATTTTGAAGTAGGTTTCTTGCCTGTGACCCATTGCACCGACCCTTGGTGTAGTGTTTCACATTATTACGCAACTGGGTTGCCTGTTTCTTACATCAAAAAGCAGATGCCTTGAGGACTGTTGTTCTCTGCCTCCCATGCAATCCTGTTCTGTCCACTGTTGCATTTTTTACCTGTTCACTTGCGTCATGGATTGCAGCCATGAACAGAACTCAAAGGCTATTGCGTTTTGCGTGTCCCTGACATCATGACACACGATGTGTACTGACTTCCGAGGCATGAGGTCAATAATCAACATGTTAGAATATGCGGGTCATGATGAGAGAAAGAAGAGGTCTTTCTAAGGACGAGGCTGCCGGCAGCAAGGAGCAAAGAGGCTGAATTTTTCTGAATTCATGAAATGCGAATTTACAAAAATCGATCTTCTCGAAAATGCCGATATTTTAGTATATTTGGGTAACATGCAATTCTACTCTAATAGGTTTGTTCATCTGTAGTCTCCATGGTTACAGACCACAAACAAACAAATTTGTGTGCATTTAGATTTTTTAAAGGCCTAAATATTATTATATACCGTAATTGATTATGAACATGAGTAACATTAGTCTGTTTCATGTTTGGTGAATGAAGGAGATGATTGATTCATCGCATAATGTATTAATCAGTAGTGAGATGCCAGTAAAGTTAGGACCTAAATGCATCTTATTACATCAGTGCTTCGTAACCTGTGGCTCTCTTTTTTTGTGCAAAACTACAAATCCCACCATTCCCTGACAGCCAGTGGCTTGTCACTATCAGGGCTTCATGGGAGTTGTATTTTTCAATAGCTGGAGAGCTATAGGTTTGGGAACGTTGCTATTACACCACCCTTCAGTGTTATTCTCTGCAGGTAATCTTGGATGACTGGTTACCAGTGAAGAATATAATTGTCTCATGTAAGGTCAGCATAATAGTTAAAGTTTCCAAATCCAGTTACTCCAGTGTCTCTCAGTATTCAGCCTTGTCTTGCATATCTATATTGTTTACACCGTTGGGAATACATAATACGGCAATCGGCTGATTGCATTGTAAAACATGCAATGCATGACATTAGACAGTTGCACTCACCAAATAGCTACATCAGCGACTGCTAGAAATCTACACATAGCACTGCCTAAAGCATGTATCAGCAGACTATGTGCGCCAGACAGAGGGAGAAAGGGTAAGCTAAGCTTTTAAGGTTCTGCACAGCATGGAAGTGGTCACCACTGAACAAGTGTGAATGCACAAAGAATAGCGACACTGCTGGGGTTTTCAGTAAGATCAGTGTCATACGTGTATTAAGAAAGAAACCAACATCTTAATAGCATTCACCCAGCAGCTGCCCTGTGGTCAGAAACTAAATACAGTGGAAAAGGCCAAAGTAGGCTAACAAAGTGATGATGTGAGCAAGGCAGCGGTATAGAGCAGCTCCAGTAATCATAACGGATTCATGAAATGCATAACAGAATGCATGGCCAACTGTAGTACCCCCTCCATATAGTGCAAGTGTCAGGTGTTTTACACAGCCGGCACTTGAGAGTAACTACTGTAATGGGAGCAAGCAATGATCTTAACAGTTTAATCTCTTAGATGCTCTTGCTGTTGATAATCGTGACAATGAAGGTTAGCAATAAAGGAAGTTTGCTTCTGATGTCTATTGCCCCCCATCCAAGACATTCATAGGAAACTGGTAATTATACAATAGAATACTGGCAGGTTCAAGTCCCCTAAGAGGCCGATAAAAAAACATATGTAAAAGATATTAAACAGAGATAAATATGTACAAAAATTAAAAGTTTAAATTAACACTCCCTTTCTTGCAGTGCATGTAAGGTAGCAAAATCGAAATATAAAAAACGTACATATTTGATGTCACCATATGTGTAGTTGTGCAAACTAATAAAATATTTAAAAGGTATCCCATATGTTGAAGTCAAAAACAGCAAAAATAAATAAATGGGAGAATCATTATTTAATTCACTTATCGTCCCTCATTTAAATGAAAATTAATAAAGGAAAAATATTTATGGATCCCAAAATGGTTCAGATAAAAACTACAGCTTCCTCTGCAAAAAAACAAACTGCCATAGATCACTTTGAACCAAAAAATAAAAATTAAATGCTCTTGCAATATGGCTGCAAAAGCCAAATCTTTTGCTTTTTAAGTTTTCTTTTTTTAGGTACTAAAATATCATAATCTGCATTATTTTGATATCTCGTTGACCAAGCTAACTTGTAGAAGAAAGTAACAAGGACACTTTTACCACAAATGAACATCGTAAAAGCAAAATCCAAAAAGCAATCGCAGAGGTGCTTTTATTTATCCCCTTTATCTACGAAACCTGTTTTCACCTTCATGACCAGGCAAGTTTTTACAATTCTGACCAGTGTCATTTTATGATTTTTATGCTATGGTTTATAACTGAGAGTGCTGCAATGCACTGCATATGAACTAACTAACTTGCTAGAGCCTGGTGACCCATATGTCATAATCACTCCATCGGGTCACTATGGCAATGATTGGTCCCCTCAATAACATCATGGGGCGCCAATCGGAGGGCAGAGGGGACTCCCTCCTTCCGTCTGCCTGCTTTCTAAATTCTGCGATTGATATCAATCACAGCATTTAGGGGGTTAATCTACTTCACATACAGCTTGCACCCGATGTATCCCACGTACAACTGGTACCACCATGTACCCCACATACAGCTTGCAAGCCCATGTGCCTCACACACAGCTTGCACTCCTTGTATGTACCCCTGTACCATGATTATCTGTCACTAGTGCCCCATCTTTTCCATGTGCTGATGTTTAATGCAAGGGAATAAACTCCCTGCAGTCTTTATGATGGCTTCTCCTACGCGAGTCACATGGACATGACATCATCACAGTTCCTTCACCAGGAGGATTTATGATTATGACTTTTGTCCAGGCAGAATGCAGATGAGTGCTCCTCTGCCCATGCTGCAGGGGCACTTACATCTCCAACTCAACATCAAAGCCCCCCCTTCATACAGCATGTGTATGAAGAGAGAAAAACAATTATTCCTCCCTCATCTCCACTGTAGGCACTCACCCTCAGGTGCCTAGAGGCAAATACAGCCCTGACTGCCAGTTATGGCATAAAGCATATGGAAAACAAATTTTTGTACAAAAGGGAAATCAAAATAGACATGTGACATAAATTCCCCTTAAAAATTATAAATCTTTATTAGTATACCTTGTAAAAATACCACTTCCCAGTGTAAAACAGAAAAAAGGATATTTGATTTAAAAAGATGGACTCAAAAAACTACTAGGTGCACCTTACCTAATAATTAGCCCTTCACTCTCCTGCTATCCCTGCCTAGCAGTGGAGGTTGGCACCCTGATAGATTATTTGGCGCCCCCACTCCGCGGCGGCAGTAACCTGCTGGCCCTATTAAATATCTAGCCAGCTGCAGGTGAGAAAACAATAAGCAAATGAAAGTTATGAAGAAAGCAGGAGTAGAGAAACTCAGGTGCACACTAGGAGAAAACTATCAATCCTCCATTTTATAAAACCCCACTCAGGACAATACGCTGTAGATATATGGCCAATTTGGCTAATAAAATGTTGATATACTTGTCCTCCGCACAACCCATATACACATATAGACTGGTGTGCAAAAAGCAGTGGGAAAATTGAAGGAGAAAAGATACACAATTTAAATGACCTGGTTTAGTCCAAATAGAAGACTGTACATGCCCATGCTAGCTGACATATATTCCTTCATACTAATCATAATAACTGCATGTAAGGATAAATACATAATATTACATAGGCGCCTGTATTAGAATACAGCAATACACAGGTGCCAATAGGCAGTATTGACAAGTAGTCAGCATCTACGCTTTAGCACAGAACAGTGGACCAAAAAACATGATTGTTTTTCTACTGGGCGTTCTACTGACAGCTAAGTGTCCTATATTAGGGACAATATCTCCATCTTTCTTGGCTGCCTTTTGTATCAATCATGTTTTTTGGTCCACTGTTCTGTGCTAAAGCGTAGATGCTGACTACTTGTCAATACTGCCTATTGGCACCTGTGTATTGCTGTATTCTAATACAGGCGCCTATGTAATATTATGTATTTATCCTTACATGCAGTTATTATGATTAGTATGAAGGAATATATGTCAGCTAGCATGGGCATGTACAGTCTTCTATTTGGACTAAACCAGGTCATTTAAATTGTGTATCTTTTCTCCTTCAATTTTCCCACTGCTTTTTGCACACCAGTCTATATGTGTATATGGGTTGTGCGGAGGACAAGTATATCAACATTTTATTAGCCAAATTGGCCATATATCTACAGCGTATTGTCCTGAGTGGGGTTTTATAAAATGGAGGATTGATAGTTTTCTCCTAGTGTGCACCTGAGTTTCTCTACTCCTGCTTTCTTCATAACTTTCATTTGCTTATTGTTTTCTCACCTGCAGCTGGCTAGATATTTAATAGGGCCAGCAGGTTACAGCCGCCGCGGAGTGGGGGCCCCAAATAATCTATCAGGGTGCCAACCTCCACTGCTAGGCAGGGATAGCAGGAGAGTGAAGGGCTAATTATTAGGTAAGGTGCACCTAGTAGTTTTTTGAGTCCATCTTTTTAAATCAAATATCCTTTTTTCTGTTTTACACTGGGAAGTGGTATTTTTACAAGGTATACTAATAAAGATTTATAATTTTAAGGGGAATTTATGTCACATGACAGTTATGGCATAACCAATGGATCATATTCATATTATGTTTTGGCTGAATTTATCTAGGCACTATCACTATTTGTTAACTGTTGGTTTCTGTCAAATCTTTGGCTGTTGTAATGGAAAGAAAAGTTAAAAAGTAACAAAGATAATGAATATTTCTTGTGTTGAGGATTGTCATATGAATATGAAAAACACATTGCAAATTCTTTCCATTTTTTTGGAGAAAATGCATCAGATTTGATAAAAGAATACAACATGATCTCATAAAATTTGTATTTCCCCATATGTATCAGTAATATTAAAGAAACATATTGGAAGGTTTATCAGTAGTGTTGCAGAATCCATAATTTAATGGATTGGTAAAAAATATTTAGACTGCTCTAAATTTGTTACATGGTTTTATATATTTTGCTACCCCATAACTAGAATATATGTACACCATGATTTATTGTAGAAAATGGTGCAAAAAATAAAAGATTTTTAAAATGTTATGACTTCTTTTGGCTCATCAGATATTATAAAAATGTTAGTATAAAAATGTTAGACTCAAGCGTAAAAGTTGCTAAAATGTGTGTAACCCCTCTAGAAGGAACAGGGTGCAGAGAAACTGAGGCTGATAGGAGCGGACAGTGTTTCTCAGAGACTTTAAATCCTCATCAACTGCATTGCCTCAGCAAGCTGGAAGAGGAGAATCAGCAGCAGAGGACAGGACTGATTTGTTGAGGAAGCTGGAGTAGAAATATGGAGTTAGCAGCATTAGAGACCATGTCCATGGGGGTTGTTAGCCATTACTGGAAAAAAAACATTGAGGATCCAGAAGGAGAGTACAGTGTGTGGGCTGATAGTTGTGCAGTTCCATGTGACATAACAGTGAGCCCTGGAGCTATATCACAACTACAGACTGCCCACCACTACCTAACTTTGCATCAAGGAGAAGAATTCTGCCTTACTTTCCCAAGCAACTGGATCCTGAAACTCCAGGCTGGAATCCTGTGCTACTTCTGAACTGTTGCATCAAGGAGTGAGTAGCTACTGATGGAATTTGTAGTTCCACTGGGGGAACTATATTACAGCTGTCTATAAGGGAAGAATGCTGGGACTTGCAAAAGAAATTATCATAGGACACTCCGTAGAGGGGAATTTGTTCTTATTGTATTACGTGCACCAACAGTTTTTGCAAGTGCGCCAGCATCTGCTGAAACTGGGCCCCAACATTGGATTGTTTTGTTTCTATTGCTGCAGCCATTAGAAGTTTACACTGATGAGCAAAACGTTAACAATGTTTTGAACTTTTGACTTTCAGGTTCCATATCTCACCATCGACTACTACTTCGAATGTGAAACTACCATCATTTCATATACAGTTTTGGCCAAAAGTATTGACACCGCTGCAATTCTGTCAGATAATACTCAGTTCCTTCCTGAAAATGATTGCAATCACAAATTCTTTGGTATTATTATCTTCATTTAATTTGTCTTAAATGAAAAAACACAGAAGAGAATGAAGCAAAAAGCAAAACATTGACCATTTCACACAAAATTCCAAAAATGGGCCAGACAAAAGTATTGGCACCCTCAGCCTAATACTTGGTTGCACAAACGTTACCC
Source organism: Ranitomeya variabilis (assembly GCF_051348905.1). NCBI lineage: Eukaryota > Metazoa > Chordata > Amphibia > Anura > Dendrobatidae > Ranitomeya > Ranitomeya variabilis. Next base: position 982,526,916 of record NC_135233.1, on the reverse strand, counting down.
AAAATAACTGTGACCAACTGCTTCCGGTAACCATCAATGAGTTTCTTACAATGCTCTGCTGGAATTTTAGACCATTCTTCTTTGGCAAACTACTCCAGGTCCTTGATATTTGAAGGGTGCCTTCTCCAAACTGCCATTTTTAGATATCTCCACAGGTGTTCTATGGGATTCAGGTCTGGGCTCATTGCTGGCCACCTTAGAAGTCTCCAGTGCTCTAGTGCTTTTTGAAGTGTGTTTTGGGTCATTGTCCTCCTGGAAGACCCATGACCTCTCAGGGAGACCCAGCTTTCTCACACTGGGCCCTACATTATGCTGCAAAATTTGTTGGTAGTCTTCAGACTTCATAATGCCATGCACACGGTCAAGCAGTCCAGTGCCAGAGGCAGCAAAGCAACCCCAAAACATCAGGGAACCTCCACCATGTTTGACTGTAGGGACCGTGTTCTTTTCTTTGAATGCCTCTTTTTTCTCCTGTAAACTCTATGTTGATGCCTTTGCCCAAAAAGCTCTACTTTTGTTTCATCTGACCAGAGAACATTCTTCCAAAACATTTTAGGCTTTTTCAGGTAAGTTTTGACAAACTCCAGCCTGGCTTTTTTATGTCTCGGGGTAAGAAGTGGGGTCTTCCTGGGTCTCCTACCATACAGTCTCTTTTCATTCAGATGTCGACGGATAGTACGGGTTGACACTGTTGTACCCTCGGACTGCAGGGCAGCTTGAACTTGATTGGATGTTAGTCGAGGTTCTTTATCCAACATCCGCACAATCTTGCGTTGAAATCTCTTGTCAATATTTCTTTTCTGTCCACATCTAGGGAGGTTAGCAACAGTGCCATGGGCTTTAAACTTCTTGATGACTCTGCGCACGGTAGACACAGGAACATTCAGGTCTTTGGAGATGGACTTGTAGCCTTGAGATTGCTCATGCTTCCTCACAATTTGGTTTCTCAAGTCCTCAGACAGTTCTTTGGTCTTCTTTCTTTTCTCCATGTTCAATGTGGTACACACAAGGACACAGGACAGAGGTTGAGTCAACTTTAATCCTTGTCAACTGGCTGCAAGTGTGATTTAGTTATTGCCAACACCTGTTAGGTGCCATAGGTAAGTTACAGGTGCTGTTAATTACACAAATTAGAGAAGCATCACATGATTTTTCGAACAGTACCAATACTTTTGCCCACCCATTTTTTATGTTTGGTGTGGAATTATATCCAATTTGGCTTTAGGACAATTCTTTTTGTGTTTTTTCATTTAAGACAAATTAAATGAAGATAATAAGAACAAAGAATTTGTGTTTGCTATCATTTTCAGGAAGAAACTGAGTATTATCTGACAGAATTGCAGGGTTGTCAATACTTTTAGCCACAACTGTATAATCTTGTTGACTATCTCATACATAAATTTAACTTGCAACTATTTAGCATATGATTAGTTATGCAGATTCTTGTCATGTCACTGAATTGTTAATGTTTGCTCCTAAATATCTAAATTAAAATTTTTAGAATTTTGTTAGTATTTTTTAAATTCACCTTTGGTTTTCAACATTGCTTGAATAACTCTGGGCAAGCTCTCAATCATCTTCATGTATATCTTGACCAAAATCTGATCAAAGTTGGTGCGTACTGGTCTGTTCGCTTTTATAGGTGTACAGCTTTTTCTTGAACTCTACCCACAAGTGTTCGGGTTAAGTTCTGGTGACTGTGGGGGCCAATCCAGCATCTCTGCTTAATTGTCATTGAACCATTTATTCCCCAATTTAAATATATGCTTTGGGTTGTTGTCCTTTTTCCCTTGTTTCTTCCAGACTCATTTGCACTTAGCATAGCTTATTCTATTGACTTTCGTCTCAACGCTCCAAATCACCTGTTTGCAATCTTGTACAGTCCACTTTTTGTACTTTTTTGCAAACTTAATTCGACGCATCTTATCATGATATGGAAGTCAAGGCCTGTTCACCATTTTTTAGGGCTACCATTGCAGGCACTTGTGTAACAAGTAAAACAAGAAGGACAGCGCCACAATGGATAGTGAAAAAAATACAGCTCACATTTTATTCTGCCTCCTGCAGGAGGCAGAATAAAATGTGAGCTGTATTTTTTCACTATCCATTGTGGCGCTGTCCTTCTTGTTTTACTTGGATGTGGTATGTTCACTGGGATGGACTCCTCGGTTTTGGGATGTGCGCTCTAAAGTCCTAGGAGACTGGATGCCTTAAGGGTGCGGTTTGATTTCTCTATTTTTCTGACACTTGTGTAACAAGTGTCACATGGTGCTTTCATGAACATCTGTGATTTCATTATTATGAAGCATATGAGCCACTTCCACTGCTGTGTTTGTCACTCCAGAACTGATAGACCTTGTAATGACTTGTTGACTCTGATTGTCATGGTTCTTCTAGGGTTAATTCCTGTAGCCTCACTCTGATCCTGGGTGGACTTTTTATAGCCTCCATCTGGGAGTTTCCTTTGTCAGTGATACTTTCGCCCTTGGCTGAGTGTGTTGACCCCTGAGTGTGTTTTGTGCCTTGTGCTGGTTTGCCCGATTCCTTGGTTTTTGACTCGGTCTGTTCTCTGGATACTGTTTGTTGGATTCTGTCTCTACTTTTTCTGTCCGTTTGGCATTGACCTCTGCTTGGCCCCTACTATCTGTTCTGTCTAGTTTTTTGGTACCGTCATGCTATCCCGTGCTCTGACCCCGGCCTGATCTGGTTTATGTCCCTGTCTGTGCCCCTTGATAGCTCTGTCCTTTAGTTACCTTTCTAACAGTTTTCCTTCAGCTCCTAGCTCCCTGGAGCTTATGCCACGCTCCCCAGCAGTCTGGTGCTTCAGGTCCTGTCAGGCCTGAAGCAATCTCGCTCCAGTCTTGCTTGTCCCACATTCCTGGGAGCCTGTGGCTCTCCCCGGGTCCTGTCTTCCCGGGAGATTGCATCGGTGAGTGTCACTTACAACTCCCTCCTTGATACTGATATTTTGCATGGATGTCCACCTCTTGGCTTTTGAATGAGTAAGAAGAAGAACCGGACCGGGGGTACCTCTCTTGCGCCGAGTCCAGAACTGTTGTGCCTGTCTCCTCTGTTGTCTGGGGGAAAGCTTAGGGAACCAGACCAACCTTGGCACTTGTCTGCAGGGGGCGTGGCTAAGCTAAAAAAGCCACAGCGTGTGCAGAAGCGGGCAGACTCGGCAGGGACAGACAGCAAGCAGCAGTGCAGGCCCAACAGTGCAGGCCCACGCTGCAGTATTCCCGCTCGTACTCACAGAGACTGTGACCAGAGATGAGCTGAGTGCTCATTGGCTCCGGCAAAGCAAGGTGCCAAATGCTCCAGGCCCATGAATACCGCGCACATACCGCTTAAGAAAGACTGAGGGTGCTACCGTGTACTGTACCCTGACTCCCTGGTGCATGTCTGTCGAGCCATGTTAGGCTTTGGCAGCACTGTGAACTGTGCTACACTCCCTTTACTGGATCCCGGACCAAAGAGCCCGCAAAAGACACCGGAGAATAATCGTCATCATCAGGACTCTGTTCATCGTTGTCACCAGGACTATATCTCTTAATACCCCTGTTTCCCCACCTTCCTCCCTGCATGGAGTATATACCTCTTAAAAGTAAATACGCTCTGCCTCCTGTCCGTTACTGCATCCCGCAACCTGCTCACAAATGAATGGATGGACTTCATTTTGTATTCTTCCAACTGTCATAGCCCTGAACATGTACAGACAATAAAGACATTACAGAATAATACATAACTCAGGTACTAAAAATAGGGACGGCCCTGCTCACAAGCTTACAATCTATGAGGAAATAAGGGGGACATGAAAAGGAAATGGTAAAAAATTCCCCTGATTGTCTTCAATTTTCAGTATATTATCAGCCTTGCAATCTGGCTGTATGTATGTACACATTAAAGAGAAAATGGAGAAGGGATCAAATGGCAGTGTATATGTGTCTCTCAGAATGATATGTTGTAGGAAGATTTATTGGATCAGGGACCACTGTGAGCAAATGAAATCTTTGTTTATCCATACGGGAATATGTGAACACATATAAATGACAGATTATCAATACATTATAAATGACCATTTATTTAGTAAACTAACATGAATCGTTTTCATTTTGTATGAATATATCCATCTTTATGAACCTCAATATTCACCTCTACATCTCTATTTGGGCCAATGTAATTACTATAACAATCATCTCTGATGGATCCCTCTGTCTCTCTGTCCTTGTCTTATATCAAAAAATTGTATGTATCACAGACTTTGACAACCTCAGCCTCAGGAGAACAAGTGTGCAGACCATATGTTTCTCTGCAAGGGTAAATAGAGAGCATCATATCTTTTTTTTTCTTGTATGGGATCATACCCAAGTGGCCTTGTGGAAGCAATTTCAGTTTCCTCAATAACTTAATAATAAGGTTCATTGCTTGCTCCCCCTCCTCCCATATTGACACTATGAGAACTGTTTTTCTAGTAGTTCAGCTTAATCTACACTAGAAAGTTTCAGATACTATCCAGACATTTATACTCTACAGAAACAGTACACACGTTTTTGATTTTCCATAAATATATGTAACGGTATAGGAAATTAATAGTTGATTGCAATTTTAATCCTAAAAACACAGTTGGTGCAAAATACATTTCGCACTGGACAGCATTTGTGACTCACTTTTTTGACACTTGGATCATATGGTTAGTAGAGAAAGTCCTGAATGTAAATTAATTTTTTTTATATATTTGAACAGGAATATAACTGGGGACAAAAACTTCACAACAAAGCTGAAACAAGTAAGCAATTGGCCCTACAGTAGCTGAGGGTCACAATTAGTCTAATAGCCCAAAGCAAAACACTTACGTTGGTCTCATCAAAATTAATAACAATATTTTGTTAGTTCACAATACATTATGATAAAAATATGCATACAAATATAGAAATAAATAAATATATAAATATATTTTTAGGTAAGGTTTTATCATGAAGTATTGTGAACTAACAAAATGTTATTATTTTTGATGATGCCATTATCAGTGATCTGTTCTTTCATTTCAGATAAGGATGAAATAACATTATACTTAAATTATTTAAAGAGAACATGTTATGTCCAGAAATGCTAGTAACCTACAGATATTTACAGGTAAATGACTTTTAAATTCTGTGCAGTCGCCTTATTAGAGCAGTGGTTATAGGGAGAAAATAAATTTTTATTCTCCCAGTGGCTGCTCTCTTCCAGTGTCTAGGCAGGGAGTGCAAACAGAGGTTGCAATGACCGGTATCTACACATATATTGAGCTTGGCTGTAATCACTCCCTGCAGAAACAAGTTAAGGATCGCATAGCCAACCTCCAGCTCAGTGCAGGTTGTTAAGGACTGTGATAGAAAGCAAACATCTGTGCTTGGCTGTTTCTGAAGTGCCTTAGACAATAAGTGAAGGCCAAGCTTGTTCACTAGCTCCAATCAAGCTTGGCCTGCAAAGCCCTGTTCTCAAAGGTTCCAGATGCCTGTGGATCTTCTTTTCAAAGGGTTGGCTATTTTTTATCCTTCCACAATCCCACCACAAACACATATCCAAATAAGCCACTTGTATACCAGACCAATGCCCAAACCCCATAACCTCCCTATTCAACATCACTGAAGGGGGACTCAATTGTCTCCTCTCCAAATCGCACCTCACCACCTGTGCGCTCGACCCCATCCCATCCCACCTCCTCCCCAAACTCACCACCACTCTTATCCCATCCCTAACCCACCTCTTCAACCTATCACTAACTTCTGGCACCTTCCCTTCTGATTTCAAACATGCCACAATCACGCCTATCTTTAAAAAGCCAATCCTCGATCCAACAGCTATGTCCAGCTATAGCCCAATACCGCTGCTCCCATTCACTTCCAAACCCCTGGAGCAAGATGTCCACACTGAACTTTCCTCCCACCTCTCATCTAACTTGCTCTTTGACAATCTACAATCTGGTTTACGCCCCCATCACTCAACTGAGACAGCCTTAACCCAAATTACTAATGACCTATTTACAGCCAAAGTTAATGGACTATACTCTGAACTCCTCCTTCTAGACCTGTCCTCTGCCTTCGACACAGTTGACCACTGCCTCCTACTATAGATACCCTCCTCCTTTGGCATCAAAGACCTTGCCTAACCTGGATTTCCTCATACCTTTCCAACGTGCATGCCCTCATCATCTTCTGCCTTGACTACTGCAACATCCTTTTCTGTGGCCTCCCTGCTAACACCCTTGCACCTCTCCAGTCCACCTTTAGCTCTGCTGACCGACTAAATAATCTCTCTCCTTGCTAATCCTCTGCTTGCCTCTCTGCAAATCTCTTCACTGGCTCCCATTCCCTCAGCGTATCCAGTTCAAATTACTAATACTAACCTACAAAGCCATCCATAACCTGTCGCTTCCATATATCTCTGAACTAATCTCCCGATATCTTCCCTCACGTAATCTCCGGTCATCACAAGACCTCCTTCTCTCCTCCACACATATTTGCTCCTCACCCAACCACATCCAAGACTTCTCCCAAATATCCCCCATCCTCTGGAATTCTTTGCCCCAACAATTCCGTCTATCAACCACATTCGGATCCTTCAGATGGAACCTGAAAACCCACCTCTTCAGGAAATCCTACAGCCTGCGCTGACCCCGTTGCCTCCTCATCACTACCGAAGCTATCGCCTCACCAACACCGGAGCTCCTGCAACCTTCAGCCTATTGTCTCCTTCCCCACCATCCTGTAGAATGTAAGCCCGCAAGGGCAGGGTCCTTGCCCCTCTGTATCAGTCTGTAATTGCTAGTTTGCTTACTGTAAGTGATATCTGTAATACTATAATTTGTATGTAACCCTTTCTCATGTATAGCACCATGGAATCAATGGTGCTATATAAATAAATAATAATAATAATAATACTTATTGTTTTAATTTTCACCCAATACCAATAGATGATAACCAATAGAATAATGTTAATGTTAACCATAGATGTCAAGTTCTATGTGTCTACATACTCATGTCTGCACAACAACAGAACAGAAAAGCACTAGTCCAAATATGATGTTACAGCCTTTGCCCAGGAGAAAATGCCACATCAATAAAACTGGCATCCACACATTGTTTTGTGTATCAGACTATCTTAGTATATACTTACCTTGTAATGTCTTCACATCCTGTTCTGTCCAGATATATCCAGATCCCAGAAATCCAAGCGGCGGAAGTTCACCAACCTCCATATTGGGACACCCAAGTGATGACTGTCTCAATATGGAAACTGCTGGTGGTACCAGCCTTTTGCGCGATACCACCAGTGGAACACTGTCGCGAACACGCCACCACCAGGATCAGCTGAATGATTCACTGACCGCCGCCATCTTTGTACAGGAGGAGCGCATAGCACGTGAAGTAGATAGGTCAAAGAAGAAAGCACAGATGGGAGAAGTCAGCACATGGGGAAAGAGAGAGTGGATAAGTGGGTGAGCACATGGGGGGATAGATCCTGAATGCTGCAAAGCCTGCCCCCATCGTGACATTACCACCCTCCCGATGCAATTGCATCAGGCCTCCATCTAGTATTTAATAATTTCCCACATTAATACAGATAGTGGACATTTTTTATCTGAGATAAAACCCATCAAGACACAGGAGTTATATCATGATGATATAAATAATCAAGAATTGTCTCTTTGTAGGGAAGCCTTATTCTATATGGGAATATTATGTGTCTTTTCTATGTCTCATTAGCTTTTATACATCCACAATACTGGCAGTACTTGAATTAAGTGTTTTTTTATTTGGCGATGTTGAGCAGAAGACAATATGTCCCAGTGATGCACACAGCTACTCAACAAACGTATAAAGCTGTATTCAACAACATCTGCTCCTTTTCCTAAGTCAAAATTTAATGACCACCACCTTAATCCTGGAAGGGCAATACTGGTCCTAAAATTGCTTGTGAATATCTTTCCCACAGAACTTGGCTATGTAACCAACATAATTAAAATTTACTTGCTCTAATCCTTGTTTGAAGAACCATAAAATGGAGTGTCATAACACAAGGTTTACTGACCGCATCCTGAATGCTCTGGGTTACAGGGCAAAGGACCAGATCTCCTTAAATAGGCATCTGGCATTTCATTTATAAATCACATATCATTCATTAAACCTCACATAGGGGAAAACATTGGGGATTTGACTGAGATTTGAATTGACAATGAGTGTGTCAATGTGAGCCAAGCTGTGACTTAGGCTTTGTTTAATAAGAGGCTTTCCTTCAGTCTAGTGTGGTGCCTTTCTCCTAATCCTCTGACATTACTCAGTGGCAGAAACCCATTATCTACTTTTATACTGCTCATTTTCTTTGCATAAACTTTTATTTTACCACGCAGTATTAAATTCAACCTTTAGACATGCTGATTGTATGGATTATATTAACACAGGATAAGCATGTATTGATGTTCTACTAAGTTTATCTTGAAGCTCATCTATGAAAGAATACTTTAAGTTATTAAAGGTTATTCTGTTATTAACATTTATCTCCAAGCCTAAAAATAGGGGAGAGATGTCAGACGGTGATGGCCCATGTGCTGTAACTATTAATGATCACTAGAATGGTGACCACTCGCCTTAATTTCTCCTGCAATGGACATTGGCTAAACGTTAATACAAAAGTGTGAGAGATACTGAAGCAGCTAACTGAAAATCTTATTTTCAAAATTTTGTACCAAATTTACTACCCCGCAACTTTCTTTAAAAAAATTACTTTAGATTATTAAACAAAGAATTGCCAAAGTAATAGAGGAAATATGAAACAGCTTTTGTTTTTTTGCGAACTCAAAATCAAACCATATTCAAATGAATAGGGGACTTAAACATCGAATGTTTCCCATGCTGTTATCAGTGTGAGAAACACACTGGTGTTGAGCTCATTACCACTCATTACCGGTAAGAGCGCTGTGGTTCTCTTGCTGTCATACAGATGACAGCGTGTAAGCCAGCAGCTGTGACCAGTAGTAAATAGGTTACCGCCGGTTACAGGCATTCACTGATGAGAGTACTACTCTCATCATCCTACACCTGGGCTCGCTGATATGTGTATGATGATGGGAGTATTCACCAACTGTCGCAGCCAAAACCGACAGCTGTGTGCTCCAGCCCTCAGCTATCAGCGTGAAAAAAGCTGTGGAGACACCATCACGTGTTTCTCAACGCAAGCAATGAATAGCCAGGTCTTTCACAGGGAAGGAACAACCACAGGAAGGGCAGCCTCCAATAAAGGAAAACCACCTATGCCAAAACATGGTATCCATCCACAGACAGCTGTTTCGGGGTATTTGCCCCTCATCAGTGTGGAGTAGGAAACTGGCTATTAGGAGCATGGTGTCTCCGCAGCTTTTCTACATGCATTTGCATATTTCCCTTTAGGGATGGGGGCAGTGTTCTGGATCACTGCGTTGAGAAACACGTGATGGTGTCTCCACGGTGTTGAATGTTTTGATCTCCCCGAGGTCATTCATCCTTATGTTTATAGTCTTTTCCCTAGGCACTGCTCCTAATAGCCAGTTTCCTACTCCACACTGATGAGGGGCAAATACCCCGAAACAGCTGTCTGTGGATGGATACCATGTTTTGGCATAGGTGGTTTTCCTTTATTGGATGCTGCCCTTCCCGTGGTTGTTCCTTCCCGGTGAAAGACCTGGCTATTCATTGCTTGCGTTGAGAAACACGTGATGGTGTCTCCGCAGCTTTTCTACATGCATTAGCATATTTCCCTTTAGGGATGGGGGCAGTGTTCTGGATCAGTGCATTGAGAAACACCTGATGGTGTCCCCGCGGTGTTGGATGTTTTGATCTCCCCGAGGTCATTCATCCTTATGTTTATAGTCTTTTCACTAGGCACTGCTCCTAATAGCCAGTTTCCTACTCCACACTGATGAGGGGCAAATACCCCGAAACAGCTCTATGTGTATGGATACCATGTTTTGGCATAGGTGGTTTTCTTTTATTGGATGCTGCCCTTCCTGTGGTTGTTCCTTCCTGGTGAAAGACCTGGCTATTCATTGCTTGCGTTGAGAAACACGTGATGGTGTCTCCGCAGCTTTTCTACAAGATTGTAATAAAGACAGCAAGAATAAAGTGTTCTATTTGAAATAAAACTTCCCAACCTCTTTTACCCATTCATTATTGTAAATTAAAAAATAAAATCCAACCTTGTGTTTTGTGCCCGTCCAGCTTGGTGCAGAGTGCACTTCCAATGTATACTGCCTGACCCATCCATCCTGGTGCACAGTAGACTTGCAGTGTTGTGTATCGTGGCTGTAAATATGGCATGGCATGGTCATGGTGCTGCTAGTCGACATGGTGGGGCTGCTGCAGGGAGAGGATGTGATAGTTCTGTACCTGCTATGTCGCAAAATACAAACCATTCTCTGGTACATGCAGGTGTAAGGACATTTGGTATCTTTTCAGAGTCCCGAGTGTTATCAATTTGGTCTTTGCTTACATTGCTGTAGTTTTTTAACCACTTGTTTGTCACATTGGGTAGGTGTCTTTTCATACTTATACATTAAAATTGTTTTTAAGGCCCAAGTAATGCTGGTACAATGGTGAGGCCACGAGATGCTGAAAATGTATTGGATGGTTGAAAGTGACTTTAGTTCCATGGCATTGTCTTCCACACATTCCCTTGCAGAAAGCGCAGAATTGGCATCTGAGGACCATGGTCATGAACATTCTTCCACCTCACCCCCTTGCAAAACAGCCATTCTGTCTGAGCCACAAGTCATACATCAGTGTCTTCTGCTCTTTAAGGACTTCGCTGTCTGATGTTCCATGGCCCATCCACCTGGATCTGCCCCACAGGTGGAAGAGACTGAGAGCACTGATGCCCAACAACTTGTTAAGTCGGAAAATGAGTATGTGGGATGGTCAGTGCACACGGTCAGTGGACCACTGCAAGACACCTCAGACGATGAGGAAACAAAGGTACTGTCATGTACACACTTCTCAGCACATGACATTAGGTGCACCTGCAAGGGTATAATTATCTCCTCTCACTCAATCCAACACTTAACCTCTGTTATAGGCTATAAAGTGAGCATAAATCACACCCTGACACAGTCCGCACACCCCCATTTCTTAATGCGCTGCCGTCAGTCATCAAACAAATGGGTAGATGAGTCCCCAAAATATGTTCCTGTCAGAAAATCAAAAGGACACACTCTATCTTAAAGGCTATGGCTTCTTTAAAGCATACAAGGATCAAACTTATTAAAAATGTATAGCTTTGATATAAAAATATACAGTGCTTACAATAAAATATATAAAAAGATAAAAATAAAATGACACACAAATATGCAAAACAGTTATAAAATAAAAATAGTTATCTTCTGTTTCCTTGAAGGAAGGAGAAATTAATTATGATCACATCAGGATAAGAAGTACTCACATGTGAACAACTTCTTTTGTGCCACCGAGCTTTTTATAATCCTGAACATAGGCTCATTTTTCCAGGATAACCGGGATTAGTCCATTTAAAAGTTTCTGTTTGTGAATGGACAATGGGCTAAGTTGTGATATTTCAAATATCCTGTGTCTCCTCCCATTCTCTCTATGCAGTCACTAGGAAATATTCTGCCCAGTTACAAACCATTTCCTAGCTCCTTTTGAAGTTCCCATGTTTGTCACCTCTCAGTAGTGTCCAAGGAGACCGCCCCAGTGGTTCTGAGTTCCTGCAACAAGATTATGCAAATGGTATGTAATTTTTTTTAGAGACAATCGTGTGGGTACAGCCTTGCTAGTTTTTTTACCGACAGTATAGTTTCCCTTACAATTATATTTGCTTCACAGATATCAACGGGTACATCTTCTTGCATTGTGCCAACCGGCAAGGAGGGCAGGGGTCTGGAGTGGTTTGAAAATGATACGGAGAATGATCAGGTCCTATACCCCACATGGAGCAAAGGCCATCATAATGATGTGGTCAGTTCAGATGAAGATGAGGTCATCTCAATGACCCAGCATCATAGACCAAGAGGAAGCAGGGTGGAAAAGCACATCCATCAGCCCATAGCCAGTACGAGACTGCTACTACTCACTGTGCCAAGGAAAGAAGCACACCCAAGCCAGCTTAAAGGAGCTCCATGTTGTGGGATTTCTTCAAACAATGTCCTGACAAGACATGGGTGGTTTGCACACTGTTGTCATGAATCCCAATGGCTAGGGATAGCAAGGGACAAGCAAAGTAATACAAAATATCGGACGAGCTCTAGGGTGATGGAACCTGGGCTGACCGCTGCCCTACGCCTGACAAACGCAACTAGAGATAGCCAGGGAGCGTGCCTACGTTGGTTCTAGACGCCACGCACCAGCCTAAGAGCTAACTAGTACTGCAGAGAAAATAAGACCTCACTTGCCTCCAGAGGAATGAACCCCAAAAGGTATAGTTGCCCCCCACATGTATTGATGGTGAAATGAGAGGAAGGCACACACATAGAGATGATATATATAGGTTCAGCAAATTGAGGCCCGCTGTAAACTAGAAAGCAGAACGATACAAAAGGGGTCTGAGCGGTCAGCAAAAAACCCTAATCAAAAAACCATCCTGAGATTACAAGAACCCATGTGCCAACTCATGGCACATGGGGAGAACCTCAGTCCACTAGAGCTACCAGCTAGCATAGAGACATAATAAGCAAGCTGGACAAAAAACCAAACAACTGAAAATCAGCACTTAGCTTATCCTGAAAGATCTGGGAGCAGGTAGGCAGGAACCAAACAGAGCACATCTGAATACATTGATAGCCGGCAAGGGAATGACAGAAAGGCCAGGTAAAATAGGAAACACCCAGCCTCTGATGGACAGGTGGAAACCAAAGGCCGCAACCCACCAAAGTCACCCAGTACCAGCAGTAACCACCAGAGGGAGCCCACAAACAGAATCCACAACAGTACCCCCCCCTTGAGGAGGGGTCACCGAACCCTCACGAGAACCCCCAGGGCGATCAGGGTGAGCTCTATGGAAGGCGCGGACCAAATCAGTCGCATGAACATCGGAGGCGACCACCCAGGAATTATCCTCCTGACCATAACCCTTCCACTTAACCAAATACTGGAGTTTGCGTCTGGAAACACGAGAATCCAAGATCTTCTCAACAACATACTCCAATTCTCCCTCCACCAGCACCGGAGCAGGAGGCTCAACCGAAGGAACAACGGGCACCTCATACCTCCGCAACAACGACCGATGGAACACATTATGAATAGCAAACGATGCTGGGAGATCCAAACGAAAAGATACAGGGTTAAGAATCTCCGAGATCCTATAAGGACCGATGAACCGAGGCTTGAACTTAGGAGAAGAGACCTTCATAGGGACAAAACGAGAAGACAACCACACCAAATCCCCAACAAGAAGTCGGGGACCCACGCGGCGACGGCGATTAGCAAACTGCTGAGTCTTCTCCTGAGATAACTTCAAATTGTCCACCACCTGATTCCAAATCTGATGTAGCCTGTCCACCACCACGTCCACTCCAGGACAATCCGAAGACTCCACCTGACCAGAGGAAAAACGAGGATGAAACCCCGAATTACAAAAAAAAGGAGAGACCAACGTGGCAGAACTAGCCCGATTATTAAGAGCAAATTCGGCCAGCGGCAAAAAAGCAACCCAGTCATCTTGATCAGCAGAAACAAAACACCTCAAATAAGTTTCCAAGGTCTGATTAGTTCGCTCCGTCTGGCCATTCGTCTGAGGATGGAATGCAGACGAGAAAGACAAATCAATGCCCATCTTGGCACAAAACGTCCGCCAAAATCTAGACACAAACTGGGATCCCCTGTCAGAAACGATATTCTCCGGAATCCCATGCAAACGAACCACGTTCTGAAAAAATAAAGGGACCAACTCAGAGGAGGAAGGCAACTTAGGCAAGGGCACCAAATGAACCATCTTAGAAAAGCGGTCACACACCACCCAGATAACGGACATTTTCTGTGAAACCGGGAGATCAGAAATAAAATCCATGGAAATGTGCGTCCAAGGCCTCTTCGGGATGGGCAAGGATAACAACAAGCCACTGGCCCGAGAACAGCAAGGCTTAGCTCGAGCACACACTTCACAAGACTGCACAAAGGTACGCACATCCCTAGACAAGGAAGGCCACCAAAAAGACCTGGCCACCAAGTCTCTAGTACCAAATATTCCAGGATGACCAGCCAACACAGAAGAATGGACCTCGGAGATGACTCTACTGGTCCAATCATCCGGAACAAACAGTCTTTCTGGTGGACAACGATCCGGTTTATCCACCTGAAACTCCTGCAATGCATGTCGCAAGTCTGGGGATACGGCGGACAATATTACCCCATCCCTAAGGATACCAGTAGGCCCAGAGTCTCCAGGAGAGTCAGGCACAAAACTCCTGGAAAGAGCATCTGCCTTCACATTCTTTGAACCTGGCAGGTATGAAACCACGAAATTGAAACGAGAAAAAAACAACGACCAACGAGCCTGTCTAGGATTCAAACGCCTGGCAGACTCAAGGTAAATGAGATTCTTGTGATCAGTCAAGACCACCACACGATGTTTAGCACCCTCAAGCCAATGACGCCACTCCTCAAATGCCCACTTCATGGCCAAAAGCTCCCGATTACCCACATGATAATTGCGCTCGGCGGGCGAGAATTTTCTAGAGAAGAATGCACATGGCTTCATCACCGAGCCATTAGAACTTCTCTGTGACAAAACCGCCCCCGCTCCAATCTCGGAAGCATCAACCTCAACCTGAAAAGGAAGTGAAACATCTGGTTGACACAACACAGGAGCAGAAGAAAACCGGCGCTTAAGTTCCTGAAAGGCCTCCACGGCCGCAGGAGACCAATCAGCAACATCAGCACCCTTTTTAGTCAAATCAGTCAAAGGTTTAACAATACTGGAAAAATTAGCAATGAACCGACGATAAAAATTAGCAAACCCCAAGAACTTCTGAAGGCTCTTAACAGATGTAGGTTGTGTCCAGTCACAAATCGCCTGAACCTTGACGGGATCCATCTCAATAGTAGAAGGAGAAAAAATGTACCCCAAAAAAGAAATCTTCTGGACTCCGAAGAGACACTTTGAGCCCTTCACAAACAGAGAATTGGCCCGCAGAACCTGAAACACCTTCCTGACCTGTAAAACATGAGACTCCCAGTCATCAGAAAACACCAAAATATCATCCAAATACACAATCATAAACTTATCCAGATATTCACGGAAAATATTGTGCATAAAGGACTGAAAGACTGACGGAGCATTGGAGAGTCCAAAAGGCATTACCAAATACTCAAAATGGCCCTCAGGCGTATTAAATGCGGTTTTCCACTCGTCACCCTGTTTTATCCGCACCAGATTATACGCACCGCGAAGATCTATCTTAGTGAACCACCTAGCCCCCTTAATGCGAGCAAACAAATCAGTCAATAATGGCAGTGGATACTGATATTTGACTGTAATCTTATTCAGAAGGCGATAATCTATACAAGGCCTCAGGGAACCATCTTTTTTTGCCACGAAAAAAAAACCTGCTCCCAGAGGGGACGAAGATGGACGAATATGTCCCTTTTCCAAGGACTCCTTAATATAATTCCGCATAGCAGTATGCTCTGGCAGTGACAGATTAAATAAACGACCCTTAGGGAACTTACTGCCAGGAATCAATTCTATAGCACAGTCACAATCTCTATGAGGAGGGAGCGAATTGAGCTTAGGCTCCTCAAAAACATCCCTATAGTCAGACAAAAACGCAGGGATCTCAGAAGGAGTAGATGAAGCGATTGAAATCGGAGGTGCATAATCATGAACCCCCTGACATCCCCAGCTTAACACAGACATTGTTTTCCAGTCCAGGACAGGATTATGAGTTTGTAACCATGGCAGACCAAGCACTAGTACATCATGTAAATTATACAGTACAAGGAAGCGAATCACCTCCTGATGAACGGGAGTCATGCGCATGGTCACTTGTGTCCAATACTGCGGCTTATTCATAGCCAATGGTGTAGAGTCAATTCCCTTCAGAGGGATAGGAACTTCCAGAGGCTCCAGACTAAAACCGCAGCGTTTAGCAAATGACCAATCCATAAGACTCAGGGCAGCGCCTGAATCCACATAGGCATCGACGGAAATGGAAGACAGTGAAAAAATCAGAGTCACAGACAAAATGAACTTAGGCTGCAGAGTACCAATGGCAAAAGATTTATCAACCCTTTTTGTGCGTTTAGAGCATGCTGATATAACATGAGCTGAATCACCACAATAAAAACACAATCCATTTTTCCGCCTATAATTTTGCCGTTCACTTCTGGACTGAATTCTATCACATTGCATAGTCTCAGGTGCCTGTTCAGAAGACACCGCCAACTGGTGCACGGGTTTGTGCTCCCGTAAACGCCGATCAATCTGAATGGCCATAGCCATCGACTCATTCAGACCTGTAGGCGTAGGGAACCCCACCATAATATCCTTAATGGCCTCGGAAAGACCATTTCTGAAGTTAGCAGCCAGGGCGCACTCATTCCACTGAGTAAGCACCGACCATTTCCGAAATTTTTGACAATATATTTCCGCTTCATCATGCCCCTGAGAGAGGGCTAATAAAGCCTTTTCAGCCTGAATCTCCAGGTTGGGTTCCTCATAGAGCAATCCCAATGCCAGAAAAAACGCATCCACATTGAGCAATGCAGGATCCCCTGGTGCCAATGCAAATGCCCAATTCTGAGGGTCGCCCCGCAGGAAAGATATTACAATCTTGACCTGTTGAGCAGGGTCTCCAGAGGAGCGAGATTTTAAAGAAAGAAACAATTTACAATTGTTCCTGAAATTCAGGAAGGTAGATCTATCTCCAGAAAAGAACTCTGGAATAGGAATTCTAGGTTCAGACATGGGAGTGTGAACAACAAAATCCTGTATGTTTTGAACTTTTGCCGCGAGATTACTCAGGCTGGAAGCCAAACTCTGGACATCCATGTTAAACAGCTAATATCAGAGCCATTCAAGGGTTAAGAGGAGGTAAGAAGCAGCTAGACAGCAATTAAGGGCTAGGCAGCAAAACTCTGAAGGAAAAAAAAAAAAAAAAAAAGATTTCCCTTAAACACTTCTTTTTCTCCTGCTTCAGCCCAAACAATTAACACTTTGTGGGCCGGCTATATTGTCATGAATCCCAATGGCTAGGGATAGCAAGGGACAAGCAAAGTAATACAAAATATCGGACGAGCTCTAGGGTGATGGAACCTGGGCTGACCGCTGCCCTACGCCTGACAAACGCAACTAGAGATAGCCAGGGAGCGTGCCTACGTTGGTTCTAGACGCCACGCACCAGCCTAAGAGCTAACTAGTACTGCAGAGAAAATAAGACCTCACTTGCCTCCAGAGGAATGAACCCCAAAAGGTATAGTTGCCCCCCACATGTATTGATGGTGAAATGAGAGGAAGGCACACACATAGAGATGATATATATAGGTTCAGCAAATTGAGGCCCGCTGTAAACTAGAAAGCAGAACGATACAAAAGGGGTCTGAGCGGTCAGCAAAAAACCCTAATCAAAAAACCATCCTGAGATTACAAGAACCCATGTGCCAACTCATGGCACATGGGGAGAACCTCAGTCCACTAGAGCTACCAGCTAGCATAGAGACATAATAAGCAAGCTGGACAAAAAACCAAACAACTGAAAATCAGCACTTAGCTTATCCTGAAAGATCTGGGAGCAGGTAGGCAGGAACCAAACAGAGCACATCTGAATACATTGATAGCCGGCAAGGGAATGACAGAAAGGCCAGGTAAAATAGGAAACACCCAGCCTCTGATGGACAGGTGGAAACCAAAGGCCGCAACCCACCAAAGTCACCCAGTACCAGCAGTAACCACCAGAGGGAGCCCACAAACAGAATCCACAACACACTGTGCCGTCAGAGCCTGAAGTGAGGCCAACATCTGCCAAAGCTGAGCGTGACCTGCATGACCAGGCATCTGAAATATAAGCACGAACTGCAGTGGAGAGCACATGTTAAAATGCATGACAGATCAGAGCCGCGTTCTGCTCCCTCTTCTGCTGCAGTCTTGACCCCTTCCCCCGCTCATGATCAACAGGGCCACCTGCCTTCCCGCCAAGAGAGGATGTGACACTACCACCATCATCAGTGCTATCAAGTGTCTCCACATTGTCCCATGGAAGTTTTCAGCTTTCCATTCACCAAACCTTGAAGAGAAAGACTAAATTTTCCCATAACCACCCACGAGCTATGTTTCTCAATTACAGCATTTCAAAATTACACTTCTTCAAAATGCTTCCATTTCGGCTGGTGACTGTTAAAAATCTGATGGCGGTGAATATCCCACAGTACGTTGTTCCCAGCCACTACTACTTTTTTAGGCAGGTCATCTCTGCCCTGCACACATGTGGTGGAGAAAATCAGGTGTGCACTGTGCAATACCATAAGTGGCAAGGTCAGCATAACGACTGATATGTAAACTGGTAAGCGCAGCCATTGACATTATATCTCCCTAACTGCTCACTGGATAAATGTAGTGGAGGCTGGGCCAGAAGCAGAAGTCATTCTAGTGAGTGTTCTACTACAACCGTGGATTGCTGGATGTTCCTTTTCCCTGATTACCTCTTCCTCCACCATCTCATCATCCACTCACAGTAACAACTGCACCACCAACTTGAGCTCAGACAAGGAAAAACAGCAGCGAATGGTTCTGAAACTGATCTGTTTGGGGGACAGATAACACACTGCACAGGAGCTGTGGACTGGGATCAAAGAGCAGGTAGATGAGTGGTTGGTGTTGCTGCACCTCAAGCCCGGCCAGGAGGTGTGCGAAAGCTGGTGAAATCGGGTAGCAGCTCTGAGCCTAGCCAGGATGACGCACATCCCTTGTCTGGCACATTTTCTTAATTTGGTCATGCAGAGTTTACTTAAAATTCACTCAGATATGTTTGATCTGCTGGTGAAAGTTCGGGTAGTATGTGCATACTTTCACCGTTTTCACCCTGTTGCTTCTCACCTGTCTGTGTTGAAGTGCTACTTCTCTCTTGCTGCTCACCACCTCATATGCGATGTACCAACAAGATGGAACCCAACCTTACTTATGCTGGAAAGGCTATGTGAGCAGCAACGGGCAGTTGTACACTTTCAGCTGCAGCACGCATGGGTGAGTCGCTCTGCAGAATAACCACACTACACCACCAATGACTGCGACTCTTTGCTGGACGTGTGTGCCATGTTGCGCTGCTTTGAATCTTCCAGCGCTGAGGACATCATCATCAGCGTTACAATACTAATAGTTTGTCTGCTGGAAAAAAAACGCTACAGGCAATGATGCATGAGGAAGTGGGAGAGCAGGAACATTTTCAACATTATCAGGCCTATTGTCAACACATGTGTACAACCAGGGAATTTTATTGGAGAATGAGGATGAGGAGGAACAACAGCTGTGTTCACTGCAGAGTGGCACTCAGAGGAGCTCATGGGCATCACTAGATCATGGATGGAGGGTTAGAGAGGACATAGACTATACATCTCCGATCAAGGACATATTGTCATTGTCTCTTGGCAGCCTACAACACATGAGCCAATACATGCTGCACTGCCTGCACAATGACAGCCGAGCTGCCCATATTTTCACCAGTGCAAATTACTGGGTGACCACCCTGCTGGATCTACAATACAAAGACAGCAATCCATCATTGTTTCCATCAGTGGGGGCGGGATCTAAAAATGCGACAATACAAGAAAACACTTGCACAGAAACTATAAAGGGCTTTTCCACCTGATAGTGGAGCTAATATGAAACAACAAGGCAGAGGCAGAGGAGGAAGTCATCCGCACTGCTCTGGCATCGCCAAAACCTCAGAAGGCAGGGTTAGGATGACCACAATGTGGTAAAATTTTATGAGCATGAAACAACATGCAGCACCACCAAATGATACTGCCCATATCAGCAGGAGCCAATGCTTACAGAATATGGTGGAAGAGTACATATCTACCAATCTGATGGGTCTGAACCATTTAACTATTGGGTGTCAAAATTGGACACATTGGTCAAGCTTGCCCTGTATGCCTTGGAGGTGCTGGCCTGCCCTTCAGCAAGTGTGATGTCTTTAGCACCGCACGTGGTTTCATCACAGTCAGACACATCCGCCTGTCTACAAACTACATGGGGAAGATAGCATTCCTAAAACTGAATAATGTGTGCATCAGAAAGGAAATGACCATACCTTTGACTGATTAAACAATTATACGAGCCACATCCAGCCATGGTTACACTGTATTTTGCATTTGTTTCATTTTGTTGCATGCCAAAATTTCAACAAAGCCTCCAAAAAATGTCAAACAGAGTTGGCCACCTCCCGCTCTTCCACATGCACCACTACGTCCACCTCTACTTGAACCTCTGCATTAAGGTTCTATTTTTTTTAATGTTGGTAATTTTAGTTTTTATTATTTGTCTCTATCATTTTAAGTCATTTATTAATAAAAGGGGTTGCCACCCTCCCTTTCTTCCACATACATTACCACGTCCAGCTCCACCCCTCCTCCAATTTGACCTGTGCATCATGGTTCAATTTGTTTTATTTATTCAATTTTGATGTGCAAACTTGGTCAATAACTACAGGAAACGTCTAACCTCTGCAATTGCAAACAAAGGTTTCTGTATCAAATATAAAGTTCTGTTTTCCTATTGTATAAAATATTTATTTCATGCAATAAAATGCAAATTAATTCTGTAGAAATCATACAATGTGATTTTCTGGATTTTTTTTGAGATTCTGTCTTCCCAGTTGGAGTGTACCAAAGAGAAAAATTACAGACCTCTCCATTCATTGTAGGTGGAAAAACTTGAAAAATCGGTAGAGAATCAAATACTTATTTTCCCCACTGTAGGTGTACTGAAGTCCTCTAGCTGCCGTGGCACTGGTAACCTATCAGTACTCTGTGATCGTATTGGGTGGGGGAGTGAAGCAATGGCATACACTGTATATAAATGCAAGTGTGAGCTCCACTCAATACACATGCACCTAACATGTGATAATACACTGTGTTCCAAATTATTATGGAAATTGGATTTAAGTGTGATAAAGATTTAATTGTTTTGTTTTTCAAATAAACTCATGGATGGTATTGTGTCTCAGGGCTCAATGGATCACTGAAATCAATCTTAAACACATATGATAATTGGTTTTCCAGATGATTCTAATTAAAGGAAAACTACTTAAAAATTATGTTTCACATTATTAAGCAGGTCACAGTTTTCAAGTAACATGGGAAAGAAAAAGGATCTCTCTGCTGCCGAAAAGCATCAAATAGTGCAATGCCTTGGTGAAGGGATAAAAACATTAGAAATTTCCCGAAAACTTAAGCGTGATCATCGTAGTGTTAAGAGATTTGTGGCTGTATCTGAACACAGATGTGTTTATGCTGATAAAGGCATAATGAGGAAGATTTCTGCCAGGCAAGTTCATCGGATTAAGAGAGCAGCTGCTAAAAAGCCATTACAAAGCAGCAAACAGATATTTGAGCTGCTGGTGCCTCTGGAGTCCCTCAAACCTCAAGGTGTAGGCTCCTTCAAAGGCTTGCTTTGTTGCATAAACCTACTATTCGGCCACCCTTAAACAGTTTTCACAAGCAGAAATGGTTGCATTGGGCCCACACATACATGAAGACTAATTTCCAAACAGTCTTGTTTACTCATAAGCGTTGAGCAACCCTGCATGGTCCAAATGGATGGAGTAGTGGATAGTTGGTGGTTGGCACCATGTCCCAACAAGGCTACAACGTCAGCAAGGAGGTGGAGGAGTCATGTTTTGGGCCAGAATCATGGAGAAACACCTGGTAGGGTCCTTTAAGGTTCCTGAAGGTGTAAAAATGACCTTTGCAAAGTATACTGTATAGAGTTTCTGACTGACAACTTTCCTCCATGGTATAAAAAGCAGAAATGTGCCTTCAGGAGCAATATCATCTTCATGCATGACAATGCACCATCTCACGCTGCAAAGAATACCTCATTGGCTGCTATGGGCATAACAGGAGATACACTCATGGTGTGGACACCATCTTCCCCTGACCTCAACCCTATAGAGAACCTTTGGAGTATCATCAAGCAAAAGATCTAGGAGTGTGGGAGGCAGTTCACATCAAACCAGCAGCTCAGGGAGGGAAGAAATACAAGCAGAAACTCTCCAAAAACTCACAAGTTCAATAGATGCAAGAATTGTGAAGGTGACATCAAAGAAGGGTCCTATGTTAACATGTAACTTGGCCTGTTAGGATGTTTTGGAGTTAAATAGCTTTTTTGTTCAGTGAATGTGACCTCCTAATGCTGAAAATTCCACAAATGAGCATTTTCAGTTCTTTAAAACATATCAATGTTTAGAAATTCTGCTGTGCCCAATAATTTGGAACAGTGCATTTTAAGTTTTTATTCATTTTGGAGATTATACTGTAATTATTGGGAGGTTTTTTCAATAAAATTCGATGTATAATCTAACGGGTGATTACTTTTATTAGACTGACTGTCATTTGCACCAACCATTTAGGAAAATCCGATTAAAATGTCAGTTGCATAATAATTTGGAACATAGTGTATGTGCGTCAGCTGTTGGCAATTATTTAAAATTGTTTAACCCCTTCCCAACCTTTGACGCAGCGTATGTGTCATGAAAACCTGTGCCAATCCGACCTGTGACGCAGCATATGCGTCATGGTCAGATCGCGTCCCTGCAGGCCGGGTTAAAGGGTTAACTCCAATTTCACCCGACATGCAGGGACAGGGGGAGTGGTACTACAGCCCAGAGGGGGTGGCTTCGCCCCCCGTGGCTACGATCGCTCTGATTGGCTGTTGAAAGTGAAACAGACAATCATAGCAATCTGTAATATTTCACCTATGAAAATTGGTGAAATATTACAATCCAGCCATGGCCGATGCTGCAATAGCATCGGCCATGGCTGGAGACCCCGATCTGGCCCCCCCACCGACTGACGGCGGCAATCTGCAGCCGCCGTCAGTGTTCCATACCCTTCCGTCCTGTCCTAAGCGCCTTCCTCTGTCCCTCCCCCGTCCTCCCCTCTGCTGTCCGATCGCACCCCCCATACTTAGCTAGTCCCGGTGTCCATCCCGGTGTCCTCGGTCTTCTCGCATGGGCGCCGCCATCTTGGAAAATGGTGGGCGCATGCGCAGTGCGCCCGCCGAATCTGCCGGCCGGCAGATTCGTTCCCTGCACATTTTGGTCGCTGTGATAGGTTCTATCACAGCGATCAAAATAAAAAAATAGTAAATAACCCCCCCCTTTATCACCCCCATAGGTAGGGACAATAATAAAATACAGGAAATATATTTATTTTTGTTTTTCCATTAGGGTTAGGGGTAGGGGTAGGGTTAGGGTTACACTTAGGGTTAGGGTTGCACTTAGGGTTGCACTTAGGGTTGCACTTAGGGTTAGGGTTGCACTTAGGGTTGCACTTAGGGTTGCACTTAGGGTTAGGGTTGCACTTAGGGATAGCGTTGCACTTAGGTTTGCACTTAGGGTTGCACTTAGGGTTAGGGTTGCACTTAGGGTTGCACTTAGGGTTACACTTAGGGTTAGGGTTGCATTTAGGTTAGGGTTGCACTTAGGGCTAGGGTTGCACTTTGGCTTGCTCTTAGGGTTAGGGTTGCACTTAGGGTTAGGGTTGCACTTAGGGTTAGGGTTACACTTAGGGTTAGGGTTGCACTTAGGGCTAGGGTTAGAATTGGGGCTAGGGTTGGAATTAGGGTTAGAATTAGGCTATGTGCACACAGTGCGGATTTAGCTGCGGATCCGCAGAGGATTGGTCGCTGCGGATTCGTAGCAGTTTTCCATCACGTTTACAGTAGCATGTAAACCTATGAAAAACCAAATCCGCTGTGCCCATGGTGGGGAAAATACAGTGCGAAAATTCTGCATTGTATTTTCCACAGCATGTCAATTCTTTGTGCGGATTCCGCAGCGTTTTACACCTGCTCCATAATAGGAATCTGCAGGTGAAATCCACACAAAAAACACTGGAAATCCGCGGCAAATCCGCAGGTAAAGCACAGTACGTTTTACCTGCAGATTTTTCAAAAACGGTGCGGAAAAATCCACAGAAAAATCCACAACGTGGGCACATAGCCTTAGGGTTAGAGTTGAAATGAGAGTTAGGGTTGGAATTAGGGTTAAGACTAGGGCTAGGGGTGTGTTGGGGTTAGGGTTGTTGTTAGGGTTGGGATTAGGGTTAGGGGTGTGTTGGGGTTAGTGTTGGAGTTAGAATTGAGGGGTTTCCACTGTTTAGGCACATCAGGGGGTCTCTAAACGCGACATGGCGCCACCATTGATTCCAGCCAATCTTGCGTTGAAAAAGTCAAATGGTGCGCTCTCCCTTCCGAGCCCCGACATGTGCCCAAACAGTGGTTTACCCCCACACATGGGGTTCCAGCGTACTCAGGAGAAACTGGACAACAACTTTTGGGGTCCAATTTCTCCTGTAACCCTTGGGAAAATAAAAAATTGCGGGCTAAAAAATTATTTTTGAGGAAAGAAAAATTATTTTTTATTTTCACGGCTCTGCTCTTCTGTGAAGCACTTGGGGGTTTAAAGTGCTCACCACACATCTAGATAAGTTCCATTTGGGGTCTAGTTTCCAAAATGGGGTCACTTGTGGGGGGTTTCTACTGATTAGGCACATCAGGGGCTCTGCAAACGGAACGTGACGCCCGCAGAGCATTCCATCAAAGTCTGCATTTCAAAACGTCACTACTTCACTTCCGAGCCCTGGCATGTGCCCAAACAGTGGTTTACCCTCACATATGGGGTATCAGCGTTCTCAGTAATAACTGGATAACAACTGTTGGGGTCAAATTTCTCCTGTTACCCTTGGGAAAATAAAAAATTCTGGGCTAAAAAATTATTTTTGAGGAAAGAAAACGTATATATTATTTTCATGGCTCTGCGTTATAAACTTCTGTGAAGCACTTGGGGGTTAAAAGTGCTCACCACACATCTAGATAAGTTCCTTTGGGGGTTTAGTTTCCAAAATGGGGTCACTTGTGGGGAGTTTCTACTGTTTAGTCACATCAGGGGCTCCGCAAACGCAATGTGATGCCCGCAGAGCATTCCATCAAAGTCTGCATTTCAAAACGTCACTACTTCCCTTCCAAACCCCGACGTGTGCCCAAACAGTGGTTTATCCCCACATATGGGGTATCAGCGTACTCAGGAGAAACTGGACAACAACTTTTCTGGTCAAACTTCTCCTGTTACCCTTGGGAAAATAAAAAAATTGTGGGCTAAAAAATCATGTTTGAGAAAAGAAAAATTATTTTTTATTTTCATGGCTCAGCGTTATAAACTTCTGTGAAGCACTTGAGGGTTCAAAGTGCTCACCACACATCTGCATTAGTTCCTTGGGAGGTCTAGTTTCCAAAATGGGGTCACTTGTGGGGGAGCTTCAATGTTTAGGCACACAGGGGCTCTCCAAACACGACATGGTGTCCGCTAATGATTGAAGCTAATTTTCCATTCAAAAAGCCAAATGGCGTGCCTTCCATTCTGAGCCCTGCCGTGCGCCTAAACAGTGGTTTATACCCACACATGGGGTATCAACGTACTCAGGACAAACGGGACAACAACATTTGACATCCAATTTCTCCTGTTACCCTTGGGAAAGTAAAAAATTCCGGGCTAAAATATCATTATTGAGGAAAGAAAAATCATTTTTTATTTTCACGGCTCTGCGTTATAAACTTTTGTGAAGCACCTGGGGGTTTAAAGTGCTCACTATGCATCTAGATAAGTTCCTTGGGGGGGTCTAGTTTCCAAAATGGGGTTACTTGTGGGGGGGCTCTAATGTTTAGGCACACAGGGGCTCTCCAAACACGACATGGTGTCCGCTAACGATTGGAGCTAACTTTCCATTCAAAAAGTCAAATGGGGTGCTGTTGTGAATTCCATTCTCAGGCTCCCTCCTGTGGTCATGAGTGGTACTTTGTTGAGTTCTGTTCATGGGCTCCCTCTGGTGGCTTTGAGTGATACGGCTGGTCTGTAGCTGGGCTCCATGTTGTGAACTCTATTTCTGGGCTCCCTCTTGTGGTCACAAGTGGTACTGTGTGAGTGCTATCTTTCTGCAGGTTTGTGACTGGCATCAGCTGTCTCGTTATATGTGGGCTGGTTTCCTATTTAAGCTCACTTGGACTCTCAGTCTATGCCTGCTGTCAATGTATTCAGTGCTATTCTGATTCCTTCTGACTACCTTGCTCCCAGTCTCTTCAAGAGAAGCTAAGTTTCCATTTTGTTCATTTTTTGATCATCAGTGTTCTATTTGTTTCTTGTCCAGCTTGCTAATATGTGATTTCCCTGCTTGCTGTTAGCTCTAGGGGGCTGAGTTTCTCCCCCCACACCGTTAGTTGGTGTGGGGGTTCTTGAATTCTCAGCGTGGATATTTTGTAGGGTTTTCTGCTGACCGCACATCTCACTATCTGTCTTCTGCTATCTAGTATTAGCGGGCCTCATTTGCTGAATCTGTTTTCATTCCTACGTGTGTCTTTTCCCCTTACCTCACTGTTATTATTTGTTGGGGGCTTCCTATATCTTTGGGGTTATTTCTCTTGAGGCAAGTGAGGTCTTGCTTTCTCTTTAGGGTTAGTCAGTTTCTCAGGCTGCGTCGAGACGTCCAGGATTTTAGGCACGTTCACCAGCTACCTTTAGTGTGTTTGGATAGGATCAGGATTGCGGTCAGTCCAGTTACCACCTCCCTAGAGCTTGTTCTTTGTTCAGTAACTTAGCTAGTATTTCTAGTGATCCCCAGCCACTGGGATCATAACAGTACAGCAGGCCGAAAAAGTGTTTAATGCATCGCAGAAGTGGGATAAAAGAAGTCCTGAGTACAATTTTTTTTTCTCCTTTGCTGCAGTCAGTCCAGCTTTTCTCATCCCCTTAATCTCTGGGTGGTTTTGAGCTCAGCTGCAGACATGGATATTCAGAGTCTGACTTCTAGTGTGGATCATCTTGCTGCAAGGGTGCAAAATATTCAGGATTTTGTTGTTCATAGCCCTATGTCTGAGCCAAAGATACCTATTCCTGAGTTGTTTTCTGGAGATAGATCTAGGTTTCTGAATTTTAAGAATAATTGTAAATTATTTCTATCTTTGAGACCTCGTTCCTCTGGTGATTCCGCTCAGCAAGTTAAAATTGTTATCTCCTTGTTACGCGGCGACCCTCAGGATTGGGCTTTCTCTCTGGCGCCAGGAGATCCTGCATTGCTGAATGTGGATGCGTTTTTTTCTGGCGCTTGGACTGATTTATGAGGAACCTAATCTTGAGAACCAGGCAGAAAAGGCTTTGCTGGCTATCTCTCAAGGTCAGGATGAAGCTGAGGTGTACTGTCAAAAATTTCGGAAATGGTCAGTGCTTACTCAATGGAATGAGTGTGCCCTGGCTGCAAATTTCAGAGAAGGTCTTTCTGAAGCCATTAAGAATGTTATGGTGGGGTTCCCCACGCCTGCAAGTCTGAGTGATTCAATGGCTTTGGCCATTCAGATTGATCGGCGTTTGCGGGAGCGCAAATCTGCGCATCCTCTGGCGGTGTTCTCTGAACAGAGACCTGAGGCAATGCAATGTGACAGAATTCTGACTAGAATTTAGCGGCAAAGTCATAGACGTCAAAATGGGTTGTGCTTTTCTGTGGTGATTCTACTCATGTTATCTCAGCATGCTCTAAGCGCTTAAAAAAAATCGCTAAACCTGTCACCATTGGTACTTTACAGCGTAAGTTCATTTTGTCTGTTACTTTAATCTGTTGTTTGACATCCTATTCGGTTATGGCTTTTGTGGATTCAGGTGCTGCTCTGAATCTTATGGATTTGTCATTTGCCAAGCGCTGTGGTTTTGTTCTGGAGCCTTTGGAATTTCCTATTCCACTGAGGGGAATAGATGCTACGCCATTGGCTGAGAATAAGCCTCAGTATTGGACTCAAGTGACCATGTGCATGACTCCTGTACATCAGGAGGTGATTCGCTTTCTTGTGCTGCATAATTTGCATGATGTTGTAGTTTTGGGTCTGCCATGGCTGCAGGCCCATGATCCAGTTTTGGATTGGATAGCTATGTCTGTGTCAAGTTGGGGTTGTCAGGGGATTCATGGCGATGTCCCTTTGGTGTCAATTGCTTCTTCCACTCCTTCTGAGGTCCCTGAGTTTTTTGTCGGACTACCAGGATGTATTTGATGAGCCCAGATCCGGTGACCTGCCTCCTCATAGGGATTGTGATTGTGCTATAAATTTGATTCCGGGCAGTAAGTTCCCTAAGGGACGACTTTTTAATTTGTCTATACCAGAACATGCTGCGATGCGGAGTTATATAAAGGAGTCTTTGGCGAAGGGACATATTCGCCCATCCTCCTCCCCTCTTGGTGCAGGATTTTTTTTTGTGGCCAAGAAGGATGGTTCTCTGAGACCTTGTATAGATTATCGTCTTCTAAATAAAATCACGGTCAAATTTCAGTATCCTTTGCCATTATTGTCTGATCTGTTTGCTCGGATTAAGGGATCCAGTTGGTTCACCAAGATAGATCTTCGTGGTGCGTATAACCTTGTGCGTATCAAGCAGGGGGACGAATGGAAAACAGCATTTAATACGCCCGAAGGCCATTTTGAGTACTTGGTGATGCCTTTTGGACTCTCTAATGCACCTTCTGTGTTTCAGTCCTTTATGCATGACATTTTCCGAGAATATCTGGATAAATTTATGATTGTGTATCTGGATGACATTTTGGTTTTTTCTAATGATTGGGAGTCCCATGTGAAGCAGGTCAGGATGGTGTTTCAGGTCCTGCGTGCTAATGCTTTATTTGTGAAGGGCTCAAAATGTCTCTTCGGAGTACAGAAGGTTTCCTTTTTGGGTTTTATTTTTTCTCCTTCTACTATTGAGATGGACCCAGTCAAGGTCCAGGCTATTCATGACTGGACTCAGCCTACATCTGTTAAGAGTCTTCAGAAGTTCTTGGGTTTTGCTAATTTTTACCGTCGCTTCATCGCTAATTTTTCTGGCGTGGTTAAGCCCTTGACGGATTTGACCAAGAAAGGTTCTGATGTGACTAATTGGTCTCCTGCGGCAGTGGAAGCCTTTCGGGAGCTGAAGCGCCGGTTTTCTTCAGCTCCAGTCTTATGTCAGCCTGATATCTCTCTTCCTTTCCAGGTCGAGGTGGATGCTTCTGAGATTGGAGCAGGGGCTGTTTTGTCACAGAGAAGCTCTGATGGCTCTGTGATGAAGCCTTGTGCCTTCTTTTCAAGAAAGTTTTCGCCTGCCGAGCGGAATTATGATGTTGGTAATCGGGAGTTGTTGGCTATGAAGTGGGCATTTGAGGAGTGGCGACATTGGCTCGAGGGAGCTAGGCATCGTGTGGTGGTCTTGACTGATCACAAAAATCTGATTTATCTCGAGTCTGCCAAGCGCCTGAATCCTAGACAGGCTCGTTGGTCGTTGTTTTTCTCCCGTTTCGATTTCGTGGTCTCGTACCTGCCTAGTTCGAAGAACGTGAAGGCTGATGCCCTTTCTAGGAGTTTTGTGCCTGACTCTCCGGGAGTTTCAGAGCCGGCTGGTATCCTCAAAGAGGGGGTGATTTTGTCTGCCATTTCCCCAGATTTGCGACGAGTGCTGCAGAAATTTCAGGCTGATAGACCTGACCGTTGCCCACCAGAGAGACTGTTTGTCCCAGATAGATGGACCAGCAGAGTTATTTCCGAGGTTCATTCTTCAGTCTTGGCAGGTCACCCTGGGATTTTTGGTACCAGAGATTTGGTGGCTAGGTCCTTCTGGTGGCCTTCCTTGTCGCGGGATGTGCGTTCCTTTGTGCAGTCCTGTGGGATTTGTGCTCGGGCTAAGCCTTGCTGTTCTCGTGCCAGCGGTTTGCTTTTGCCTTTGCCGGTCCCGAAGAGGCCTTGGACGCACATTTCCATGGATTTTATTTCAGATCTTCCAGTATCTCAGAGAATGTCTGTCATCTGGGTGGTGTGTGATCGTTTTTCCAAAATGGTCCATTTGGTGCCCTTGCCTAAGTTGCCTTCCTCCTCCGATTTGGTTCCTTTATTTTTTCAGAATGTGGTTCGCTTGCACGGCATCCCTGAAAATATTGTGTCTGACAGAGGATCCCAGTTTGTGTCCAGATTTTGGTGGATTTTTTGTGCTAAGATGGGCATTGATTTGTCTTTTTCGTCAGCCTTCCATCCTCAGACGAATGGGCAAACCGAGCGAACTAATCAGACGTTGGAAACTTATTTAAGATGTTTTGTTTCTGCTGATCAGGATGATTGGGTGACTTTTTTGCCATTGGCCGAGTTTGCCCTTAATAATCGGGCTAGTTCTGCCACTTTGGTTTCGCCATTTTTCTGCAATTCTGGTTTTCATCCTCATTTTTCCTCGGGTCAGGTTGAGCCTTCTGACTGTCCGGGGGTGTATTCTGTGGTGGATAGGTTGCAGCAGATTTGGAACCATGTGGTGGATAATTTGAAGTTGTCACAGGAGAAGGCTCAGCGCTTTGCCAACCGCCGTCGCGGTGTTGGTCCCCGACTTTGTGTTTGGGATTTGGTATGGCTGTCTTCTCGGTATGTTCCTATGAAGGTTTCCTCTCCTAAATTTAAGCCTCGCTTCATCGGTCCTTATAAGATTTTGGAAATCCTTAACCCGGTGTCTTTTCGTTTGGACCTCCCAGCATCGTTTGCCATTCATAATGTGTTCCATAATTCTTTGTTGCGGAGGTATGTGGTGCCTGTGGTTCCTTCTGTTGAGCCTCCTGCTCCGGTGCTGGTTGAGGGCGAATTGGAGTACGTGGTGGAGAAGATCTTGGATTCTCGTATTTCCAGACGGAGGCTTCAGTATTTAGTTAAGTGGAAGGGCTATGGTCAGGAGGATAATTCCTGGGTTGTCGCCTCTGATGTTCATGCGGCCGATTTGGTTTGTGCCTTCCATGCGGCTCATCCTGATCACCCTGGGGGTCTTGATGAGGGTTCGGTGACCCCCCCTCAAGGGGGGAGTACTGTTGTGAACTCTATTTCTGGGCTCCCTCTTGTGGTCACAAGTGGTACTGTGTGAGTGCTATCTTTCTGCAGGTTTGTGACTGGCATCAGCTGTCTCGTTATATGTGGGCTGGTTTCCTATTTAAGCTCACTTGGACTCTCAGTCTATGCCTGCTGTCAATGTATTCAGTGCTACTCTGATTCCTTCTGACTACCTTGCTACCAGTCTCTTCAAGAGAAGCTAAGTTTCCGTTTGTTCATTTTTTGATCATCAGTGTTCAATATATTTCTTGTCCAGCTTGCTAATATGTGATTTCCCTGCTTGCTGTTAGCTCTAGGGGGCTGAGTTTCTAACGGTGTGGGGGTTCTTGAATTCTCAGCGTGGATATTTTGTAGGGTTTTCTGCTGACCGCACAGCTCACTATCTGTCTTCTGCTATCTAGTATTAGCGGGCCTCATTTGCTGAATCTGTTTTCATTCCTACATGTGTCTTTTCCCCTTACCTCACCGTTATTATTTGTTGGGGGCTTCCTATATCTTTGGGGTTATTTCTCTTGAGGCAAGTGAGGTCTTGCTTTCTCTTTAGGGGTAGTCAGTTTCTCAGGCTGCGTCGAGATGTCCAGGATTTTAGGCACGTTCACCAGTTAGCTTTAGTCTGTTTGGATAGGATCAGGATTGCGGTCAGTCCAGTTACCACCTCCCTAGAGCTTGTTCTTTGTTCAGTAACTTAGCTAGTATTCCTAGTGATCCCCAGCCACTGGAATCATAACAGCTCCAGCTGCCTCATTTTCTGCTATGCTGCTGCCTATTTAACTCTACCTGGACCTTTACTTGTTGCCTGCTGTCGTTGTATTCAGTATTGGTTCAGATCTCTCTGGGACTTCACTTGTGACCTGTCTCCTCTAGGAGAAGCTAAGTTCATGCTAGTTCAATTTTGCTTATTGCTTTTTGAAAATGTTTTTCAGTATATGATGATTTCAGTCCAGCTTGCTTATATGCTATTTTCTTGCTAGCTGGAGCTCTGGGGTGCAGAGTTGCGCCCCTCACATCGTGAGTCGGTGTGGGGGTCTTTTGTATTCTCTGCATGGATAATTTTTGTAGCATTTTATACTGACCGCACAGATCCCTTGCTATCTTCTGACTATTTAGTTATTAGCGGGCCTCATTTGCTAAAACCTGTTTTCATTTCTATGTTTGTGTTTTCCCCTTAACTCACCGTTATTATTTGTGGGGGGCTGTCTATACTTTGGGGAAATTTCTCTGAGGCAAGTGAGGCTTTGTTTCTCTCTAGGGGAAGCTAGTTCTCAGGCTGTGAAGAGGCGTCTAGGCAGAGTCAGGAACGCTCCACGGCTGCCTATAGTGTGTGTTGATAGGATCAGGGTTGCGGTCAGTAAAGTTCCCACATTCCCAGAGCTTGTCCTTTATTTCTGGTTTACCTATCAGGTCATTTCATGTGTTCCTAACCACCAGGATCATAACAGTACAGCAGGCCAGTAAAGTGTTAATGCATCGCAAAAGAGGGATAAGAGAAGTTCTGAGCTCATTTTTTTTCTCTGCAGTGTGTTTAGCCTCTCTCCTCCCCTTAATCTCTGGGTGGTTCAGGACTCAGCTGCAGATATGGACATTCAAAGCCTGTCGTCTAGTGTGGATCATCTCACTGCAAGGGTACAGGGCATTCAGGATTATGTAGTTCACAGTCCTATGTCAGAGCCTAAAATACCAATTCCTGATTTGTTCTCTGGAGATAGATCTAAGTTCTTGAATTTCAAAAATAATTGCAAATTGTTTCTTTCTCTGAGACCCCGTTCCTCTGGTGACCCTGCTCAGCAAGTTCAAATTATTATTTCTTTGTTACGTGGTGACCCTCAAGATTGGGCATTCTCCCTGGCGCCAGGAGATCCTGCATTGCTAAATGTGGATGCGTTTTTTCTGGCGCTTGGATTGCTTTATGAGGAACCTAATTTAGTAGACCAGGCAGAAAAGATTTTGCTGTCTCTGTCTCAGGGTCAGGATGAAGCAGAGGTTTACTGTCAGAGGTTTAGGAAGTGGTCTGTGCTCACTCAATGGAATGAGTGTGCCCTGGCAGCGATTTTCAGAAAGGGTCTTTCTGAAGCCCTTAAGGATGTTATGGCGGGTCTGAAAGAGTCAATGTCTTTGGCCATTCAGATTGATCGGCGTTTGCGGGAGTGCAAACCTGTGCACCCTC
This sequence comes from Ranitomeya variabilis, assembly GCF_051348905.1. NCBI lineage: Eukaryota > Metazoa > Chordata > Amphibia > Anura > Dendrobatidae > Ranitomeya > Ranitomeya variabilis. Next base: position 982,493,657 of record NC_135233.1, on the reverse strand, counting down.
TGGCGGTGTTTTCTGAGCAGAAGCCTGAGTCTATGCAATGTGACAGGATTCTGACCAGAATTAAATGGCAAAATCACAGACGTCAGAATGGGTTGTGCTTTTACTGTGGTGACTCCACTCATGTTATCTCTGATTGTTCTAAGCGCACAAAAAGGTTCGCTCAGTCTGTCACCATTGGTACTGTACAGCCTAAATTCATTTTGTCTGTTACTTTGATTTGCCCTCTGTCATCCTACTCAGTTATGGCTTTTGTGGATTCAGGCGCTGCCCTGAATTTGATGGATTTGGCATTTGCCAGGCACTGTGGTTTTATCTTGGAGCCTTTGCAATTCCCTATTCCACTAAAGGGAATTGATGCTACGCCATTGGCCAAGAATAAGCCTCAGTACTGGACTCAAATGACCATGTGCATGACTCCTGCACATCAGGAGGTTATTCGCTTTCTGGTGTTACATAATTTGCATGACGTTGTCGTGTTGGGTCTGCCATGGTTGCAGGTTTATAATCCAGTCCTGGATTGGAAAGCAATGTCTGTGTCAAGTTGGGGTTGTCAAGGGATACATGGCGATGTGTTGTGAATTTGCTTTTTGCTCCCTCTAGTGGTTACTAGTTTTTTGACTCTGGTTTTTCTGTCATTCCTTTTATCCGCACCTGGGTCGTTAGTTAGGGGTGTTGCTATATAAGCTCCCTGGACCTTCAGTTCAATGCCTGGCAACGTAGTTATCAGAGCTAGTCTGCTGTGCTCTTGTCTACTGATCCTGGTTCCAGTTATATCAGCTAAGTCTGCCTTTTGCTTTTTGCTATTTGTTTTGGTTTTGTATTTTTGTCCAGCTTGTTCCTTATCTGTATCCTGACCTTTGCTGGAAGCTCTAGGGGGCTGGTGTTCTCCCCCCGGACCGTTAGACGGTTCGGGGGTTCTTGAATTTCCAGTGTGGATTTTGATAGGGTTTTTGTTGACCATATAAGTTACCTTTCTTTATTCTGCTATCAGTAAGCGGGCCTCTCTGTGCTAAACCTGGTTCATTTCTGTGTTTGTCATTTCCTCTTACCTCACCGTCATTATTTGTGGGGGGCTTCTATCCAGCTTTGGGGTCCCCTTCTCTGGAGGCAAGAAAGGTCTTTGTTTTCCTCTACTAGGGGTAGCTAGATTCTCCGGCTGGCGCGTGTCATCTAGAATCAACGTAGGAATGATCCCCGGCTACTTCTAGTGTTGGCGTTAGGAGTAGATATATGGTCAACCCAGTTACCACTGCCCTATGAGCTGGATTTTTTGTACTCTGCAGACTTCCACGTTCCTCTGAGACCCTCGCCATTGGGGTCATAACAGTTTGCCAGGCCTATATTAAATGTTTAATGCATTGCAGAAGAGGGATTATAAGAAAGAAGATTCTGAGTTTTTTTTTTTCTTCTTCCCCTTTACCTCAGAGTGGCTATGCTTGCTGCAGACATGAATGTCCAGACCTTGATTACAAGTGTGGACCAGCTGGCTACTCGTGTGCAGGGCATACAAGACTATGTTATCAGAAATCCTAGGTCAGAACCTAAAATACCGATTCCTGAACTGTTTTCCGGAGACAGGTTTAAGTTTAGGAATTTCGTGAATAATTGTAAATTGTTTTTGTCCCTGAGACCCTGTTCATCTGGAGATTCTGCTCAGCAAGTAAAAATTGTGATTTCGTTCTTACGGGGCGACCCTCAGGATTGGGCTTTTTCGCTGGCGCCAGGAGATCCGGCATTGGCTGATCTTGATGCGTTTTTTCTGGCGCTCGGTTTACTTTATGAGGAACCCAATCTTGAGATTCAGGCAGAAAAGGCCTTGCTGGCTATGTCTCAGGGGCAGGACGAGGCTGAAGTGTATTGCCAAAAATTTCGGAAATGGTCCGTGCTGACACATTGGAACGAGTGTGCACTGGCCGCTAATTTTAGAAATGGCCTTTCTGAAGCCATTAAGAATGTTATGGTGGGTTTTCCCATTCCCACAGGTCTGAATGATACTATGGCACTGGCTATTCAAATTGACCGGCGGTTGCGGGAGCGCAAAACCGCAAATTCCCTCATGGTGTTGTCTGAACAGACACCTAATTCGGTGCAATGTGATAGAAAAACCGCAAATTCCCTCATGGTGTTGTCTGAACAGACACCTGATTTAATGCAATGTGATTGAATCCTGACTAGAAATGAGCGGAAAATTCATAGACGCCGGAATGGCTTGTGCTACTACTGTGGTGATTCTACACATGTTATCTCAGCATGCTCTAAACGTATAGCTAAGGTTGTTAGTCCTGTCACCGTTGGTAATTTGCAACCTAAATTTATTCTGTCTGTAACTTTGATTTGCTCACTGTCATCTTATCCTGTCATGGCGTTTGTAGATTCAGGTGCTGCCCTGAGTCTCATGGATCTCTCATTTGCTAAGCGCTGTGGTTTTACTCTTGAACCATTAGAAAATCCTATTCCTCTTAGGGGTATTGATGCTACACCATTGGCAGCAAATAAACCGCAGTATTGGACACAGGTTACCATGTGCATGACTCCTGAACACCGCGAGGTGATACGTTTCCTGGTTTTACATAAAATGCATGATTTGGTTGTTTTAGGGCTGCCATGGTTACAGACCCATAATCCAGTCCTGGACTGGAAGGCTATGTCAGTCTCAAGTTGGGGCTGTCGTGGTATTCATGGGGATTCCCTGCCTGTGTCTATTGCTTCTTCTACGCCTTCGGAAGTTCCGGAGTATTTGTCTGATTATCAGGATGTCTTCAGTGAGTCTGAGTCCAGTGCACTGCCTCCTCATAGGGACTGTGACTGTGCTATAGATTTGATCCCAGGCAGTAAATTTCCTAAGGGAAGACTGTTTAATCTGTCGGTACCTGAACATACCGCTATGCGTTCATATATCAAGGAGTCTCTGGAGAAAGGACATATTCGTCCGTCTTCTTCCCCTCTTGGTGCGGGATTCTTTTTTGTGGCAAAAAAGGACGGATCTTTGAGACCTTGTATTGATTATCGGCTTTTAAATAAGATCACTGTCAAATTTCAGTATCCTTTACCGCTGTTGTCTGACTTGTTTGCCCGGATTAAGGGTGCCAAGTGGTTCACCAAGATAGACCTTCGTGGTGCGTACAACCTTGTGCGCATTAAGCAAGGTGATGAATGGAAAACCGCATTCAATACGCCCGAAGGTCATTTTGAGTACTTGGTGATGCCTTTTGGGCTCTCCAATGCGCCTTCAGTTTTTCAGTCCTTTATGCATGACATTTTCCGGAAGTATCTGGATAAATTTTTGATTGTTTATCTGGATGATATTTTGGTTTTTTCTGATAATTGGGATTCGCATGTGGAGCAGGTCAGGTTGGTCTTTAAAATTTTGCGTGAAAATTCTTTGTTTGTCAAGGGCTCAAAGTGTCTCTTTGGTGTACAGAAGGTTCCCTTTCTGGGGTTCATTTTTTCCCCTTCTGCTGTGGAGATGGACCCAGTCAAGGTCCGAGCTATTCTTGATTGGACTCAGCCCTCGTCAGTTAAGAGTCTTCAGAAGTTCTTGGGTTTCGCTAACTTCTACCGTCGTTTTATCGCTAATTTTTCTAGCATTGTGAAACCTTTGACGGATATGACCAAGAAGGGCTCCGATGTAGCTAACTGGGCTCCTGCTGCCGTGGAGGCTTTCCAGGAGTTGAAACGCCGGTTTACTTCGGCGCCTGTTTTGTGCCAGCCTGACGTCTCACTTCCCTTTCAGGTTGAGGTGGATGCTTCGGAGATTGGGGCAGGGGCCGTTTTGTCGCAGAGAGGCCCTGGTTGCTCTGTTATGAAACCTTGCGCCTTTTTCTCTAGGAAGTTTTCGCCTGCCGAGCGAAATTATGATGTGGGCAATCGGGAGTTGTTGGCCATGAAATGGGCATTTGAGGAGTGGCGTCATTGGCTCGAGGGTGCTAAGCATCGTGTGGTGGTCTTGACTGATCACAAAAATCTGATGTATCTCGAGTCTGCTAAACGCCTTAATCCGAGACAGGCCCGCTGGTCATTGTTTTTCTCCCGCTTTGATTTTGTTGTCTCGTATTTACCAGGTTCAAAGAATGTGAAGGCCGATGCTCTTTCTAGGAGCTTTGTGCCTGATGCTCCTGGAGTCGCTGATCCTGTTGGTATTCTTAAAGATGGAGTTATCTTGTCAGCTATTTCTCCGGATCTGCGACGTGTGTTGCAGAGATTTCAGGCTGATAGGCCTGAGTCTTGTCCACCTGACAGACTGTTTGTCCCGGATAAGTGGACCAGCAGAGTCATTTCCGAGGTTCATTCCTCGGTGTTGGCAGGTCACCCGGGAATTTTTGGCACCAGAGATCTGGTGGCCAGGTCCTTTTGGTGGCCTTCCTTGTCAAGGGATGTGCGGTCATTTGTGCAGTCCTGTGGGACTTGTGCTCGAGCTAAGCCTTGCTGTTCTCGTGCCAGCGGTTTGCTCTTGCCCTTGCCTGTCCCGAAGAGACCTTGGACACATATCTCCATGGATTTCATTTCTGATCTTCCGCTATCTCAGGGCATGTCCGTTATCTGGGTGATATGTGATCGCTTCTCCAAGATGGTCCATTTGGTTCCTTTGCCTAAGCTGCCTTCCTCTTCCGATCTTGTTCCTGTGTTTTTCCAGAACGTGGTTCGTTTGCACGGCATCCCTGAGAATATTGTGTCAGACAGAGGATCCCAGTTCGTTTCCAGGTTCTGGCGATCCTTTTGTGGTAGGATGGGCATTGATTTGTCGTTTTCGTCTGCTTTCCATCCTCAGACTAATGGACAGACGGAGCGAACCAATCAGACTTTGGAGGCTTATTTGAGGTGTTTTGTCTCTGCTGATCAGGACGATTGGGTGACATTCTTGCCGTTGGCTGAGTTTGCCCTTAATAATCGGGCTAGTTCCGCCACCTTGGTTTCGCCTTTTTTCTGCAACTCTGGTTTCCATCCTCGCTTTTCTTCGGGTCATGTGGAGCCTTCTGACTGTCCTGGGGTGGATTCTGTGGTGGATAGGTTGCAGCAGATCTGGAATCATGTGGTGGACAACTTGAAGTTGTCACAGGAGAAGGCTCAGCGCTTTGCCAACCGCCGCCGCGGTGTGGGTCCCTGACTACGCGTTGGGGATTTGGTATGGCTTTCTTCCCGCTTTGTTCCTATGAAGGTCTCCTCTCCCAAATTTAAACCTCGTTTTATTGGGCCTTACAAGATATTGGAAATCCTTAATCCTGTATCTTTCCGTCTGGATCTTCCTGTGTCGTTTGCTATTCACAATGTATTTCATAGGTCCTTGTTGCGGCGGTACATTGTGCCTGTAGTTCCTTCTGCTGAGCCTCCTGCTCCGGTGTTGGTTGAGGGCGAGTTGGAGTACATGGTGGAGAAGATCTTGGATTCTCGCCTCTCCAGGCGGAGGCTTCAGTACCTGGTCAAGTGGAAGGGCTATGGTCAGGAGGATAATTCCTGGGTGGTCGCCTCTGATGTTCATGCGGCCGATTTAGTTCGTGCCTTTCATGCCACGCATCCTGATCGCCCTGGTGGTCGTGGTGAGGGTTCGGGACCCCTCACTAAGGGGGGGGTACTGTTGTGAATTTGCTTTTTGCTCCCTCTAGTGGTTACTAGTTTTTTGACTCTGGTTTTTCTGTCATTCCTTTTATCCGCACCTGGGTCGTTAGTTAGGGGTGTTGCTATATAAGCTCCCTGGACCTTCAGTTCAATGCCTGGCAACGTAGTTATCAGAGCTAGTCTGCTGTGCTCTTGTCTACTGATCCTGGTTCCAGTTATATCAGCTAAGTCTGCCTTTTGCTTTTTGCTATTTGTTTTGGTTTTGTATTTTTGTCCAGCTTGTTCCTTATCTGTATCCTGACCTTTGCTGGAAGCTCTAGGGGGCTGGTGTTCTCCCCCCGGACCGTTAGACGGTTCGGGGGTTCTTGAATTTCCAGTGTGGATTTTGATAGGGTTTTTGTTGACCATATAAGTTACCTTTCTTTATTCTGCTATCAGTAAGCGGGCCTCTCTGTGCTAAACCTGGTTCATTTCTGTGTTTGTCATTTCCTCTTACCTCACCGTAATTATTTGTGGGGGGCTTCTATCCAGCTTTGGGGTCCCCTTCTCTGGAGGCAAGAAAGGTCTTTGTTTTCCTCTACTAGGGGTAGCTAGATTCTCCGGCTGGCGCGTGTCATCTAGAATCAACGTAGGAATGATCCCCGGCTACTTCTAGTGTTGGCGTTAGGAGTAGATATATGGTCAACCCAGTTACCACTGCCCTATGAGCTGGATTTTTTGTACTCTGCAGACTTCCACGTTCCTCTGAGACCCTCGCCATTGGGGTCATAACAGTTTGCCAGGCCTATATTAAATGTTTAATGCATTGCAGAAGAGGGATTATAAGAAAGAAGATTCTGAGTTTTTTTTTTTCTTCTTCCCCTTTACCTCAGAGTGGCTATGCTTGCTGCAGACATGAATGTCCAGACCTTGATTACAAGTGTGGACCAGCTGGCTACTCGTGTGCAGGGCATACAAGACTATGTTATCAGAAATCCTAGGTCAGAACCTAAAATACCGATTCCTGAACTGTTTTCCGGAGACAGGTTTAAGTTTAGGAATTTCGTGAATAATTGTAAATTGTTTTTGTCCCTGAGACCCTGTTCATCTGGAGATTCTGCTCAGCAAGTAAAAATTGTGATTTCGTTCTTACGGGGCGACCCTCAGGATTGGGCTTTTTCGCTGGCGCCAGGAGATCCGGCATTGGCTGATCTTGATGCGTTTTTTCTGGCGCTCGGTTTACTTTATGAGGAACCCAATCTTGAGATTCAGGCAGAAAAGGCCTTGCTGTCTATGTCTCAGGGGCAGGACGAGGCTGAAGTGTATTGCCAAAAATTTCGGAAATGGTCCGTGCTGACACATTGGAACGAGTGTGCACTGGCCGCTAATTTTAGAAATGGCCTTTCTGAAGCCATTAAGAATGTTATGGTGGGTTTTCCCATTCCCACAGGTCTGAATGATACTATGGCACTGGCTATTCAAATTGACCGGCGGTTGCGGGAGCGCAAAACCGCAAATTCCCTCATGGTGTTGTCTGAACAGACACCTAATTCGGTGCAATGTGATAGAAAAACCGCAAATTCCCTCATGGTGTTGTCTGAACAGACACCTGATTTAATGCAATGTGATTGAATCCTGACTAGAAATGAGCGGAAAATTCATAGACGCCGGAATGGCTTGTGCTACTACTGTGGTGATTCTACACATGTTATCTCAGCATGCTCTAAACGTATAGCTAAGGTTGTTAGTCCTGTCACCGTTGGTAATTTGCAACCTAAATTTATTCTGTCTGTAACTTTGATTTGCTCACTGTCATCTTATCCTGTCATGGCGTTTGTAGATTCAGGTGCTGCCCTGAGTCTCATGGATCTCTCATTTGCTAAGCGCTGTGGTTTTACTCTTGAACCATTAGAAAATCCTATTCCTCTTAGGGGTATTGATGCTACACCATTGGCAGCAAATAAACCGCAGTATTGGACACAGGTTACCATGTGCATGACTCCTGAACACCGCGAGGTGATACGTTTCCTGGTTTTACATAAAATGCATGATTTGGTTGTTTTAGGGCTGCCATGGTTACAGACCCATAATCCAGTCCTGGACTGGAAGGCTATGTCAGTCTCAAGTTGGGGCTGTCGTGGTATTCATGGGGATTCCCTGCCTGTGTCTATTGCTTCTTCTACGCCTTCGGAAGTTCCGGAGTATTTGTCTGATTATCAGGATGTCTTCAGTGAGTCTGAGTCCAGTGCACTGCCTCCTCATAGGGACTGTGACTGTGCTATAGATTTGATCCCAGGCAGTAAATTTCCTAAGGGAAGACTGTTTAATCTGTCGGTACCTGAACATACCGCTATGCGTTCATATATCAAGGAGTCTCTGGAGAAAGGACATATTCGTCCGTCTTCTTCCCCTCTTGGTGCGGGATTCTTTTTTGTGGCAAAAAAGGACGGATCTTTGAGACCTTGTATTGATTATCGGCTTTTAAATAAGATCACTGTCAAATTTCAGTATCCTTTACCGCTGTTGTCTGACTTGTTTGCCCGGATTAAGGGTGCCAAGTGGTTCACCAAGATAGACCTTCGTGGTGCGTACAACCTTGTGCGCATTAAGCAAGGTGATGAATGGAAAACCGCATTCAATACGCCCGAAGGTCATTTTGAGTACTTGGTGATGCCTTTTGGGCTCTCCAATGCGCCTTCAGTTTTTCAGTCCTTTATGCATGACATTTTCCGGAAGTATCTGGATAAATTTTTGATTGTTTATCTGGATGATATTTTGGTTTTTTCTGATAATTGGGATTCGCATGTGGAGCAGGTCAGGTTGGTCTTTAAAATTTTGCGTGAAAATTCTTTGTTTGTCAAGGGCTCAAAGTGTCTCTTTGGTGTACAGAAGGTTCCCTTTCTGGGGTTCATTTTTTCCCCTTCTGCTGTGGAGATGGACCCAGTCAAGGTCCGAGCTATTCTTGATTGGACTCAGCCCTCGTCAGTTAAGAGTCTTCAGAAGTTCTTGGGCTTCGCTAACTTCTACCGTCGTTTTATCGCTAATTTTTCTAGCATTGTGAAACCTTTGACGGATATGACCAAGAAGGGCTCCGATGTAGCTAACTGGGCTCCTGCTGCCGTGGAGGCTTTCCAGGAGTTGAAACGCCGGTTTACTTCGGCGCCTGTTTTGTGCCAGCCTGACGTCTCACTTCCCTTTCAGGTTGAGGTGGATGCTTCGGAGATTGGGGCAGGGGCCGTTTTGTCGCAGAGAGGCCCTGGTTGCTCTGTTATGAAACCTTGCGCCTTTTTCTCTAGGAAGTTTTCGCCTGCCGAGCGAAATTATGATGTGGGCAATCGGGAGTTGTTGGCCATGAAATGGGCATTTGAGGAGTGGCGTCATTGGCTCGAGGGTGCTAAGCATCGTGTGGTGGTCTTGACTGATCACAAAAATCTGATGTATCTCGAGTCTGCTAAACGCCTTAATCCGAGACAGGCCCGCTGGTCATTGTTTTTCTCCCGCTTTGATTTTGTTGTCTCGTATTTACCAGGTTCAAAGAATGTGAAGGCCGATGCTCTTTCTAGGAGCTTTGTGCCTGATGCTCCTGGAGTCGCTGATCCTGTTGGTATTCTTAAAGATGGAGTTATCTTGTCAGCTATTTCTCCGGATCTGCGACGTGTGTTGCAGAGATTTCAGGCTGATAGGCCTGAGTCTTGTCCACCTGACAGACTGTTTGTCCCGGATAAGTGGACCAGCAGAGTCATTTCCGAGGTTCATTCCTCGGTGTTGGCAGGTCACCCGGGAATTTTTGGCACCAGAGATCTGGTGGCCAGGTCCTTTTGGTGGCCTTCCTTGTCAAGGGATGTGCGGTCATTTGTGCAGTCCTGTGGGACTTGTGCTCGAGCTAAGCCTTGCTGTTCTCGTGCCAGCGGTTTGCTCTTGCCCTTGCCTGTCCCGAAGAGACCTTGGACACATATCTCCATGGATTTCATTTCTGATCTTCCGCTATCTCAGGGCATGTCCGTTATCTGGGTGATATGTGATCGCTTCTCCAAGATGGTCCATTTGGTTCCTTTGCCTAAGCTGCCTTCCTCTTCCGATCTTGTTCCTGTGTTTTTCCAGAACGTGGTTCGTTTGCACGGCATCCCTGAGAATATTGTGTCAGACAGAGGATCCCAGTTCGTTTCCAGGTTCTGGCGATCCTTTTGTGGTAGGATGGGCATTGATTTGTCGTTTTCGTCTGCTTTCCATCCTCAGACTAATGGACAGACGGAGCGAACCAATCAGACTTTGGAGGCTTATTTGAGGTGTTTTGTCTCTGCTGATCAGGACGATTGGGTGACATTCTTGCCGTTGGCTGAGTTTGCCCTTAATAATCGGGCTAGTTCCGCCACCTTGGTTTCGCCTTTTTTCTGCAACTCTGGTTTCCATCCTCGCTTTTCTTCGGGTCATGTGGAGCCTTCTGACTGTCCTGGGGTGGATTCTGTGGTGGATAGGTTGCAGCAGATCTGGAATCATGTGGTGGACAACTTGAAGTTGTCACAGGAGAAGGCTCAGCGCTTTGCCAACCGCCGCCGCGGTGTGGGTCCCTGACTACGCGTTGGGGATTTGGTATGGCTTTCTTCCCGCTTTGTTCCTATGAAGGTCTCCTCTCCCAAATTTAAACCTCGTTTTATTGGGCCTTACAAGATATTGGAAATCCTTAATCCTGTATCTTTCCGTCTGGATCTTCCTGTGTCGTTTGCTATTCACAATGTATTTCATAGGTCCTTGTTGCGGCGGTACATTGTGCCTGTAGTTCCTTCTGCTGAGCCTCCTGCTCCGGTGTTGGTTGAGGGCGAGTTGGAGTACATGGTGGAGAAGATCTTGGATTCTCGCCTCTCCAGGCGGAGGCTTCAGTACCTGGTCAAGTGGAAGGGCTATGGTCAGGAGGATAATTCCTGGGTGGTCGCCTCTGATGTTCATGCGGCCGATTTAGTTCGTGCCTTTCATGCCACGCATCCTGATCGCCCTGGTGGTCGTGGTGAGGGTTCGGGACCCCTCACTAAGGGGGGGATACTGTTGTGAATTTGCTTTTTGCTCCCTCTAGTGGTTACTAGTTTTTTGACTCTGGTTTTTCTGTCATTCCTTTTATCCGCACCTGGGTCGTTAGTTAGGGGTGTTGCTATATAAGCTCCCTGGACCTTCAGTTCAATGCCTGGCAACGTAGTTATCAGAGCTAGTCTGCTGTGCTCTTGTCTACTGATCCTGGTTCCAGTTATATCAGCTAAGTCTGCCTTTTGCTTTTTGCTATTTGTTTTGGTTTTGTATTTTTGTCCAGCTTGTTCCTTATCTGTATCCTGACCTTTGCTGGAAGCTCTAGGGGGCTGGTGTTCTCCCCCCGGACCGTTAGACGGTTCGGGGGTTCTTGAATTTCCAGTGTGGATTTTGATAGGGTTTTTGTTGACCATATAAGTTACCTTTCTTTATTCTGCTATCAGTAAGCGGGCCTCTCTGTGCTAAACCTGGTTCATTTCTGTGTTTGTCATTTCCTCTTACCTCACCGTAATTATTTGTGGGGGGCTTCTATCCAGCTTTGGGGTCCCCTTCTCTGGAGGCAAGAAAGGTCTTTGTTTTCCTCTACTAGGGGTAGCTAGATTCTCCGGCTGGCGCGTGTCATCTAGAATCAACGTAGGAATGATCCCCGGCTACTTCTAGTGTTGGCGTTAGGAGTAGATATATGGTCAACCCAGTTACCACTGCCCTATGAGCTGGATTTTTTGTACTCTGCAGACTTCCACGTTCCTCTGAGACCCTCGCCATTGGGGTCATAACAGTTTGCCAGGCCTATATTAAATGTTTAATGCATTGCAGAAGAGGGATTATAAGAAAGAAGATTCTGAGTTTTTTTTTTTCTTCTTCCCCTTTACCTCAGAGTGGCTATGCTTGCTGCAGACATGAATGTCCAGACCTTGATTACAAGTGTGGACCAGCTGGCTACTCGTGTGCAGGGCATACAAGACTATGTTATCAGAAATCCTAGGTCAGAACCTAAAATACCGATTCCTGAACTGTTTTCCGGAGACAGGTTTAAGTTTAGGAATTTCGTGAATAATTGTAAATTGTTTTTGTCCCTGAGACCCTGTTCATCTGGAGATTCTGCTCAGCAAGTAAAAATTGTGATTTCGTTCTTACGGGGCGACCCTCAGGATTGGGCTTTTTCGCTGGCGCCAGGAGATCCGGCATTGGCTGATCTTGATGCGTTTTTTCTGGCGCTCGGTTTACTTTATGAGGAACCCAATCTTGAGATTCAGGCAGAAAAGGCCTTGCTGTCTATGTCTCAGGGGCAGGACGAGGCTGAAGTGTATTGCCAAAAATTTCGGAAATGGTCCGTGCTGACACATTGGAACGAGTGTGCACTGGCCGCTAATTTTAGAAATGGCCTTTCTGAAGCCATTAAGAATGTTATGGTGGGTTTTCCCATTCCCACAGGTCTGAATGATACTATGGCACTGGCTATTCAAATTGACCGGCGGTTGCGGGAGCGCAAAACCGCAAATTCCCTCATGGTGTTGTCTGAACAGACACCTAATTCGGTGCAATGTGATAGAAAAACCGCAAATTCCCTCATGGTGTTGTCTGAACAGACACCTGATTTAATGCAATGTGATTGAATCCTGACTAGAAATGAGCGGAAAATTCATAGACGCCGGAATGGCTTGTGCTACTACTGTGGTGATTCTACACATGTTATCTCAGCATGCTCTAAACGTATAGCTAAGGTTGTTAGTCCTGTCACCGTTGGTAATTTGCAACCTAAATTTATTCTGTCTGTAACTTTGATTTGCTCACTGTCATCTTATCCTGTCATGGCGTTTGTAGATTCAGGTGCTGCCCTGAGTCTCATGGATCTCTCATTTGCTAAGCGCTGTGGTTTTACTCTTGAACCATTAGAAAATCCTATTCCTCTTAGGGGTATTGATGCTACACCATTGGCAGCAAATAAACCGCAGTATTGGACACAGGTTACCATGTGCATGACTCCTGAACACCGCGAGGTGATACGTTTCCTGGTTTTACATAAAATGCATGATTTGGTTGTTTTAGGGCTGCCATGGTTACAGACCCATAATCCAGTCCTGGACTGGAAGGCTATGTCAGTCTCAAGTTGGGGCTGTCGTGGTATTCATGGGGATTCCCTGCCTGTGTCTATTGCTTCTTCTACGCCTTCGGAAGTTCCGGAGTATTTGTCTGATTATCAGGATGTCTTCAGTGAGTCTGAGTCCAGTGCACTGCCTCCTCATAGGGACTGTGACTGTGCTATAGATTTGATCCCAGGCAGTAAATTTCCTAAGGGAAGACTGTTTAATCTGTCGGTACCTGAACATACCGCTATGCGTTCATATATCAAGGAGTCTCTGGAGAAAGGACATATTCGTCCGTCTTCTTCCCCTCTTGGTGCGGGATTCTTTTTTGTGGCAAAAAAGGACGGATCTTTGAGACCTTGTATTGATTATCGGCTTTTAAATAAGATCACTGTCAAATTTCAGTATCCTTTACCGCTGTTGTCTGACTTGTTTGCCCGGATTAAGGGTGCCAAGTGGTTCACCAAGATAGACCTTCGTGGTGCGTACAACCTTGTGCGCATTAAGCAAGGTGATGAATGGAAAACCGCATTCAATACGCCCGAAGGTCATTTTGAGTACTTGGTGATGCCTTTTGGGCTCTCCAATGCGCCTTCAGTTTTTCAGTCCTTTATGCATGACATTTTCCGGAAGTATCTGGATAAATTTTTGATTGTTTATCTGGATGATATTTTGGTTTTTTCTGATAATTGGGATTCGCATGTGGAGCAGGTCAGGTTGGTCTTTAAAATTTTGCGTGAAAATTCTTTGTTTGTCAAGGGCTCAAAGTGTCTCTTTGGTGTACAGAAGGTTCCCTTTCTGGGGTTCATTTTTTCCCCTTCTGCTGTGGAGATGGACCCAGTCAAGGTCCGAGCTATTCTTGATTGGACTCAGCCCTCGTCAGTTAAGAGTCTTCAGAAGTTCTTGGGCTTCGCTAACTTCTACCGTCGTTTTATCGCTAATTTTTCTAGCATTGTGAAACCTTTGACGGATATGACCAAGAAGGGCTCCGATGTAGCTAACTGGGCTCCTGCTGCCGTGGAGGCTTTCCAGGAGTTGAAACGCCGGTTTACTTCGGCGCCTGTTTTGTGCCAGCCTGACGTCTCACTTCCCTTTCAGGTTGAGGTGGATGCTTCGGAGATTGGGGCAGGGGCCGTTTTGTCGCAGAGAGGCCCTGGTTGCTCTGTTATGAAACCTTGTGCCTTTTTCTCTAGGAAGTTTTCGCCTGCCGAGCGAAATTATGATGTGGGCAATCGGGAGTTGTTGGCCATGAAATGGGCATTTGAGGAGTGGCGTCATTGGCTCGAGGGTGCTAAGCATCGTGTGGTGGTCTTGACTGATCACAAAAATCTGATGTATCTCGAGTCTGCTAAACGCCTTAATCCGAGACAGGCCCGCTGGTCATTGTTTTTCTCCCGCTTTGATTTTGTTGTCTCGTATTTACCAGGTTCAAAGAATGTGAAGGCCGATGCTCTTTCTAGGAGCTTTGTGCCTGATGCTCCTGGAGTCGCTGATCCTGTTGGTATTCTTAAAGATGGAGTTATCTTGTCAGCTATTTCTCCGGATCTGCGACGTGTGTTGCAGAGATTTCAGGCTGATAGGCCTGAGTCTTGTCCACCTGACAGACTGTTTGTCCCGGATAAGTGGACCAGCAGAGTCATTTCCGAGGTTCATTCCTCGGTGTTGGCAGGTCACCCGGGAATTTTTGGCACCAGAGATCTGGTGGCCAGGTCCTTTTGGTGGCCTTCCTTGTCAAGGGATGTGCGGTCATTTGTGCAGTCCTGTGGGACTTGTGCTCGAGCTAAGCCTTGCTGTTCTCGTGCCAGCGGTTTGCTCTTGCCCTTGCCTGTCCCGAAGAGACCTTGGACACATATCTCCATGGATTTCATTTCTGATCTTCCGCTATCTCAGGGCATGTCCGTTATCTGGGTGATATGTGATCGCTTCTCCAAGATGGTCCATTTGGTTCCTTTGCCTAAGCTGCCTTCCTCTTCCGATCTTGTTCCTGTGTTTTTCCAGAACGTGGTTCGTTTGCACGGCATCCCTGAGAATATTGTGTCAGACAGAGGATCCCAGTTCGTTTCCAGGTTCTGGCGATCCTTTTGTGGTAGGATGGGCATTGATTTGTCGTTTTCGTCTGCTTTCCATCCTCAGACTAATGGACAGACGGAGCGAACCAATCAGACTTTGGAGGCTTATTTGAGGTGTTTTGTCTCTGCTGATCAGGACGATTGGGTGACATTCTTGCCGTTGGCTGAGTTTGCCCTTAATAATCGGGCTAGTTCCGCCACCTTGGTTTCGCCTTTTTTCTGCAACTCTGGTTTCCATCCTCGCTTTTCTTCGGGTCATGTGGAGCCTTCTGACTGTCCTGGGGTGGATTCTGTGGTGGATAGGTTGCAGCAGATCTGGAATCATGTGGTGGACAACTTGAAGTTGTCACAGGAGAAGGCTCAGCGCTTTGCCAACCGCCGCCGCGGTGTGGGTCCCTGACTACGCGTTGGGGATTTGGTATGGCTTTCTTCCCGCTTTGTTCCTATGAAGGTCTCCTCTCCCAAATTTAAACCTCGTTTTATTGGGCCTTACAAGATATTGGAAATCCTTAATCCTGTATCTTTCCGTCTGGATCTTCCTGTGTCGTTTGCTATTCACAATGTATTTCATAGGTCCTTGTTGCGGCGGTACATTGTGCCTGTAGTTCCTTCTGCTGAGCCTCCTGCTCCGGTGTTGGTTGAGGGCGAGTTGGAGTACATGGTGGAGAAGATCTTGGATTCTCGCCTCTCCAGGCGGAGGCTTCAGTACCTGGTCAAGTGGAAGGGCTATGGTCAGGAGGATAATTCCTGGGTGGTCGCCTCTGATGTTCATGCGGCCGATTTAGTTCGTGCCTTTCATGCCGCTCATCCTGATCGCCCTGGTGGTCGTGGTGAGGGTTCGGTGACCCCTCACTAAGGGGGGGGTACTGTTGTGAATTTGCTTTTTGCTCCCTCTAGTGGTTACTAGTTTTTTGACTCTGGTTTTTCTGTCATTCCTTTTATCCGCACCTGGGTCGTTAGTTAGGGGTGTTGCTATATAAGCTCCCTGGACCTTCAGTTCAATGCCTGGCAACGTAGTTATCAGAGCTAGTCTGCTGTGCTCTTGTCTACTGATCCTGGTTCCAGTTATATCAGCTAAGTCTGCCTTTTGCTTTTTGCTATTTGTTTTGGTTTTGTATTTTTGTCCAGCTTGTTCCTTATCTGTATCCTGACCTTTGCTGGAAGCTCTAGGGGGCTGGTGTTCTCCCCCCGGACCGTTAGACGGTTCGGGGGTTCTTGAATTTCCAGTGTGGATTTTGATAGGGTTTTTGTTGACCATATAAGTTACCTTTCTTTATTCTGCTATCAGTAAGCGGGCCTCTCTGTGCTAAACCTGGTTCATTTCTGTGTTTGTCATTTCCTCTTACCTCACCGTCATTATTTGTGGGGGGCTTCTATCCAGCTTTGGGGTCCCCTTCTCTGGAGGCAAGAAAGGTCTTTGTTTTCCTCTACTAGGGGTAGCTAGATTCTCCGGCTGGCGCGTGTCATCTAGAATCAACGTAGGAATGATCCCCGGCTACTTCTAGTGTTGGCGTTAGGAGTAGATATATGGTCAACCCAGTTACCACTGCCCTATGAGCTGGATTTTTTGTACTCTGCAGACTTCCACGTTCCTCTGAGACCCTCGCCATTGGGGTCATAACAGCGATGCTCCTTTGGTGTCAATTGCTTCTTCTACTCCTTCTGAAGTTCCTGAATTTTTGTCGGATTACCAGGATGTATTTGATGAGCCCAAATCCAGTGCCCTACCTCCTCATAGGGATTGTGATTGTGCTATAAATTTGATTCCTGGTAGTAAGTTCCCTAAGGGTCGACTTTTTAATTTATCTGTACCAGAACATGCCGCTATGCGGAGTTATATAAAGGAGTCTTTGGAGAAAGGGCATATTCGTCTGTCCTCGTCACCTTTGGGTGCAGGGTTCTTTTTTGTGGCCAGGAAGGATGGTTCTTTGAGACCCTGTATAGATTATCGCCTTCTAAATAAAATCACGGTCAAATTTCAGTACCCTTTGCCTCTGCTGTCCGATCTGTTTGCTCGGATTAAGGGGGCTAGTAGGTTCACCAAGATAGATCTTCGAGGAGCTTATAATCTTGTGCGTATTAAACAGGGCGATGAATGGAAAACAGCATTTAATATGCCCGAAGGCCATTTTGAGTACTTTGTGATGCCTTTTGGGCTTTCTAATGCCCCTTCCATGTTTCAGTCCTTCATGCACGACATCTTCCGAGAGTATCTGGATAGATTTATGATTGTGTACCTGGATGATATTTTGGTCTTTTCTGATGATTGGGAATCTCATGTGAAGCAGGTCAGGATGGTATTTCAGGTCCTGCGTGCCAATGCCTTGTTTGTGAAGGGCTCTAAATGTCTCTTCGGAGTCCAGAAGGTTTCCTTTTTGGGTTTTATTTTTTCCCCTTCTACTATCGAGATGGATCCAGTTAAAGTCCAGGCCATTTATGACTGGACTCAACCTACATCGGTGAAGAGTCTTCAGAAGTTCTTGGGCTTTGCTAATTTTTACCGTCGCTTCATCACTAATTTTTCTAGTGTGGTTAAGCCTTTGACGGATCTGACCAAAAAGGGTGATGATGTGACGAATTGGTCTTCTGCGGCCGTTGAGGCCTTTCAGGAGCTGAAACGTCGGTTTTCTTCGGCTCCTGTCTTGCGTCAGCCGGATGTTTCTCTTCCTTTTCAGGTCGAGGTTGATGCTTCTGAGATTGGAGCAGGGGCTGTCTTGTCGCAGAGAAGCTCTGATGGCTCTGTGATGAGGCCATGTGCTTTCTTTTCTAGAAAGTTTTCGCCTGCTGAGCGGAATTATGATGTTGGTAATTGGGAGTTGTTGGCAATGAAGTGGGCATTCGAGGAGTTGCGACATTGGCTTGAGGGAGCCAAACATCGCGTGGTGGTCTTCACGGATCACAAGAATTTGATTTATCTCGAGTCTGCCAAGCGGTTAAATCCTAGACAAGCTCGATGGTCGCTGTTTTTCTCCCGTTTCGATTTTGTGGTTTCGTACCTTCCGGGCTCGAAGAATGTGAAGGCTGATGCCCTTTCTAGGAGTTTTGTGCCTGACTCTCTGGGAGTTTCTGAACCGGCTGGTATCCTCAGAGAGGGGGTGATTTTGTCTGCCATCTCTCCTGATTTGCGGCGGGTGCTGCAGGAATTTCAGGCCGATAGACCTGACCGTTGTCCACCGGAGAGACTGTTTGTCCCGGATAGATGGACCAGTAGAGTTATTTCCGAGGTTCATTCTTCAGTGTTGGCGGGTCATCCTGGGATTTTTGGTACCAGGGATTTGGTGGATAGGTCCTTTTGGTGGCCTTCCTTGTCGCGGGATATGCGTTCCTTTGTGCAGTCCTGTGGGATTTGTGCTCGGGCCAAGCCTTGCTGTTCTCGTGCCAGTGGATTGCTTTTGCCCTTGCCTGTCCCAAGGAGGCCCTGGACGCATATTTCCATGGATTTTATTTCGGATCTTCCAGTCTCTCAGAGGATGTCTGTCATCTGGGTGGTTTGTGATCCTTTTTCTAAGATGGTCCATTTGGTGCCCTTGCCTAAGTTGCCTTCCTCCTCTGATTTGGTTCCGCTGTTTTTTCAGAATGTGGTTCGTTTGCATGGTATTCCGGAGAACATTGTGTATGACAGAGGGTCCCAGTTTGTGTCCAGATTTTGGCGGTCCTTTTGTGCTAAGATGGGCATTGATTTGTCTTTTTCTTCGGCCTTCCATCCTCAGACGAATGGCCAAACCGAACGAACTAATCAGACCTTGGAAACTTATCTGAGATGTTTTGTTTCTGCTGATCAGGATGATTGGGTGACTTTTTTGCCATTGGCTGAATTCGCCCTCAATAATCGGGCTAGTTCTGCTACTTTGGTTTCACCTTTTTTTGTAATTCTGGTTTTCATCCTCGTTTTTCCTCAGGTCAGGTTGAGCCTTCTGACTGTCCTGGGGTGGATTCTGTGGTGGATAGGTTGCAGCAGATTTGGAACCACATAGTGGACAATTTGACGTTGTCACAGGAGAAGGCTTAGCGCTTTGCTAACCGCCGTCGCTGTGTGGGTCCCCGACTTCGTGTGGGGGATTTGGTATGGTTGTCTTCTCGTTATGTTCCTATGAAGGTTTCCTCTCCTAAGTTCAAGCCTCATTTCATCAGTCCTTATAAGATTTCAGAAATCCTCAATCCTGTGTCATTTCGTTTGGACCTCCCAGCATCTTTTACCATTCATAATGTGTTCCATAGGTCATTGTTGCGGAGGTATGTGGTGCCGGTAGTTCCTTCTGTTGATCCTCCTGCTCCGGTGTTGGTCGAGGGAGAATTGGAGTATGTGGTGGAGAAGATCTTGGATTCTCGTATTTCGAGATGGAAGCTTCAGTACTTGGTTAAATGGAAGGGCTATGGTCAGGAGGATAATTCCTGGGTTGTTGCCTCTGATGTCCATGCTGCCGATTTGGTTCGTGCCTTTCATTTGGCTCGTCCTGATCGGCCTGGGGGCTCTGGTGAGGGTTCGGTGACCCCTCCTCAAGGGGGGGGTACTGTTGTGAATTCCATTCTCGGGCTCCCTCCTGTGGTCATGAGTGGTACTTTGTTGAGTTCTGTTCATGGGCTCCCTCTGGTGGCTTTGAGTGATACGGCTGGTCTGTAGCTGGGCTCCAGCTGCCTCGTTTTCTGCTATGCTGCTGCCTATTTAACTCCACCTGGACCTTTGCTTGTTGCCTGCTGTCGTTGTATTCAGTATTGGTTCAGATCTCTCTGGGACTTCACTTGTGACCTGTCTCCTCTAGGAGAAGCTAAGTTCATGCTAGTTCAATTTTGCTTATTGCTTTTTGAAAATGTTTCTCAGTATATGATGATTTCAGTCCAGCTTGCTTATATGCTATTTTCATGCTAGCTGGAGCTCTGGGGTGCAGAGTTGCGCCCCTCACATCGTGAGTCGGTGTGGGGGTCTTTTGTATTCTCTGCGTGGATTTTTTTTGTAGCATTTTATACTGACCGCACAGATCCCTTGCTATCTTCTGACTAGTTATTAGCGGGCCTCATTTGCTAAAACCTGTTTTCATTTCTATGTTTGTGTTTTCCCCTTAACTCACCGTTATTATTTGTGGGGGGCTGTCTATACTTTGGGGAAATTTCTCTGAGGCAAGTGAGGCTTTGTTTCTCTCTAGGGGAAGCTAGTTCTCAGGCTGTGAAGAGGCGTCTAGGCAGAGTCAGGAACGCTCCACGGCTGCCTATAGTGTGTGTTGATAGGATCAGGGTTGCGGTCAGTAAAGTTCCCACATTCCCAGAGCTTGTCCTTTATTTCTGGTTTACCTATCAGGTCATTTCATGTGTTCCTAACCACCAGGATCATTACAGGGTGCCTTCCTTTCCGAGCCTTGCCGTGCGCCCAAACAGTAGTTTACCCCCACATATGAGGTATCAGCGTACTCAGGAGAAATTGCCCAACAAATGTTAGGATCCATTTTATCCTGTTGCCCATGTGAAAATGAAAAAATTGAGGCTAAAAGAATTTTTTTGTGAAAAAAAAGTACTTTTTCATTTTTACGGATCAATTTGTGAAGCAACTGAGGGTTTAAAGTACTCACTATTAGTGTTGAGCATTCCGATGCTGCAAGTATCGGGTATCGGCCGATACTTGCTGTATCGGAATTCCGATACCGGGATTCCGATACTCTTGTGGTATCGGATATCGGGTATCGCAACAACATTAATGTTAAAATGTGTAAAAGAGAGAATTAAAATAAAAAATATCGCTATACTCACCTGTCCGACGCAGCCGGGACTTCAGCGAGGGAACCGGCAGCGTTGTTTGTTTAAAATTTGCGCTATTACTTGGTTACGTGAATTCCCGGCTTGTGATTGGTCAGGTCGGCCATGTTGCCGGGACGCGGACCAATCACAGCAAGCCGTGACGAAATTACGTCACGGCTTGCTGTGATTGGTCCACGTCCCGGCAATATGGCCGCCCTGACCAATCACAAGCCGTGACGTCACGGGAGGCTGGACACGTGCCCATTTTAAAATGAGCGCGTCCAGCCTCCCGGCTTGTGATTGGTTGACCGCGGCGCAACCAATCACAAGCCGTGACGTCACGGGAGGCTGGACACGCGCCCATTTTAAAATGAGCGCGTCCAGCCTCCCTGCTTGTGATTGGTTGACCGCGGCGCAACCAATCACAAGCCGTGACGTCACGGGAGGCTGGACACGCGCCCATTTTAAAATGAGCGCGTCCAGCCTCCCGGCTTGTGATTGGTTGACCGCGGCGCAACCAATCACAAGCCGTGACGTCACGGGAGGCTGGACACGCGCCCATTTTAAAATGAGCGCGTCCAGCCTCCCTGCTTGTGATTGGTTGACCACAGCGCAACCAATCACAAGCCGTGACGTCACGGGAGGCTGGACACGCGCCCATTTTAAAATGAGCGCGTCCAGCCTCCCGGCTTGTGATTGGTTGACCGCGGCGCAACCAATCACAAGCCGTGACGTCACGGGAGGCTGGACACGCGCCCATTTTAAAATGAGCGCGTGTCCAGCCTCCCGTGACGTCACGGCTTGTGATTGGTCAGGGCGGCCATATTGCCGGGCGCGGACCAATCACAGCAAGCCGTGACGTAATTTCGTCACGGCTTGCTGTGATTGGTCCGCGTCCCGGCAACATGGCCGACCTGACCAATCACAAGCCGGGAATTCACGTAACCAAGTAATAGCGCGAATTTTAAACAAACAACGCTGCCGGTTCCCTCGCTGAAGTCCCGGCTGCGTCGGACAGGTGAGTATAGCGATATTTTTTATTTTAATTCTTTCTTTTACACATTTATATGGTTCCCAGGGCCTGAAGGAGAGTTTCCTCTCCTTCAGACCCTGGGAACCATCAGGAATACCGTCCGATACATGAGTCCCATTGACTTGTATTGGTATCGGGTATCGGTATCGGATTGGATCCGATATTTTGCCGGTATCGGCCGATACTTTCCGATACCGATACTTTCAAGTATCGGACGGTATCGCTCAACACTACTCACTATGCATCTAGATAAGTTCCTTGGAGGGTCTAGTTTCCAAAATGGGGTCACTTGTGGGGGAGCTCCAATGTTTAGGCACACAGGGGCTCTCCAAACGCGACATGGTGTCCGCTAACGATGGAGATAATTTTTCATTCAAAAAGTCAAGTGGCGCTCCTTCCCTTCCGAGCCTTACCATGTGCCCAAACAGTGGTTTACCCCCACATGTGAGGTATCGGTGTACTCAGGAGAAATTGCCCAACAAATTTTAGGATCCATTTTATCCTGTTGCCCATGTGAAAATGAAAAAATTGAGGCTAAAATCATTTTTTTGTGAAAAAAAAGTACTTTTTCATTTTTACGGATCAATTTGTGAAGCACCTGGGAGTTTAAAGTGCTCACTATGCATCTAGATAAGTTCCTTGGGGCGTTTAGTTTCCAAAATGGGGTCACTTGTGGGGGAGCTCCAATGTTTAGGCACACGGGGGCTCTCCGAACGCGACATGGTGTCCGCTAAAGATTAGAGCCAATTTTTCATTCAAAAAGTCAAATGGCGCTCCTTCCCTTCCGAGCCCTGCCGTGCGCCCAAACAGTGGTTTACCCCCACATATGAGGTATCAGTGTACTCAGGACAAATTGATCAACAACTATCGTGGTCCAGTTTCTCCTTTTACCCTTGGAAAAATAAAAAAATTGTTGCTAAAATATCATTTTTGTGACTAAAAAGTTAAATGTTAATTTTTTCCTTCCATGTTGCTTCTGCTGCTGTGAAACACCTGAAGGCTTAATAAACTTCGTGAATGTGGTTTTGAGCACCTTCAGGGGTGCAGTTTTTAGAATTGTGTCACTTTTGGGTATTTTCAGCCATATAGAACCCTCAAACTGACTTCAGATGTGAGGTGGTCCCTAACAAAAATGGTTTTGTAAATTTTGTTGTAAAAATGAGAAATCACTGGTCAAATTTTAACCCTTATAACTTCCTAGCAAAAAAAAATGTTGTTTCCAAAATTGTGCTGATGTAAAGTAGACATGTGGGAAATGTTATTTATTAACTATTTTGTGTCACATAACTCTCTGGTTTAACAGAATAAAAATAAAAAATGTGAAAATTGCAAAATTTTCAAAATCTTCGCCAAATTTCCATTTTTTTCACAAATAAATGCAGAAATTATCAACCTAAATTTACCACTATCATGAAGCCTAATATGTCACGAAAAAATCATCTCAGAATCGCTAGGATCCTTTGAAGCGTTCCTGAGTTATTACATCATAAAGGGACACTGGTCAGAATTGCAAAAAATGGTCAGGTCATTAAGGTCAAAATAGGCTGGGTCATGAAGGGGTTTAACATTAAAATAAAATTTGGGGACATTTATAGACAGTTGCTAATCTATAATTTAGCACTTTTGATTCCATTGGTGTTGGACCTTCAGTTCTGGTTGCACTTGTGGGTCACACGACATGTACTACTCTTACACATCCCCTTAACCAATGTATCCTTCCATACCTTTCTTTTTGGCTCCATGGATCTTGAGATAAGTGGCTCCATGTGACCAGCTTTGAAAAAAACAAATTCAGAGTAACACAAAAGGTTTTTTTATTATTTTTAACAGCTGGTCATCTTGTGTCACTTATCTTCAGCAAGGAGGAAAGATAAAGAAAGACATATCTATATATTACCTGCTGCTTACCATTTTAAATGCATTCCTTTTTCGAAATATCCGTTTTGTTCTGCTCCTCGGCCTCCCTTTGGGCTTTCAAACATGCTTGTGTACTGTACATACTACATAAATTACATGACTGCACTTTTATTATTATGTGTACCTCATCGCGGCTTTGTATTCACCTCTTTGTTGCCTCGGCAGGAAAGCACAGTCAACGCAGCTGTTTCTACTACCAACCACTATAAAAGTAAGCCACTGGACATATTTTTTTAATTACTCCTGCCTACATGAAATATATATTGTGCCATAAAACACTTATTTGCCAGATAGGCCAACAGTAATGCAAGCCCTCTGGTAGAGTCAAGAACTGGAGAATACGCGCTCACTAGACAAAATGCATTTATATACAGCTGTGCTGAGGTGTTCCCCAGTCGGTATGTCTAGCAGATGGAAGACTATGTGTTTCTGCACTGCAAATCAGGCCGATGATAAGGGGACACATCTTCAGTCTGTATCCCTGCGTCTTACTGCATCAGACTGCTCACTGCACTGTTAATGTTGCAAAACTCCTTTGGAATTAATATGATTGTTAGAGAACCATATATTCCGCTGTCACATCATGGATGATGGAGTAAAGGCTCAATATGGGAATCGACTAAGAGTAAAATACAGAAGCAATAAATATATACAAATAACATGCATCTGAGTCCTCTAACATAAAGTCATGTCAGTTCGAAAGTACTGGCAAATGTATTCATGGCTTCTTACCCTCAATAAATCTTTTCAGAGCGTGGCAAGACTGGCTGGTCGCTGGGAGGAATTAGACTACACTCTGGGGTTCCCAGATTTACTGCTGAACGCTTGTCAGTTCCAGACTTGACTTCACAAAGACAAGTTCTTAGCAAACACTGTGGAAACCAGAAAGCGTGCCCTACGAGGCTTTGAATGGCATGAAAGTATTCCATGTTAGATGATGCAGTCCACCGAGCAACGGCTAGTTTTCTAACAAATAAGAAATCACTAGAAAAAAAAAATCTTTTATTTCCCAAATATAGAATGTTGGAAGATCAATCATCAAAGGAAAGTATTGAATATAAAGTGGAGGACTTTTAGAAGGCAACTATTCATACAAAGACATGACTGAATTCAGAAATTATATACTATGTGGTTCATTATACCCTACATAAGTAAAAAGCATATCGTAATCCTATTTATCTTACCAACTATTCCATACATCAGATGCTATTTTATATTATTTCTTTAAGTGCGGTGGATGATTGGGCACATATTGTTTGGTTCTTTTAGAAAATGACCTTGAAAAAAGCTACCTCACCATGCAACATCTCTCCCCTTCGTATTTCTCTCTGTACAGATGACCGCACAAAATTGTTCAGTGACATTCTAAAGAAAGGTATGGTATTTTCAAAGATGATGAACAATCTATATAATATGGATACATAAGGTCCTGCAATGCCTGCACATGAGAAAAGACTCGAATCAGAAAAACTATAATTACTAATATTATTCTACCTACTACATATTGGGATAGGATCTTGGAGATGGGAATGCACCTTTAACTTTTGATGATATTTCCACTCTAATTATTTAATCTTTGCCAAAAAGGACATAATAAAACATCTAGATAGGAAGGTACATGTATACAGAGCAAAATGTGTCAACAGGCTGCAGTATGCATATGGCATCTACAGTTGTCAAATTGGACCTGTAAAACAAGTGTGAAAAAACAGACTTGAGCAAGACATGGTTTAATTTATTTTTGATTTTTTCAATGTATATAAGTCTCCTCACTCTGACATGCTAGGCCTGACTTGTCACTCTGGACAAGGAGAAATGCACCCCTTAGATCCCAGTCTTAAGCCTCTCACTTAGACAAATCAGATCTCATACTTTGCCCTGACGAAGGGCAATATCCCAAAACACTGTGCCTGTAAATTGAAATTCTGATTTGGCTTTTAACCATGTCATGTGACAAGGCTCGTTAAGGGGTCGATATTGACTTTTAGGATTGCTACTTCCAATAAGTGGCAATATAATTCTTGTACTTTTCCTCTCTGAAGAGGCAATTTTCATATTGACATTCTCAACAAAATTCAACCACCTTTCCAAAAAATGATGTACGGTAATTTGAAATGCTAGGTGGTTACATGTCAGCCAGCTCTTGCAGAACAGTACTGTATTAATGTGCAGTATACAGTTGTAAATTTTGTCTAATAAAACATTTGTAAAAAAAAATGTTTGCAACACACTTTAGGAGGTAAACAGTCACAGTTAAGTTTTAGGATTTTTTGGAACTTTTCTTTTGTATTTTAAACAATTATTGAAATTATCCTATCTCTATTACTGAGCTGTTAGCGCTAACAAACTCTTACTATCCTATAGTCACCAAAAATGGCTATGGCCTTCTATATACATAGGCTAAAATAGTCCCTAATGATTGGCTGTGCTATTCTATGTGATATAATAGCTTCAGGGCATTATGGAGAAGCACAAGTGGTTGTGCCTGAGGTTATGCCAGCCATTTTTTGACTCATGCAATCTTTTCCAATACATAAAAAGGTGGCAGGCATTTTTTTGGTGATCTGCACTAATCATATCGCAAATCGTTTGAATCAATTCGATTATCTGTAGATGTAAAGGTACCTTCACACGAAACGACTTTACAATGAGAACGACAACGATCCGTGACGTTGCAGCATCCTGGATAGCGATATCGTTGTGTTTGACACGCAGCAGCGATCTGGATCCTGCTGTGATATCGCTGGTCGTTGAATAAAGTTCAGAACTTTATTTGGTCGTCAGACCGGCGTGTATCGTCAGGTTTGACACCAAAAGCAACGATACCAGCGATGTTTTACGCTGGTAACCAGGGTAAATATCGGGTTACTAAGCGCAGGGCCGCACTTAGTAACCCGATGTTTACCCTGGTTACCATCGTAAAAGTAAAAATAACAAACAGTACATACTCACATGTGCGTCCCCTGCCTTCCGCTTCCTGCTCTGACTGAGCGCCGGCCCTAAAGTGAAAGTAAAAGCACAGCGGTGACGTCACCGCTCTGCTGTTAGGGCCGGCGCTCACATAGTACAGGAAGCGGACGCCGGGGGACGCGCAGGTGAGTATGTAGTGTTTGTTATTTTTACTTTTACGATGGTAACCAGGGTAAACATCGGGTTACTAAGCGCGGACCTGTGCTTAGCAACCCGATGTTTACCCTGCTTACCCGGGGACCTCGGCATCGTTGGTCGCTGGAGAGCGGTCTGTGTGACAGCTCTCCAGCGACCAAACAGCGACGCTGCAGCGATCGGCATCGTTGTCGCTATCGCTGCAGCGTCGCTTCGTGTGAAGGTACCTTAAGATATAGACAAATTAACATATACAAATTATAAATTTAGTGGCAGCTGGGTTGTCGCAAGTATTAAACTTTTGACTGCTTGGGAAATAAGCACTATCAGATTATTAACAGTACATGTTCTGAAGAATCAATTAACCTTGGCGGGTCATCTGATCAGAGCATGTTTATGGGATAAGATGGATAATAGCTATATTTAAAGGGGTTGTCCAGTCTAAAATGAATAGTCTGCAGTCACTCTGTATGACTGCAGACTTTTGAATCAACTTTAGCTCATGGGCTGTGTGCTGCAAGGATTCGCCAGTCTTTGAGCCCGAAACGACATTGATGTATGTGATATACATACTCACGGGCAGAAGTCATCTAGTTATGGAAAATGCTTAGTAAAGCATTTCGGCAATTAAACAAACTGTTCGTACTTCATGTAGAATTACATATTTTCAGTATATCAACTCATTTTCTAGCCACAAGTAGGTGCTGATTTGGTCTAAATGGCTGGCTTTTAACCAATAAAACAGGTAGCATGGGACTGAAGGTATCATTGATTTTCTTTAAGCTCGCTGACACCTTACCAAATACACTCAGCTTTACTTCATTTTGAGCTTAGTAATAGGTTGTTCTCAAAACTACATTCATCGGATAAATTAGATATTTCCCAATTTGAAAGCTAAAAATAAAATAGACAGGTTGTTGAGCAGCTGCGAGGGAACTGTGACTTCCTGGTTGTTTTTTAGAGGATTAGCCTTCTGAAAGGAGACTAACATGAAAAGTAGTGTTTTATTAAAAAGAATCATAAAAGCACTATTTGAGTTTAAGGGAAGGTGTTAATAGGGAGTTTATACATTTTCACTTTATGCTCCTATAACCGCAAAAATGTAGTTTTTGGAAAGCACTACAGATCTTAAAGCCTGTTTCCATTGCGAATGTCAAAGCAAGAATCATGCAGAGTAAATAGAATGAACACAAATATCACTGTTCTTGCTTGGAAAATAGAGCTTATCGACGCAATATGCCCAGGGTGTTATCTGATTTGCTCCAATTTTATGGACAGCACTATATAATGCTGGAAGTTTTGACTCAATGTGAGAGGCCCTGATATGTAAGTTCTCATAGCAGGAATCAGAAGATGTGACTAATATTGGATGGGTGACAGTGAGGAGTGTAGGGGCCAGAGAAATGAGCGGTGAGGTGACTATAAGGATTTCTTTTATTTTTTCCTGTATTACATTTATTATACTGTGAGGTCTGTAGAGACTTCAAGACATCATAAGGGATATTAACTTTGCAGAGACCAAGATCACAGTAAATCATATTTTATGGGAAAATAAAAATTTTGCCTGATCGGCTTATCATTAATCAACAACAAACCAAAGTAAAAAATCAGCGAGATCCATCAAAACCACATGGTCAGAGCAACCACATTCCCAATTATAAACAGGAAAGGTATGACATACTACAGTATATTCTTCTTTATAAACATGCAAATGTGCATGAATACATACTCAAACATCTTGAGGTCATGACCAATATCATTAATCCACTATGGGACTCAGAGGGTTGCAATCCCCCACTGAGAAGCAGCAGAGAGCGGTTCGGTGGTAAGTTGCTAATAAGGTATAATCTGCATGTGTTTGCACAATGCACCCTCTGCAGACAATGACAGAGGTCAAAAAGAACCGCTGGAGAGGGGCACCCCCTGAGGAAGCAAACTTGTGTGTTTGTGAAGCGTACGTCAGGGTTGACCGGTGCTCCCGTGCTGCTACTACAATGGGTAAATGTTAGTTTGATATTATTGCGATATTGCATTCATGCATCTTGCATCAGTGCCCCCTCCAGGGGTTCTTTTTGACAGCTGTCATTGTCTGCAGAGGGTGCATTGTGCAAACACATGCAGCTTATACCTTATTAGCAACTTACCACCGAACTGCTCTCTGCTGCTTCTCAGTGGGGGATTGCAACCCTCTGAGTCCCATAGTGGACTAATGATAAAGCAGTCAGCGACTGTTTGTGTGGCTTGTTTACCCTTGTCCTTTTACGTTTGTGTCTGCACTGGTCTCTATCACATCTGGGTGATGGTCATTTTTTCTCCTCATCATTCAACATCTATTATGTAATTACTCCTAACAGGTTCTGATCTCATATGTGTCTTGTTTATATTATAATAAAGTTGTACCTTTTAGTAGTGGACTGTTTCTCCTCCTTTTTTTCTCATATCTATTTCAAGTCTAAACAACACTTAAAATTCATGGGGATATTTAGCACAGTGTTGTTATATGTTTAAAATGCAATATTGGAGATTTTTTATATATACTCGAGTATAAGCCAACCCGAATATAAGCCGAGGCACCTAATTTTGCCACGGTAAACTGGTTAAGCTTATTGACTCGAGTTTAAGCCAGGTATGCATTGTCCCCTCATCCCTGTCCTGGTATGTGTCTTCCCCGTTTTGTCCTGGTATGATAAAATGTATTGGGAAGATAGTGTATATTAATTTTCCTCACATCAAAGGAAGGTGTAGAAAGGTAGTGAGGAACAAAGGGAACATAAAAGAATTTGAGTATATGGCTTGCGTCTATTCAT
The DNA here is from genome assembly GCF_051348905.1 of Ranitomeya variabilis. Classification (NCBI taxonomy): domain Eukaryota; kingdom Metazoa; phylum Chordata; class Amphibia; order Anura; family Dendrobatidae; genus Ranitomeya; species Ranitomeya variabilis. Next base: position 982,464,364 of record NC_135233.1, on the reverse strand, counting down.
TGGCAAAGTGTGGAACAAACAAAGGGAACATGGAAGAATTTGTACCGTTGGCTTATACTGTATCTATGTACTGACAAAATGTTTCAAAGTGTCCTTAGAACAGAAGTAATATGTGATATAGCTTTAAAAGTCAACATGTTTTCTAAATTCAGTATTTGAAGCCAAAAGAATAGGAATTAGTTTATGAGCGCAAGTTCATTATTATTCTCAAGTTTCTTGGTCTTTAACTTTGCAGAAACCACACACTATAATGCACTTGAAATTTGCAACCGTACCATAATCTACCATTTTAATACACCCAAGTTGTGAAGGGAAATATTGAAGTGATGCCAAAGACTTTACCCAAAAAAGAGAAAAATACAAACATTTTATGATAGCATTATAAATTATATCCATAAATTCCAGCTCCCTAATGGAACGTTGGGTTTTCATCTAAAATAAAGCAAACTGTTTTAGCAAAGGTTATTTGAACTCTCATCTGTTCTCACATGGTAAACCAGAGTTCTTAAACTCCAGTCAATAAAATATAAGTTGCACCTTCTCTTATTCTTTAAAGGAGCAGGAACACTTACTGAGCAATAGGCACATTAACACAGTTTTCAAAGTTCAAGTCTAATGTGACAGATTAAATACAACATTACAAAACACACAGAAGTAATGAGGATCACAAAGATAAACATTGTACAGAGAGAATCTGTCCTTAGAAAATTGCACATTGTCAAAATTTTGTTTTAATGTGCAATTTTCATGCAGACTATTGAGCACAAACAATGGGTCAAAGCAGGCTACAGTCTATAAAGTAGCAGAGTTCACCGAAATCAGAAGCACATTTTGGAGATTGGTGGATTTCTTGGTGCTGTGCTTGGTTTATTCTGGCTTACTGAAAGTTTTTAGATTTACTTATTGCTGTCTGCAGTATCTGAAACTTGATAATTGTGGATTCTCTATTGAGACTGGATTTTTGGTCCCTACTGTCCTTTTCTACTTGTAATTGGTTGGTACTATCTTAAACGTACAGATCACAATATATTTAGTATGATATTCCTATATTAGGCTAATGTGTGATACATCACATTAGGTAGCTATTTTGCTTTTCCCCTCCTTTATGTGTAGGTTTTCCCTTTTTATGTTGTTTTACTACTGTATATGTTGAATGTCTATATAAATAAACACTTTATGGACAAAACAATTAAGAGTATAAATACTTACTGAATTCATGTTGTTGATGTGTTAATAAATTGGTTGTTGTCTTTGTAAGAAGTCAATTTATTAACTTTTTTCTCCTAAAAAATCTATAATTAATAGGGATGAGTGAACGTGCTTGGTGATACCTAGATATCACTCGAGTACCTGTGTGCTCGGATGTGCTCGCTACTTGGCCAGCATTGGGTGGTGCTCAATTTCAAACTGGAATCCCCGCCCCACATTTCTTGCGCCTCTTACACAGCCAATAAGCATGGGGGGATTGCCTGCGCATCACTGTAATGCCGTAGCCATCTTGGTAGTGGCATTACTGTGATTGGCTGACCATGTGTTATCATCAGGGGTTATAAAAGAACGGGCGCCACCAGGCTCGGCACACTGGCTCCATTGCACAGCTCTGTGACAGTTCATATTGGAGGGAGAGAGTGCTTGTCCGGGCATGTGTATGTGCACAGTACAATGAATCAGAGTCCTGTAGTGTTGATACTGGTGTTGAAGTTGAACATTGCTGCTTGTATAGCATACATCTTCCATTTAGTCTAGGGAGGAAAAGATAGTTGCAAGAGCAGCGAAAATGGCAGAATACAGTCTGTAGACAGGGATTAGGACTGTACAGTCCCTTGCAATATATGTAGCTGCAGCATTTATCTATTTTTTTTGGTTTGAAAATTTTTTAATATATTTAGAGATGGGCGAACCCAAACAGAAAAATGTGGGGTCCGTGCCGAATACCTAGGGCAGGAAGTCTGTGTTATTGTTTGGGTTCGGCACCCCGAACATCGTGTGTTTCCCACGCTGTCATCTGCATGACATCATGAGAAATATACAGTAGCTCTGAATGGTTGTAAGATCATTACTGTTCAGAGACACCTGCATAAATATGACCTTCATGGAAGAGTCATCAAAAGAACATTTCTCCTGCGTCCTCACTATAAAATCCAGCCTCATAATTATGCACAAAAAATCTAAACAAGCCTGATACATTTTAGAAACAAGTCCTGTAAATCAATGAGGTTAAAATAGAAGTCTCTGGCCTCAATGATCAAAGGTATGTGTGGAGAAAAAAGGGCACGGAATTTCAGGAATAGAATATCTTGCCAACCATTAAGCATGGCGGGGGATCAATCATGCTTTGGGCTTGTGTGCAGCCAATGGCACGGGAACATTTCACAGGTAGAGGGAAGAATGGATTCAATTAAATTTTAACAAATTGTTGATGCCAATATAAAAACATCTATACAAAAAAGCTGAAGTTGAGATGAGCATGGCTTCTACAAATGGATAATGATCCAAAACACACGTCAGAATCCACAACAGACTCGATGAATATCCCTCAAACAAGAATTGAAAGACTCTTGTCTGGCTACAAAAAGTGTTTACAAGCTGTGATACTTTCAAAAGAGGATGCTACAATGTACTTACCATGCAGGGTGCCCAAACCTTTTTGCCTAAAATGTCTCGTCATGCCACTGTATGCACATGCCATTTTTTGTTATCTGATCCTATAAATTTAATTTATGGCTATATTTTTCTCACTGCACTTCACCAACTTAGACTATTTAGTGCTGATGTATCAGACACAAATCACATTAAAAATATTTAAACACAAGTTGTGATATAACAAAATAGGAAAAAAAAAGCTAAGGGGTGAATACTTTCGCAAGCCACACTATAGTGTATGTGGTTAACATAGTCCTGCTTGAATTCTTTTTTTTTCTGTACTGTAGATTTCGTAACCTAGTTTTATAAAGGGGATATTTATTGTTATTAAATAAGCACAAGATTTTACTTAGGTTTGCTGTTGGGTATAAAGTATAAAATTGTATGTATCAGTGTTTGCTGGGAAGCCGCATCGATTAACATGCATAGGTCATCATGTCCAGGGGGATCCCACGCTTTCTATGTGTCAAAAAAGAAATTTCTTTTGTTCACTAGGGAGAAGTGCAATGTATTGAAAAGGTCTCCTGGTATTAGGTTTAGTGCACGAGTTTTCCAAGAAAAACAAGTATGACATCTGTTGTTATGTTAACGGAAGAAATATAGTAAATGATCATCTTAGTATTCTTCACCTTTCCCATCAAATCTTGCCGTAATAAATGAGGTTATACCTGATGTTATCCATTGTGAGCACTCAGTATAATCATCCTCTTTATAAAGTTGAATGGTTGCTTATTATTTGCCTGCTTTCAGATTTAAGTCTATCTCATCTGTTCACTGTCTGTCAATCTTTATTGGACGTTCTCGGAGGAAATTAGCACATCTTTCGCAGAAATTTAAAACACATGTCCTGCGCTGCTGATCCTTTATTAGTTTTGGATGCAGAAGAATCATAATATAATCTAAATGTAATACATCCTGAGAATTTGTGCTACATCATCACTGGACCCTCTGGATAGAGTGAGAAGTGAGAAAAGAAAGTTTTATGAAGCATGAAAACCCTGATACTAAAGGAGCCAAAAACAATTGAATACGGTTCAGTACTCATGCAGACTATGTCTTTACGTTGAAAACTAAATATTACATGGAAGCTTTATAATCTGAGATTTAATTATCTTTTTTTTAAAAGGCCTTATCTCTAAACTAAAGTAGATTTACATCATCTTAGGTTTTGCCCAGGAGGAGACACAATGTGTTGATTCCACCTCCCACACTGATAGTACTTTTCTTAGTACTTTTCTTACCTCCCTAAATGTTACATTAGCTTGAATGGATTGGAGAGTACCTCTCACTGTTAAAACAGTTTTCATCACCCTTTTCTTTCTTGTAAAATTTACGAATAATCACTTGACAGTGCTTAAGAGTGCAGCATACTTACCTCCTATTGTTCTTCATGATGGGCGGTGTACTCAGTGTCCAGCAAATATCTGGGAACATCCCTCTGGAAGGGTAGTGCTTTCTTCTCTTCTAAGTTACTACTTTTGGTCATCCAGCAGACCAGAAGTAGAATGGGTTTAGTGGTCAATGTGGCATACCATGACCTTTTCAAATTCCTACATGATTCCTTTCTAGTGCCTATCCTTGTATTGCTATATTACCATGGGGCTTTTATTAATGGATTTATATATTCCTGATTCAGCTTTGTTTGTAATTTATTTTCCTTAGGGTACCGTCACACAGTGCAATTTTGATCGCTACGACGGTACAATTCGTGACGTTCTAGCGATATCGTTACGATATCGCAGTGTCTGACACGCAGCAGCGATCAGGGATCCTGCTGAGAATCGTACGTCGTAGCAGATCGTTTGGAACTTTCTTTCGTCGCTTGATCACCCGCTGACATCGCTGGATCGTTGTGTGTGACAGCGATCCAGCGATGCGTTCGCTGGTAACCAGGGTAAACATCGGGTAACTAAGCGCAGGGCCACGCTTAGTAACCCGATGTTTACCGTGGTTACCAGCGTAAAAGTAAAAAAAAACAAACCGTACATGCTCACCATCTGATGTCCGTCCGGTCCCTTGCCGTCCGCTTCCCGCTCTGACTGTCTGCCGGCCGGAAAGTGAGAGCAGATCACAGCGGTGACGTCACCGCTGCACTCTGCTCTCACTGTACGGCCGGATCTGTCAGAGCAGGAAGCGGACGGCAAGGGACCGGACGGACATCAGATGGTGAGCATGTACGGTTTGTTTTTTTTTACTTTTACGCTGGTAACCACGGTAAACATCGGGTTACTAAGCGCGGCCCTGCGCTTAGTAACCCGATGTTTACCCTGGTTACCCGGGGACTTCGGCATCGCTCCAGCGCCGTGATTGCAATGTGTGACCGCAGTCTACGACGCTGGAGCGATAATCATACGATCGCTGCGACGTCACGGATCGTGCCGTCGTAGCGATCAAAATTGCACTGTGTGACGGTACCCTTAGTTTCCCTTTATTGTTGATCTGGAAGCTTGGACTATCTAATTACTGCCTTTGCCTGATATCACTGCCTGACCTCCTGGAACTTGTCTATCCACTGACAATAGATTTGGGCTTGATGCTGCTATTGTCCTCTCTCTCTGGTTTTCACCTGGTTTGTTTAGGTATTTCCCTAAATATACTCACTTGTCAGTAGCTGTTTCACGTAAGCAGCTAGGAGCCCCTAAATCAAAGAATATATTCCTGTATGATGGTATAAGAATGAACCCCAGAGAGCTCTAAGCACCTGCGAAACTTAATGGCTAGTACAAAGTTGATTTACTGTATTGTACATCTCAGTGTGCTTATAATTTGATTATATTAGAAAAAAGGATGGATAGAAAACAGTCTTTAAAGACGTTGTCAGGACTTTCTGTATAATTTGTGTGTGTGCCTTGGATGCAGAGTGCTGACATTTTGTAATATAATCCCTGTCAGCATTCTGCATGGTGTCCTAGGTATCACACTTAGTCTGGAGAGCAGCTGTCTCCTGGTTCTGGAGGAACTGCTCACGCCCCGTCTAGAGTTTTCCTGTCTGGCAGAAAGTGGTCAGCTGCCCCCAGTGTCTGCCATATCCTCTCCCTCCTGCCTCCTGCTCCAGCCTCTCCCTGCATCACACAGTGCCAGGCAGCAGGGAAATGACTCAGCTGATTGGCTTCTACATAGGTGAGCGTAACTGTATCCCTCCCTGCATCCATCCGTCCATCCATCTATCCATCCCTCTCTCATCCATCAACACACATCCATCCCCACACACATCCATCAACACACATCCATCCACACCCAGACACATCCATCCACACACACATCCATCCCCACACACATCCATCCACATACACATCCATCCCCACACACATCAATCCACACACACACATCCATCTACACACACACATTCATCCACACACACATCCATCCACACACACATCCATCCACACACACATCCATCCACATACACATCCATCCACACACACATCAATCCACACACACATCAATCCACACACACATCAATCCACACACACATCCATCCCCACACACATCAATCCACACACACATACACACACATCCATCTACATACACATCCATCCCCACACACATCCATCCCCACACACATCAATCCACACACACACATCCATCTACACACACATCCATCCCCACACACATCAATCCACATACACATCAATCCACACACACATCAATCCAGACACACATTCATCCACACACACATCCATCCACACCCAGACACATCCATCCACACACACATCCATCCCCACACACATCCATCCACATACACATCCATCCACATACACATCAATCCACACACACATCAATCCACACACACACATCCATCTACACACACATCCATCCCCACACACATCCATCAACACACATCCATCCACACACACCCAGACACATCCATCCACACACATCCATCCACATACACATCCATCCACATACACATCCATCCCCACACACATCCATCCCCACAAACATCCATCCCCACAAACATCAATCCACACACACATCCATCCCCACACACATCCATCCACATACAAATCCATCCCCATACACATCAATCCACACACACATCAATCCACAGACACACATCCATCTACACACACACATTCATCCACACACATACACACATCCATCCACACACATCCATCCACATACACATCCATCCACATACACATCCATCTACACACACATCCATCCATCCACACACACATCAATCCACACACACACATCCATCCACACACACATCCACACACACATCCATCCATACCCACATCCATCCACACACACACACGTCCATCCACACACACACACACACATCCATCCACACACATACACACACATCCATCCACACACACACATCCATCCACACACACACACACATCCATCCACACACACACACATCCATCCACACACATACACACACATCCATCCACACACATCCATCCACATACACATCCATCCACATACACATCCATCTACACACACACATCCATCCACACACACATCAATCCACACACACACATCCATCCACACACACATCCACACACACATCCATCCATACACACATCCATCCACACGCACACACACGTCAATCCACACACACATCCATCCACACACATACACACATCCATCCACACACACACACACATCCATCCACACACACACGTCCATCCACACACATACACACACATCCATCCAAACACACAAATACATCTATACACACATACATCTATACACACATCCATCCCCACACACATCCATCCCCACACACACATCCATCCACACACATCCATCCATCCACACACACACGTTCATCCACACACACATAGACACACATCCATCCAAACACACATACATCTATACACACACACTCATCCATCCACACATCCCTACAGACTAATGTTCTGCAGCTGCTGAGGTTTATTATGTGGTATTCCAAGTCGATCTTGCAAGTATAAGAAAAGTGAATCACTCACCATTTCTTTGAAAAAATTCAGTCCATTATTTCATCGGCAGACATATAAGCGGTGGGCCGCAGGCATGAGGTGCAGGGATGAGTGCAAAATGTCCATTGTCCATCTCACACATAGCCCTGCACCCCCTGCCTGCCACTCGCCGCTTATTTGTCTGAAGATAAAATAAAGGACTGAATTTTTTCATAGAAATGGTGAGTGATACATTTTTCATATACTTGCAACATGGATTTTGAATACTTATCTTACTGAGCACCACCTGCATTTCTCATAGGTGCGGTATTTTCTCTCTATAGAAAGTGATATGGTGCCTTGGACATTCTAATATAATGAGTTTGCTATGTGGTATGTAGTGTTGAGCGATACCGTCTGATACTTGAAAGTATCAGTATCGGAAAGTATCGGCCGATACCGGCAAAGTATCGGATCTAATCCGATACCGATACCCGATACCAATACAAGTCAATGGGACTCAAGTATCGGACGGTATCCCTGATGGTTCCCAGGGTCTGAAGGAGAGGAAACTCTCCTTCAGGCCCTGGGAACCATATTAATGTGTAAAATAAAGAATTAAAATAAAAAATATTGATATACTCACCTCTCCGACACAGCCTGGACTTTACCGCCGTAACCGGGAGCCTTCTTTGCTTAACCCCTTCCCGACCTTTGACGCCACGTAGGCGTCATGAAAGTCGGTGCCAATCCGACCTGTGACGCCTATGTGGCGTCATGGAAAGATCGCGTCCCTGCAGATCGGGTGAAAGGGTTAACTCCATTTTCACCCGATCTGCAGAGACAGGGGGAGTGGTACTTCAGCCCAGGGGGGTGGCTTCACCCCCCCGTGGCTACGATCGCTCTGATTGGCTGTTGAAAGTGAAACAGCCAATCAGAGCGATTTGTAATATGTCACCTATGAAAATGGTGAAATATTACAATCCAGCCATGGCCGATGCTGCAATAGCATCTGCCATGGCTGGAGACCCCGATCTGCCCCCCCCCCACCGCCACCGATCGCCCCCCCAGTCGTCCTTTCTGCCCCGATCTCCTGTCCGCTCCCCTCCTCCCTCCTGTCCGCTCCCCCGGTCCTCTTGTCCGCTCCCCCGGTCCTCCGATCCCCCCCCGTGTTCCGATCCCACCCCCCCATACTTACCTAGCTTCGATGTCCCTCCCGGTGTCCGGCCGTCTTCTCCATGGGCGCCGCCATCTTGGAAAATGGCGGGCGCATGCGTAGTGCGCCCGCCGAATCTGCCAGCCGGCAGATTCATTACAAGTACATTTTGATCGCTGTGGTAGGTTCTATCGCAGCGATCAAAATAAAAAAATAATAAATAACCCCCCCCTTTATCACCCCCATAGGTAGGGACAATAATAAAATAAAGAAAATATTTTTTTTTCTTTTTCCACTAGGGTTAGGGTTAGAACTAGGGTTAGAACTAGGGTTAGAGTTAGGGGTAGGGTTAGGGTTACGGGTAGGGTTAGGGTTAGGGGTAGGGTTATGGCATGTGCACACAGTGCGGATTTGGCTGCGGATCCGCAGCGGATTGGCAGCGGATCCGCAGCGGATTGGCAGCGGATTGGCCGCGGATCCGCAGCGGATTGGCCGCTGCGAATTCGAAGCAGTTTTCCATCAGGTTTACAGTACCATGTACACCTATGGAAAACCAAATCCGCTGTGCCCATGGTGCGGAAAATTCCGTGCAGAAACGCTGCGTTGTATTTTCCGCAGCATGTCAATTCTTTGTGCGGATTCCGCAGCGTTTTACACCTGTTCCTCAATAGGAATCCGCAGGTGAAATCCGCACAAAAAAACACTGGAAATCTGCTGTAAATCCGCAGGTAAAACGCAGTGCCTTTTACCTGCAGATTTTTCAAAAATCGTGCGGAAAAATCTCACACGAATCCGCAACGTGGGCACATAGCCTTAGGGTTAGGGTTGGAATTAGGGCTAGGGTTTGAAATAGGGTTAAGATTAGGCTTGTGGTTAGGGTTACGGATAGGGTTAGGGGTGTGTTGGGGTTACAGTTGTGGTTAGGGTTGGGATTAGGGTTACGGTTGGGATTAGGGTTAGGATTAGGGTTAGGGTTGGAATTAGAGTTACTGGTGTGTTGCGGTTAGGGTTGTGGTTAGGGGTGTGTTGGGGTTAGGGTTGTGATTAGGGTTATGGCTACAGTTGGGATTAGGATTAGGGGTGTGTTGGGGTTAGTGTTGAAGTTAGAATTGAGGGGTTTCCACTGTTTAGGCACATCAGGGGTCTCCAAACGCAACATGGCGCCACCATTGATTCCAGCCAATCTTGAGTTCAAAAAGTCAAATGGTGCTCCCTCCCTTCCAAGCCCCAACGTGCGCCCAAACAGTGGTTTACCCCCACATTTGGGGTACCAGCGTACTCAGGACAAACTGGGAAACAACTGTTGGGGTCCAATTTCTCCTGTTACCCTTGCAAAAATAAAAAATTACTTGTTAAAACATAATTTTTGAGGAAAGAACAATTATTTTTTATTTTCACGGCTCTGCGTTATAAACTTCTGTGAAGCACTTGGGGGTTGAAAGTGCTCACCACACATCTAGATAAGTTTCTTGGGGGGTCTAGTTTCCAAAATGGGGTCACTTGTGGGGTGTTTCTACTGTTTAGGCACATCAGGGGCTCTGTAAATGCAATGTGACGCCCGCAGACCATTCCATCAAAGTCTGCATTTCAAATGTCACTACTTCCATTCCGAGCCCTGACGTGTGCCCAAACAGTGGTTTACCCCCACATATGGGGTATCATCGTACTCACAACAAACTGGGCAACAAATATTGGGGTCCAATTTCTCCTGTTACCCTTGTGAAAATAAAAAATTGCTTGCTAAAACATCTTTTTTGAGGAAAGAAAAATGATTTTTTATTTTCACGGCTCTGCGTTGTAAACTTCTGTGAAGCACTTTGGGGTTGAACGTGCTCACCACACATCTAGATAAGTTCCTTGGGGGGTCTAGTTTCCAAAATGGGGTCACTTGTGGGGGGTTTCTACTGTTTAGGCATATCAGGGGCTCTGCAAACGTAACATGATGCCCGCAGACCATTCCATCAAAGTCTGCATTCCAAAACGTCACTACTTCCCTTCCGAGCCCCGGCATGTGCCCAAACAGTGGTTTACCCCCACATATGGGGTATCAGCGTACTCAGGAGAAACTGGACAACAATTTTTGGGGTCCAATTTCTCCTGTTACTCTTGAAAAAATAAAAAATTCTGGGCTAAAAAAATATTTTTGAGGAAAGGAAACACATTTATTATTTTCACGGCTCTGCGTTATAAACTTCTGTGAAGCACTTGGGGGTTCAAAGTGCTCACCACACATCTAGATAAGTTCCCTTGGGGGTCTAGTTTCCAAAATGGAGTCACTTGTGGGGAGTTCCTACTGTTTAGGCACATCAGGGGCTCTGCAAACGCAACCTGATGCCCGCAGAGCATTCCATCAAAGTCTGCATTTCAAAACGTCACTACTTCCCTTCCGAACCCCGACGTGTGCCAAAACAGTGGTTTACCCCCACATATGGGGTATCAGCGTACTCAGGAGAAACTGGACAACAACTTTTGGGGTCCAATTTCTCCTGTTACTCTTGCAAAAATAAAAAATTCTGGGCTAAAAAAATATTTTTGAGGAAAGGAAACACATTTATTATTTTCACGGCTCTGCGTTATAAACTTCTGTGAAGCACTTGGGGGTTCAAAGTGCTCACCACACATCTAGATAAGTTCCCTTGGGGGTCTAGTTTCCAAAATGGAGTCACTTGTGGGGAGTTCCTACTGTTTAGGCACATCAGGGGCTCTGCAAACGCAACCTGATGCCCGCAGAGCATTCCATCAAAGTCTGCATTTCAAAACGTCACTACTTCCCTTCCGAACCCCGACGTGTGCCAAAACAGTGGTTTACCCCCACATATGGGGTATCAGCGTACTCAGGAGAAACTGGACAACAACTTTTGGGGTCCAATTTCTCCTGTTACTCTTGCAAAAATAAAAAATTCTGGGCTAAAAAAATATTTTTGAGGAAAGGAAACACATTTATTATTTTCACGGCTCTGCGTTATAAACTTCTGTGAAGCACTTGGGGGTTCAAAGTGCTCACCACACATCTAGATAAGTTCCCTTGGGGGTCTAGTTTCCAAAATGGAGTCACTTGTGGGGAGTTCCTACTGTTTAGGCACATCAGGGGCTCTGCAAACGCAACCTGATGCCCGCAGAGCATTCCATCAAAGTCTGCATTTCAAAACGTCACTACTTCCCTTCCGAACCCCGACGTGTGCCAAAACAGTGGTTTACCCCCACATATGGGGTATCAGCGTACTCAGGAGAAACTGGACAACAACTTTTGGGGTCCAATTTCTCCTGTTACTCTTGCAAAAATAAAAAATTCTGGGCTAAAAAAATATTTTTGAGGAAAGGAAACACATTTATTATTTTCACGGCTCTGCGTTATAAACTTCTGTGAAGCACTTGGGGGTTCAAAGTGCTCACCACACATCTAGATAAGTTCCCTTGGGGGTCTAGTTTCCAAAATGGAGTCACTTGTGGGGAGTTCCTACTGTTTAGGCACGTCAGGGGCTCTGCAAACGCAACCTGATGCCCGCAGAGCATTCCATCAAAGTCTGCATTTCAAAACGTCACTACTTCCATTCCGAACCCCGACGTGTGCCAAAACAGTGGTTTACCCCCACATATGGGGTATCAGCGTACTCAGGAGAAACTGGACAACAACTTTTGGGGTCCAATTTCTCCTGTTACTCTTGCAAAAATAAAAAATTCTGGGCTAAAAAAATATTTTTGAGGAAAGGAAACACATTTATTATTTTCACGGCTCTGCGTTATAAACTTCTGTGAAGCACTTGGGGGTTCAAAGTGCTCACCACACATCTAGATAAGTTCCCTTGGGGGTCTAGTTTCCAAAATGGAGTCACTTGTGGGGAGTTCCTACTGTTTAGGCACATCAGGGGCTCTGCAAACGCAACCTGATGCCCGCAGAGCATTCCATCAAAGTCTGCATTTCAAAACGTCACTACTTCACTTCCGAACCCCGACGTGTGCCAAAACAGTGGTTTACCCCCACATATGGGGTATCAGCGTACTCAGGAGAAACTGGACAACAACTTTTGGGGTCCAATTTCTCCTGTTACTCTTGCAAAAATAAAAAATTCTGGGCTAAAAAAATATTTTTGAGGAAAGGAAACACATTTATTATTTTCACGGCTCTGCGTTATAAACTTCTGTGAAGCACTTGGGGGTTCAAAGTGCTCACCACACATCTAGATAAGTTCCCTTCGGGGTCTAGTTTCCAAAATGGAGTCACTTGTGGGGAGTTCCTACTGTTTAGGCACATCAGGGGCTCTGCAAACGCAACCTGATGCCCGCAGAGCATTCCATCAAAGTCTGCATTTCAAAACGTCACTACTTCCCTTCCGAACCCCGACGTGTGCCAAAACAGTGGTTTACCCCCACATATGGGGTATCAGCGTACTCAGGAGAAACTGGACAACAACTTTTGGGGTCCAATTTCTCCTGTTACTCTTGCAAAAATAAAAAATTCTGGGCTAAAAAAATATTTTTGAGGAAAGGAAACACATTTATTATTTTCACGGCTCTGCGTTATAAACTTCTGTGAAGCACTTGGGGGTTCAAAGTGCTCACCACACATCTAGATAAGTTCCCTTGGGGGTCTAGTTTCCAAAATGGAGTCACTTGTGGGGAGTTCCTACTGTTTAGGCACGTCAGGGGCTCTGCAAACGCAACCTGATGCCCGCAGAGCATTCCATCAAAGTCTGCATTTCAAAACGTCACTACTTCCATTCCGAACCCCGACGTGTGCCAAAACAGTGGTTTACCCCCACATATGGGGTATCAGCGTACTCAGGAGAAACTGGACAACAACTTTTGGGGTCCAATTTCTCCTGTTACTCTTGCAAAAATAAAAAATTCTGGGCTAAAAAAATATTTTTGAGGAAAGGAAACACATTTATTATTTTCACGGCTCTGCGTTATAAACTTCTGTGAAGCACTTGGGGGTTCAAAGTGCTCACCACACATCTAGATAAGTTCCCTTGGGGGTCTAGTTTCCAAAATGGAGTCACTTGTGGGGAGTTCCTACTGTTTAGGCACATCAGGGGCTCTGCAAACGCAACCTGACGCCCGCAGAGCATTCCATCAAAGTCTGCATTTCAAAACGTCACTACTTCCCTTCTGAACCCCGACGTGTGCCAAAACAGTGGTTTACCCCCACATATGGGGTATCAGCATACTCAGGAAAAACTGGACAACAACTTTTGGGGTCCAATTTCTCCTGTTACCCTTGGGAAAATAAAAAATTGTGGGCTAAAAATCATTTTTGAGAAAAGAAAAATTATTTTTTATTTTCATGGCTCTGCGTTGTAAACTTCTGTGAAGCACTTTGGGGTTGAACGTGCTCACCACACATCTAGATAAGTTCCTTGGGGGGTCTAGTTTCCAAAATGGGGTCACTTGTGGGGGGTTTCTACTGTTTAGGCATATCAGGGGCTCTGCAAACGTAACATGATGCCCGCAGACCATTCCATCAAAGTCTGCATTCCAAAACGTCACTACTTCCCTTCCGAGCCCCGGCATGTGCCCAAACAGTGGTTTACCCCCACATATGGGGTATCAGCGTACTCAGGAGAAACTGGACAACAATTTTTGGGGTCCAATTTCTCCTGTTACTCTTGAAAAAATAAAAAATTCTGGGCTAAAAAAATATTTTTGAGGAAAGGAAACACATTTATTATTTTCACGGCTCTGCGTTATAAACTTCTGTGAAGCACTTGGGGGTTCAAAGTGCTCACCACACATCTAGATAAGTTCCCTTGGGGGTCTAGTTTCCAAAATGGAGTCACTTGTGGGGAGTTCCTACTGTTTAGGCACATCAGGGGCTCTGCAAACGCAACCTGATGCCCGCAGAGCATTCCATCAAAGTCTGCATTTCAAAACGTCACTACTTCCCTTCCGAACCCCGACGTGTGCCAAAACAGTGGTTTACCCCCACATATGGGGTATCAGCGTACTCAGGAGAAACTGGACAACAACTTTTGGGGTCCAATTTCTCCTGTTACTCTTGCAAAAATAAAAAATTCTGGGCTAAAAAAATATTTTTGAGGAAAGGAAACACATTTATTATTTTCACGGCTCTGCGTTATAAACTTCTGTGAAGCACTTGGGGGTTCAAAGTGCTCACCACACATCTAGATAAGTTCCCTTGGGGGTCTAGTTTCCAAAATGGAGTCACTTGTGGGGAGTTCCTACTGTTTAGGCACATCAGGGGCTCTGCAAACGCAACCTGATGCCCGCAGAGCATTCCATCAAAGTCTGCATTTCAAAACGTCACTACTTCCCTTCCGAACCCCGACGTGTGCCAAAACAGTGGTTTACCCCCACATATGGGGTATCAGCGTACTCAGGAGAAACTGGACAACAACTTTTGGGGTCCAATTTCTCCTGTTACTCTTGCAAAAATAAAAAATTCTGGGCTAAAAAAATATTTTTGAGGAAAGGAAACACATTTATTATTTTCACGGCTCTGCGTTATAAACTTCTGTGAAGCACTTGGGGGTTCAAAGTGCTCACTACACATCTAGATAAGTTCCCTTGGGGGTCTAGTTTCCAAAATGGAGTCACTTGTCGGGAGTTCCTACTGTTTAGGCACATCAGGGGCTCTGCAAACGCAACCTGATGCCCGCAGAGCATTCCATCAAAGTCTGCATTTCAAAACGTCACTACTTCCCTTCTGAACCCCGACGTGTGCCAAAACAGTGGTTTACCCCCACATATGGGGTATCAGCATACTCAGGAAAAACTGGACAACAACTTTTGGGGTCCAATTTCTCCTGTTACCCTTGGGAAAATAAAAAATTGTGGGCTAAAAATCATTTTTGAGAAAAGAAAAATTATTTTTTATTTTCATGGCTCTGCGTTATAAACTTCTGTGAAGCACTTGGGGGTTCAAAGTGCTCACCACACATCTAGATTAGTTCATTGGGAGGTCTAGTTTCCAAAATGGGGTCACTTGTGCGGGAGCTACAATGTTTAGGCACACAGGGGCTCTCCAAACGCAACATGGTGTCCGCTAATGATTGGAGCTAATTTTCCATTCAAAAAGCCAAATGGCGTGCCTTCCCTTCCGCGCCCTGCTGTGCGCCCAAACAGTGGTTTACCCCCACATATGGGGTATCATCGTACTCAGGACAAACTGGACAACAACATTTGGGGTCCAATTTCTCCTATTACCCTTGGGAAAATAAAAAATTCTGGGCTAAAAATCATTTTTGAGGAAAGAAAAATTATTTTTTATTTTCATGGCTCTGCGTTATAAACTTCTGTGAAGCACCTGGGGGTTATAAGTGCTCACTATGCATTTAGATAAGTTCCTTGGGGGGTCTAGTTTCCAAAATGGGGTCACTTGTAGGGGAGCTCCAATGTTTAGGCACACAGGGGCTCTCCAAACGCAACATGGTGTCCGCTAACGATTGGAGCTAATTTTCCATTCAAAAAGTCAAATGGCACGCCTCCCCTTCCGAGCCTTGCCGTGCACCCAAACAGTGGTTTACCCCCACATATGAGGTATTGGCGTACTCAGGAGAAATTGCCCAACAAATTTTGGGATCCATTTTATCCTGTTGCCCATGTGAAAATGAAATAATTGAGGCTAAAAGAAATTTTGTGTGAAAAAAAAGCACTTTTTCATTTTTTCGAATCAATTTGTGAAGCACCTGGGGGTTTAAAGTGCTCACTATGCCTCTAGATGAGTTCCTTGGGGGGTCTAGTTTCCAAAATGTGGTCACTTGTGGAGGAGCTCCAATGTTTAGGCACACAGGGGCTTTCCAAACGCGACATGGTGTCCGCTAAAGATTGGAGCCAATTTTTCATTCAAAAAGTCAAATGGCGCTCCTTCCCTTCCGAGCCCTGCCGTGCGCCCAAACAGTGGTTTACCCCCACATATGAGGTATCAGCGTACTCAGGACAAATTGGACAACAACATCCTTGGTCCAGTTTCTCCTTTTACCCTTGGGAAAATAAAAAAGTTGTTGCGAAAAGATCATTTTGTGACTAAAAAGTTAAATGTTCATTTTTTACTTCCATGTTGCTTCTGCTGCTGTGAAACACCTGAAGGGTTAATAAACTTCTTGAATGTGGTTTTGAGCACCTTGAGGGTGCAGTTTTTAGAATGGTGTCACTTTTGGGTATTTTCAGCCATATAGAACCCTCAAAATGACTTCAAATGTGAGGTGGTCCCTAAAAAAATTGGTTTTGTAAATTTTGTTGTAAAAATGAGAAATCACTGGTCAAATTTTAACCCTTATAACTTCCTAGCAAAAAGAAAAAATTGTTTCCAAAATTGTGCTGATGTAAAGTAGACATGTGGGAAACGTTATTTATTAACTATTTTGTGTCACATAACTCTCTGGTTTAACAGAATAAAAATTCAAAATGTGAAAATTGCGAAATTTTCAAAATTTTCGCCAAATTTCCATTTTTTTCACAAATAAACTCAGAAATTATCGACCTAAATTTACCACTAACATGAAGCCCAATATGTCTCGAAAAAACAATCTCAGAATCGCTACGATCCGTTGAAGCGTTCCTGAGTTATTACCTCATAAAGGGACACTGGTCAGAATTGCAAAAAACGGCAAGGTCATTAAGGCCAAAATAGGCTGGGTCATGAAGGGGTTAAAATGCGCGCGTTTAATGGTTTCCGTGACATCACGGCTTCTGATTGGTTGCGTGCCGCCCATGTGACCGCGACGCAACCAATCACAACAAGCTGTGACGTAATTTTCAGGTCCTGAATGCCTAGAATTAGGCATCAGGACCTGAAAATTACGTCACGGCTTGTGATTGGTCGCGTCGCGGTCACATGGGCGACGCGACCAATCACAAGCCGTGACGTCATGGGAGGCAGTAAACGCGCGCATTTTAAAATTACGTCACGGCTTCTGATTGGTTGCGTGCCGCCCATGTGACCGCAACGCGACCAATCACAAGCCGTGACGTAATTTTCAAATCCTGAATGCCTAGAATTAGGCATCAGGGCCTGAAAATTACGTCAAGGCTTCTTGTGATTAGTCGCATCGCGGTCACATGGGCGGCACGCGACCAATCAGAAGCCGTGACATCACGGAAACCATTAAACGCGTGCATTTTAAGCAAAGAAGGCTCCCGGTTACGGCGGTAAAGTCCAGGGGCCTCCGGACAGGTGAGTATATCAATATTTTTTATTTTAATTCTTTATTTTACACATTTATATGGATCCCAGGGCCTGAAGGAGAGTTTCCTCTCCTTCAGACCCTGGGAACCATACACTGGAAACTTCCGATTCCGATTCCCGATACCACGAAAGTATCGGATCTCCGTATCGGAATTCCGATACCCGCAAGTATCGGCCGATACCCGATACTTGCGGTATCGGAATGCTCAACACTAGTGGTATGTATGTAGATATTCATCACTATAGACTGATGTTCTGTAGCAGCTGAGATGAGGATATGTGACGCTTTATCCCCACTGTGGTTGGGATCTGGGGACATGAGAAGCTCTGTCACCACTGTGGATGTGGAGTCCAGTGATTGTGCTGCTTTCCACAGACACAGGACACTGAGTGTGCAGAGGGCGGTGCTGGACACTAACTGGGCAGTGCCAGCTGCAGCTGTGTGGTTAGATAATAAACCACAGAGAGTCATCAAGTTTGGTAAACAAAGTGGGTTCAAGGAAAGAAGGGAAATTCAGGAGGAAAGAAAAGCAGAAACAAAAAAAAATTATAGTAGTGTTCTATATCACAACACAGCACAGGTTAGCTTAGAAAAAAATTGGATTTTGGGGTCGGACAACCTCTTTAACCCCTTCACCCTGAAGCCTGTTTTCACCTTCCTGACCAGGCAAATTTTTACAATTTGGACCACTGTCACTTTATGAGTTAATAACTAACTCTGAAACGCTTCAATGGATCTCACGGATTCTGAGAATATTTTTGATGATAGTGGTAAAGTTTATTTGATATGATTTACGTTTATTTGTAAATAAATCAGAAATTTGGTGAAAATTTTGAAAATTTTGCAATTTTCAATCTTTTAATTTGTATGCCCTTAAATTAGAGAGTTATGTCACACAAAATAGTTAATAAATAACATTTCCCACACGTCTACTTTACATCAGCACAATTTTTATAACATACATTTTTTTTGTTAGAAAGTTATAAGGGTTAAAATTTCACCAGCGATTTCTCATTTCCACAACAAAATTTACAAAACAATTTTTTCAGAGACCACATCACATTTGAAGTGACTTTGAGGGGAGTACATAACAGAAAATACCCAAAATTGACACCATTCTAAAAACATTATCCCTCAAGGCACTCAAAACCACATTCAAGAAGTTTATTTACATTGTCCAAGCATGGGACATCACTATATAGTAACAGATCACTGATCTGATGCAGGGCATCAGAGCAGCGTCAAACAGGCAGTGGAGGAGGCATGTCAGCTCCTGCTCTTAGCAGGCCATCTTCTCTGCAGGACCCTGAAGGACCCCGTGGGCATCTTGTGGCCGGAGTCACCATGAAGACCATCAGCACAGCATGATCGCATGACATTGTGCTGATGGGAGCAGACAGGGAGCTCACTCCCTATGCGATGGTCCTCGATGTTGCTGTTAATATTGACAGCAGCATCAGAGAGGTTAAACATCCATGATCAGGGCTAGCACTAATTGTGGGCATAGCTTCAGGGTGTCAACTCTCAGATAGATCTGACACCCAAACTTGATAGCCGCGGCACTCAGCTTTAGCCCACGTGATCGTACATATGCTGCGGTTTGCGAGAATGCAGCTCCCGTAGCATGTCGGAATGGGTTAATACTCTTGAGGGTAATTATGATTATTCCACTGAAGATTGGTTTTGTAATGGCTTTACTTTCTTTTTGAAGTTTGTAAATTATACTGTTGGAGTCTTCTTTTGGTTTCTTTGTAGTAGTTTACTTGGACTACAACTTGATTTTCTCCTTTGAATACTCCTTCCATGTCAGTTATATATGTTCTGTTCTGCAATAGCTCAGAGAAAATAATTTTGCCAAGATCTATCTTCTGTGCTTAGGAGGTTAATTTTCTGAGTTATATATTGCCTGCCAAAAGTTTTCAGATGCACCTCACCAGGGTTTAAGCAATTAAAGAGTGGGTTCAGCCAAAAAGCTTAAAGTCTTTAAAATATTTTCTGTGATTTTCAAACTACTACTGTAAATTTATAACATTTTTTCATTTCTAAACCTTTATTTAACTTGACTTAGTAAAAAGCAGATATATAGTGGGGAAAATAAGTATTTGAGACACTGTTGAATTTGCAAGATTTCCCACCTACAAAGAATGGGGAGGTCTGTAATTTTTATCATAGGTACATTTCAAATGTGAAAGAAAGAATCTGAGCAAAAATTAAGAAACTCAATTGTATGATTTTTACAAAATTAATTTGCATGTTATTGCATGAAATAAGTATTTGATACATTAGAAAAACAGAACTTAATATTTGGTACAGAAACCTTTGTTTGCAATTAAATAGGTCCGATGTTTTCTGTAGTTCTTGACCAAGTTTGCACACGCTACAGCAGGGATTTTGGCTCATTCATCCATACAGATATTCACCAGATCTTTCAGGTTTTATGGCTGTCTCCGGGCAACACTGAGCTTCTGCTCCCTCCAAAGATTTTCTATTGCATTCAGGTCTAGACATTAGCTAGGCCACTCGAGGACCTTGAAATGCTTCTTACGAAGCCACTCCTTAGTTGCTCTGGCTGTGTGTTTTGGGTTATAGTCATGCTGGAAGACCTAGTCATGACCCATCTTCAATGCTCTTCCTGAGGGTATGCGGTTAATGATACATGACCCCATCATCCTCCTTTAAATACAGTAAAATTGTCTTGTCACCTATGCAGAAAAGCACCCCCAAAGTATGATGTTTCCCCACCATACTTCATGGCTGGGACGGGGTTCATGGGGTTTTATTCATCCTTCTTCTTTCTCAAAACACGGAGAATGGAGTTGATACCAAAAAACTCTATTTTGATCTCATCTGACCACATGACCTTCTCCCATGCCTCCTCTGGATCATCCAGATGGTGACTGGCGAACTTCAAATGGGCCTGGACATATGCTTGTGTGAGCAGGGGAACCTTGCCTGCCCTGCTGGATTTTAACCCCTGACGGTATACTGTGTTACTTATGATAATGTTTGAGTCGGTGGTCCCAGCTCTCTTCAGGTCATTGACCAGGTCCTCCCATGTAGTTCTGGGCTGAGTCCTGACCTTTCTCAGAATCATCCTTACCCCATGAGGCGAGATCTTGCATGAATCCCCAGACCAAGGAAAATTAATAGTCATCTTGTGTTTCTTCCATTTTCTAATAATGGTGTCAACAGTTGCCTTTTCACCAAGCTGCTTGACTATTGTCCTGTAGCCCATCCCAGGCTTATGAAGCACTATGCTATTTGTTTATTTACAGCAGGGTATTTAATCATTTTGTTTCTTTCTTTGTTTTTTTTGCATGCTTACAGTTTTGTCTCTGGTGTTCTTAGACAACTCTTTGGTCTTGGCCATGGTGGAGAGGTTGGAATGTGATTGATTGAGTGTGTGGACAGGTGTCTTTTGTACATGAAACAAGTTCAAACTGGTGGAGTTATTACAGGTAATAATTGCAGAGTAGGAGGGCATTTTAAAGAAAAACTAACAGGTCTGAGAGAACCAGAATTCTTGCTCGTTCGTAGGTGATCAAATACTTATTTCATGCAATAAAATGTAATTTAATAATTTTAAAATCATACAAAGTAATTTTCTGGTTTTTATTTTTTGATTCTGTCTCTCACAGTTGAAGTGTACCTACGATAAAAATTACAGACTTCTCCATTCTTTATAGGTAGGAAAACTTGAAAAATCATCAGTGTATCAAGTACTTATTTTCCCCACTGTAGGTTGTTGAAAACTTGGGGCAGTTTTTTTTTTTCAATTTAGCACTGCTTTAGAATTAATACTACTTTATCTCTCATACTCTCCATAAGGCTGGCAAATAGTCTATTCTAGTGGGAACTCAGGAAGAACTAATTGTTGCTCCTACAAATAGTCCTTGTTGATACTCCTGTTTTAAATCAGCTAGTTCAGGAATAAACATTTATTGGTAAAGTTTATGCTTTTGAGATTAGAGCAGGAGCAGTTCTTTCTAAGGGTTCCTCTTCCTTGAATTAGGCATTCCCATGTGCTTACTTCTCACAAAAGTTCTCATCCACTAAGAAAAACTATTGTTCCACTGGCATGGCTTTCCCATGTCTATTGGTCATGATTTTGTCATTGCTGTCTTCTCTCTGGTTCTGACTCAAATTGTTAATGTTTTTTTTGTCATCTCAATCCATCAGGAAGCAGCTATTCAGTGGACACAATATAAGTGCAAAGACAGGGAGCTTTTGGTATTTATTAAGCAGAATGGCTTTGTATGGGTTGGTTCAGTGTGACAGACAGTGACCACAGGAAAAGTTCACAGCAAACTTGTTTAATGTCCACACTCACATAGTGTCCAGCACATGGTATCCTCCAGATCACAGCCGGGAAACAAAACAGTCCGTGGGAGTCCTGTTGCTGAAGGAGACTGCACAACCGTATCACGCTGCAGGGTGCCAGCAGTTCGCTCTGCTGGCTCTGTGTTAACAGACACAGGCTGAGCTTCTGCAGAGCGACTGCTCCGCAAATTGCAAACTCCAAACTGACACATCCAAACCCTTGTTGCAGGGTTTTTTACACTGGAATCTGTGGCCATGGGCCACTTGCAAGACCTGGCCTGGAGGAAATAGACCACCCTGCTACCTTCATGAAGTCCATTTAAAAAATGAAAACCCATAACTGGTTTTCCTGAACAATTCCTTGGCCAAATAGCTTGACCAGGTCCATTCTTACTTTTATTTTGCATTGTGACTCACAGGCATCCTGCTGTGACCACAAGGCAGCCCAGCGGGTCTAATAGGACTCTGTCTGCATCCTGGGGAATACAAATCGACCCTCACATATGATCCCCCTTACTGCCTCACATTTCCCCCGCTGTTTAACCCCTTAAGCCCCAAGGGTGGTTTGCACGTTAATGACCGGGCCAATTTTTACAATTCTGACCACTGTCCCTTTATGAGGTTATAACTCTGGAACGCTTCAATGAATCTTGGCGATTCTTACAAGGTTTTCTCGTGCCATACTGTACTTCATGATAGTGTTAAAATTTCTTCAATACACCTTGCGTTTATTTGTGAAAAAAAATGGAAATTTGGTGAAAATTTAGAAAATTTCACAATTTTCCAAATTTGAATTTTTATGCTCTTAAATCACAGAGATATGTCACAAAAAATACTTAATCAGTAACATTTCTCACATGTCTACTTTACATCAGCACAATTTTGGAACCAAATTTTTTTTTGTTAGGGAGTTATAAGGGTTAAAAGTTGACCAGCAATTTCTCATTTTTACAACACCATTTTTTTTAGGGACCACATCTCATTTGAAGTCATTTTGAGGGGTCTATATGATAGAAAATACCAAAGCGTGACACCATTTTAAAAACTGCACCCCTCAAGGTGCTCAAAACCACATTCAAGAAGTTAATTAACCCTTCAGGTGTTTCACAGGAATTTTTGGAATGTTTAAATAAAAATTAACATTTAACTTTTTTTCACACAAAATTTATTTCAGCCCCAATTTGTTTTATTTTACCAAGGGTAACAGGAGAAAATGGACCCCAAAAGTTGTTATACAATTTTTCCTGAGTAGGCTGATACCCCATATGTGGGGGTAAACCACTGTTTGGGCGCATGGCAGAGCTCAGAAGGGAAGGAGCGCCATTTGACTTTTTAATGCAAAATTGACTGGAATTGAGATGGGACGCCATGTTGCGTTTGGAGAGCCCCTGATGTGCCTAAACATTGAAACTCCCTAAAAGTGACACCATTTTGGAAAGTAGACCCCCTAAGGAACTTATCTAGATGTGTGGTGAGCACTTTGACCCACCAAGTGCTTCACAGAAGTTTATAATGCAGAGCTGTAAAAATAAAAAATCATATTTTTTCACAAAAATGATCTTTTCACCCCCAATTTTTTATTTTCCCAAGGGTAAGAGAAGAAATTGAACCCTAAAAGTTGTTGTGAAATTTGTCCTGAGTATGCTGATACCCCATATGTGGGTGTAAACCACTGTTTAGGTGCATGGCAGAGCTCGGAAGGGAAGGAGCGCCATTTGACTTTTCAATGCAAAATTGACTGGAATTGAGATGGGACGCCATGTTGCGTTTGGAGAGCCCCTGATGTGCCTAAACATTGAAATCCCCCACAAGTGATGGCATTTTGGAAAGTAGACCCCTTAAGGAACTTATCTAGATGTGTGGTGAGTAGTGTTGAGCGATACCGTCCGATACTTGAAAGTATCGGTATCGGAAAGTATCGGCCGATACCGGCAAAGTATCGGATCCAATCCGATACCGATACCCGATACCAATACAAGTCAATGGGACTCAAGTATCGGACGGTATTCCTGATGGTTCCCAGGGTCTGAAGGAGAGGAAACTCTCCTTCAGGCCCTGGGAACCATATAAATGTGTAAAAGAAAGAATTAAAATAAAAAATATCGCTATACTCACCTGTCCGACGCAGCAGGGACCTCAGCGAGGGAACCGGCAGCGTTGTTTGTTTAAAATTCGCGCTTTTACTTGGTTACGTGAATTCCCGGCTTGTGATTCATCAGGGCGGCCATGTTGCCGGGACGCGGACCAATCACAGCAAGCCGTGACGAAATTACGTCACGGCTTGCTGTGATTGGTCCGCGTCCCGGCAACATGGCCGCCATTAACCAATCACAAGCCGTGACGTCACGGGAGGCTGGACTTGCGCACTTTTTAAAAAACGCGCGTGTCCAGCCTCCCGTGACGTCACGGCTTGTGATTGGTTAATGGCGTCCATGTTGCCGGGACGCGGACCAATCACAGCAAGCCGTGACGTAATTTCGTCACGGCTTGCTGTGATTGGTCCGTGTCCCGGCAACATGGCCGCCCTGACCAATCACAAGCCGGGACGTCACTGGAGGCTGGACACGCGCGTTTTTTAAAAAGTGCGCAAGTCCAGCCTCCCGTGACGTCACGGCTTGTGATTGGTTAATGGCGGCCATGTTGCCGGGACGCGGACCAATCACAGCAAGCCGTGACGTAATTTCGTCACGGCTTGCTGTGATTGGTCCGCGTCCCGGCAACATGGCGCCGTGACCAATCATAAGCCGGGACGTCACTGGAGGCTGGACACGCGCGCTTTTTAAAAAAACGCGCAAGTCCAGCCTCCCGTGACGTCACGGCTTGTGATTGGTTAATGGCGGCCATGTTGCCGGGACGCGGACCAATCACAGCAAGCCGTGACGTAATTTCGTCACGGCTTGCTGTGATTGGTCCGCGTCCCGGCAACATGGCCGCCCTGACCAATCACAAGCCGGGAATTCACGTAACCAAGTAAAAGCGCAAATTTTAAACAAACAACGCTGCCGGTTCCTTCGCTGAGGCTGCGTCGGACAGGTGAGTATAGCGATATTTTTTATTTTAATTCTTTCTTTTACACATTTTTACATTAATGTTGTTTCGATACCGATACCCGATATCACAAAAATATCGGATCTCGGTATCGGAAATTCCGATACAGCAAGTATCGGCCGATACCCGATACTTGCAGCATCGGAATGCTCAACACTAGTGGTGAGCACTTTGACCCAACAAGTGCTTCACAGAAGTTTATAATGCAGATCCGTAAAAATAAAAAATCATATTTTTTCACAAAAATGATATTTTCGCCCCCAATTTTTTATTTTCCCAAGGGTAAGAGAAGAAATTGAACCCTAAAAGTTGTTGTGAAATTTGTCCTGAGTATGCTGATACCCCATATGTGGGTGTAAACCACTGTTTAGGTGCATGGCAGAGCTCGGAAGGGAAGGAGCGCCATTTGACTTTTCAATGCAAAATTGACTGGAATTGAGATGGGACGCCATGTTGCGTTTGGAGAGCCCCTGATGTGCCTAAACATTAACCCCCCCACATATGACACCATTTTGGAAACTAGACCCCCCAGGGAACATATCTACACTCACCGGCCACTTTATTAGGTACACCATGCTAGTAACGGGTTGGACCCCCTTTTGCCTTCAGAACTGCCTCAATTCTTCGTGGCATAGATTCAACAAGGTGCTGGAAGCATTCCTCAGAGATTTTGGTCCATATTGACATGATGGCATCACACAGTTGCCGCAGATTTGTCGGCTGCACATCCCAAAGATGCTCCATACAAGGCAGGATGGATCCATGCTTTCATGTTGTTTACGCCAAATTCTGACCCTACCATCCGAATGTCGCAGCAGAAATCGAGACTCATCAGACCAAGCAACGTTTTTCCAATCTTCTACTGTCCAATTTCGATGAGCTTGTACAAATTGTAGCCTCAGTTTCCTGTTCTTAGCTGAAAGGAGTGGTACCCGGTGTGGTCTTCTGCTGCTGTAGCCCATCTGCCTCAAAGTTCGACGCACTGCGTTCAGAGATGCTCTTAGGCCTACCTTGGTTGTAACGGGTGGCGATTTGAGTCACTGTTGCCTTTCTATCAGCTCGAACCAGTCTGCCCATTCTCCTCTGACCTCTGGCATCAACAAGGCATTTCCGCCCACAGAACTGCCGCTCACTGGATTTTTTTTCTTTTTCGGACCATTCTCTGTAAACCCTAGAGATGGTTGTGCGTGAAAATCCCAGTAGATCAGCAGTTTCTGAAATACTCAGACCAGCCCTTCTGGCACCAACAACCATGCCACGTTCAAAGGCACTCAAATCACCTTTCTTCCCCATACTGATGCTCGGTTTGAACTGCAGGAGATTGTCTTGACCATGTCTACATGCCTAAATGCACTGAGTTGCCGCCATGTGATTGGCTGATTAGAAATTAAGTGTTAACAAGAAGTTGGACAGGTGTACCTAATAACGTGGCCAGTGAGTGTAGATGTGTTTTGAGAGCTTTGAATCCCCAAGTGTTTCACTACAGTTTATAACGCTGAGCCGTGAAAATAAAAATTCTTTTTTTTTTCAGAAAAATGATTTTTTAGCCCCCAGTTTTGTATTTTCACAAGGGTAACAGGATAAATTGGACCCCAAAAGTTGTTGTCCAATTTGTCCTGAGTATGCTGATACCCCATATGTTTTGGGGAACCCAGGTTTGGGTGCATGACAGAGCTCGGAAGGGAAGGAGCGTCATTTGGAATGCAGACTGAGATGGATTGGTGTGCAGGCGTCACATTGCATTTGCAGAGCCCCTGATGTACCCAAACAGTAGAAACCCCCACAAGTGACCCCATATTGGAAACTAGACCTCCCAAGGATCTTATCTAGATGTGTTGTGAGAACTTTGAACCCCAAGTGTTTCACTACAGTTTATAACGCAGAGTCGTGCAAATAAAAAATATTTTTTTTTCCACAAAAATGATTTTTTAGCCCCCAGTTTTGTATTTTCCCAAGAGTAACAGGAGAAATTGGACCACAAAAGTTGTTGTCCAATTTGTCCTGAGTATGCTGATACCCCATATGTGGGGGGGGGAACCCCCGTTTGGGTGCATGACAGAGCTCAGAAGGGAAGGAGCGTCATTTGGAATGCAGACTTAGAAGGATTGGTGTGCAGGCGTCACGTTGCATTTGCAGAGCCCCTGATGTACCCAAACAGTAGAAACCCCCATAAGTGACTTCATATTGGAAACTAGACCTCTCAAGAAATTTATCTAGGTGTGTTGTGAGAACTTTGAACTCCCAAGTGTTTCACTACAGTTTACAACTCAGAGCCGTGAAAATAAAAAATCTTTTTTTTCCCACAAAAATGATTTTTAGCCCCCCAAATTTTTATTTTCCCAAGGGTAACAAGAGAATTGGACCCCAAAAGTTGTTGTCCAATTTGTCCTGAGTACGCTGATACCCCATATGTTGGGGTAAACCCCTGTTTGGGCGCACGGGAGAGCTCAGAAGGGAAGGAGCACTGTTTTACTTTTTCAACGCAGAATTGGCTGGAATTGAGATCGGACGCCATGTCGCGTTTGGAGAGCCCCTGATGTGCCTAAACAGTGGAAACTCCCCAATTCTAACTGAAACCCTAATCCAAACACGCCCCTAACCTTAATCCCAACGGTAACCCTAACCACACCCCTAGCCCTGACACACCCCCGACTCTAATCCAAACCCTAATCCCAACCATAAATGTAATCCAAACCCTAACCCAATCTTTAGCCCCAACCCTAACCCTAACTTTAGCCCCAACCCTAACTTTAGCCCCAACCCTAACCCTAACTTTAGCCCCAACCCTAGCCCCAACCCTAACCCTAACCCTAGCCCTAACCCTAACCCTAGCTCTATCCCTAGCCCTACCAGGAAAATGGAAATAAATACATTTTTTAATTTTATTATTTTTCCCTAACTAAGGGGGTGATGAAGGGGGGCTGGAATTACTTTTATAGCGTTTTTTTATAGCGGATTTTTATGATTGGCAGCTGTCACACACTAAAAGATGCTTTTTATAGGAAAAAAGTTTTTGCGTCTCCACATTTTGAGACCTATAATTTTTCCATATTTTGGTCCACAGAGTCATGTGAGGTCTTGCTTTTTGCGTGACGAGTTGATGTTTTTATTGGTAACATTTTTGGGCACGTGACTTTTTTTGATCGCTTTTTATTCTGATTTTTGTGAGGCAGAATGACCAAAAACCAGCTATTCATGAATTTCTTTTGGGGGGGCGTTTATACCGCTCCACGTTTGGTAAAATTGATAAAGCAGTTTTATTCTTTGGGTCAGTACAATTACAACGATACCTCAGTTATATCATTTTTTTATGTGTTGGCATTTTATACGATAAAAACTATTTTATAGAAAAAATAATTATTTTGGCATCGCTTTATTCTGAGGACTATAACTTTTTTATTTTTTCGCTGATGATGCTGTATGGCGGCTCGTTTTCAGTGGTACCATGGTTATTTATATCTGTCTTTTTGATCGCGTGTTATTCCACTTTTTGTTCGGCAGTATGATAATTAAGCGTTGTTTTTTGCCTCATTTTTTTTTAATGTGTTCACTGAAGCGGTTAACTAACGGGACAGTTTAATAGGTCGGGTCATTATGGACGCGGTGATTCTAATTATGTGTACTTTTATTGTTTTTTATTATTATTTAGATAAAGAAATGTATTTATGGGAATAATATATATATTTTTTCTTTATTTAGGAATTTTTTTTTAGTTTTTTTTACACATGTAGAAATTTTTTTTAAAACTTTTTTACTTTGTCCCAGGGGGGGAAATCACAGATCGCTGATCTGACAGTTTGCACAGCACTCTGTGAGATCAGCGATCTGGCTTAAAGCTCTGCAGGCTTACCAGCGCCTGCTCTGAGCAGGCGCTTGGTAAGCCACCTCCCTGCAGGACCCCGATGCAGCCCCGCGGCCATTTTGGATCCGGGGTCTGCAGGGAGAGGAGGTAAGAGATGCTCGGAGCAATGCGATGCTCCGAGGGTCTCAGGGTAGCCCGCAGGGAGCCCCCTCCCTGTGCGATGCTTCTCTGTTACGCCGGAACACTGCGATCATGTTTGATCGCAGTGTGTAGGGGGTAAATGTGCCGGGGCGGTCCGTGACCGCTCCTGGCACATAGTGCTGGATGTCAACTGTGATAGTCAGCTGACACCCGGCCGCGATCGGCCGCGCTCCCCCCGTGAGCGCGGCCGATCGCATATGACGTACGATCCCGCCACTGGGAATTAAGTCCCAGGTCACCTTGACGGGATAGTACATCATATGGGATTAAGGGGTTAATATTGATGTCCACTGTGTGTCTTTATTGTAAGAATGCTCCCCATTGTGCCTCCCTGTTATAATGCTCTTAATTGTGCCACATTATAAGAACTCTCCCTATTTTGCCTCCTTATAATAATACCCCAATTGCGCCTCCTAATAAATATAATCCCTATGGTAGCTGTGGGGCTACACGTGTGGTGTCTTAAGGAGGGACAATGGGTAAGGGCATTATTACATTTGTGAGATAGATAGCAGCATGGTATTATATTGGCACATGGCACTTTTTGCATCTTTTTGCCCATGACAGGGCATCCCCATTTCCCTGTGATCCCCCACCCGATGTTCAACGATGAAATTAAAATTCTGCAGGGAAAGAAACCATCTGGTGTCCGGAGCATTCCTCTCCTTGGCATTTCCCATCCATATCAAGGGTGAATGATCTGTCACCAAGCGAAACGGTTGCCCTAGTAAATAATAGCATAGGGAATACAAGGCCCACTTAATGGCCAGGCACTCTTTCTCCACTACGCTATAATTTTTCTTGGCCGTGGTGAGTTTCCTACTTAGGTAGGTGGCCGTATGTTCCTCTCCGTTCACCTCTTGTGACATGACTTCTCCTAGGCCCATGCTAGAGGCATCTGTCTGTACGAGGAAGCGCTTTTGGAATTTGGGACTTATGAGGACGGGCTGTCCGCAGAGCGCCCCCTTATGGATTGATACATTTCCTCCACCTGGGGGTTCCACCGAACCATAACTAACTTCTTCCCCTTGAGGAGATGAGTTAGGGATGTTGTTCTTCCCGAAAAAATAGGTATGAATCAGCGGTAGTACCCAATGATTCTGAGAAATGCTCTCACCTGTCTGGTGGTAACAGGTCAGGGCCAGTTCTGAATTGCCTCAATTTTATTTATTTGGAGTTTGATAACCCCACAGCCGACCACATATCCTAAGTACTGGGCTTTCTCGAGCCCTATCGCACATTTCTTGAGATTCACCATCTCCGCAGTTCTGAGCGAATCTACTACCGTTTGCACCTGGGACAAGTGGGTATGCCAGTCAGTACTAAAGATGATAATGCAACAGTCCATGGGAGTCCAGTTGCCAAGGGTGACTGCACCACCGTATCACACTGCAGGGTTTCAGGAGTTTGCTCTGCTGGCTCTGTGTTAACTGACACAGGCTGAGCTTCTGCAGCTCTGCAAATTGCAAGCTCCAAATTAACTCACCAAAACCATTGATGCAGAATTTTTTTTAAACTGGAATCTGTGGCCATGGTCCATTCGCAAGACCCGTCCTGGAGGAAAAGGACTGCCCCGCTACCTTCTTGTAGTCTGTTTTAAAAATAAAAGCCCATAACTGGTTTTCCTGAACAATGCCTTGGCAAAATGGCTTGGCTAGATCCATGCTTACATTTATTTTGCTTTGTGACTCACAGGCGTCCTGCAGTGACCACAAGGCAGTCCAGCAGGTCTAATAAGACTCTGCCTACATCCTGGGGGCTATATAATGCCCTCGCATATGATCCCCCTCACTGCCTCACAGTGCATATTTGACTAATTTTGTGCATAAAGTGTATCGGACTTTGATAAAAGTTGTCTAGTTTGGTCGAACGTAAAAATTATTGTTCACTTTATTTTATAAGTCTCTATTATTTAACGGCAAATTGCTTTTATAAAATAAAGTTATTTTTATTAAAAAAGTGTTATATATTCTTTCTGGTAGAAGAGATTATCTATTTATTTATCTATCCATCTATCTAGACAAAAAAAATCAACAGGAAGCAGCACTCCAAAAAATTATGGTGCAAAGAGTGGTTTATTAACCCATAGTGACAATGTTCCGGTTCTGAAGTGTGAATCTTTCTCATGCAAATGCCATACATTTAAAGGCAAGGTGATTAGGTAGATAATGATACAATAATATAAAAATTTATTTTGTTACATTACAACCTGTGTTTAAAAATTTTTGTAATCCAATTTGTGTGTGATGTATCAGCCCTAAATAGTCTAAGTTGGTGAAGGGAAGAGAGAAAAATATAGACATAAATTAAATTTATGAAATCAAATAACTAAGAATTGGCATATGCATATGTATTGAGTCCTTTTGCTATGAAGGCCCTAAACATTTCTGGGGCAAGCAATTCCCTTTGTAAGTCACATGCTTAGTGACAGGAAGTCCCCCTGTGTGCAATTTAAGTGTCACACGGTCTGTCAGTTTATACACTTTACCTTTTCAGAAAGGCCACAGAAGCTGCAACACCATTAAGCAAGTGGCACCACTAACCAAACACTATCATGAAGACCAAGAAGATCTCCAAACAAGTCAGGGACAAAGTTATTCAGAAGTACAAGTCAGGGATAGGTTATAAAAAATATCCCAATCTGTGATGATCCCCTGTAGCACCATCAAATCCATTATCATCAAATGGAAAGATCATGGCACTACAACAAACCTGCCAAGAAAGGTTCACCACCAAAAATAGTCCAAGTCAAAGGGAAGATTGATGGCCCAAAATACAGGGTTATTCTTGAGCAAAACCTGTTTCAGTATGTTAGTGATTTGAGACTGGGATTGAGGTTCACCTTCCAAAAAGACAATGACCCGAATCATACTGCTAAAGCAACACTCGAGTGGCTAAATAGGAAATGTGTAAATGTTTTGGAGTGGCCTAGTCAAAGCCCAGATCTTAATTCAAATGAAAATCTGTGGTCAGTCTTGAAGATTGTTGTTTACTAGAGGAAACCATCTAACTTGAAGGAGCAACAGTAGTTTTGCCTTAAGGAATGGGCAAAAATCCCAGTGGTAAGATGTGGAAACCTCATAGAGAGTTATCCAAAGCGACTTACAGCTGAAATTGCAGCAAAAGGAGGCTCTACAAAGTACTGACTTTAGTGGGGTCAATAGTTAATCACACCGAAGTTTTCAATTATATTGTCTGTTATGATTTTCCCAATGGCAGGGAAATCAAAAATAACAAACGGACTAGCTCTCGGGTGATGGAAACTAAAGTGACCGTGACCTGAACCTGACACAACACTGGAAGTAGCCGGGGAGTGTTTCCTACGATGCCCTAGACACCACGCGCCAGCCGGAGATCTAACTACCCCTATCAGAGGAATCTACAGGCCTGCCTTACCTCCAGAGATGAACCCCAAAAGGAGATAGCAGGCCCCCACAAATATTGACGGTGAGTCAAGAGGAAAAGACATACGTAGGATGAACAGCAGATTTAGCACAGTGAGGTCCGCTTACTAGATAGCAGAAGTACAGGAAAGAGTTACTTCACGGTCAACTTCAAAACACTACTCAAAAACACCATCCTGAAATTACTTTAAAACTCCAGTGACAACTCATGCCACTGGAGTGGCAATTTCAGTCCACGAGAGCTTCCAGCTGCAGAGAGTCACATTGCAGATAGCTGGACAAAAAATAACATTAACTAGGAACAAAATTCAACTTAGCTGAACTGGAACTTGAGGCAGGAGAATGCAACAGAATGCTACTGATACATTGTTGGCCGGCATCTGACCAGCAGCCAAGCAGCCTTAAATAGGAAACTCCCCTAATGGGTGTCAACAGGTGATCAAGGATAGAAGAAGGCAAATAAGTGGCAATACCATAAAACACCACCGGGGGAGCCCACAAACAGAATTCACAACAGTACCCCCCCCTTAAGGAGGGGGCACCGAACCCTCACCAGAACCACCAGGGCGATCTGGATGAGCACTATGGAATGCACGAACCAAATCAGGAGCATGAACATCAGATGCTGTCACCCAAGAATTATCCTCCTGACCATAGCCTTTCCACTTAACCAGATACTGAAGTTTCCGTCTGGAAACACGGGAGTCCAAGATCTTTTCTACCACATACTCCAACTCACCCTCAACCAGCACAGGAGCAGGAGGATCAGCAGACGGAACAACCGGCACCTCATACCTCCGCAATAATGACCGATGAAAAACATTATGAATAGTAAAAGATGCTGGGAGGTCCAAACGAAAGGACACAGGATTGAGAACCTCCAGAATCCTATAAGGGCCGATAAACCGAGGCTTAAACTTAGGAGACGAGACCTTCATAGGAACAAATCGAGAAGACAACCAAACCAGGTCCCCAACACAAAGACGAGGACCGACACGCCGATGACGATTAGTGAACTGTTGAGTCTTCTCCTGGGACAACTTCAGATTGTCCACAACCTGTCCCCAAATCTGATGCATTCTATCAACCACAGCATCTACTCCAGGACAATCCGAAGATTCCAATTGACCGGACGAAAAGCGAGGGTGAAACCCTGAATTACAAAAAAATGGAGAAACCAAAGTGGCAGAACTGGCCCGATTGTTAAGGGCAAACTCTGCCAATGGCAAAAAATCAAGCCAATCGTCCTGATCAGCGGACACAAAACACCTCAAGTAAGTCTCCAAGGTCTGATTAGTACGCTCAGTCTGGCCATTAGTCTGAGGATGGAATGCAGACGAAAACGACAAGTCGATGCCCATCCTGGCACAGAACGCCCGCCAAAATCTAGACACAAACTGAGTACCCCTGTCAGAAACTATATTCTCAGGAATACCATGCAAACGCACAACATTCTGAAAAAATAGAGGGACCAGCTCAGAGGAGGAGGGCAATTTGGGCAAAGGTACCAAGTGAACCATCTTGGAAAAACGGTCACACACCACCCAGATGACGGACATCCTACGAGAAACAGGAAGGTCAGAAATAAAGTCCATAGAGATGTGCGTCCAAGGCCTCTTAGGAATAGGCAAGGGCAACAACAACCCGCTGGCCCGGGAACAGCAGGGCTTAGCCCGAGCACAAACATCACAAGACTGCACAAAAATACGTACATCTCGAGACAAGGAAGGCCACCAGAAGGACCTAGACACCAGATCCCTGGTGCCAAAAATTCCAGGATGACCTGCCAACGCGGAAGAGTGAACCTCCGAAATAACTCTACTGGTCCAGTCATCAGGGACAAACAGTCTACCAGGCGGACAGCGATCAGGCCTATCCACCTGAAACTCCTGCAAAGAGCGCCGCAGGTCTGGGGAGACAGCTGACAATATCACCCCATCCTTCAGGATGCCAGTAGGTTCGGAATCACCAGGCGAGTCAGGCTCAAAACTCCTAGAGAGGGCATCCGCCCTCACATTCTTAGACCCAGGCAGATATGAGACCACAAAGTTAAATCGAGAGAAAAACAACGACCAGCGCGCCTGTCTAGGATTCAGACGCCTGGCTGACTCAAGATAAATTAGATTTTTGTGGTCAGTCAAGACCACCACCTGGTGTCTAGCACCCTCAAGCCAATGACGCCACTCCTCAAATGCCCACTTCATGGCCAAGAGCTCCCGATTTCCAACATCATAATTTCGCTCAGCGGGCGAAAACTTTCGAGAGAAAAACGCACATGGTCTCATCACTGAGCAGTCAGGACCTTTCTGCGACAAAACTGCACCTGCTCCGATCTCGGAAGCATCTACTTCAACCTGGAACGGGAGCGAAACATCAGGCTGGCGCAACACAGGAGCAGAAGAAAAGCGGCGCTTAAGCTCCCGAAAGGCCTCCACAGCCGCAGAGGACCAATTAGCAACATCAGCACCCTTCTTGGTCAAATCAGTCAAAGGTTTAGCAATGGCAGAAAAACCCGCTATGAATCGGCGATAGAAATTAGCAAATCCCAAGAATTTCTGAAGACTCTTTAGAGAAGTAGGTTGTATCCAATCACAAATAGCCTGAACCTTAACAGGGTCCATCTCCATAGATGAAGGGGAAAAAATATATCCCAGAAAGGAAATTCTCTGAACCCCAAAAATACACTTTGAGCCCTTCACAAATAGAGAATTAGCTCGTAAAACCTGAAAAACTCTCCTGACCTGTTGAACATGAGATTCCCAGTCCTCCGAAAAAATCAAAATATCATCCAAATACACAATCATAAATTTATCCAGATATTCACGGAAAATATCGTGCATAAAGGACTGAAAAACGGAAGGGGCATTCGCGAGACCGAAAGGCATTACCAAATACTCAAAATGGCCTTCAGGCGTATTAAATGCGGTCTTCCACTCATCCCCCTGCTTAATCCGCACCAAATTATACGCACCACGTAGATCGATCTTAGTGAACCACTTCGCCCCCTTTATGCGAGCAAAAAGATCAGTCAGTAAAGGTAACGGGTACTGGTATTTAACAGTAATCTTATTCAGAAGTCGATAGTCGATACAAGGTCTCAATGAACCATCCTTTTTACCCACAAAGAAAAACCCTGCCCCCAATGGAGACAAAGAGGGGCGAATATGACCCTTTTCTAAAGATTCTCTGATATACTCCCGCATAGCAGTATGTTCAGGTACAGACAAATTAAACAAGCGACCCTTAGGAAATTTACTACCGGGAATCAACTCAATAGCGCAGTCACACTCTCTGTGAGGGGGGAGAGAATCAGTTTTAGGCTCCTGAAAGACATCATAAAAATCTGACAGAAATGCTGGGATTTCAGAGGGAGTAGATGAAGAAATGGGAACCAAAGGTGCATCCCCATGAATCCCCCGACATCCCCAACTCAGCACAGACATTGATCTCCAGTCCAAGACTGGATTATGAATTTGTAACCATGGTAATCCAAGTACTAATACGTCATGTATGTACAAGTCTATAATCACTGCACACTTTGCAACAAGGTTTATGCTTCAAAATAGTGTGTATTTTATTATAAGTGAAGAGGCGACAAGTATAGACGTTTCGGCCACTCTGTGGCCTTGATCACTGTGTCGCTAGAAAAAATGAAAACAAATATACATAAGATATATAGCATAAGTACAATATTTACAATATTTACAAAAAAACAAAACATATGATATACAGCATATCAGGCATCATGAAGGATGGAGGTCATGTCAGAATAGCCTCTGTAGGGATCTTTGAACAAGTATGGGACACCCATAAGGGACATAGGAGAGAGACAGATGTTATGGCGAAAAGACCTATTGAAGTATTGAGGTCTTCCGAATCATGGGTAAAGACGACGGGAACAACAGAACACAGAAGAGTAGTGAAGGGACATACCGTAGTGGAGATGTGTCACTGAGTGATGCTCGAGCGTCCTGGATAAGTTGGGTCAAAATCTGGATAACCTGGTGAGAGTGATGAATGCTAGTCACAGTGAACTAAACGTAATGCTGCGGTTTGTAAAGTTATAGGGGAAATAACCATGGGCTACCCTGTAGTCTTGGGGTATTATGGTCAGTGCTGAAGTGTTGTCTAACCAGAGGGGTATAAAACTCTATACCAATGGTAGTGCATGATGTGGAAGTTAAAAGGCATAATTACCCCTGATTTTGAGCTGCACTGGCCAATATGGTGAGTGCGCCTTCTTTGATAAAGCGTAATAGTAGAGCTGTATGAGCCCAGACTGTATAGATGCCACTGTAATGGAATTAGATACATGGAGGTAAGCGATATGACGCCATGGGCAAAACGTATAGGTGACACAGGAGTGTACTTACACCAGCCAGTATGGTGAGTGCGCCCTCTTTGGAAAAGCGCAATAGTGGAGCTGTATGAGCTCAGACTGCATCGATGCCACTGTAATAGAATTAGGTACATGGAGGTAAGCCGTATGACGCAATGGGCAAAACGTATCGGTGACCCAGGAGTGTACTTACGTCAAGTCCGGATACGGGGTTGTGTATAGCTGGAGGAGCGCTGGCACAACTGTGCCTTAGCGGTGGGACGCCTGGAGTAACGCAGGCTGAGCGCTTATTTATAGCGCCCCTGTGTCCGGTGACCGGAAGTAAGTGGCCTGCTCGGCGCATGCGCTGTGAGGTCCTACCAGTGTGTTGAAAGTTGCCGGGCAACGTCGGCATCTGCGCAGTGTCTCTAAGGTAAAAGAGATGAGGAACGTTGGCGCATGCGCCGTGTGCGGTAGGCGTGCCTATTATTGTAATGATGGTAACTACGGTGATGTCAGTGAGCAGCAGGAAGGAGAAAGGAAAATACGTAAAGTTTGCTGGGGAAATACCATTAAACATGGGGATAAAAGCATGTACCTGGAGTAGTGTATAATCCATTAAAGCCATTTGTGTCAATTACTGGATATATATAGGAGAATGGGATAATGGATGGAGGACTGCATCAGATAAAATCATATTATCCAGGTAGTGACCATATGATTGAAAAAATGGACATAAAGCGCAGACAAGCATACAATAGTGGTTGAGGTAATGGTAGACATAAATAGAATAATTGAAACAAATGAAATCAATCATGAAAATAATATAAACAATAGCTTAAACGCAAAATATATGAAATAAATATAATAAAGATAATATAGCTGAAACGCAAAATATATGAAATAAATAGTAATAAATATAATAAATCATAAACGTAATATAATGATGTAGGAGTCCAAACCATAAAATAAAATGATAATGACGGATGGGGGAAAGAAAAGAGGGAAAAATTGAAAGGAAAAAAGAAAAAAAGAGAGAGGAAGAGGTGATCTGAAGTTCAGTCTTACCCAGTCATAGTTAATTGCAAGAATACGTAGATTAGGAAGAATTAGTTCATCTATGGAGAAAAGACAAGATATTAAACTAACCAATCTATATCACGGTTAAGGCCTTTCGGGTGGAGGGTGTCAAGGGTATAGATCCAATATGTTTCCCGCTGTTTCAACATTTGGATGTGGTTACCACCCCTCCTTGGTCTGGTTACCCTTTCGATCACTTGAAATCTGAGTTGGGCTACATTGTGCTTAGCCTCTTTGAAGTGTGCTGGTAGGGGCAACCATGTTTTTTCGCACCTGATTGTGGATTTGTGAGCAGAGATTCGGTCCCTGATGGCCTGGGTTGTTTCGCCCACATACAGTAGGCCACAGGGACACTTCACAATGTAGACCACAAAGTTTGACTCACAGGTGTAGTAATCTCTTATCCGATATGATTTCCCCGTTCTTGGGTGGACCACTTCGTTTCCTTTAATTATATTGGAGCAGCACATACAACTGAGGCAGGGGAATGTACCTGTCCTAATCTGGCCGCTCAATGTTCTGGTGCCCATCATTTTCCCCGGTCCTAGGTCAGCTCGGACTAACCTGTCTCTAATGTTTTTAGGACGTCTTGTACACATCAGTGGAGGATTCCTAAAGATGTTAATGTTAGGGTATGCCCTATGCAAGAGGGGCCAGTGTCTGCGGATCAGATTATGGACCCGTAGCATGGAGGGGTGATGATAGTGGACGAATGGTACCCTAGGAGTTTTGTTGGTCATAGTTGGGCTGGTTATGTTTTCATTGAGCGCCCTCCTGGATTCCGTTTCCAGTAATTGTACTGGATAGTCTCGGGCCCTGAATTTATTCGACATTTCATTTAGTCTCGTTTCCCTTGTTGTAGGATCAGAGACTATCCTAGAGACCCTCTTAAATTGGGACCTTGGAAGACTGTTTTTGGTGGCCCTGGGATGACAGCTGCTATATAGAAGTAAGCTATTACAGTCTGTGGGTTTGGTATAGATGTCTGTACTCAATGTGCCCATATGGTCCTTGATGACCTTGGTGTCCAAAAATGCGACCATATCCATCTGATAGGTAATAGTGAATGATAGTTCAGGTCTGATGGCATTTATGTGATTATAGAATTCGAGAAGGCTCTTTTGGTCTCCTCGCCAAATGCAAAAAATGTCATCAATATACCTGTACCAGGCAAGTGCCTGGTCCTGAAAGATGGTATTGCAGTAGATATGGTCTCTTTCAAAACGATCCATGTACAGGTTGGCATAAGCTGGAGCTACGTTGGACCCCATAGCGGTCCCGCAGCACTGTACATAGAAATCGTCCTCAAAGAGGAAATAGTTCTCCCTCAAGACCAGGTTCAAGAGTTCCAGGCACAGTTGTTGTGATCCACTGTCGACATTGGCTTCTTCTAGGATAAGTCGTACAGCATCAATGCCCTTGTCATGGGTGATAGATGTGTACAGACTATTTACATCCAGGGTACACAGGATGCTGTCGGGTGGAACCTGATTGATTGCGTGTAGTTTTTTTAAAAAATCTCCTGTGTCTAAGAGGAAGGATTTAGTGTCCCGAGTATACGGTGTAAGAATTTTCTCCAGGAAAATTGAGAGAGGGTTAAGGATAGAGTCCGTGGAGGCTACAATCGGGCGGCCTGGTGGGTTTTGAAGGTTTTTGTGTATTTTGGGAAGTATGTATATTACAGGTGTGACCGGGTGGTGATTTATTAAATATGTCCTGGTCCTAATACGTCATGTAGATTATATAACACAAGGAAACGAATAATCTCCTGATGGTCTGGGGAAAGATGCATAGTCACTTGTGTCCAATATTGTGGTTTATTGCTAGCCAAAGGTGTAGAATCAATACCCTTTAAGGGAATAGAAACCTCCAGAGGCTCTAAATCAAACCCACAACGCTTGGCAAAGGACCAATCCATAAGACTCAGAGCGGCGCCAGAATCCACATAAGCATCCACAGTAACAGATGATAAAGTACAAATCAATGTCACGGACAAAAGAAATTTAGACTGCAAGGTACCCATAGAAAAAGATTTATCAACCTTTTTATCAACCTTCTTTATGCGTTTAGAGCATGCTGATATAACATGAGCTGGATCTCCACAATAGAAGCACAACCCATTTTTGCGCCTGTAATTCTGTCGTTCGCCTCTAGACAATACACTATCGCATTGCATATGCTCTGGTGCCTTTTCAGAGGTCACCGCCAAATGATGCACAGGTTTTTGTTCAGAAGATACCGCCATATGGTGCACAGGTTTTTGCTCAGAAGATACCGCCATATGGTGCACAGGTTTTTGCTCAGAAGATACCGCCATATGGTGCACAGATTTTTGCTCAGAAGATACCGCCATATGGTGCACAGATTTTTGCTCAGAAGATACCGCCATATGGTGCACAGATTTGCGCTCCCGTAAACGCCGATCAATCTGGATAGCCAATTTCA
The DNA here is from genome assembly GCF_051348905.1 of Ranitomeya variabilis. NCBI lineage: Eukaryota > Metazoa > Chordata > Amphibia > Anura > Dendrobatidae > Ranitomeya > Ranitomeya variabilis. Next base: position 982,423,906 of record NC_135233.1, on the reverse strand, counting down.
TGGCATCATTCAGACCTGTAGGCACAGGGAACCCCACCATGACATCCTTCACGGCATCAGAGAGACCTTCTCTGAAATTAGCTGCTAGAGCGCACTCATTCCATTTAGTAAGTACCGACCATTTACGAAATTTCTGGCAGTATATCTCAGCTTCATCTTGCCCTTGGGAAAGAGCTATCAAGGCTTTCTCAGCCAAAATCTCTAAATTAGGTTCTTCATAAAGCAACCCCAGAGCCAGAAAAAACGCATCTACATTTAATAACGCAGGATCCCCTGGCGACAATGCAAATGCCCAACTTTGTGGGTCACCCCGCAATAGAGAAATAACAATTTTAACCTGTTGCGCAGGATCACCAGCAGAGTGAGATTTCAGAGACAAAAACAATTTACAATTCTCTCTGAAATTCAAAAAACGGGATCTGTCTCCGGTAAAAAATTCAGGCATAGGGATCTTAGGTTCAGACATTGAAGCACGTATAACAAAATCTTGTAAGTTCTGGACCTTTGAAGCCAGGTTATTCAGACCTGCAACCAAACTCTGTGGATCCATGATTCAAACAGGTGTAACCAAAGCCATTCAAAGATTAAGAGGAGAGGAAAAAAAAAAAAAGGCTGAAGACTGCAGTTTAAGCAAGGAGTACAAATAAGCACTAAGGTGCACTTTCCAAACACAGAAGGAAAAAAAAAACCTTTTCATATCCTTTCCTGCTTTAGTGCAAAGTTTTAACACATGTGGCCGGCCAAACTGTTATGATTTTCCCAATGGCAGGGAAATCAAAAATAACAAACGGACTAGCTCTCGGGTGATGGAAACTAAAGTGACCGTGACCTGAACCTGACACAACACTGGAAGTAGCCGGGGAGTGTTTCCTACGATGCCCTAGACACCACGCGCCAGCCGGAGATCTAACTACCCCTATCAGAGGAATCTACAGGCCTGCCTTACCTCCAGAGATGAACCCCAAAAGGAGATAGCAGGCCCCCACAAATATTGACGGTGAGTCAAGAGGAAAAGACATACGTAGGATGAACAGCAGATTTAGCACAGTGAGGTCCGCTTACTAGATAGCAGAAGTACAGGAAAGAGTTACTTCACGGTCAACTTCAAAACACTACTCAAAAACACCATCCTGAAATTACTTTAAAACTCCAGTGACAACTCATGCCACTGGAGTGGCAATTTCAGTCCACGAGAGCTTCCAGCTGCAGAGAGTCACATTGCAGATAGCTGGACAAAAAATAACATTAACTAGGAACAAAATTCAACTTAGCTGAACTGGAACTTGAGGCAGGAGAATGCAACAGAATGCTACTGATACATTGTTGGCCGGCATCTGACCAGCAGCCAAGCAGCCTTAAATAGGAAACTCCCCTAATGGGTGTCAACAGGTGATCAAGGATAGAAGAAGGCAAATAAGTGGCAATACCATAAAACACCACCGGGGGAGCCCACAAACAGAATTCACAACAATTGTCCTATTTGTTGTTTCTTTCACTTAAAACAAACAAATGTTCACAGTTGTCGGCATGTTCTTTACATGAACTGATGCAAACTCTCAAAAATAAAATGACATTTCAGGTTTAAGTTAGGAGTGTGTGAATGCTTTCGCAAGCCACTGAAAATAAAAAATACAAGCACAAACCTGATGTAGAATATATAAGGAAATAACCATGTGCATATATTCAAAATTACCTATTAAATACGACAATATAATGTTATTCTTATTATTATTTATTGTTATAGCGCCATTTATTCCATGGCGCTTTACATGTGAGGAGGGGTATGCATAATAAAAGCAAGTACAATATTCTTAAACAATACAAGTCATAACTGGTACAGGAGAAGAGAGGACCCTGCCCACGAAGGCTCACAATCTACAAGGGATGGGTGAGAATACAGTAGGTATAGGAACAAACATAACTGAAAACCGGTGTATTTGGCGTCCTAACGCATTTTTGTGCATTGATGGTGACGTTTGTTTTATGCTTATGTGTTGTACTTTATTTTTGCCCTTGTACTTTTTATGTATTTTTATATTGTTGTACAATTATCTTTCTAAATACCTTGCATTTATATATATGGCATTTGCACTTTATTACTGCTTGAGAAAGGATCATAATTCAGAAAGGAAACGTCGTCACTATGGGCTAATAAAACAGACTTTGACTCCAGTTGTTGTTTTTTGTCTGGATCATTTGGTCCTTGCCAGGGAGGCTTTGAACCCAAGATTGCACCCAAGAAGAATCTTTGGTGCTGCTTCTGCTTTTCTCTTTAAACTATCTATCATCTATCTATCTATCTATCTATCTATCTATCTATCTATCTATCTATCTATCATATAGTAGACTTTGTAAAGCTATTTCCTTGTAGCTGGAATAAAATAGAAAAGCTGTTGCTCCCGCCTATCTTGTACTTGACCTCTATATTTCATATACAGTGGTGTTTCCCAACGGACTTTTAAAATGTTATAAAATGAGCCACAAATCAATCAAGATCTAAGAGCCGAGGCAGCATGACTGATGTTGGGATACCTACTGGCTGGTTTTTATTAGGCAGCACAAGCAGGTTGAGAGTTGTTGTATATTTTGGGTTATGGAGCGTTTGATGGTTATGTATAAAAATGTACTTTTTATGAGCACTTGAGGTAAGCTGTCCACTGAAGCATACAGTGCACAGAGCCGAGGGGATGAATTCTTATTGCATTATGTTCAAATGAATGTTTATTACTTTATCAAAGTTCAAGTTATATATTAGAGTTTCTTTTACATTTTCTAAAGATTTTTTAAAACTTTTTTGTACTTTTACTTTCCAACTTCCTTTATCTGGTTGTTATTATGTTTTTTTCAAGTTGAGACTTGACATAGCCAGCGGAATGCTCACATTTACCCTGAATACCTGCAGACTGTGAGCCCTCGCGGGCAGGGTCCTCCCTCCTTATGTACCTGTGTGCCTTGTTTTTTGCTCATGTTTAGTTGTATTTGTCTATATTTGCCCCCTTTTCACATGTAAAGCGCCATGGAATAAATGGCGCTATAAAAATGTAAAATAATAATATGCATTCATATAGAAAGGAGGTGTTGCTTTCAACTTGACTTGACATCATAGAAGATGGTGGTAAAAAATCCACTGCAAGACAAACTGCACTAAGAGTTGTGGTTTCAGTTTTTGCATACTGCTGTATAGAAAAGGTCCAAAGGAAGGATCGGTAGAGCATTTTATGTAGCTTTCCCTGAACTATTCAATAAAATAAGAATGGTCAGAAAAAAGTTTACATTATTCATATACCAAAACAATTATATAACCCCTGGCAAAAATTATGCAATCACCGGCCTTGGAGGATATTCATTCAGTTGTTTAATTTTGTAGAAAAAAAGGAGATCACAGACATGGCGCACAACTACAGTCATTTCAAATGCTATAACGAAACCAGAAAACATGTTGCAAAACAAAAAACACCAAAGGGCTAATTACCACCTAATAGTGTGAAACAGCCCAAAGCCTGCAAAGGAGGCCACCCACTCCATACTAATAATGAGAGCAAAGAGGATACAGGAGTATATTGGGTATTTAAATTTATTTAATTATACAAAAGGTAAATACACACATAAACCGCATAAATATGATGAATATATAAAATACATCTAAAGTGCATAAGGATGGGGACAAATTCTCCCCAGGTGAACGGAGCCCAACAGGATAAATCTGTCTGCAAGTCACAGCAGACTGATAGAATGTAAAGCGGCAAGATACAATTTTGGCATATAGGTGCGACCAAGTGATCAACTGTCACTACTAGTAGGCACTGCTAAGTATGCTTACCGCAGATCAAGTGAGCACACAGGACACCGGGCAGGAACCGGGATGAAGAGACCCCCGACGTGCGTTTCGCTTGAATGTGTAGCTGCTTTCCCAAGGGGATGAGTATCGAGGCCGAGAAGGACCTTAATATGGGCCGGACTCTGAGCATGTGACGTCTCACATGCCGAGAGGCGGCCAATAGTAGGCGGCAACGACGGCGCATGCGCGGATCGGGCCGCAGGTCCTACAGCCAGAGACAGCGTCCAGCATCACAGCATGTGAGCAAGGAGAGGCCCCGGTCACACGTGGGAGGCCGTGCAGACTCTATCCTGGCGCAGGAACCAGCGATCCGAACCCGCGCACGCGCACTGCCACCAATGTAAAAGATGAAACAGGTAAAAATAAAATAGAATGGGAGGATACAGGAATATAGCCACTAATATGGGACACAAAAGATCTGTTGGTACATAGTACTCCCACATATAGAAAAGAGACAGTCAATTTCAGAACAGATAGTATTAGATCATATCATATAAAATATGTTAAATAGAGCTGATCCCGCATCTTCTTAATGATGTTCCGGAGTATATTCTGTTTCTCCTTATGGGCTAAAGTACCCGATCTGCCACCAAAAAGGCTGGGTAGAAAGGAGTTTGCAATAGAAGGAGAATCTCAGCACACCAAACATATGATAGAAACTATAGAGAAAAGTAAGAACACGTATCATATTAATAACAAATTAGAAAACAAACAGGTTAAAAACAGAGATAAAAATAGGGTCCAGCAGGGGAGACCTGTCCGTATAGGATGGAGGTCAGGACCTGACAAGATAGTGTAACATAAACAGGGAGAGGAGCCAGGGGAAGCTATAGAATTTAGAAAAACCCTGAGCAAAATATATAACAATAGACTAATCTACGCGCATTTAAAGTTTTATAGAAACGAGGCAAAAGTAAGCGATTCGTTCAAGCCACAAGGAGCAACCGTATTCAGTCTAACAATCCAGCCTGCCTCACGCTGCGCCAATACCTTCTTGTAATTACCCCCACGGGAGCCCAAATGGACGCAGTCGATGCCCCTGACCCGAAGCGACCCCGCGTCACAATCATGAAATAATTTAAAGTTGCGCGGTATCGTCTTCAGTAGAGAGGCATCGACAATAGTCCTAGCCACCTGGATGTCACGTACGTGCTCCCTAGTGCGTTTACGGAGTTCCCTTGATGTCAGGCCCACATAAATTAAAGGACAGCTGCACGTAGCATAATATACGACATTCTTCGTGCTGCAAGATATGTGGTGTCTGATGGAATAGGTCCTAGTACCGTCAGATGATGTAAAAGAGGCAGTCCGAACAATATTGGCGCAAGCCATACAATGACCGCACTGGAAGCAACCAAGCGTTGGGCCCCTGGAGCCAAAAGGGTTATTGGCAGGGGGGACATAATGGCTCCGAACGAGCATATTATTGAGATTAGGTGACCTCTTTGCCGTCATGGAAGGGAAGTCCCCCAAAGCGGGGCCCAGGGATGGTTCAGTTCCCAAGATAGGCCAATGCCGGGCCAGGATCTCCCTTATATTACACCATTCATGGTTATATGTTGTAATAAATCTAATTTTTGAATCCCCCGGCCCGGCACTGGCCCTACGTCCTGTACTTTAAAGGAGATCCCTACGGGGTGTCCTCCTGGCTCTGTCATAGCCTCGCCTGACGCACCTGCGGCTATAGCCGCGTGCCTCAAAGCGGGCTTTAAGAGACACGGCTTGGGCCTGAAATTTGTCCTCTGTGGAACAAATCCGCCTCATCCTCAAGAACTGTCCGACCGGGACGGCCCTCACTGTTGCTGGATTATGTGCCGACTCCGCGTGTAGTAGAGCATTAACGGCGGTCGGCTTTCTAAAGACGTCAGTCTGGACGCGACGGGTGTTGTCGACCTCCAGACTGACATCAAGAAAGTCGACACGCCTGGCATCATATTGGTAAGTCAGCGTTATGTTGTAAGGATTCTCATTAAGATGACTCATAAAGTCCTCGAGCTTTGTCCTCACACATAACTTTTTCATATACAAGGATTCCTATTATCTGCAGAAGCGTGGCACGGCCATGGGTGCGGCCTGTGCCCCTTCGTATGCCAATCTCTTCCTGGGCAACTGGGAGAGATCCTTGTTTGGCGACGGGGGGGCCCAGGCCGCCGACCATGTGCTGTGCTGGCTCAGATATATAGATGATATTCTATTTTTGTGGGGGGGCACGGTGCAGCAGCTCGAGGACTTTATGAGTCATCTTATTGAGAATCCTTACAACATAATGCTGACTGTCATGATTCCCCAATGGCATGGGAACATCAGAAACACAAAATAACAGACTAGCCCTCGGGTGATGGAAACTCAAGTTGACCGTGACCTAAATCTACCACACAACTAACAGTAGCCAGGAAGCATTCCTACGGCTGCCTAGATGCCATGCGCCAGCCGGAGAACTAACTACGCCTGGAAGAGGAAGGAACAGACCTGGCTTACCTCTAGTGAAATTCCCCAAAGATGATAGTAGCCCCCACATATATTAACGGTGAGTTCAGAGGAAAAGACATACACAGTATGAAGGTAGATTTAGCAAAGCGAGGTCCACTTACTAGATAGAGGAAGGATACAAAAGAGGACTTCACGGTCAGCTGAAAAACCCTTTCAAAAACCCATCCTGAAATTACTTTAAGACTCCTGTGTCAACTCATGACACAGGAGTGGCAATTTCAGTCCACAAGAGCTTCCAGTAACAGGAAATGACAAACTGTAAACTGGACAAAAAATACAAAACAAAAAGGACAAGAGTCCACTTAGCTGATCAGCAGACTGGTAGCAGGAACATGCAACTGAAAGACTCAGGTTACAATGATGACCGGCAAGGAAGTGACTGGAGAGCAAGGCTAAATAGGGAACTCCCAAAACTGATGGAAGCAGGTGAGCTGAGGCAGAAAAGAACACACAAGTCTCCAGTACCACCAGCCACCACTAGGGGAGCCCAAAAAGCGGATCACAACAGTACCCCCCCTTAAGGAGGGGGCACCGAACCCTCACAAGAACCGCCAGGGCGACCTGGATGAGCCCTATGAAAGGCACGAACCAAATCCGAGGCATGAACATCAGAGGCAGTTACCCAAGAATTATCTTCCTGACCATAGCCCTTCCATTTAACCAGATACTGGAGTCTCCGCCTGGAAACACGGGAGTCCAAGATCTTCTCTATAACGTACTCCAATTCACCCTCAACCAGCACAGGAGCAGGAGGCTCAGCAGAAGGAACCACCGACACCTCGTATCTCCGCAACAACGACCGATTGAACACATTATGGATAGCGAAAGATGCCGGGAGGTCCAAATGAAAGGAAACAGGGTTAATAATCTCCAAAATCCTATAGGGACCGATGAACCGAGGCTTAAATTTAGGAGAAGAAACTCTCATTGGGACAAAACGGGAAGACAACCACACCAAGTCCCCAACACGAAGGCGAAGACCAACCCGACGCTGGCGGTTAGCAAACCGCTGAGTCCTCTCCTGGGACAAATTCAAATTGTCCACCACTTGTTCCCAAATCCGATACAACCGATCCACCACAGCATCTACTCCAGGACAATCCGAAGACTCCGCCTGACCAGAAGAAAAACGGGGATGAAACCCCGAATTGCAAAAGAAAGGGGAAACCAAAGTGGCCGAACTAGCCCGATTATTAAGAGCAAACTCCGCCAACGGCAAAAAGGCAACCCAATCATCCTGATCCGCAGACACAAAACACCTCAAATACGTCTCCAAAGTCTGATTAGTTCGCTCCGTCTGGCCATTAGTCTGAGGATGGAAGGCAGACGAAAAAGACAAATCAATGCCCAACCTGGCACAGAATGCCCGCCAAAATCTAGAAACGAACTGGGTACCCCTATCAGAAACGATATTTTCAGGAATACCATGCAAGCGAACCACATTTTGAAAAAACAAAGGAACCAACTCAGACGAGGAAGGCAACTTCGGCAATGGCACCAAATGAACCATCTTAGAAAAACGGTCACACACCACCCAGATAACAGACATCCTCTGAGAGACAGGAAGATCAGAAATAAAGTCCATCGAGATGTGCGTCCAAGGCCTCTTCGGAATAGGCAAGGGCAACAACAACCCGCTAGCCCTAGAACAACAAGGCTTGGCCCGAGCACACACATCACAAGACTGCACAAAAACACGCACATCTCGATACAGAGATGGCCACCAGAAGGATCTAGCCACCAAATCCCTGGTACCAAAAATTCCAGGATGACCCGCCAGCGTAGAAGAATGAACCTCCGAGATGACTCTACTGGTCCAATCATCAGGAACAAACAATCTTCCAGGTGGGCAGCGATCAGGTCTATCCGCCTGAAACTCTTGCAAAGCACGTCGCAGATCTGGGGAAATAGCGGATAATATCACCCCATCCTTAAGGATACCTGTAGGTTCCGAATCACCAGGGGAATCAGGCTCAAAACTCTTAGAAAGGGCATCTGCCTTCACATTCTTAGAACCTGGTAGATATGAGACCACAAAATTAAACCGAGAGAAAAACAACGACCAGCGCGCCTGTCTAGGATTCAGGCGCCTGGCAGACTCAAGATAAATCAGATTCTTGTGATCAGTCAAAACCACCACCTGATGTCTAGCACCCTCAAGCCAATGACGCCACTCCTCAAATGCCCACTTCATGGCCAAAAGTTCCCGATTACCGACATCATAATTTCTTTCGGCGGCAGAAAATTTTCGAGAAAAGAACGCACAAGGTCTCATCACTGAGCAATCGGAACTTTTCTGCGACAAAACCGCCCCCGCTTCGATCTCGGAAGCATCGACCTCAACCTGAAAGGGGAGAGAGACATCAGGCTGGCGCAACACAGGGGCAGACGAAAAGCGGCGCTTAAGTTCCCGAAAGGCCTCCACAGCGGCAGAGGACCAATTGGCAACATCAGCACCCTTCTTAGTCAAATCCGTAAGAGGCTTAGCAACACCAGAAAAACCAGTTATAAATCGCCGATAAAAATTAGCAAAGCCCAAGAACTTCTGAAGACCCTTTACAGAAGTAGGCTGCGTCCAGTCACAAATAGCCCGAACCTTGACAGGGTCCATCTCAACAGAAGAAGGGGAAAAAATGTACCCTAAAAAGGAAATCTTTTGAACCCCAAAAACACACTTAGAACCCTTTACACACAGAGAATTCTCCCGCAAGACCTGAAAAACCCTCCTGACCTGCTGAACATGAGACTCCCAGTCCTCAGAAAAAATCAAAATATCGTCCAAATACACAATCATAAATTTATCCAGATATTCACGGAAAATATCATGCATAAAGGACTGAAAAACTGAAGGTGCATTAGAAAGGCCGAAAGGCATTACTAAATACTCAAAGTGGCCCTCAGGCGTATTAAATGCGGTTTTCCACTCATCCCCTTGCTTAATTCGCACCAAATTATACGCCCCACGGAGATCAATCTTGGAGAACCACTTAGCCCCCCTTATGCGAGCAAACAAATCAGTAAGCAGCGGCAACGGATACTGATATTTGACAGTAATTTTATTCAGGAGTCGATAATCAATACAAGGCCTCAGCGAGCCATCCTTTTTAGAGACAAAGAAAAACCCAGCTCCTAAAGGTGATGAAGAAGGACGAATATGTCCCTTTTCCAGGGACTCCTTAACATACTCTCGCATGGCAGCATGCTCAGGTACAGATAGGTTAAACAAACGACCCTTTGGAAATTTACTGCCTGGAATCAGATCTATGGCGCAATCACACTCTCTGTGGGGAGGGAGAGAACCAATTTTAGGCTCTTCAAAAATATCCCCAAAATCCGACAAAAATGCCGGAACCTCAGAGGGAATAGATGACGAGATAGAAACCAAAGGTATGTCCCCATGAGCCCCCCGACATCCCCAGCTTAACACAGACATAGTTTTCCAGTCCAGTACTGGGTTATGAGATTGCAACCATGGTAATCCAAGCACTAACACATCATGTAAATTATGCAACACGAGGAAGCGAATCATCTCCTGATGGTCTGGAGTCATACGCATAGTCACTTGCGTCCAGAACTGTGGTCTATTACAAGCCAGAGGTGTAGAATCAATACCCTTCAGAGGTATAGGAACTTCCAGAGGCTCCAAATCAAACCCACAGCGCCTGGCGAAGGACCAATCCATGAGACTCAGAGCGGCGCCAGAGTCCACATAGGCATCCACGGTAATAACTGATAATGAACAAATCAGAGTTACAGACAGAAGAAATTTAGACTGTAAAGTGCCAATAGAAACAGACTTGTCAACCTTCCTAGTACGTTTAGAGCATGCTGATATAACATGCGCGGAATCACCACAGTAGAAGCACAAGCCATTTTTGCGCCTATAATTCTGCCGCTCGCTTCTTGACAGAATTCTGTCACATTGCATTTTCTCTGGCGTCCCTTCAGAAGTTACCGCCAAATGGTGCACGGGTATGCGCTCCCGCAAACGCCGATCAATCTGAATCGCCATTGTGATGGACTCATTCAGACCTGTGGGTGTAGGAAACCCCACCATGACATCCTTAACGGCATCAGAAAGGCCTTCTCTGAAAATTGCCGCTAGGGCACACTCATTCCACTGAGTAAGCACAGACCATTTACGAAATTTTTGGCAGTATATCTCAGCTTCATCTTGCCCTTGAGACAGGGCTATTAAAGCTTTTTCAGCTTGAATCTCCAAATTAGGTTCCTCATACAGCAACCCTAAAGCCAGAAAAAACGCATCCACATTGAGCAACGCAGGATCCCCTGGTGTCAATGAAAATGCCCAATTTTGAGGGTCACCTCGCAGCAAAGAAATCACAATCTTAACCTGCTGAACAGGATCTCCAGAGGAGTGAGGTCTGAGAGAAAGGAATAGTTTACAATTACATTTGAAATTCTGAAACTGAGATCTATCTCCGGAAAATACCTCTGGTGTAGGAATCTTAGGTTCAGAAATAGGGGTACATATAACATAATCTTGTAAATTCTGAACCTTCGTAGCAAGATTATTTAAACCTGCAGCCAAACTCTGAGAGTCCATCCTTAAACCGGAGAGATCAGAGCCATTCAAGGATTAGAAGGAGAGAAAGGCAAGGCTGTAAATAGAGCAGAAATACAACTGAGCCAACTAAGTAGCAAACATGTGAGGAAAAAAAAAAAATCTACAGACTTCTTTTACTCTCCTTTCTTCTGCCAATTACTTTAACAGTGGCCGGTCATACTGTCATGATTCCCCAATGGCATGGGAACATCAGAAACACAAAATAACAGACTAGCCCTTGGGTTATGGAAACTCAAGCTGACCGTGACCTAAATCTACCACACAACTAACAGTAGCCAGGAAGCATTCCTACGGCTGCCTAGATGCCATGCGCCAGCCGGAGAACTAACTACGCCTGGAAGAGGAAGGAACAGACCTGGCTTACCTCTAGTGAAATTCCCCAAAGATGATAGTAGCCCCCACATATATTAACGGTGAGTTCAGAGGAAAAGACATACACAGTATGAAGGTAGATTTAGCAAAGCGAGGTCCACTTACTAGATAGAGGAAGGATACAAAAGAGGACTTCACGGTCAGCTGAAAAACCCTTTCAAAAACCCATCCTGAAATTACTTTAAGACTCCTGTGTCAACTCATGACACAGGAGTGGCAATTTCAGTCCACAAGAGCTTCCAGTAACAGGAAATGACAAACTGTAAACTGGACAAAAAATACAAAACAAAAAGGACAAGAGTCCACTTAGCTGATCAGCAGACTGGTAGCAGGAACATGCAACTGAAAGACTCAGGTTACAATGATGACCGGCAAGGAAGTGACTGGAGAGCAAGGCTAAATAGGGAACTCCCAAAACTGATGGAAGCAGGTGAGCTGAGGCAGAAAAGAACACACAAGTCTCCAGTACCACCAGCCACCACTAGGGGAGCCCAAAAAGCGGATCACAACAGCTGACTTACCAATATGATGCCAGGCGTGTCGACTTTCTTGATGTTAGTCTGGAGGTCGACAACACCCGTCGCGTCCAGACTGACGTCTTTAGAAAGCCGACCGCCGTTAATGCTCTACTACATGCGAAGTCGGCACATAATCCAGCAACAGTGAGGGCCGTCCCTGTCGGACAGTTCTTCAGGATGAGGCGGATTTGTTCCACAGAGGACAAATTTCAGGCCCAAGCCGTGTCTCTTAAAGCACGCTTTGAGGCACGCGGCTATAGCCGCAGGTGCGTCAGGCGAGGCTATGACAGAGCCAGGAGGACACCCCGTAGGGATCTCCTTTACAGTACAGGACGTAGGGCCAGTGCCGGGCCGGGGGATTCAAAAATTTGATTTATTACAACATATAACCATGAATGGTGTAATATAAGGGAGATCCTGGCCCGGCATTGGCCTATCCTGGGAACTGAACCATCCCTGGGCCCCGCTTTGGGGGACTTCCCTTCCATGATGGCAAAGAGGTCACCTAATCTCAATAATATGCTCGTTTGGAGCCATTATGTCTCCCCTGCCAATAACCCTTTTGGCTCCAGGGGCCCAACGCTTGGTTGCTTCCAGTGCGGTCATTGTATGGCTTGCGCCAATATTGTTCGGACTGCCTCTTTTACATCATCTGACGGTACCAGGACCTATTCCATCAGACACCACATATCTTGCAGCACGAAAAATGTCGTATATTATGCTACGTGCAGCTGTCCTTTAATTTATGTGGGCCTGACGTCAAGGGAACTCCGTATACGCGCTAGAGAGCACGTACGTGACATCCAGGCGGCTAGGACTATTGTCGATGCCTATCTCCTGAAGACGATACCGCGCCACTTTAAATTATTTCATGATTGTGACGCGGGGTCGCTTCGGGTCAGGGGCATCGACTGCTTCCATTTGGGCTCCCGTGGGGGTAATTACAAGAAGGTATTGGCGCAGCGTGAGGCAGGCTGGATTGTTAGACTGAATACGGTTGCTCCTTGTGGCTTGAACGAATCGCTTACTTTTGCCTCGTTTCTATAAAATTTTAAATGCGCGTAGATTAGTCTATTGTTATATATTTTGCTCAGGGTTTTTCTAAATTCTATAGCTTCCCCTGGCTCCTCTCCCTGTTTATGTTACACTATCTTGTCAGGTCCTGACCTCCATCCTATACGGACAGGTCTCCCCTGCTGGACCCTATTTTTATCTCTGTTTTTAACCTGTTTGTTTTCTAATTTGTTATTAATATGATACGTGTTCTTACTTTTCTCTATAGTTTCTATCATATGTTTGGTGTGCCAAGATTCTCCTTCTATTGCAAACTCCTTTCTACCCAGCCTTTTTGGTGGCAGATCGGGTACTTTAGCCCATAAGGAGAAACAGAATATACTCCGGAACATCATTAAGAAGATGCGGGATCAGCTCTATTTAACATATTTTATATGATATGATCTAATACTATCTGTTCTGAAATTGACTGTCTCTTTTCTATATGTGGGAGTACTATGTACCAACAGATCTTTTGTGTCCCATATTAGTGGCTATATTCCTGTATCCTCCCATTCTATTTTATTTTTACCTGTTTCATCTTTTACATTGGTGGCAGTGCGCGTGCGCGGGTTCGGTTCACTGGTTCCTGCGCCAGGATAGCGTCTGCACTGCCTCCCACGTGTGACCGGGGCTTCTCCCTGCTCTATAGTTCACATGCTGTGATGCTGGACGCTGTCTCTGGCTGTAGGACCTGCGGCCCGATCCGCGCATGCGCCGTCGTTGCCGCCTACTATTGGCCGCCTCTCGGCATGTGAGACGTCACATGCTCAGAGTCCGGCCCATATTAAGGTCCTTCTCGGCCTCGATACTCATCCCCTTGAGAAAGCAGCTACACATTCAAGCGAAACGCACGTCGGGGGTCTCTTCATCCCGGTTCCTGCCCGGTGTCCTGTGTGCCCACTTGATCTGCGGTAAGCATACTTAGCAGTGCCTACTAGTAGTGACAGTTGATCACTTGGTCGCACCTATATGCCAAAATTGTATCTTGCCGCTTTACATTCTATCGGTCTGCTGTGACTTGCAGACAGATTTATCCTGTTGGGCTCCGTTCACCTGGGGAGAATTTGTCCCCATCCTTATGCACTTTAGATGTATTTTATATATTCATCATATTTATGCGGTTTATGTGTGTATTTACCTTTTGTATAATTAAATAAATTTAAATACCCAATATACTCCTGTATCCTCTTTGCTCTCAGTCATTTCAAATGGCAACTTTCTGGCTTTAAGAAACAGTAAAAGAAATCGAGAACAAAAAATGTGGTAGTCAGTAATGGTTACTTTTTTTTAACCAAGCATAAGGTAAAAATTATGGAGTCACTCAATTATGAGGGAAAAAAATATGAAATCACCATGTAAATTTTCATTCCCAAAACTAACACCTGCATCATTAGATCTGCTCATTAGTCTGCATCTAAAAAGGAGTGAAGACACCTTGGAGAGCTGGTGCACCAAGTGGACTGACATGAATTATGGCTCCAACACGAGAAATGTCAATTGAAATAAAGGAGAGGATTATCAAACTCTTTAAAGAGGGTAAATCATCGCGCAATGTTGAAAAAGATGTTGGTTGTTCATAGTCAGCTGTGTCTTAAATTTGGACCAAATACAAACAACATGGGAAGGTTGTTAAAGGCAAACATACTGGTAGACCAAGGAAGACATCGAAGCATCAAGACCAGAAACTTAAAGCAATATGTCTCCAAAACAGGAAATGCACAACTAAATGATTTTAGTTTTGTGCCATGTCTGTGATCTGCTTTTTTCTACAAAATTAAACAACTGAATGAACATCCTCCAAGGCCTGTGATTATATAATTTTTGCCAGGGTTGTACATGCAATAAATATTAGGAATAAAAGTTGTTTGTGTTCTAGTTGCAATTCGTGTTTTGGGTATTATAAAATAAAAATATGCATCTTAAATATCAATTTAACTGGGTTTCACCAGATATAAAACTAGGATTAAAAATAAATTTTATGACCATGGAGTAGAGGGAGGAGGATTTTGGTGCTTCTCTTAGCATGGTGCAATAGTTTCACTGCTGTTTTAATGCCATTTCAAAAGAGAGTCATTAAGTTTCACTTATAGAGTCTACACTTAATCCTTTCCATCATGTACATTGTGACCCTACATAGTTACATACAATGTTCCTAAATATCTCTGATAGATTCTTTGGAGGTTTATGCATGGTGGACATGTTTTGTGGCTCCATTGTGGAATAATCTCTTCTCTCCTTGACTACAGGAAATTATTTGACACTTATTCCCCTGTTATACTCCAAGGTGACAGGCCTCCAGGGTTTAAAGGGAACCTATCAGCAGGTTTTGCTATGTAATCTGAGAGCAGCATAATGTAGAAGCAGAGAACCTGATTACAGCAACGTGACATCTACTGGGTTGTGTGTCACTGTTTCAACACATCCAATGTTTTATCAGCAGGAGATTATCTTTACAGGACAACTTGGCAGGTGCACAGAAGTCCAACCATCCCACCTCCAATACTGATTAGTAGCTCTATCACTATGTCACTATGTAATATACACAGAGAGCTGTGATATGGATGGGATTTTACACAGCTCAGCACCTGAGCTCTGCTAGATCTGCAGCAGATAAAACTGTGATTCTATAATAACTGCTGCACACCGTAAATTCAAGGGGCTGTCCGGTCCAAGTCAAGAGTTTGTTTGACTGCAGATTTATAAATCCCCCCAGCGCACTCATTGTACGCTGCAGGGTTTTGCTGGTTTCTGCTCGGAACCAAGGGTATGTATGAGTTATACATACTCCCGGATAAACCTCATCTAGATTGTGTGGTCTCACTTCATACACTTGTATTGAGCAAGGCTGCGGCCCATCTAGGGACACGGCCATGCAATGGGTATGCCCAATTAGAAAGTGCGGCTTCGCTTCATATAAATGTAGGGAAGCGAAATCGTGCCCACTGGCCTGGAGTATGTATCAGGCTAAGTTCACATTTGCGTACATGTGCGTAGTGTATCATCTGCATGTGCAAATGCATGCCAAAACACATTGATAACACACGTTAATGCAGCGTTTTTTATCCACATCAGCTTACGCATGAAGGCAGATAAAAAGGGTACATGTGCATGCGTTTGTATGTGTTTTTTACCTGCGTTTGTGTTTTTTATGCTCATGCATTCGATATTTCCAGGAGGGCTTGTCTCACTCAATGGGCGCCTCTCAAAACAGTACGTGGACATGCGCAGTCCGAAGTACGCAAGCTCATCGAACACATGCATACACAAGTCCTTGCGTACGCATGCGTTCCCATAGACAGTAATGCATTTTTTTATGCACTTATCCACATGCGCATGCCTGCGCATATTTGACGGATTTTTGACGCCTCCAAAAATGCAACATGTTGCGTTCGCCATGCCCAGCTGCACACCGCAAACCGACACATGCGAACGCAAAAGCATGCAAATGCATGCAAACGCATGTCCATGCGTGCACCATGTTAAATATATATGTGCATGACGCATGCTGATCTATACGCATCAAACGTTGCGCACAAAGACACAAATGTGAAACCAGCCTAACTCATACATACCCTCCAGTGCCAGCTCAGAAATAGTGCACAGTACATGCGCTGGGGGGATTCATAAGTCTGCAGTCAGATAGAGTGACTGCATACTTTTCGATTTGGACTGGACAACCGCTTAAAGTGATGCATACATACCTCATGCTGCTGTCAGATTACATAACAAAACATGATGACTGATTCATTTTAATAACTGGATTCACCACCTTATTAGTTTTATTACAATGGCCACTAGAATCCATATTGCTTCACAGTGGAAGACCTCTACCCTTTCCTATGCTGTTGTCAAGCAGTGTAATAATTTAGTAGCTATTTGAAAAGAATACAGGCCCCGCAGTCTGATAAACTTGAAGAGTTTGACAAAAGTTGACAAAGAACCAACATTTCAGAGTGCTATTTCTCTTTCCATATTTACATCTACTGTCTCCAGTGAGGATACTACGGGTTCATGGTCTTCAGGCAGACTTCATAGACATTGTTCACATGCCATATATACTTTCCATTTCATCTTGATTACTCATCTTTTCTCCTTCCATGTGTTTGTATTTATTTATTTTTTTACTTTTTTGTAAATGAGGTAGTGACCGAACTCCCCATGTTGGAAAATTATGTGTTTCGTCTGTTGGAAAGCTCTTTTTTGAAGCTTCATATAATAAAATACTTTTTAAACTAAAAACAAAACAAATGAAACTCTCAGCTTTATTTGTGAATTATTTATTGATTTATTTATTGATTTTTATCTATTAATTTTTTTTTTTCTTTTTCGTCCTTTCAAGGTGAGTGACAAAGGTTTCAGCTCAGCACAGTAAACTCTTTGTAGGTTGGTGAGCACGTAACAAGCAAACTGTAATGAACCCAGAATAAAGAATAATGACAAATAAACCCAAAACATTCTGTAATTATACATACTGTATACATTGTATGGTAGTCTAATAGGTATAATATGAGATATTTATGGACAAACCACATTCCATGAATGAAGTACTGATTATATTACTTAATAAACGGTAAGCAACAAAGGGAGAATTCAAAATGTTATTTTGTGATTGGAATTTTAAAATGTTATTAAATTTACTTTTCTGATCACAAAAATGCAGTACTACAGTATGTATTAATAAGAACAGCGTTCCTGATGTGTCTTTAGTAAATTCTTGTTTTGCACATAGAATAATAATTCTATAAACTAGCAAATAGGGGATACCATTCTTGTACTCGATAAGATGAATCCATAAACAATATTAAGGCCCTATATATATTAAAGAAGAGCTATAGAAATATAAAGATAAAGTCACTGAGGGCTTTACAGTGGGTATGAAATATAAAAGACTGTAATTAAAGGGAATCTGTCACCCCCAAAATCGAAGATGAGCTAAGCCCACCAGCATCAGGGGCTTATCTACAGCTTTCTGTAATGCTGTAGATAACCCCCGATGTATCATGAAAGATGAGAAAAAGAGGTTAGATTATACTCACCCAGGGGTGGCCCCGCTGTGGAAAGAAAAGGGGCCGAATAATATTGTGTTTGGAGTCGAGTTCCCACCGCTGCACAGGGGGAATCTCGAACCATGTCTGCTGCGGTCTCCCATTCTTCTCCAGCCGTAGTGGAGTCTGCTCAGCGGAGATGTCGGTCACAGCATCTTGCTCAGTCTCACTCTGTGCATAGGGTTACTGCTGCTTTTCCAGCTTATGCCATTGAAGCCAGTGCTGGGCAGCGGCGAGCAGACGCTTTTGGGACTAAGTCCTGCTTTTCCCCTTCTGAGCATGCCCAGGGCAAGATCTCCCGTTGGAGATCAAGGGTCACATGCTCAGATACTGCAGCAGATCCCATTGGTCCTCCAGGAAGGTCCTGAAGGTGCTCAACTTCTGTGGCAGCCTACCATTGGTCCTTCTGGGAA
This sequence comes from Ranitomeya variabilis, assembly GCF_051348905.1. Taxonomy (NCBI): domain Eukaryota; kingdom Metazoa; phylum Chordata; class Amphibia; order Anura; family Dendrobatidae; genus Ranitomeya; species Ranitomeya variabilis. The sequence continues at coordinate 982,405,586 of NC_135233.1, read as the reverse complement.
GGTCCTGTACATGCTGCAGCTATAAAATGTTCGCATGACCGCACGGCCATGCGCTAGTGTAAACTTGAAAACGTGTGTGTGTTGATGTGTGAAAGTCGTTCATTAATTATCCCCTCCCTTGTGTATGACTGCTCGCGTAAGGTGGATGATTGCTACCTAGCGCCCGACTTAGCCATCAGCACGTAACACACAAAACAGCGTCTAATTGCTGTGACCGCCAGTGCGGCACCATGCGCTTTTACAGCGCTTTCCTGACCCAAGCCTGGGTGGTTAGTGGCGTCCGCCAATGCGGCACTGCACGCACTCTCGTGCATCATTATTATTATTTCTTTCACTCTGACACCCCAGTTGCGGTGTCGAGCGCAAGAGGTCTATATGAACTCAAATCCTGTATCTTGGGATTGAGTTCTGAGACTCCTTGCTTGCGCTCTTGATGTGGTACTGCAGCCCTGTGATGCAACAGGGTTTGCTTCCTTCACACAGGGTGAAGTTAACCCGTGTGTGTATCCACATTGTACCGCCATATAGTCCGTCATTACTTGGCAGCAGGTTCCATCTCTGCACGGTGGACCCCGGGCTGCGAACGCACCTTACTCTATCTTTCTTATTATTTGGTGCGTTCCGCTAGCCCTAACATTTTGCATGCCCCACTTTTCAGTTTTTGAATTTCCACAAAAATTTAAAATAACCAATAAATTTCGTTCAACTTCACAATTGTGTTCCACTTGTTGTTGATTCTTCACCAAAAATTTACATTTGGTATCTTTATGTTTTAAGCATGATATGTGAGAAAAGGTTGAAAAGTTCAAGGGGGCTGAAAACTTTCTCAATGCATTGTACTTGGCGGTCCAAGTATATGTTAATTGGTCCAACAATTCTTTTTTTAAACCTTAACAAGTCGAATTGCAAAGTGTTTGAATTTGAGACAACCTGCAAATTTTATAAAATTTGACTCAAATTTGACCCACCAAAGATCAATCCACTTATTTCTGCTCAGTGTGAGTTGCACACTCTAAGGGTACCGTCACACAGTCACACTTTGATCGCTACGACGGTACGATTCGTGACGTTCCAGCGATATCCATACGATATCGCAGTGTCTTACACGCAGCAGCGATCAGGGATCCTGCTGAGAATCGTGCGTCGTAGCAGATCGTATGGAACTTTCTTTCGTCGCTTGATCACCCGCTGACATCGCTGGATCGTTGTGTGTGACACCGATCCAGCAATGTGTTCGCTTGTAACCAGGGTAAACATCGGGTAACTAAGCGCAGGGCCGCGCTTAGTAACCCGATGTTTACCCTGGTTACCAGCGTAAACGTAAAAAAAACAAACAGTACATACTCACATTCCGGTGTCTGTCCTCCGGCGTCTCAGCTTCTCTCCACTGTGAGCGCCGGCCAGCCAGAAAGCGAGCACAGCGGTGACGTCTGACGTCACCGCTCTGCTTTCCGGCCGCTGTGCTTACACAGTGCAGAGAAGCTGAGACGCCGGAGGACAGACACCGGAATGTAAGTATGTACTGTTTGGTTTTTTTACGTTTACGCTGGTAACCAGGGTAAACATCGGGTTACTAAGCGCGGCCCTGCGCTTAGTAACCCGATGTTTACCCTGGTTACCCGGGGACTTCGGCATCGCTCCAGCGCCGTGATTGCAACGTGTGACCACAGTCTACGATGCTGGAGTGATAATCATACGATCGCTGCGACGTCACGGATCGTGCCGTCGTAGCGATCAAAATGGCACTGTGTGACGGTACCCTAAGGCTAGCGTCACACATCTGCCGACATTCCCTATCTGACTATGTACCGAGATGTCTATACCTGCTGTGAATTTCCTAACTCAGCAGCCTTATACTCATATCTGAAGTTGTTTAGTTCAGGTCAGGAGACTGCTGGCCAGTCTGTATATCGCAGTTTGGGCTTGGACTGTGAATGGTACATTAGTCTGGCCTTAGAATATGTGGGGTCATGCCACATTTATAAGAGGAATGGTATGAGCTAATTGTGAATTTCTATGGGTGATAACAAAGGAGCAGCATACATGTTCAAGGATTGATATTTCAAAAGGGAATACATGTATTTACTAGAACAGAAAAGTAAGTGGAGATGATTATAGAATTTAAAAAGAATATTAAAATGCATCTGCAAGAAAAAAAATCTAATTTAAATCCAGCATAACAATAAAAATTACTTTTGAGATCATGTATACTGGTTTGTACAGAGTGGGGATCCCAGTAGGGATTACTCATTAAACTATTACCTAATGTGGCATAGAAAATTGGACTATCTTACCTGGTCAATCCTTTCAAGAACAGAAGGTCATTGTAGAGTGATTCTGTGATATTTTGGCCATTTTTCTATGCTTATTGAACTGTACCAAAAACAAATTTATGATTCCTTCGATACAATCCTTAATAAACTAGCAACTATCACAAGGGGCAACTTTCTTTGTATGTACTGTATTTAAGCATTAACAGTCTAAAAGACGTTTCAATTAATGTTTAAATCTCCATTAATAGGAAAAGTATCATTTCATCTTAAATCCATGTATTTACCTGATACTTTGAACCAGGCAGCTCAGGCTCTGATATTTATGAAACTGCTTTTCATGTTAGCTATAGTCAACCATGCATGAAAAGGAATTTCAGAAATACTTTTCCGAAAGAAACTATAAAGCAACACCAAAAAGTAGATATTTGATTTGCTAAAGAGTAAAATAGATTTCTTCAGAAAGCTAAAAGCATTAGTGTTAAAGACAAGTCTGTCTTCTATGTTATGGTTCTCATAGACTTTATATACTTAAATGGAAAAAGAAAGCCATATATTTTGATATTGTCAGTCAATGTAACAATAGGGGAAGTATTGAAAATTTAAATCATACAGTATTTCGTTATTATTTATAACATATGTTTGTATGCTAAAGAAAAATTTACCAGAACTTATTTTGAATACGTATGGTAGGAACATCAATATGACAAATGATATAAAAACAATTTCCATCATAGAAATCATCATATGCAAAACTGAAATCTGGATGTATTCCTGTCTTGTGTCCAAGCCCTCAAAAAAGGATCAATTTTTTTTTCATCAGTGTTTTGGATCAGATTTTCGTCAGTGTGTAATCTTTTGCCATTAACCCTAGAACGCATGACGTTAAAAATATACATATTAACGTATTGAGGGCCTTTTAGGCCCCCATGCATATAATGTAGAAAAACACACTTAAATAACTTTCACAAGTTTATTTCAAAATTGCTCAATAAAATATGAATAGTTGACAAAATTTTAATTATAATTTTTCACAGAAAACACCAAAAAAATCTTTTTTTTCCCAAATTTCACACAAAGACATGAAAACACACAAAAACGCATAGAAATCTATAGCAAACTAGCTGCAGCTACATTTTTATGCTAACTTTCTTTTCTATTATATTAGTCTTCCAAACAATTCTGACATGTTATTTTTTCAGAAGAGTGTTCTTTGCAAACAGTTTCCTTACAAGTGGAACAATATCGCTCAGTTTACCTCTCTATGTTTCTTGGACACATGAAACAACACTTTTGTTTTCTTTCTCCTGGCTCTGGAATAATCTGAAACTGTACGCCACCCCGTTTCATTGCTTCTTTAGTTTGCTTTGGCAAGCATTTCAAGTCGCTTCGCTCTATCATGTGAGGCATTACAAGTTCATGACAAAGGTCCTTCAAGAATATGCGTCTCCTGTCCTTCCTGTGTGCATGAAATTCCCGATGAGTTTCTGTATAAATAATGAATGAATTTAGGGCTGCTACATCAAGCATATTTGAAAATAGTACTACAGGCCATCGTTTTGTTTGCCTCTTACACAAATATTCTCCCACCATCTCATCCATTTTATCTACACCTCCTTTTGTTGTATTGTAATGCAGGATGATTTCTGGTTTCAATTTTTTGTCATTGCTGTCAACACTGCAATCGTGATGCATGGTACTGACTAAAATTGCAGATTTCTCCTTCTTCGCCTTGTAAGATACCAAAGTCGCTTTGTTATTGAATCCAAAGACACTCTCATAAAGTGCTCGCTGACGATTGTGTTTCAGTGCTTCTGGAATTTCTCGTCTGTTTTGCTTTATAGTACCAACAAGTGTAATAGCTTTTGCAAGCAGAAAATTGCCTAGTTCAACATTGGTAAAATAATTGTCCATGGTAATGTTTCTACCTGAATTGAATATTGGAACAGCAAGAGTTTTGACTATTTCAGACCCCAGATCCCACTATTTCAGACCCCAGACAGCTCATTACTGTGTTCCGAAGGACCTGAGATGATGTCATGGCCTTATCACTCCCTCCAAAAATCACATGACATCATCACATGTTATTATCCACACCCTGGCCCCTCCACCAGCATTACTGAGTACAAATAAAGTAACTTGAGACACAAACACTACTGAGAACATGATAAAAATAGCGGGGGCCTAAAAGGCCCCCAATTCGTACAGATGTAGTTTTCACCAAACAAACATTGTTACACCATAATGCCTATGAAAAAATATATATGAACAACTGGATATTATCAACAACGACATACTTGAGGATTACCTGGAGTTTCAAAATTCTAACTAAAGTAATTTTGCAGATAATAGCAAAAGTGTAAGCATGGGGCCTAAAAGGCCCCCAATATGCGTTCTAGGGTTAGTGTTTCATCAGTGATTTTTCTAGTATGAAAAAACTTGTAAAACGTCTACCCAGTACAATGTTAAAAACAGATAGCACAGAGATGATACATGAATGGCATCTACGTGATGTCCGTTATTTCCACTGATACATAAACTTATATGGGTGATTTTGATCCATGACTGGGATCAAATATGGACTTGTCTTCATGGTCCGTAAAAAACAAATACATGTAAACAGAATGTGGGCTCATCTTCTGTCCATGAAAAGCTTGGATAGAACCCATATACGTGAAAATGGAATCCTGAATGAGGTCTAACCCATATTTTCCAAGTATTTCTGTTCACATCAATATAATGTAGTTAAAAAAAAAAGAAATATTAATATAAATTGCATATATTTGTACGTATACAAGTAAAAGTACATTATACTTTATTGTAGGGAAAGTAAAAATGAAGTTATAAGATATAAAAGGAAACCAAAGGTAATTTATATAAAAGGAGTGACAATTCTTTATTACTTTAGCTTGCAATTTAAATAATAATTTTATTTTAAAGGTGGTAAAAATGACAAAAGCCTTAAAAAAATTTGAGAAACGTTGTAGGAACCTGCTGATATTGATAGAATCAGTCAGCATTTGTATGGAGGTAGACTTGATAGGTTTCAAGATGACCTTTTGTTCCAGCTGCAGGCAGAGGTGTCTGGCCAAAAATTCAACCTTCCCCATTAAAAAAACAAACAAAAAAATTCATGTATACATGTTTTAGGTGGAATTGACAGATATAGCTGTTGAGTAAAGAAGACCATTTTAGAAAATCTATGCTGAAATTTTGTACCCAATGACAGTTTTTAGATTGTATTCACATTTGTCATATTAAAAATGTAAACCACAATTGTAAATCACAGTGAAACGCGTTGATGCTATAGAATGTGGTTATATTAACCTCTTCAAGACTGGTTAATTTTAGATTTTATTTTGCGCTTTCATTTTTCCTCCCCTTTTTCATCATTCACTTTACCATATAATGTACTGAAAAGCTAGATAAAATTCCAAGTGTTGTGAAATAGTGAAAGAATGTCAATCTTACATTGATTTGGGTTTCCTTTTTACAACGTCTTCTTCTATTGCCAGGTGAAAATGACTTGGCAATATTTTTCTACAGATTAATACCATGGGTGGTGCAAAAACATACTTTTTTTTAATTATTATTTTAGAGGTTCAAAAAATTGTAGAGCTTTGTAAAAAAAAAAAAAAATGGCTTTTGTCACCGTTTACTGACACCCAAAACTTTTTTGTGTGTGTTTGAAGAGAATGTAATCAATTTTTTTTAACAATTGAAGAAAGTTTAAATTATTAACATTTTAATTAAAAAAATACATTTTTTAAATGGCATAAAATATGAATAGTGATTTAAAAACTTTTGTTATTTTTAACTTTTAAGCATAAGGGGGAGCATCTGCTGACATTTGTTATGAAAACCTAATGCAATGCTAGTTCGCCTTACGACTGTGGAAAATTTTGGCGAGATCTGCTCATATGTGTTTGATGTCACTCCTCTCCTTCTGTGTGTTAGCAATAAAAAGGGAGAATAAAGTTTTAGGATCACAGTGCAGCTCCATTTTGTTGGTAATTGCAACATGATACCGAGATATGAGCAATGATTCCGAGGTCCGAGGTAGAATCTTGGCTCAACAGATTGTATTATACAAGCTAGGATAAGATGCATGGCTATGTGGAATGTATCACACGTTAGGCTTAAATGCACAACTCTGCTGACCATCATACATTAGATTAGGATTACATACATTGCTCTGTGGACTGTATCACCATGATATGATTGGATACATGGCTCTGCAGACTGTATCACATTAGATACACAACTCAGTGGTCAATTTTTGTGATCTGAGCAGAGCCATCATGTCATTACTGTGATCTGAGTGCTGTAATTACCTGAGAGTGATCATCAGGTCTGAGCACCAGTACTGAAGTGGTGATTTCACCCGGTGTCAGGTGCTTTACACTGGATGAAATCTCCACCACAATCCTTGCACCCAGAGATGTGCTCAACAGTTGCCACTGCTCTGCTCAGATCACAGTAACTACTGTAGAGCCCTCATCAGGCTCGGGCACCAGGGCGGTGGCAGTGACTTCATCCAGCAGTGAGTACATGTCACTGGATGAAATTAGCACTGTCTCTGGAGCTGTACTCACCACACTCTACAGTAATTACTGTGATCTGATCACAGCAATGATATGATGGATCCACTCAAATCACAGCAATAATAGGTAAGAGGGGAAAATTGTAACCGTATGCACATAACTGGGTTACAATAAAATGATACCAGGCTTCCACCATGGCTGGGGACTGAGCTGCCCAGTTAAAATGTTTTCTAGAAAAAAATTACACCATTTCATTTTACACATAAGTTTGCACATGTGCTGTGCAGTAAAACATTTATAATATGGCTACAAGCAAAGATGTTATTTTTTTATTTTAATAAATATGAATTGAAACAATAAAATTAAGAACTAAATTGCACAAAGTTTTGAAAGTCATCTCTATTAAAATAATTTAAGCTACTACTGCACCCATTTTAGTGCAAAATTTGTGGTTGCGCTTCTATAAAAAATGTCACCTGGTTATTCTGCATGTCTCAATTGTGAATGTTTCCCTTAAATTGCTGCAATATCTTATTGACCTTTTTAACATCCTTTGGACAACAAACACTTGTATATCAGTAAATTGTAGAGCAAAAATATATGTTAATCCTTCTGTACATGAACATAAGCTCATATTTGTGTTCTATTTCTATTCAAAGAATAGTGAATTATTACCATTTTCTGAACGTTCCCAAGCCAAAGCTTTGCGTTTCATGATATATGGAAACCCATATATTCATGATGTAGACTTTGAAGACAACTGCTTCAACCTCCCATAAAGAAAATATGATTGAAATGAAAAGGTTTTCACAATGCACATAAACAAATGTCAACTGACACTCCGCTCTCCACCATACGTCATCTCCTTGAAGGGATTTTGATGAGATCAGCCGATTTAAAACAAATAAGCAAGGCATTTTACATTACAGCGCTGTATTTTAACTTGACTTGGTTCACATTTCACTGCAATTGTTTTACATGTGAGAATCAACCAAAGCGTGCAACTTTGGTTCATGACATATTGTAAGAATGGCCAAACACAAGACAAGTCAATGATGTCATTCACCCTCATATGTTAACTCTGTTACTTTTGGATGTAATTTATGAGCAGAACATGGAGTTGAGCTGTAGATTCGCTGCTGTTTATGTTACAATCAAGGAGAGTCAGCATTCCATCCGTTCAAGGTGTCTACGCTGTAACTGCCACTTACCAGAAACTCCTGGGAAATTATAATCAAAGATAACTGTAAACCCAGTACACTCAAATATGGGTTTAGCATGCAATCAGCCAAGGAACTTTGCTGAGATTATTTTTGACATTTAATGTACCTGTAATATATTTTCAAGAGAATAGTACATATTCCAAATGTGGTTCTGAATGCAAAAAGTTGATCGTATTTCTAAAATTTTAAAATATTAAACTGATATACAGAAGACAGAGGTAATCAGAAACCTTAGTTTGAGAGCCGACTGTTTCATTAGCAAAGTAGCGTTGCAGATTTGCTGCATATGTTCAAAACAAGTTCAACTTGGGAACCAACTAGATCAAGTTTGTTTGTTCCCTGACAATCGTGTACTTTTTTAGATTCCTAATTTTTGAGTTTTAGTTTTTTTTTAAATATTGTAATATTATACATTGCAACAATATACAGTTACAATCAAAATTATTCACCCTCATTATAAATTAAGTTTATTTGCAAAATGTACAAACTTTCTGCTTTTACTATAAATCATTAAAACAAGAACTGTTTAAGAAGCTCAACACAATTCATATAAGAAGTGGTTTGTCCAAATTTAAAACAAAAGTTCATATTTGGTGACTACTAAACCCTTTCTTAACAAGCGTTTTTAATACTCAGTGCATCTTTGTTAAATCCTGCTACAAATGTGATGTGGAGCCAGACAATAACTTCTGGCAGCGTTCCTGAGGAATCTTAGACTATTCGTCATGGGCAGTAGCCTCCAGTTCACTAATATGCTTCAGTTTGTGCGCTTTAATTCTACTAAAGATTTTCTATGAGGTTCAGGTCAGGATATTGTGATGGCCACTTAAACTTGTTCCAAGACTCCTTCTGTGACTATCAAACAGCACTCTGTAAGCGCTAGGATGTACCATGTATACTTGTGTATAAGCTGACATTTTAAGCACTTTTTGTGCTAAAAACACCTCCCTTGGCTGATACATGAGTCATTGTCCAGAAAGCCGGTGGGGGGAAGGGAAGCAGTGGAGCAGCAGCAGGTCCCAACATGTTCCTTCATACTCCTTTTCTTCCGGCTTGTTTACGTACCTGCATCTCCTTTGTGAACAGGTCCCAACCTGTTCCTTCACACTTCATTCCTTCCTTCCTGTTTCCTTACCTGCACCTCCTGTGTGAACAGGTCCCAACCTGTTCCTTCATACTTCATATCTGTACCTGCACCTCCTGTGTGAACAGGTCTCTACCTGTTCCTTCATACACCACACCTGCCTGCCCTGTGTCTCAGCCGTGCCTGCCAGCCCTGTGTCTCTGCCGTGCCTGCCATCCCTGTGTCTCTGCTGTTCCTGCCAGTCCTGTGTCTCTGCCAGCACTGTGTCTCAGGCGTGCCAGCCAACTTGTCTGAGTTTCATCCGTGTTCATCTGCTAGTCCTGCCTGATGCCCGCACCTGTCCTAGTGATCCTGTTCTCCAAGTTGGATCAGCAGCCACAGCCAGACACCACCATGGAGTAGCACCTGGCACAAGTCTGACCTCACCATCAGAGGCTCCAGAGAAGACCAAGGCAGCTGTCATAGTCATGACCCTTCCAGGGTAGTCTGGTTCATAGCACAGTGGGGCCACAAACCACCCGAGCTCATGCCCACCAGTCAGGGCGTGTGCATGACACCCAGCTTCGGCAGTTCTTCCTGTGCTGAGCAGTCATGTGGTACTGCTAATTAAGGTAATGAATATGCACGCATCTCCACTCCCATGAGCGTGGATTGCATATTCATTACCTTAATAGGCGGTACCACGTGACGGCTCAGCACAGGGGAGCTGCCGCTCTGGGACAACGGAGATGCAGAGGCGGTGCAAGGAGGTGAGTAGGAGTAGGAGGGGGAGCCACATACCAGTACTGCGACAGGGGGAGCTACGCATAGCAGGACAGGGATGAGGGGACAATACATATCTGGCTTATACTCGAGTCAATAAACTTACCTAGTTTTCCGTGGCAAAATTAGGTGCCTCGGCTTATACTCGGGTCAGCTTATACTCGAGTATATACGGTATACAACATTTTAATATATAAGATTGAGGAGTTTAGGGCCTGCGATGACATCGCAGCCTGTGATTGGTCGCGTGAGCGGTCACATGAGCGGCACGCGACCAATCACAAGCCGCGACGTCATCGAAGGTCCTAAACTGCTCATTCTTAGGAACGGAGGCTCCCGGTTACATCGGTAAGGTCCAGGGGCAAACAGCCACTAGGAAACCACTGCTAAGGACAGCCAACAAGCAGAAGAGACTTGTTTGGGCTAAAGAACACAAGGAATGGATAATAGACCAGTGGAAATCTGTGCTTTGGTCTGATGAGTCCAAATTTGAGATCTTTGGTTCCAACCATAGTGTCTTTGTGCGACGCAGAAAAGGTGAATGGATGGACTCTACATGCCTGGTTCCCACCGTGAAGCATGGAGGAGAAGGTGTGATGGTGTGGGGGTGCTTTGCTGGTGACATTGTTGGGGATTTATTCAAAATTGAAGGCATACTGAACCAGCATGGCTACCACAGCATCTTGCAGCAGCATGCTATTCCATCCGGTTTGCGTTTAGTAGGACCATAATTTATTTTTCAACAGGACAATGACCCCAAACACACCTCCAGGCTGTGTAAGGGCTATTTGACCAAGAAGGAGAGTGATGGGGTGCTACGCCAGATGACCTGGCCTCCACAGTCACCAGACTTGAACCCAATTGAGATGGTTTGGAGTGAGCTGAACCGAAGAGTGATGGCAAAAGGGCCAACAAGTGTTAAGCATCTCTGTGAACTCCTTCAATATAGCTGGAAGACCATTCCTGGTGACTACCTCTTGAAGCTCATCAAGAGAATGTCAAGAGTGTGCAAAGCAGTCATCAAAGCAAAAGGTGGCTACTTTGAAGAACCTAGAATATAAGACATAATTTCAGTTGTTTCACACATTTTTGTTAAGTATATAATTCCACATGTGTTAATTCATAGTTTTGATGCCTTCAGTGTGAATTTACAATTTTCATAGTCATGAAAATACAGAAAAATCTTTAAATGAGAAGGTGTGTCCAAACTTTTGGTCTGTACTGTTTTTATGTAATGGTTACGTATTCCTTGATTAGGTTAATAATTACATGAGTCCTTTATACTTAAAGATACCCATTTAGGTATTTTCACTGTTGATAGTGGATGTTTGCATAATATTGATTCTCAGCTTAGGTACAGTTCAGGGCACAGTCATTTGTAAGTGGGGGCACCACTGTCATACTCTTTTAGGGTGCCAACCTCTACAGTTAGGGTGACTGCAGGCTCTTGTTGTTATTGAATAATATGATTAAATATTCTATATATATTTTTGTATTCTACCAATTGATGACCATTTCATTTCTGTGTCCTGAACAAATTTTTATTCAATAAGAAATTTGCTTGGCCAGGATGTTGCCATGAATATTCACTGGTGAGTTTTAACAATCAATAAAGACATTCTATTTTAACAGGGCTTCTCTTTGGTTTGATTCTGTGATGTTGTAACCCCTGTGTTTTCTATTTGATGTATTCTTAGATTCATTACTCTGTTCAAAGGTCCAATAATGCCCAAGCTCCAGCACCTTCACAGAAGGCATAATGTTTTCTCCTTGGATTTCCTGCTCCTTGATTAAATCCATCTTCCCCTCCACATGCTGCAAGTTTCTGTTGCCAGATGAAGCAAAGCTGCCTCAAAGCATTGCTGAGTTGCCACCATGCTGTACTGTGGGAAGAGTAATTTTTTATCTTGTGCTTCATTCTTTGATACACAGAACAGAATCCTCAAACTTCAATGTCCTATGTACTTTGTTTTGAGGATATTGGAGACAACCTGTGCTTATACTTTCTTGTACTTTTTTTTGGAGAACAGAGGAGTATGTCTTAGAGTTTGTGCAGGGACAGATTTAGTGTTTATTATCTTGATGCAGGTCTTTTGCAGTACTCAAAGATTGTTGATCACCTGCCTCCTCAGGACTCTGGCTATAGCCAGTAATAGTTTCCTATTTCTGCTTCATCCAGGTAGTATAGCCAGTATTTCTTAAACTTTATAACAAATTGAACATTTTCCAGCCAACTCTGTATTAAAATATTTAAAAAACTTTTATTCCATATTTTAAAAAATGGCACTGACAATCAATCCAAGCATGATGTAATTACCTATGCATTTCAGACTAAAAATATTCTTCTACAATGGAAGATCTTTTAGTCTTTCATTTAGTCTAAAATGCATACGTAACTACATCATGCTTTGATTTATTGTGAGTGCAAGCACACAATTTTACTATTTGAAAAAAAAGTTTTTTGAGATATTTTAATCAAGAATTATCAGAATTTTTTTTTTTTTGCTATGCAGTCTTTGGCCACAAAGGGCAGGAGTGTAATTTCCGCACTGAGAATCATTGAAAGCTTCAACTAAGGTGAGCTGACAACACCAGTTTTCATTCCTTTAACTTTAATCTGTGAACTGTCTCTAACTGCTTCTCTAGGAAAAATAGATGCATGTGCTGTCTTTTTGCATCATTTTTCTAATTTATGCAATCCTATGTTCTCTTCTCTTAATTTGTTTGGACCGTGCTCTTAACATAGTCATATTTCTAACATTGTGTTAAGCATTACAGTTATCAAAGTCCTAGCCAGTCCATGTATTTGATTTGTTTTATCTCATGCACACCTGAATCTATTAATGAAGCCGATAATGTACTTCAGAAATCATATGTGCAAATATCTTCTCTTATCAGGGATTCTATCCAAAGATTTAAATAGTTTTGAGACTGCATTGGTCAGTGAAAGTAAATCTCATGTTTAAATTGGAGAAATCACATGTTAGTTGTGTTGAGAATGTTACATTGTTCTTATAAAAACAGCATAAAGATTTTATATCTTGCTAATAAACCTCATTTGTAATAATGGTTGAATGATTTTGATTGCAAGTGGAAAAATATGCATTTTATAACCTAAGGTTGTATTAAGAGCTATCAATGAGTAGAACATGCTGCCCACAAGAGGGGGTGAGTTCTCCTTCAATGGAAGTCTTCAAACAGAGGCTGGACAGACATCTGAGATGGTTTAGTGAATCCTGCATTGAGCAGGGGGTTGGACACGATGACCCTGGAGGTCCCTTCCAACTCTAACATTCCATGATTCCGAAGTTGTGCTATGATAATTAACTTACCAACAGAGACCTTATGTACTAGCTGTATTGGTTACTTATCTATTACTGAAGCTGACTAGCTGACAATTTCATGCCATACATCTTAGGCTACTTTCACACTAGCGTCATGCACTGCACTTCGCTATGCGACGTTGCAGCGCACCGACGCATAGTGTAGAAGCGCCGCACAATGGGGCAGCGGATGCTGTTTTACATCGCATCCGCTGCCCCATTGTGATGTGCGGGGAGGCGGGGGCGGAGTTCCAGCTGCGCATGCGTGGTCGGAAAAGACGCTATCGACGCACAAAAAAGTTACATGCAACGTTTTTTTGTGCCGACCGTCTGATGCAACACGACGCAACCGTCGCACGACGGTTGCGATGTGTGGCAATGCGTCGCACTGTGTCGCTAATTCCAGTCTATGGAGAAAAAACGCATCCTGCAAGCAATTTTGCAGGATGCGTTTTTTTCTACAGAACGACGCATAGCGACGTGCAGTGCACGACGCTAATGTGAAAGTAGCCTTAGTATATGATGAGCTGGGAGAAAAAGAGAGAAAGGACACATGCGAATGTATGATGTCATCACGTAATGCCGAGCAATAGGTAAAAAGAGAGAATGTGATGGGTTTAGTTTTGGAACCTTATTCAGTCCATTTATAAAAAAAAGTGACCACAGCGCTCCATGGTGTAATCCCATTTGGCAAACAGTAACACAGTAAGGTCAGTTTTAGCCTCGCTCTGATCATGGATTGTTTTACATATGAAATAATTTTCTGTATACTGTATATGCCAGATGTAGCAGAGTGTTTTTAATGGTTAGTCATGAGTACAAGGACTGCCTATTCCATATTTATGGCTGTATAAAATTATTTTCACTTTGCATTGGTGCGTGTTCCAAATCATTAATTCTAAGAATCTAACTAGTTACAAAAAAGGACATTTATGAATAATTCTTTTGTTAACAGTTTCCATATTGGTTGCAATAACTCACCCTCTTCCTTTTTGATAACCATCCATGACCTATTGAATATAAATTAAGCAAAAAAAAACTTCCATGTTAATTCTCTGCAGTGGGAGCCTGGAATCTTGGAGCAGCTCAGACTAAACAGTCACAAATTGGAGGCATCCATCAGTTTTATAGCTACTTCTCCTTATCCTGGATTCAATTTGTCTAACTACTTCAAAAAAGCATCCAAGCTTTGAGTGGCCGCTCTTTTCAGCACATATTGAGCTTGTTCAAGGAATGTTTGTTTTGCGAAGTTTTCAGCGTGGACCACAGGGGAAAAAATCTCCGCACATAGTGTATTCATTATTTCATTCAACAAGCAGGAGTAGAATGGCCAGTTCTGAAATTCGGCTGCCATCACATAAACAATAAACTCATGTAATATCTAAAATAACTGCATTGTATAATAACTCCAATATTTATTAAATGCTAGTCCTTGGAATATATTCAGCTGTCTTTTAGAGAATAGGGAAGGAACTATGAATGTAATAATTTGAACAATACATACTGAATATATTTCCAATTTAACCTATTATCATACATGATATGTACGTTTTGGATTATTATCAAGCGTCAAAGATATATGGCTATTTATTTATTATGATTTGCTATTTTATTCTTCAGCGCTTTACATACATTATCATCACTGTGCCCAATGGGGCTCACAATCTAAATTACCCATCAGTATGTCTTTGGAATGTGGGAGGAAACCGGAGAACCTGGAGCAAACACAAGTAAACACGGGGAGAACATACAAACTCCTTGCAGATGTTGTCCTTGGTGGGATTTGAACCCAGGACCCCAGCGCTACAATACTAACCACTGAATCACCTTTTTTACAGAAAGTTCTGCTACAATTACATACACCTAACCTGGGTTTTAAAAAATCTATGCCCTCACTGCAAGAAGAACCCTATTGAGATGTATTCATTCGCAGCAATCTTCCACGTCTGAGAACAGACCCTTATAGCTATGCCACTAGTTTATGAATAAATTGGATAGGAAAATAATGTATACTTACTGTGTGCAAATGTTCACAAAATGCTGTAGAGGTTGTCTTATATAATTGGTGCTGCAAATGATTTATTACATATTTACAAAATGTTACCATTCTGAATACTGGGACACAGAAATATCTCCAATGTAATAATCTACATTATCATACCTGTCTGTGTTTGTTATTATCATGATTTTTATTAATAATATTATTACTAGAGATAATCAAATCAGGCAAAATTCTAAATCGCCTGTTTGTGCGGATTTATTTTCTGTGCATTTAATATCCATTATTATTTTCAGACCCTAGAACATAATAAGCAGAGATTAAAAAAAATAACAAGGACACTTATACTCTTCTTACTGCTCACCTCTCCGATCCCTCCACTCTTCACCGCCACCTCTATGGGTCTTGCCACATCTACTTATCACTGAAATCCTCAGACCTCCGGTGCTAAACCAGGACTTCGGGAAATCATGCAAAAGGTAATAAAGAATTGCAGCACTTCCAGCTACAGTAAGAAGATGTGGTGAGGACTGGACGGGTAACCATGAGGAGCATAGGGCTAGAGAGGTTAGCAAAAAAATTAGTATAAGTATTTTCTTAAAATTTCTTAACCTTTTGATTAATCTTTACAGTGAAATAAAATGGCCCCTAATGGCGACTATTCTGTTGAATCCGCACACTCAAAAATCCAAATTTTTGCAAATTTGAATTTTTGTAATAATCAAGTAGAGTTAACTTCCAGTCAAATATATTTGCTGATCTTTACTAGAGGTGAGTGAATATGTTATACTCACATTTTTCAGATTAACTCAAATAGGGCCAGAGAAAATGATTTACATTTAATTCATATTGAATGAGCCGCAATTGACATAAAAAAACACTTTTTATTATGCTCTGATGTCTTCTGACCCAATAGCATAATAAATGGAAGGGTAGGAAGGTGTTGAATCCAGCAATGCCATAACTAAGACATTTGTTGAAACGCGTTGGTAAAAAGCTGCTCTATGTGCATTATGCAGTGAAGTGCGAGGAATAATTAATTTTTTTGTGGTACGCCATACAATTTATTTTAAATTATGGAATAATAAACATTGATTTTAATGAAGGACTCTGTTTCCTGCTGGACTACCCCTTTTCTGTTTGTACTGCAGTTGTACAGCACAATACTTTCTCAAGTATTTGTCTACTATCTTATAGCTTTCTTTTCCTATTTGTATAACTGTTATCCTTGACATCCTCTTACAATCACTCTAACAAGGCTACAATTTTCCCTACCTCAGCTTTTTCACAAGTTACTGTATGATAGTCCCTTCTGATTGTTAGCGCTCTTCCTTGTAATGGAAAAGGTGTAGGGCATAATGGCATCGACCGATACAATCTTTTGCAATATCTTAGATGGCATCAGGCCTTTTTTTGGTGATTCATGTGAATCAAATCACAAATTGTTCAAATTCATCAGGACATGTGAATTTCATAAAATTCAAAAGAAATTTGATTTGCATCTAGTTGATTAGATAACATCTTCTGTCTGTGGGTTCTGTATGGTTTTACAACCAGATTCCATTTATTTAACTCCTTACTGACATCTGCCATATAGAATGACCCATTACCTGGCTGATAATGCAGTGACCTACTTCTAACAGCCGCGGAGCTCCATCACCAACTGTTAAAACTTGTTAAATGTCGCTGTGAATCTCTGACAGCGGCATTAACAGTGCATCAACATGATGGTGCGCCATTCTATGTGCACATGAACAACCCTGCAACATGATAATGAGATGCCGATGGGTTGATATGACAGCCAGGGATCTGTTGAGGACCTCTGTGCCTTTCATCATGAAACTCCTTTGAAACACAGCCTGTAGCTTTGTTTCAAAGGAAACCATTATTTCTACAATATGCAACAATACAGTGATATTGCTATTTATAGTACAAGAGATAAGATGATCATAGGTCCAAGTCCTCTTAGTATACCAACTAATACAGTAAAAACTTTAAAAAAGTATTAAAAAATGAAAAGAATTAAAATGAACAAAAAGGTTCAAATCACCCCCTTTTTCCCCCACTAATAATAAAGAATAACAAAAAATACACATATGTGGTATCACCACATACATACAAGTACAATCTATCAAAATATAAATAGAATCAATCAGATCAGTAAACACTGTTAACAGAAAAAAAATCAAAATGGCAAAATTATTGTTTTTTTGGCTTCAATACCACAAACAAAAATCTGTAAGAAGTGATCATATCTATCCTAACATGTTATCAATAAAATGTTGTTTTGCCCTGCAAAAAATAAATCTTCACAGCTCCTTCGAAAATTGAAAACACTAAGGATCTTACAAAATGGCGACACAATCAAACTTTTATTTTTACAAATTTTTGATTTTCCTTAATTACTAAAATAATGAAAAAACTTGGCAAGTTTGATATCGCCATAATTATACTGATGAAGAGAATTATATTGCCAGGTCTATTTTACCACACAATGTATGGTGTAAAAATAATTCCCAAAAATCAATTTAAAAATAGCTTTTTTTAAAACAATTTCACTGCAGTTGATTTTTTTTTCATTTTTAGTACACTATATGATACAATGAATGGTGTCATTCAACAGTACAACTCGACTCACAAAAAATAAGTCATCATTAGTGTTGAGCATTCCGATACTGCAAGTATCGGGTATCGGCCGATATTTGCTGTATCGGAATTTCCGATACCGAGATCCGATACTTTTGTGGTATCGGGTATCGGGTATCGCAACAACATTAATGTAATAATGTGTAAAAGAGAGAATTAAAATAAAAAATATTGCTATACTCACCTGTCCGACGCAGCCTGGACCTCAGCGAGGGAACCGGCAGCGTTGTTTGTTTAAATTTCGCGCTTTTACTTGGTTACGTGAAGTCCCGGCTTGTGATTGGTCAGGGCGGCCATGTTGCCGGGACGCGCACCAATCACAGCAAGCCGTGACGAAATTACGTCACGGCTTGCTGTGATTGGTCCGCGTCCCGGCAACATGGCTGCCATTAACCAATCACAAGCCGTGACGTCACGGGAGGCTGGACATGCGCGTATTTTAAAAAGCGCGCGTGTCCAGCCTCCAGTGACGTCCCGGCTTATGATTGGTCACGGCGCCATGTTGCCGGGACGCGGACCAATCACAGCAAGCCGTGACGAAATTACGTCACGGCTTGCTGTGATTGGTCCGTGTCCCGGCAACATGGCCGCCATTAACCAATCACAAGCCGTGACGTCACGGGAGGCTGGACATGCGCGTATTTTAAAAAGCGCGCGTGTCCAGCCTCCAGTGACGTCCCGGCTTATGATTGGTCACGGCGCCATGTTGCCGGGACGCGGACCAATCACAGCAAGCCGTGACGAAATTACGTCACGGCTTGCTGTGATTGGTCCGCGTCCCAGCAACATGGCCGCCATTAACCAATCACAAGCCGTGACGTCACGGGAGGCTGGACATGCGCGTATTTTAAAAAGCGCGCGTGTCCAGCCTCCCGTGACGTCACGGCTTGTGATTGGTTAATGGCGGCCATGTTGCCGGGACGCGGACCAATCACAGCAAGCCGTGACGTAATTTCGTCACGGCTTGCTGTGATTGGTCCGCGTCCCGGCAACATGGCCGCCCTGACCAATCACAAGCCGGGACTTCACGTAACCAAGTAAAAGCGCAAATTTTAAACAAACAACGCTGCCGGTTCCCTCGCTGAGGTCCAGGCTGCGTCGGACAGGTGAGTATAGCAATATTTTTTATTTTAATTCTTTATTTTACACATTTATATGGATCCCAGGGTCTGAAGGAGAGTTTCCTCTCCTTCAGACCCTGGGAACCATCAGGAATACCGTCCGATACTTGAGTCCCATTGACTTGTATTGGTATCGGGTATCGGTATCGGATTGGATCCGATACTTTGCCGGTATCGGCCGATACTTTCCGATACCGATACTTTCAAGTATCGGACAGTATCGCTCAACACTAGTCATCATACATCTAGGTAGAAAGAGAATGGCAGGAAAAATAACAACAGAAAATGGC
This sequence comes from Ranitomeya variabilis, assembly GCF_051348905.1. Classification (NCBI taxonomy): domain Eukaryota; kingdom Metazoa; phylum Chordata; class Amphibia; order Anura; family Dendrobatidae; genus Ranitomeya; species Ranitomeya variabilis. The sequence goes on along the minus strand of NC_135233.1, from coordinate 982,386,324 downwards.
CATGTCGGGAAGGGTTGTTAAACAATTGTGAGCTGGAATAGTCAGGGCATCAAACACCTGTGAAGACTGAAGATCTGCAAGAGAGTGTCCATTGCCACACTTGAAGAAAAAGACAAAACTAGAGACACGGGAGTCATCTTGTGGGGACAGGTGAGTGGTGAGGTGAGTATAGTTTTTTTTTTCCAGAATGCTAACGTTATTATGCTCTGCATTCTGAATATATTCAATGCTGATCTGTCGAATCGATTTTCAGCATATTTACTTATCACTTTTCAGGGCATGACCTTATCTATAAGAAAGTTGAGATTTCATTGTGGGTTTGATATATCTGTTTCTAATTAATTTCTCCCCACAAACTTTTATTCAGCCAACAATCTGAATCCTTTATTATGCACATCCAACGTGTACACTGGAAGTGTGAGTCATCACAGGCAAATGTTTGGCATTCTGTAATTTCGTGCTTATCAGTACCATTTTGCCTTACATATGATTTTTTTTTATCCCTTTCGAGTGCATTGTTTAGGGATAGTGACTGATAAAAGGCTACTCTAGTTTTGGAATTTCTTTTTAGTTCTGTTGTTTACCATATGGGTTAAATAATTTAATATATTTATAGATCTTTTTTATGGTCTTGGCAATATAATATATTACAGGACAGGGGGACTTTGTTACAGTGGGAAAAGGGTTGACTTATCTAATGGGCAAGACTTAGTGTGGTGAAACCTTACCTACCTTAGTGAATTGTGCCCAATTGTAAAGTCTGATAGATGAGGAATTATGCTATGTAGTTGATTTTCACTGGATGACTTAAGCCTCTTATTTTCAGTGAAGGGCAATCTTAACCTTTTACTGACTTTATTTACGTCATATGCTGGCTCTCTGCCTGTGATGCAGGCTCAGAAGCTGAGCCTGTATTTTCCCCGGGAGATGATGGCTGTGATATTCAGCCAACATCTGTCTCGAACAGCCGCGTGTGGTGCGGAGTTCCACCTGCAGCTGTTATCCTGTTAAATGCAGCTGTTAAAGGGAATCTGTCACCCCCAAAATCGAGGGTGAGGTAAGCCCACTGGCATCAGGGGCTTATCTACAGCATTCTGTAATGCTGTAGATAAGCCCCTGATGTATCCTAAAAGATGAGAAAAAGAGGTTAGATTATACTCACCCAGGGGCGGTCCCATTGCGGTCTGGGTCCGGGGCCTGCCATCTTTTTACAATGACATCCTCTTCTTGTCTTCAGGCTGTGGCTCCAGTGCAGGCATACTTTGTCTGCCCTGTTGAGGGCAGAGCAAAGTACTGCAGTGCGCAGGAGCCGGACCTCTCTGACCTTTCCCGGCGCCTGCGCACTGCTTTACTTTGCTCTGCCCTAACAGGGCAGACAAAGTACGCCTGCGCCGGAGCCGCAGCATGAAGACAAGAAGAGGACGTCATCGTAAGAAGATGGGAGGCCCCGGACCGGATTGCGACACCCATCGGATCGGACCACCCGCCCAGGTGAGTATAATCTAACCTTTATTTCTCATGTTTTAGGATACATCGGGGGCTTATCTACAGCATTCCAGAATGCTGTAGATAAGCCCCTGATGCCGGTGGGCTTAGCTCACCCTCGATTTGGGGGGTGACAGGTTCCCTTTAATCTCTGACAGTGGAATTTACAGAGAGCCAGCAAAGTGCATGTCATTCCGCGTGCCCATCAGCACTTCCACGATGGTATCGTGGAGTGCCAGTGATTTGCCATGATAGTCAGCTGAAGAACCCCTTGCCTGTCATGACAGTACTCCTGTAAATGCCAACTTCTGTTCATAGTAGACCGTGAAATTTGCTACATGCAGCAGTACTCAGGTATTGCTGTATATAGCGCAAACGATCAAATGATCACAAGTTCATGTCCCTAAGGGTCTAACAAATACAGTGATAAGTAAAAAAAAATATTTAAAAAAATAATAAATTAAAAAAATATAAAAGTTCTTATCACCCCTTTGCCCCATTAGCAATAAAAAATATGTTTGTAATATTGTTAAAGTTGTAAAAGTCTGATTTATCAAAATGCAAAATTAGTTAACCTTATCGGTAAGTGGTGTAAAGAGTAAAAAATCTAAATGCTAGAGCTAGAGTTACAGGTTTTTGAATGACGTAGCACTGCAAAAAATGCAATAAAAGACAATCAAAACATCAGTGAAAACATTTGCTCGGAGCGCAAAAAATAAGCCATCACAAAGCTTCATCGAGCAAAAATTGAGAATGGTATGGACTCCAGAAAATGGAGACACAAGTATTTTTTTTTAACAAATTTCCCAACTTTTTTGCCACTTAAATAAAAAAAACTATGCATGTTTTGTGTCTCCGTAATTGTACAGAAATGAATCATATTGTCATGTCATAAAAAAACAATTGTGGAGTTGCACTTTTTTTTGCAATTTCGCCTCACTTGGAATTGTTTTCCTGCTTTCTGGTACTTCACATGATAAAATTAAAATGAATAGTGTCTTTCAAAAGTACAATTCTTATATGGGTTTTTCAATGGAATAATAGAAAAGTTGTGGCTCTTGGAAAAAGAAGAGGAAAAATAAAATGCCGAAATGGAAAATAGCCACATAGAGATTAATGTTGCCTTCACAGTATTAACAAACTTTGGGAAATTGCAAGCTTCCAACTTTGTGGGAACAGTCTAGGAAAGCCTCCAAAATCTTATGGAAATCCTTCCCAGAAGAGTGGAAACTGTTTTAGCTTCAATCTGGGGACCAACCCCATATTAATGTGTACGAATTTAGAATAGGACATTATAAAAGCTTCAGGCTTATTGTGTAGTTGTTCCAATACTACTACTACTACTACTGCTAATAATAATAATCTTTATTTTTATATAGCGCTAACATATTCCGCAGCTCTTTACAGTTTGCACACATTATCATCGCTGTCCCCGTTGGGGCTCATAATCTAAATTCCTTATCAGTATGTGTTTGGAATGTGGGAGGAAACCGGAGAACCCTGAGGAAACCCACGCATACACGGAGAGAACATAAAAAACTCTTTGCAGATTACTTTTGTTCATATAGTACATACGGAGTGAGCATTGAGTAGTATAAACTGATATATAACCAATATTGGAAAGATGTATAAATAGACAATATATACATACTGTGAGACAGTGAGGGGAATTATATGCGAGGGCCATTATGTGTCTCCTAGAATGTGCTTAGGAAGCATTTTGAACACGCTGGTGTGCACTGTAATCACAGACACGGTTGTGGTTGCAATGCAAAATAAAAGAGAGTGTAGATTTTGTCAAACTATTTGACCAAGTCAGATTTAAGAAATCCTGAAATGGTCTTTTGTTTTTGGAGAGATCTGCAGGATGGTAGTGGGGCAGGTCTCTCCCTTTACTCCGAGTTTTGCAAGTGAGCCATGTCCACGATTCACATTTAAACTTTGAGTTGAGGTTTGGGTGTGTCAGTTTGTGTTTTGCTAGCAGCAGAGTAGGAAGCTCTGTGCAGGACAGGTCTGTGTGAGTCTGAACACAGGCCAGAGCAAGGAAGCAAAGTCCTGACACACACACAAGGGATACGGTGTTGCAGTCGCCCACTGCAAAAGTGTTATGGACTGTGACGGACAATCCGGCTGCGATCCAGAGAACTATTGACTTTTTGTTGTAAGTCAACAAAATAAAGACTTTAAGGCCATGTGCACACGTTCAGGATTTTTAGCGTTTTTTTCGCGTTTTTTCGCTATAAAAACGTGATAAAAACGCGAAAAAAACGATAACATATGCCTCCTATTATTTACAGTGTATTCCGCATTTTTTGTGCAAATGTTGCGATTTTTTCCGCGAAAAAATCGCATAGCGGAAAAAAAAGCAACATGTTCATTAAAAATGCGGAATTGCGGGGATTCCGCACACCTAGGGGTCCATTGATCTGCTTACTTCCCGCACGGGGCTGTGCACACCATGCGGGAAGTAAGCAGATTATGTGCGGTTGGTACCCAGGGTGGAGGAGAGGAGACTCTCCTCCACGCACTGGGCACCATATAAGTGGTCAAAAAATAAGAAATAAAATAAAAAACAGTCCTATACTCACCCTCGATGTCCAGCGCAGTGTTCCCGCCTCTGTGCTGCACGCTGGCTGGTTCCTGTAGCTGGTGTGCGGAGAAGGACCTTGCCGAATGACGTCACTGTCCTGTGATTGGTCGAGACCGCTCACGTGACCGTGACGTCATGGAAGGCCCTGCGCGCACACATCAGCTATAGGAATGGACGCCGGTGAGGAGATCTGATGTCTGCGGGTGAGTATAAGCATTTTTTTTATTTTTTTTATTATTTTTAAACGTTCTATCTTTTACTATAGATGCTGCAAAAGCAGCATCTATAGTAACAAGTTGGTCACACTTGTCAAACGCTATGTTTGACAAGTGTGACCAACTTGTCAGTCAGTTTTCCAAGCGATGCTACAGATCGCTTGGAAAACTTTAGCATTCTGCAAGCTAATTACGCTTGCAGAATGTTAAAAAAACGCAAAAAAACGGAAAAAAAACGCAAAAAAAAAAATGCGGATTTCTTGCAGAAAATTTCCGGTTTTCTTCAGGAAATTTCTGCAAGAAATCCTGAACGTGTGCACATACCCTTAAGCTGGACTAACCTGGGTCACTGCCACTTTCCTGCAGTGTGTGAACACCATTGCATTACAATGCATATATTTATACTTCCTTCCTCTGTGATCTATATATCAGTTTATATTACTGAGTGTTCATGCTCTACTCTCTATGCATTGCAGACATTACAAACCATTAAATATAACTGTGAAAATGGGGATTTAAGATTCTGGTGAAAATGTGCAGGTTTCTAGCATCAGCAGATCCTTATCAGCATATGTTAACAATGGTTCTGTTAGTGTCTATACTAATCCCCCTCGTAAAGTGAACTTCAAGCAGGGCAGCAGTGCAGACATGACCCATAAAAGCTGTTATTGATGGCTTTGGTTTATCTAGACCTCTGACATTTTAAGATGATGTAGTGATTTACTAGAGCAGAGCTGCCCTCCTGCAAGTTCCCAGTCACTTATGCTGCAGTCTGTGATGGTATTTGATCAAACTGCAGTTTGGATTTAATTGCCATGAGCTGCTGACCTTTTCCTGCACTAATTCAATTGTTGGTTGTGGTTTGATGCTGATACAATTGCATTACTATTCTACATAGCTCCAAATTGTACTGGAATTATATGATGCCAGAAAAGGACAAAAGTATTATAAAAATTACATTTACTGGCAAGATGGAAAAAATATATTCTTGTAAATATCCAAAGCCATGAATTACTCAGTACATGTCTAAATGTATTTGTAGCCCAAATAACTAATCTTGGCCAAGTTCTCCATTATGTAAAAGCAACATGCAATTACATTATGGTAAAATTGTTATTTTAAACCAGTTCTGTTCCACTGGCATTTTGGGCCAGAACCCAGGGGTGTAGCCAGTTTTTTGGTTCAGGAGGGGGGAGGTGTGAAAATTCTGAGTGGGTCCCTTAGCAGGTTACCTTGATTACAACTGGGTGATGCACCCTAATAGTGGGTGTAGGAGAACCTCAGCAGATGACCGCACTGTTACTGACATACTCTCTATACAAAGACCAACATCGACGTTACCGAAATGTGGTCAATGGTAGATACCAGTCCTGTGGAACATATGAGATATTACTGAACAGTTATAGATGGTGACTTACAGAGGATGGTCTGTCTGATGGAATCGTTCACTTTTCCCATCTTTTACTTCTGACACAGACCGACATGATAATTTCTTCCAGCCAGGACTCGGCTGCAAAGAATACAACAAAAACACATTTGTTCACATTTCCTGCACCATCCCCATCTATTCCCAACCTGCTAATACCCCAATACTGAGCCATTGCTGCAGAACCTGTCCCTATTACTGCACCTATTGGGTGGTTCTGTGTACCCTTAAAATGGTAAAAAAAACCCTCTAGAATATACTAATGCTGGGTGCAAGTGTGCTAGAAATCAGTGGTTACATTTTCCCCCTAGAAAGTAATAATGTCATTTGTGCCTCTTTGACAGTCACAATAACCTGAGTTCCCCTATAACAATAAGTGCCCACTTTACATTTAATAATGTTCCTAGTTTTCCCCCTGTACAGCTCCCCTATACACAGTATGATGCTCTCTTATACACAGTATAATGCCCCCTCACAGTATACTAAACTGTTAGTAGCCCCCAAACCTTTTGATGGCTCCAAAACTGTATGATGGCCCCCTCTCTGTAATCCCCACACTGTATGATGGTCCCCTAAATAGCCTCCATATAGCATAATGCACTCCCCATAGGCAGACTCTTTATTGTATAATGTACTCCCCATAGGCAGACTCTTTTTTGTATAATGCACCCCCCATAGGCATGCTCTATATAGTATAAGGCACTCCCCATAGAGATACTCTATACAGTATAATGCACTCCCCATAGACAGACACTATATTGTATAATGCACTCCCCATAGGCAGACTCTATATAGTATAATACACTCCCCATAGGCAGACTCTATATGGTATAATGCACTTCCCATAGGCAGACTCTATATTGTATAACGCATCCCATAAAAAAAAACATTACTCACCTCTGCTCCGAGCGTCTGCACATCTCTGGACGTCAAACGCAGGGGGGATGATGGGAGTGGAAGCGTGTCTCATTAATGGGGTCAACTGTTGAACAGTTGAACTTGCGATGACGGGTGAGTGGCCAAGTGCTGGCACTAGGGACCTCCCTCTCCAGATCAAGGGCCCCATAGCACCCTGGTGTCAGAGATTGAGTCTCCCTGCTCTGCTGCAGAGTGTAACTGTATGGTTGCGCTGTGTACACAGATACATTTACAGTAGCGTAGCTCCAGGTGCGCCCCTCAGAGCACTGGGCCTGGAGTAATTGGCCCCTCTATCCCCCCCGGTAGCTACGCTACTGCCAGAACCATATAACTTTTAGGCATTTTACATCTTTTTTATTTTTTGAATTTTGAGCATAGTTATTTATGACCTATTTTACTCTATCTCTCATTATATATACAGTGACTTAAAAAAGTATTCATAGCCTGAAAACTTTTCCATATTTTTTCATGTTATACCCAAAAGCGAAAGTATTTTATTATAATTTTATGTGATGTACAAACACAAAGTCTAAAGTATTTGTGTAGTGTAAAGGAAATGATAATTTTTTTAAATGTTTCAAAATCATATAAATTTTTAATTTGTGGGGGCCATAATCACAGAGTTATTCTCCCATCTAGGGCCCCATCCTTTTATAATGTCCCCTGTTCTGGGCCCTTTCCTGTAATAATATCCCTTATCATGCACCCATTCCTGTGAAAATGTCACCACTTTGGCCTTTTCCTTTTACTAAAGTCCCCCCATCCTGGGTCCCTTCTTGTAATCCTGTAACGATTATTTTTTCTAATATAGCATATGGACCTTACAATTTCTAATATATTAACATTTACTAATCTTTAGGTTGAAACTGTGAATAAAACAAGAACGTATTGGGACAATGGAGCTGTCCGTAGATGACCTCTACAGAGGGATACAGTATTTTCATCCAGAAAAGACCTAATAGACAGGTGAGGCAGACTGCTTTATCAACAGATTAAATCCTCAGAAAAAAAAGAAAGAGAGAATTAATTTCTGAAGTGTGCTACTGTTTCAATACACCGATCAGACCGGCACCAAGCGTTCTCACGGAGCAGCCGCTACCCCAATAAATTACATTGTGATTTACAGGGTGGGAGGAGGAGAAGGCTGCAAATCTGAATCTATTGAACAAAACTCTCTTGTGCTTATATTATTCATGTGCCAGTAAGAGTGTTATTGGCCTTTATCAGATTGAGGTGCAAGTGAATGTAGCTACAAATTACCTGCAGCAGTACATTGGCAATGGTAATATGCCGTAAGGTAATTAGACTCTGGCCTGATTTATAGTATTGTTTCCTATATAAATTCCTTCCATTGTATCCTTCCATGGTAAACGCCTTCTAGTCCCAGGGGGATGTGTGCTGATACACTGAGTGACATGTGTAATAGACTGCTTTAATTAAAGTAGAGCAATGCAAATTTCAATTCTGCTAACAATAACACAATGGATTTTATTTCTTAGAATAATTGCAGAGATTAGAGGGAGGGGGTTGTTACTGGTTAATGCTGTGGATGCGGCTCTAATAAAAATCTTTCTTGGCAATATTTACATATTAGCTTAGATTTTGATATAGTTTTAGAAAAAAAAATTACTTTAGGGAAACGTTATTGTAATTGAATGTATCTTTTTGGTAAATAACACAAGCTGCTGTTTCTATTCAGATATAGTGATACATAATGTGCATGGAGGCTTAGTTCTGCTATGTCTGCAGGTCGATTGAGGGCACAGACCGCAGGATACTGCATCCTTAGCGAGAGATTGACTAAAATGGAGTTCATCAGGAGTTCTTTTGTTGTTAAGAAGAATAATGTTGTCGATTATGCTAATGTTGCAATGAAAACATTGACTCTTGATAGAACAAAACACTGCCTGAAGTGTATTTTGGACTAGCTTTTATTTTAGAGTTGTCATAGAAAAAAACTAAAAAGTTATTATGAGTAGTGTTGAGCGATACCGTCCGATACTTGAAAGTATCGGTATCGGAAAGTATCGGCCGATACCGGCAAAGTATCGGATCTAATCCGATACCGATACCCGATACCAATACAAGTCAATGGGACTCAAGTATCGGACGGTATCCCTGATGGTTCCCAGGGTCTGAAGGAGAGGAAACTCTCCTTCAGGCCCTGGGATCCATATTACTGTGTAAAATAAAGAATTAAAATAAAAAATATTGCTATACTCACCTCTCCGACGCAGCCTGCACCTTACCGAGGGAACCGGCAGCGTTCTTTGCTTAAAATGCGCGCGTTTACTGCCTTCCGTGATGTCACGGCTTGTGATTGGTCGCGTGCCACCCATGTGGCCGCGACGCGACCAATCACAGCAAGCCGTGACGTAATTTTCAGGTCCTGAATGCCTAATTCTAGACATTCAGGATTTGAAAATTACATTACGGCTTGTGATTGGTCGCGTCGCGGTCACATGGGCGACGCGACCAATCACAAGCCGTGACGTCACGGGAGGCAGGAAACGCGCGCATTTTAAAATGACGTCACGGCTTGTGATTGGTTGCGTGCCGCCCATGTGACCGCGACGCGACCAATCACAGCAAGCCGTGACGTAATTTCAGGTCCTGAATGCCTAATTCTGCATTCAGGACCTGAAAATTACGTCACGGCTTGCTGTGATTGGTCGTGTCGCGGTCACATGGGCGGCACGCAACCAATCACAAGCCGTGACGTAATTTTAAAATGCGCGCGTTTTCTGCCTCCCGTGACGTCAAGACTTGTGATTGGTCGCGTCGCCCATGTGACCGCGACGCGACCAATCACAAGCCGTAACGTAATTTTCAAATCCTGAATGCCTAGAATTAGGCATTCTGGACCTGAAAATTACGTCACGGCTTGCTGTGATTGGTCGCGTCGCGGCCACATGGGCGGCACACGACCAATCACAAGCCGTCACATCACGGAAGGCAGTAAACGCGCGCATTTTAAGCAAAGAACGCTGCCGGTTCCCTCGGTAAGGTCCAGGCTGCGTCGGAGAGGTGAGTATAGCAATATTTTTTATTTTAATTCTTTCTTTTACACATTAATGTTGTTTCGATACCGATACCCGATACCACAAAAGTATCGGATCTCGGTATCGGAATTCCGATACCAGCAAGTATCGGCCGATACCCGATACTTGCGGTATCGGAATGTTCAACACTAATTATGAGCAGAGTTCACAAACAATCAGTTAAACAAGTGGTCTACTACTGGACAACCCCTTATTAGTGGGACTCTATCAGCACAAAAAGACTGTTCAAGCCACGCCTAGGTGCTCAGTGCTTCACGGCAGGACCAATCATTTAAGTACCATGATTAAGACCGGAGTGTCGAAACGTGTCAGTTGGTAGCCCTCTGGGATCTACATGTTGCCCACATTGTGCCTGTTTTTATGATTTTTTTTCCATTAAAGACAAAGTTTTATATTTTTCCACGCTGGAGTATCTTTTTTTTCTTCATTCTCTGGAACTTGGACGCCCAAGCCAAGGCGGCTTCATGCGTGGAACTCTTTCTTGGAAAGAGACTGCTAATGGTGAGACAACTCATTTGTCTAATTAAATGTTGAGATGTATCTTTGAGATCTACTAAAGTTCAATGTGTATGCATAAAAAATTGTCTTGAAAGTTTTTTTCATTAATACATATCGCAATATAGCGGCACAGAATTGCTTGTCTGCCATGAATCATTGTAGCCAGGATGAGAATGGAAGGCGAGGTGGTTCACCAATGGCCCATAGGGAACAGAACAATTTATGTCATTATTTAAAAAGCAACTTCCTATGTTTAAGATTCACCGTATAAAAAATTGGATGCTACATCTGAGCAACTCGTAATGCTATAGGTTCAAGAGCTCAATAAGTGCTTCAAATTGGTGCAATTAAATGAATGACTGACAATCATGAATCATTCCGAAATAAAGAGACTGAAGGGGCAAGCAAAGTCTGAGAGCGCTGTCCTAGGAACTTGAGAAAGAGCTTGCCCCCTCCTGATGTCAGGATGCATGGTGCAGGAGCTACATGACATTTTAAACAAGCAATGATTTGTGTTAAACCTACAAGACTAGTGCATGTGGCAATTTTTCCCACAAGGACTTTTGATCCAAGTGGAATATTGCTCATATGCACAAACACATTGGTCGATGTATCAAAATAAATTTGTCTGAATGTATTAATTTCTAATGGACTCCTTCATATTAGCATGAATCAGTCTGTGTGCTTTTCGTGTCAGCCACATGCCTCAAACTAAGAATATGTGCACACAATGCGGATTTTGCTGCGGATCCGCAGCGGATTGGCCGCTGCGAATTCACAGCAGTTTTCCCTGAGTTTACAGTACCATGTAAACCTATGGAAAACAAAATCCGCAGTGCACTTGCTCCGCAGCATGTCAATTCTTTCTGCGGATTCCGTAGCGGTTTACTCCTGCTCCATAATAAGAATCTGCAGGTGTAAAACCGCAGGTGGAATCCGCACAAAATCCACAAATAAATCGCAGTAAATATCCGCGGTAATTCCACAGGAAATCCTCAGTGCGGTTTACCTGCAGATTTATCAAAATCAGTGCCGAAAAATCCGCACAACTTTCCGCAACGTATGCAAATAGCCTAAGAGTTCAAGGAGCATTATAGCCAGTATGCTATTGCACATGGCTGATTATTCACTCGGGCCAGTGGTTTGCATGGCTGTTTTATGAAGCAGAGTAGTAGTGCATTGAAAGTAAAAGCACTTCAGGCACCCGTCAGTAATGCAAAGAAGCACACGGTGCTGTATGGAGAGCCTATCACATCTGCAATTTGAAACAAGAAAAACAGAGCAGAATACATCACTGTAACATTCTAAATATGGTCTCTTGCCTGAATAATTGGGACTTGGGTAATACCCATATGGACACTCCTAATCGATGTTCATAACAGAAAATACCTGGAGTAAATAGTCTAAGATAAGATATACTTAAAAAGTGTTTAACTTACAAAAAGGCACAAAGTAGACAAAATTATATAATGACAAAAACGTTTCTACAGAGAGGGATCAGTAACAGAAAAATGTGGGTCTTAGAGAAAAGATATATATAATGAGGTGGGAGCAGCATTGATTAAAACATTACATATATAAAGTGCTAGTGCTACAGTGAATAGATATGCTATTTAACTAGCATGGCATAATCTCCATGTGCAAATCCTGAGTGAACAAGATGCAAAGTGCCATGTGCTAATATAAAACCACGCTGCTATCTATCTCATAAATGTAATAATGCTCTTACTCATCCCTCCTTAAGACACCACACGTGTAGCTGTGGGGCTACACGTGTGGTGTTTTAACCCCTAAATAACATTTGACGTACTATCCCATCGAGGTGACCTGGGACTTAATTCCCAGGGACGGGATAGTACGTCATGGGCGATCAGCCGTGCTCACGGGGGGAGCGCGGCCGATCGCCACCAGGAGTCAGCTGATTATTACAGCTGACACCCGGCACAATGTGCCAGGAGCGGTCACAGACTGCTCCCGGCACATTAACCCCCGAAACACTGCGATCAAATATGATCTCAGCTTTCCGGCGGCATAGGGAAGCATCGCGCAGGGACGGGGCTCCCCTGTGCTTCCCTGAGACCTTCAGAGCAACGCGATGTGATCGTGTTGCTACGAGGGTCTCCTACCTCCTCCTCCCTGCAGGGCCCAGATCCAAAATGGCCACGGGGCTCCTTCTGGGTCCTGCAGGGAGGTGGCTTCCTAGCGCCTGCTCAGAACAGCAAGCCTGCAGCACTGCCTGTCAGATCGCTGATCTGACACAGTGCTGTGCAAAGTGTCAGATCAGCGATCTGCCACTATAGCATGATGTCCCCCTGGTGTAATGTTATAAAGTAAAAAAAAAAAAAAATTCCTAAATGAAGAAAAAAAAATATTGCTCCAATAAATACATTTCTTTATCTAAATTATAAAAACAAAACAATAAAAGTACACATATTTAGTATCTCTGTGTCTGTAATTACCCGACCTATAAAACTGTCTCACTAGTTAGCCACTTCAGTGAACACCGAAAAAAAAAAAAAACAAGGCAAAAAACAACACTTTATTATCATACCACCGAACAAAATGTGAAATAACACTCAATTAAAAAGACGGATATAAATAACCATAGTACCGCTGAAAACATAATCTTGTCCCACAAAAAACGAGCCACCACACAGCATCATCAGAGAAAAAATTAAAAAGTTATAGTCCTCAGAATAAAGCGATGCAAAAATGATTATTTTTTGTATAAAATAGTTTTTATCGTATAAGAGCGCCAAAACATAAAAAAAAATCAATGAGGTATCGCTGTAATCATACTGACCTGAAGAATAAAACTGTTAAAAAAAAGTAAAAAAATTTTACCAAACGTGGAATGTTATAAACGCCCCCCCCCCCCAAAGAAATTTATGAATAGCTGGTTTTTGGTCATTCTGCCTCACAAAAATCGGAATAAAAAGCGATCAAAAAATGTCATGTTCCCGAAAATGGTACAAATAAAAACATCAACTCGTCCCACAAAAAATAAGACCTCACATGACTCTGTGAACCAAAATATGGAAAAATTATAGCTCTCAAAATGTGGAGACGCAAAAACTATTTTTTGCAATAAAAAGCGTCTTTTAGTGTGTGACAGTTGCCAATCATAAAAATCCGCTAAAACCCCCGCTATAAATAGTAAATCAAACTCCCCTTCATCACCCCCTTAGTTAGGGAAAAATAATAAAATTTAAAAAATGTATTTATTTCCATTTTCCCATTAGGGTTAGGGTTGGGGCTAAAGTTAGGGTTAGTGCTACAGTTAGGGTTGGGGCTAAAGTTAGGGTTAGGGTTGGGGCTAAAGTTAGGATTAGGGTTGGGGCTAAAGTTAGGGTTAGGGTTGGGGCTAAAGTTAGGGTTAGGGTTAGGGTTGGGGCTAAAGTTAGGGTTAGGGTTGGGGCTAAAATTAGGATTAGGGTTGGGGCTAAAGTTATGGTTAGGGTTGGATTACATTTAGGGTTGGGATTAAGGTTAGGGGTGTGGTTGGGATTAGGGTTAGGGGTGTGTTGGAGTTAGGGGTGTGGTTAGGGTTGGGATTAGGGTTAGGGGTGTGTTGGGGTTAGGGGTGTGTTGGAATTAGGGTTGTGGTTGGGATTAGGGGTGTGGTTGGGATTAGGGTTAGGGGTGTATTTGGGTTAGCATTTCAGTTAGAATTGGGGGTTTCCACTGTTTAGGCACATCAGGGGCTCTCCAAACGCGACATGGTGTCTGATCTCAATTCCAGCCAATTCAGCATTGAAAAAGTAAAACAGTGCTCCTTCCCTTCCGAGCTCTCCCATGCGCCCAAACAGGGGTTTACCCCGACATATGGGGTATCAGCATACTCAGGACAAATTGGACAACTTTTTGGGTCCAATTTCTCTTGCTACCTTTGGGAAAATAAAAATTTGGGGGGCTAAAAAAACATTTTCCTTCTAGGAATTTAGGACCTGAGGGATGACGTCACGGTTTCTGATTGGTCGCGTGGCGGTCACATGAGCGGCACGCGACCAATCAGAAGCCATGACGTCATGGAAGGTACTGAACGCGCTCATTTTAAGCAAAGAAGGCTGCCGGTTACCAGCGGTGATGTCCAGGGGCCTCCGGAGAGGTGAGTATATCAATATTTTTTATTTTAATTCTTTATTTTACACAGTAATATGGATCCCAGGGCCTGAAGGAGAGTTTCCCTCTCCTTCAGACCCTGGGAACTATCAGGATACCTTCCGATACTTGGTGTCCCATTGACTTGTATTGGTATCGGGTATCGGTATCGGCGATATCCGATACTTTTCGGGTATCGGCCGATACTATCCGATACTAGGGTTGAGCGACTTTCATTTTTTTAAGATCGAGTAGGGTTTTGGGAAACCCGATTTTGTCCAGAGTCGAGTCGAGTGCAGTCGGCCGATTATCGCTAAAAGTCGGGGATCGACCGAAACAAGAAACCCAATGCAAGTCAATGGGGAAGCATAGTCGGCAGTGAGTGGAGGCCAGGAAAACACCTACAGTGCCCATTTTAATGCCAAAAACATCCATTCTTGTTTCTGAAGCTTGCCAATCTTAATTAACTGTATAATAATAGTTGGGCATAGGGAATTGGGGGAAAGTTGTGGGGGGAGTAGGGCTGGCTCAAGTTTTTCGTGGGCCCAGGAAATGCGGACTACGTCACGGCGGTGTTGCAGGGAAAGGTAAGTATTTAAAAGTTGCAAGTGCTGTGATCCTGAGCAAGCAGGGGGGGGGCCCACTCGTTCGCATTGCCACTGGCACAGGGCCCCTCAAAGTACGGCGGTGTGTTTGCATGGCGGGGGCGCCTCCCACCAGCAGCGACACTTTTGCGTACTCTGAGGGGCCCTGTGCCAGTGACGTCGCCAACGAGTATGCCCCCCCACCTGATGAAGGAACCTGCACTTTCATCTGCACCTTCCTCTTTGTCCCTGTGTAAGGTGGTATAACATGCGGGAAGGGGAACCTTACTTTCAGCAGGGACAGATTCTGGCTGTGTAGAGTACAAGGGGAATGTAGTGGTCTAGGTCAATGTACCAGCAGACTCATTTAGCAGTGGCTGGGCAATGGGCAGGATGAGGAGGAAACAGATATAGGGCCAAAGAATAAAGTAGGCTACATGCAGTTCAAAATTGGTAACAGGACTAAACAGGCGGCATTGCTTTGTTCAGTGGAGTAGCAAACCCAAGAGCAGCAGACACTGTTTCAAGGGCCTAACCACACTAGTAGGCCAAATGCAGTTTAATATCTGATAGTATAGGGCGAAAGCCAGAATGTGGAAGCTCAGCTTTGTTCAGTTGAGGACAACACCAGGGAGGGGCAGACACCTTTAGTAGGCCGGAAAAGCCTATTGCATTTTTTAAAATGGTAATTTGGAGCAGAAGGTTGAAGCTCAGCTTTATTTAGTTGAGGGCAACACCAGGGAGGGGCAGAAGCCGTTAGTAGGCCCTAACCACCATTTTTTTTTTTTTTAAAACCACTTAATGAGAGCCGGAAGGTTGAAGCTCAGCTTTATTTAGTTGAGGACAACACCAGGGAGGGGCAGAAGCCGTTAGTAGGCCCTAACCACCATTTTTTTTTTTAAAACCACATAATGAGAGCCGGAAGGTTGAAGCTCAGCTTTATTTAGTTGAGGACAACACCAGGGAGGGGCAGAAGCCGTTAGTAGGCCCTAACCACCATTTTTTTTTTTTTAAAAACCACTTAATGAGAGCCGGAAGGTTGAAGCTCAGCTTTATTTAGTTGAGGACAACACCAGGGAGGGGCAGAAGCCGTTAGTAGGCCCTAACCACCATTTTTTTTTTTAAAACCACATAATGAGAGCCGGAAGGTTGAAGCTCAGCTTTATTTAGTTGAGGACAACACCAGGGAGGGGCAGAAGCCGTTAGTAGGCCCTAACCACCATTTTTTTTTTAAAACCACTTAATGAGAGCCGGAAGGTTGAAGCTCAGCTTTATTTAGTTGAGGACAACACCAGGGAGGGGCAGAAGCCGTTAGTAGGCCCTAACCACCATTTTTTTTTTTAAAACCACATAATGAGAGCCGGAAGGTTGAAGCTCAGCTTTATTTAGTTGAGGACAACACCAGGGAGGGGCACACAGACAGACACCTTTAGTAGGCCTGAAAAGCCTATTGCATTTTTCAAAATGGTAATTTGGAGCAGAAGGTTGAAGCTCAGCTTTATTTAGTTGAGGGCAACACCAGGGAGGGGCAGAAGCCGTTAGTAGGCCCTAACCACCATTTTTTTTTTAAAACCACTTAATGAGAGCCGGAAGGTTGAAGCTCAGCTTTATTTAGTTGAGGACAACACCAGGCAGGGGCACACAGACAGACTCCTTTAGTAGGCCTGAAAAGCCTATTGCATTTTTCAAAATGGTAATTTGGAGCAGAAGGTTGAAGCTCAGCTTTATTTAGTTGAGGGCAACACCAGGGAGGGGCAGAAGCCGTTAGTAGGCCCTAACCAAAGTTGAAGGCCAAATGCAGTTTAATTTCTGATACTATGGGCCGAAAGACAGAAGGTGGAAGTTCCGATTTAGACAGTGGAGGACAATTTGAATTAGGGACTGCAGACAGACTTAGTAGGCTGTCCCCTGTGGACCATGCATCCACCACATTAACCCATTGCGCCGTAATGGACACGTAATCTTCCGTGGCCATGCCTACAGGTCCATGCGTCTGTTGTCAGGTGCACCTTTGTACTCACAGATTGCCAGAGTGCATGGACAATGCGGTCTTCTACATGCTGGTGGAGGGTTGGGATGGCTTTTCTCGCAAAAGAAGTGTCGACTGGTTAGCTTGTAGCGTGGTACAGCGTAGTCCATCATGGCCTTATTAATAGTAAATAAAATATATAACTAGGCTCTATGAACTTTTAAATAGGTTCCAGGGGTACACGGGCAGCATTGGTGTGGTCAGTGGAGGAGTATTGCAAGTAGGGGCTGCAGACAGGCTATCAAAGGCCTAAAATAACAAACAGTAGGCAGTCATGGCAGTTTTACATCGGTTACATGGATACACAGGCAGGCACTCCAGGCAGCATTGTGGTCAGTGGAGGAGTATTGCAAGTAGGGGCCGCAGACAGGCTATCAAAGGCCTAAAATAACAAACAATAGGCTCATGGCAGTTTTACAGCGGTTACATGGATACACGGGCAGGCAGCTTGGTGGTCAGTGGAGGAGTATTTAAAGTAGGGACCGCAGACAGGCTTCAAAGGCCTAACATAAGAAAATGGGCTGGCTGTAGGCACTTTATAATTGGTTCCAGGGGTACACGGGCAGCAGTGGTCTGGTCAGTGGAGGAGTATTTAAAGTAGGGACCGCAGACAGGCTATCAAAGGCCTAACATAACAAACAATAGGCTCATGGCAGTTTCACAGCGGTTACATGGATACACGGGCAGGCAGCTTGGTGGTGGTGAGTGGAGGAGTATTTAAAGTAGGGACCGCAGACAGGCTTCAAAGGCCTAACATAAGAAAATGGGCTGGCTGTAGGCACTTTATAATTGGTTCCAGGGGTACACGGGCAGCAGTGGTCTGGTCAGTGGAGGAGTATTTAAAGTAGGGACCGCAGACAGGCTTCAAAGGCCTAACATAAGAAAATGGGCTGGCTGTAGGCACTTTATAATTGGTTCCAGGGGTACACGGGCAGCAGTGGTCTGGTCAGTGGAGGAGTATTTAAAGTAGGGACCGCAGACAGGCTATCAAAGGCCTAACATAACAAACAATAGGCTCATGGCAGTTTCACAGCGGTTACATGGATACACGGGCAGGCAGCTTGGTGGTGGTGAGTGGAGGAGTATTTAAAGTAGGGACCGCAGACAGGCTATCAAAGGCCTAACATAACAAACAATAGGCTCATGGCAGTTTCACAGCGGTTACATGGATACACGGGCAGGCAGCTTGGTGGTCAGTGGAGGAGTATTTAAAGTAGGGACCGCAGACAGGCTATCAAAGGCCTAAAATAACAAACAATAGGCTCATGGCAGTTTCACAGCGGTTACATGGATACACGGGCAGGCAGCTTGGTGGTGGTGAGTGGAGGAGTATTTAAAGTAGGGACCGCAGACAGGCTTCAAAGGCCTAACATAACAAACAATAGGCTCATGGCAGTTTCACAGCGGTTACATGGATACACGGGCAGGCAGCTTGGTGGTGGTGAGTGGAGGAGTATTTAAAGTAGGGACCGCAGACAGGCTATCAAAGGCCTAACATAACAAACAATAGGCTCATGGCAGTTTCACAGCGGTTACATGGATACACGGGCAGGCAGCTTGGTGGTCAGTGGAGGAGTATTTAAAGTAGGGACCGCAGACAGGCTATCAAAGGCCTAAAATAACAAACAATAGGCTCATGGCAGTTTCACAGCGGTTACATGGATACACGGGCAGGCAGCTTGGTGGTGGTGAGTGGAGGAGTATTTAAAGTAGGGACCGCAGACAGGCTTCAAAGGCCTAACATAAGAAAATGGGCTGGCTGTAGGCACTTTATAATTGGTTCCAGGGGTACACGGGCAGCAGTGGTCTGGTCAGTGGAGGAGTATTTAAAGTAGGGACCGCAGACAGGCTATCAAAGGCCTAACATAACAAACAATAGGCTCATGGCAGTTTCACAGCGGTTACATGGATACACGGGCAGGCAGCTTGGTGGTGGTGAGTGGAGGAGTATTTAAAGTAGGGACCGCAGACAGGCTATCAAAGGCCTAACATAACAAACAATAGGCTCATGGCAGTTTCACAGCGGTTACATGGATACACGGGCAGGCAGCTTGGTGGTCAGTGGAGGAGTATTTAAAGTAGGGACCGCAGACAGGCTATCAAAGGCCTAAAATAACAAACAATAGGCTCATGGCAGTTTCACAGCGGTTACATGGATACACGGGCAGGCAGCTTGGTGGTGGTGAGTGGAGGAGTATTTAAAGTAGGGACCGCAGACAGGCTTCAAAGGCCTAACATAAGAAAATGGGCTGGCTGTAGGCACTTTATAATTGGTTCCAGGGGTACACGGGCAGCAGTGGTCTGGTCAGTGGAGGAGTATTTAAAGTAGGGACCGCAGACAGGCTATCAAAGGCCTAACATAACAAACAATAGGCTCATGGCAGTTTCACAGCGGTTACATGGTTACACGGGCAGGCAGCTTGGTGGTGGTGAGTGGAGGAGTATTTAAAGTAGGGACCGCAGACAGGCTATCAAAGGCCTAACATAACAAACAATAGGCTCATGGCAGTTTCACAGCGGTTACATGGATACACGGGCAGGCAGCTTGGTGGTCAGTGGAGGAGTATTTAAAGTAGGGACCGCAGACAGGCTATCAAAGGCCTAAAATAACAAACAATAGGCTCATGGCAGTTTCACAGCGGTTACATGGATACACGGGCAGGCAGCTTGGTGGTGGTGAGTGGAGGAGTATTTAAAGTAGGGACCGCAGACAGGCTTCAAAGGCCTAACATAACAAACAATAGGCTCATGGCAGTTTCACAGCGGTTACATGGATACACGGGCAGGCAGCTTGGTGGTGGTGAGTGGAGGAGTATTTAAAGTAGGGACCGCAGACAGGCTTCAAAGGCCTAACATAAGAAAATGGGCTGGCTGTAGGCACTTTATAATTGGTTCCAGGGGTACACGGGCAGCAGTGGTCTGGTCAGTGGAGGAGTATTTAAAGTAGGGACCGCAGACAGGCTATCAAAGGCCTAACATAACAAACAATAGGCTCATGGCAGTTTCACAGCGGTTACATGGATACACGGGCAGGCAGCTTGGTGGTGGTGAGTGGAGGAGTATTTAAAGTAGGGACCGCAGACAGGCTATCAAAGGCCTAACATAACAAACAATAGGCTCATGGCAGTTTCACAGCGGTTACATGGATACACGGGCAGGCAGCTTGGTGGTCAGTGGAGGAGTATTTAAAGTAGGGACCGCAGACAGGCTATCAAAGGCCTAAAATAACAAACAATAGGCTCATGGCAGTTTCACAGCGGTTACATGGATACACGGGCAGGCAGCTTGGTGGTGGTGAGTGGAGGAGTATTTAAAGTAGGGACCGCAGACAGGCTATCAAAGGCCTAAAATAACAAACAGTAGGCTCATGGCAGTTTTACAGCGGTTACATGGATACACAGGCAGCTTGGTGGTGAGTGGAGGAGTAGTGCAAGGAGTGTCTGTCCCAGTACTCCCAAAATATAAATAGATGTTAATGTCTCGCAAAACAACCAAAACAAAAAAAAAAGGTGGCATACTTAGGTACAGGGGTGGGCTCATCTACTGAGTTTCTGACATAGTAATTTGGCAGTAACTATTTAATGGTGCCAATATAGGACACAGACACAGACTACTTTAAGTTGCATCATAGATGTCTACAAATTTGTATTGTCAGTGCCAGACATTGAATGATGTCAGCGAATAGACTAAAGATTGGTGGAGCTGTGCGACATAATTTTGCACGTGGTAGAGCACATTTTGAGCTGGGGTAGGGGGGAACTCTCTTGAGGCCGGCGGGACCGCCCCAGGGCCCCTCATGTTACAACGGTGTGTCTGACGTTGGGTGCGCACCACCACCGCCAGAGACACTACATTGTACTATGAGGGACCCAGTAGCAATGCCGTCAACCAAAAGCGAGCACACCCACCTCTTCAGACAAACAGCAGTCTCACGGGTGCTTGCGCCAAGTCGCGATACCACGGCCCCGTGTGGGGAGTTTTGCCATTTAGGGAGGTGTAAACATGTCGTATGCTGTACAATCAGCTGCAGCAAATTAGACATTAGAAAAGTAATTCACAGGCAAGAGCTTTTCATAGGAAAGCTAGGTGTCGGCCGGGCAAGGTGGGGCAAAAGATTTCGAAATCCAGTTGTGGTTCATTTTAATGAATGTTAGATCGTCAACATTTTGGGTAGCCAGACGAGTCCTTTTTTCGGTTAATATTGAACCTGCAGCACTGAATACTCTTTCTGATAGGACACTTGCTGCCGGGCAAGCAAGCTCCTGCAATGCATATTCTGCCAATTCTGGCCAGGTGTCTAATTTGGAGGCCCAGTAATCAAATGGGAATGACGGTTGAGGGAGAACATCGATAAGGGATGAAAAATAGTTAGTAACCATACTGGACAAATGTTGTCTCCTGTCACTTTCAATTGATGCAGCAGTACCTGTCCTGTCTGCGGTCATAGCAAAATCACTCCACAACCTGGTCAGAAAACCCCTCTGTCCAACGCCACTTCTGATGTGTGCACCCCTAACACTCCTAGTCTGCTGCCCCCTGGAGCTCGTGTGAGAACGATCACGTGCGCTGTGTGCTGGGAATGCCTGAAGCAAACGGTCAACAAGAGTTGATTGTTTGGTTGCTAATATTAGTTCCAAGTTCTCATGTGGCATAATATTTTGCAATTTGCCTTTATAGCGTGGATCAAGGAGGCAGGCCAACCAGTAATCGTCATCGTTCATCATTTTCGTAATGCGTGTGTCCCTTTTTAGGATACGTAAGGCATAATCCGCCATGTGGGCCAAAGTTCCAGTTGTCAAATCTCCGGTTGTGATTGGTTGAGGGGCAGTTGCAGGCAAATCTACGTCACTTGTGTCCCTCAAAAAACCAGAACCCGGCCGTGACACGCAACCAATTTCCTGTGCCCCCGTGAAAGTTTCCGCATTAAAAATATACTCATCCCCATCATCCTCCTCGTCCTCCACCTCCTCTTCGCCCGCTACCTCGTCCTGTACACTGCCCTGACCAGACAATGGCTGACTGTCATCAAGGCTTCCCTCTTCCTCTGGTGCAGACGCCTGCTCCTTTATGTGCGTCAAACTTTGCATCAGCAGACGCATTAGGGGGATGCTCATGCTTATTACGGCGTTGTCTGCACTAACCAGCCGTGTGCATTCCTCAAAACACTGAAGGACTTGACACATGTCTTGTATCTTCGACCACTGCACACCTGACAACTCCATGTCTGCCATCCTACTGCCTGCCCGTGTATCCTCCCACAAATAAATAACAGCACGCCTCTGTTCGCACAGTCTCTGAAGCATGTGCAGTGTTGAGTTCCACCTTGTTGCAACGTCTATGATTAGGCGATGCTGGGGAAGGTTCAAAGACCGCTGATAGGTCTGCATACGGCTGGCGTGTACAGGCGAACGTCGGATATGTGAGCAAAGTGCACGCACTTTGAGGAGCAGGTCGGAGAACCCAGGATAAGTTTTCAATAAGCACTGCACCACCAGGTTTAAGGTGTGAGCCAGGCAAGGAATGTGTTTCAGTTGGGAAAGGGAGATGGCAGCCATGAAATTCCTTCCGTTATCACTCACTACCTTGCCTGCCTCAAGATCTACTGTGCCCAGCCACGACTGCGTTTCTTGTTGCAAGAACTCGGACAGAACTTCCGCGGTGTGTCTGTTGTCGCCCAAACACTTCATAGCCAATACAGCCTGCTGACGCTTGGCAGTAGCTGGCCCATAATGGGACAACTGGTGTGCAACAGTGTCATCTGCCGATGGAGTGGTTGGCCGACTGCGTTCTGTGGAAGAGCTGTAGCTTCTGCAGGAGGACGAGGAGGAGGAGGAGGGGGTGCGAACGCCTACAGCCAACTGTTTCCTAGACCGTGGGCTAGGCACAACTGTCCCTAAATTGATGTCGCCTGTGGACCCTGCATCCACCACATTCACCCAGTGTGCCGTGATGGACACATAACGTCCCTGGCCATGCCTACTGGTCCATGCATCTGTAGTCAGGTGCACCTTTGTACTCACAGATTGCCTGAGTGCATGGACGATGCGCTGTTTAACATGCTGGTGCAGGGCTGGGATGGCTTTTCTGGAAAAAAAGTGTCGACTGGGTAGCTCGTATCGTGGTTCAGCGTACTCCATCAGGGCTTTGAAAGCTTCGCTTTCAACTAACCGGTAGGGCATCATCTCTAACGAGATTAGTCTAGCTATGTGGGCGTTAAAACCCTGTGTACGCGGATGCGAGGATAAGTACTTCCTTTTTCTAACCAGAGTCTCATGTAGGGTGAGCTGGACTGGAGAGCTGTAGATCGTGGAACTTTCGGGTGTGCCGGTGGACATGGCAGACTGAGAGACGGTTGGAGACGGTATTGTTTCCGCCGGTGCCCTAGATGCAATATTTCCTCCTACAAAACTGGTGATTCCCTGACCCTGACTGCTTTTGGCTGGCAAAGAAACCTGCACAGATACTGCCGGTGGTGCGGAAAATGGTGGCCTTACAGTGACGGAAGGGATGTTGCGTTGCTGACTAGCTTCATTGGCCGAGGGTGCTACAACCTTGAGGGACGTTTGGTAGTTAGTCCAGGCTTGAGAATGCATGGTGGTTAAGTGTCTATGCATGCAACTAGTATTTAGACTTTTCAGATTCTGACCTCTGCTTAAGCTAGTTGAACATTTTTGACAGATGACTTTGCGCTGATCAGTTGGATGTTGTTTAAAAAAATGCCAGACTGCACTCTTCCTAGACTCTGATCCCTTTTCAGGGATTGCAGACTGAGCTTTAACCGGATGGCAACGCTGTGCTCCAACAGGTTTTGGCTTTGACACGCGTTTTGGTCCAGATACGGGCCCGGCAGATGGAACCTGTTGCGATGTTGATGCCTGCTGCGGCCCCTCCTCCACCTCCGCTTCTGAACTACTGCCGCCTGCACCCTGTTCCCCCAATGGCTGCCAATCGGGGTCAATAACTGGGTCATCTATTACCTCCTCTTCGAGCTCGTGTGCAACTTCGTCTGTGTCACTGTGTCGGTCGGTGGTATAGCGTTCGTGGCGGGGCAACATAGTCTCATCAGGGTCTGATTGTGGATCTGTACCCTGAGAGGGCAATGTGGTGGTCTGAGTCAAAGGAGCAGCATAGTACTCTGGCTGTGGCTGTGCATCAGTGCACTCCATGTCAGAATATACTTGTAATGGGCATGGCCTGTTAAATGTTTCACTTTCTAAGCCAGGGACGGTATGTGTAAAGAGCTCCATGGAGTGACCCGTTGTGTCGCCTGCTGCATCCTTCTCTCTTGTTGTAGTTTTTGCTGAGGAGGACAAGGAAGCGACTTGTCCCTGACCGTGAACATCCACAAGCGACGCGCTGCTTTTACATTTACCAGTTTCGGAAGAGGAGGCAAAAGAGCTAGAGGCTGAGTCTGCAATGTAAGCCAAAACTTGCTGTTGCTGCTCCGCCTTTAAAAGCGGTTTTCCTACTCCCAGAAAAGAGAGCGTTCGAGGCCTTGTGTAGCCTGACGACGAAACTGGCTCCACAGCTCCAGACTTAGGTGGAATATTTTTATCCCCACGACCACCTGATGCTCCACTACCACTACCATCATTACCAGCTGACAATGAACGCCCACGACGACCTCTTGCACCAGACTTCCTCATTGTTTTAAAATCTTAACCAAAGTAACTTTATTTGTTGCTGTCAAACAACTTACACGGTGAGCTATAACTTCAGTATGATTTCAATATCCCTTAACAGGTTGGTGAGACCACAAGGAAAATCAGGCACAATGTTACACACTCTGTTTTCTGTGGCACAAAATCACAGAGATGACACACACGCAGGACTGTCACTCAAGCACTAATGTCAATATTAATCTCCCACCTAATTTATTTTTTTTTTTTTCTCAGGGAGACTTTAGAAACCAAATAATATTAAAAAAAAAAAAAAAAAAGGCTTTCTATGGCCCACAATTAGAGAGAGAGAGGTGGCACAACCAGGAGTCAAGACTGGCGCACAAGCTGAAAGGGCAATATTACTCTCCCACTGTTTTTTATGTTTTTTTTGTTTTTTTCAGGGAGACTTTAGAAACCAAATAATATTAAAAAAACCAAAAAAAAAAAAGGCTTTCTATGGCCCACTGAATGAGAGGGAGAGAGGTGGCACACCCAGGAGTCAAGACTGGCACACAAGCTGAAAGGGCAATATTACTCTCCCACTGTTTTTTTAGGTTTTTTTTTTTTTTCAGGGAGACTTTAGAAACCAAATAATATTAAAAAAAAAAAAAAAAATAGGCTTGCTATAGCCCACTGAATGAGAGATAGCACACACAGCAGTGGCACACAAGCCCTGACTGAGGCCAATATTTTTCTCCCACTGATTGATGTAGTGTTTTTGTGTTGAGGTAGAATTTAGAACACAAATCACGGAAAAAATAAATAGGCTTTCTATGGCCCACTGAATGAAAGGGAGAGAGGTGGCACACCCAGGAGTCAAGACTGGCACACAAGCTGAAAGGGCAATATTACTCTCCCACTGTTTTTTTATGTATTTTTTGTTTTTTCAGGGAGACTTTAGAAACCCAATAATATTTAAAAAAAAAAATAAATAGGCTTTCTATGGCCCACTGAATGAGAGGGAGAGAGGTGGCACACCCAGGAGTCAAGACTGGCACACAAGCTGAAAGGGCAATATTACTCTCCCACTGTTTTTTTAGGTTTTTTTTTTTTCAGGGAGACTTTAGAAACCAAATAATATAAAAAAAAAAAAAAAAAAAAAAAAATAGGCTTGCTATAGCCCACTGAATGAGAGATAGCACACACAGCAGTGGCACACAAGCCCTGACTGAGGCCAATATTTTTCTCCCACTGATTGATGTAGTGTTTTTGTGTTGAGGTAGAATTTAGAACACAAATCACGGAAAAAATAAATAGGCTTTCTATGGCCCACTGAATGAAAGGGAGAGAGGTGGCACACCCAGGAGTCAAGACTGGCACACAAGCTGAAAGGGCAATATTACTCTCCCACTGTTTTTTTATGTATTTTTTGTTTTTTCAGGGAGACTTTAGAAACCCAATAATATTTAAAAAAAAAAATAAATAGGCTTTCTATGGCCCACTGAATGAGAGGGAGAGAGGTGGCACACCCAGGAGTCAAGACTGGCACACAAGCTGAAAGGGCAATATTACTCTCCCACTGTTTTTTTAGGTTTTTTTTTTTTTTTCAGGGAGAATTAGAAACCAAATAATATTAAAAAAAAAAAAAATAGGCTTTCTATGGCCCACTGAATGAGAGGGAGAGAGGTGGCACACCCAGGAGTCAAGACTGGCACACAAGCTGAAAGGGCAATATTACTCTCCCACTGTTTTTTTAGGTTTTTTTTTTTTTCAGGGAGACTTTAGAAACCAAATAATATTAAAAAAAAAAAAAAAAAAAAAAAAATAGGCTTGCTATAGCCCACTGAATGAGAGATAGCACACACAGCAGTGGCACACAAGCCCTGACTGAGGCCAATATTTTTCTCCCACTGATTGATGTAGTGTTTTTGTGTTGAGGTAGAATTTAGAACACAAATCACGGAAAAAATAAATAGGCTTTCTATGGCCCACTGAATGAAAGGGAGAGAGGTGGCACACCCAGGAGTCAAGACTGGCACACAAGCTGAAAGGGCAATATTACTCTCCCACTGTTTTTTTAGGTTTTTTTTTTTTTTTCAGGGAGAATTAGAAACCAAATAATATTAAAAAAAAAAAAAAAATAGGCTTTCTATGGCCCACTGAATGAGAGGGAGAGAGGTGGCACACCCAGGAGTCAAGACTGGCACACAAGCTGAAAGGGCAATATTACTCTCCCACTGTTTTTTTATGTATTTTTTGTTTTTTCAGGGAGACTTTAGAAACCCAATAATATTTTAAAAAAAAAATAAATAGGCTTTCTATGGCCCACTGAATGAGAGGGAGAGAGGTGGCACACCCAGGAGTCAAGACTGGCACACAAGCTGAAAGGGCAATATTACTCTCCCACTGTTTTTTTAGGTTTTTTTTTTTTTTTCAGGGAGAATTAGAAATCAAATAATATTAAAAAAAAAAAAAAAATAGGCTTTCTATGGCCCACTGAATGAGAGGGAGAGAGGTGGCACACCCAGGAGTCAAGACTGGCACACAAGCTGAAAGGGCAATATTACTCTCCCACTGTTTTTTTATGTATTTTTTGTTTTTTCAGGGAGACTTTAGAAACCCAATAATATTTTAAAAAAAAAATAAATAGGCTTTCTATGGCCCACTGAATGAGAGGGAGAGAGGTGGCACACCCAGGAGTCAAGACTGGCACACAAGCTGAAAGGGCAATATTATTCTCCCACTGTTTTTTTAGGTTTTTTTTTTTTTTTTCAGGGAGAATTAGAAACCAAATAATATTAAAAAAAATAAATAAATAGGCTTTCTATGGCCCACTGAATGAAAGGGAGAGAGGTGGCACACCCAGGAGTCAAGACTGGCACACAAGCTGAAAGGGCAATATTACTCTCCCACTGTTTTTTTAGGTTTTTTTTTTTTTTCAGGGAGACTTTAGAAACCAAATAATATTAAAAAAAAAAAAAAAAAAAAAAATAGGCTTGCTATAGCCCACTGAATGAGAGATAGCACACACAGCAGTGGCACACAAGCCCTGACTGAGGCCAATATTTTTCTCCCACTGATTGATGTAGTGTTTTTGTGTTGAGGTAGATTTTAGAACACAAATCACGGAAAAAATAAATAGGCTTTCTATGGCCCACTCAGTGAGAGATGGCACACACAGGGATGGCACTGTAGCAGAAATGCCAATCTTAATCTCCCACAAAAAAAAAACAAAAAAAAACAAAAAACTGTCCTACAATTACTATCTCCCTGCAGTAATGTAAGCCAGGTATGGCAGGCAGCAATAGGAGTGGACTGATGCACAAATTAAATAAAAAGTGTGGACAAACAAAAAAGATAGCTGTGCAGAAAGGAAGGAACAAGAGGATATGTGCTTTGAAAAAAGCAGTTGGTTTCCACAGTGGCGTACACACAGCAATACAGCTATCACGGAGCCTTCTAGGGCAGCCCAATGAGCTACAGCGCTGAGGGGAAAAAAAAAAAAAAATAGCTTCCACAGTCCCTGCACACCGAAGGTGGTGTTGGACAGTGGAAATCGCTGCAGCACAAGCGGTTTGGTGGTTAGTGGACCCTGCCTAACGCTCTCCCTGCTTCTGATGAAGCGGCAGCAACCTGTCCCTAAGCTCAGATCAGCAGCAGTAAGATGGCGGTCGGCGGGAACGCCCCTTTATAGCCCCTGTGACGCCGCAGACAGCAAGCCAATCACTGCAATGCCCTTCTCTAAGATGGTGGGGACCAGGATCTATGTCATCACGCTGCCCACACTCTGCGTTCACCTTCATTGGCTGAGAAATGGCGCTTTTCGCGTCATTGAAACGCGACTTTGGCGCGAAAGTCGCGTACCGCATGGCCGACAAGCACAGGGGTCGGATCGGGTTTCATGAGACGCCGACTTAGCCAAAAGTCGGCGACTTTTGAAAATGATCGACCCGTTTCGCTCAACCCTATCCGATACCGATACTTTCAAGTATCGGACGGTATCGCTCAACACTACTGCAGACCATTCCATCTATGTCTGCATTCCAAACGGCGCTCCTTGCTTTCCGAGCTCTGCCATGCGCCCAAACAGTGGTTCACCCCACATATGGGGTGGCAGCATACTCAGGACAAATTGTACAACAACTTTTGGGGTCCAATTTCTCCTGTTGCCCTTGGGAAAATACAAAACTGGGGGCTAAAAAAGAATATTTGTGGAAAAAAAAAATTTTTTTATTTTCACGGCTCTGTGTTATAAACTGTAGTGAAACACTTGGGGGTTCAAAGCTCTCACAACAAATCTAGATAAGTTCCTTATGGCGTCTACTTTCCAAAATGGTGTCACTCATGGAGGGTTTCAATGTTTAGGCACATCAGGGGCTCTCCAAACGCGACATGGCGTCCCATCTCAATTCCAGCCAATTTTGCATTGAAAAGTCAAACGGCGCTCCTTCCCTTCCGAGCTCTGCCATGCGCCCAAACAGTGGTTTACCCCCACTTATTGGGTATCAGCATACGCAGGACAAATTGCACAACCATTTTTGAAGTCCAATTTCTTCTGTTACCCTTGGGAAAATAAAAAATTCTGGGCAAAAATATCATTTTTGTGAATAAATATGATTTTTTATTTTTACTGCTCTGCATTATAAACTTCTGTGAAGCATTTGGGGGGTCAAAGTGCTCACTAAACATCTAGATAAGTTCCTTAGGGGGTCTACATTCCAAAATGGTGTCACTTGGGGGGGTTTCAATGTTAAGGCACATCAGGGGCTCTCCAAACACAACATGGCGTCCCATCTCAATTCCAGTCAATTTTGCATTGAAAAGTCAAGCGGAGCTCCTTCCCTTCCGAGCTCTGCCATGCGCCCAAACATTTGTTTACCCCCACATATGGGGTATCGACGTACTCAGTACAAATTGTACAATAATTTTTGGGGTCTAATTTCTCCTGTTACCCTTGGTAAAATAAAACAAATTTGAGCTGAAGTAATTTTTTTGTGAAAAAAAAGTTAAATGTTCATTTTTTTTAAACAATCCAAAAATTCCTGTGAAACACCTGAAGGGTCAATAAACTTCTTGAATGTGGTTTTGAGCACCTTGAGGGGTGCAGTTTTTAGAACAGTGTCACACTTGGTTATTTTCTATCATATAGATCCCTCAAAAAGACTTCAAGTGTGATGGCGTCCCTAAAAAAAAATGGTGTTGCAAAAATGAGAAATTGATGGTCAACTTTTAACCCTTCTAACTCCCTCACAAAACTGTGCTGATGTAAAGAAGACATGTGGGAAATTTTACTTATTAAGTATTTTGTGTGACATATCTCTGTGATTTAAGGGCATAAAAATTCAAAGTTGGAAAATTGCGAAATATTCAAAATTTTCGCCAAATTTCCTTTTTTTTCACAAATAAACGCAGGTAATATCAAAGAAATTTTACCACTATCATGAAGTACAATATATCATGAGAAAACAATGCCAGAATCATCAGGATCCGTTGAAGCATTCCAGAGTTATAACCTCATAAAGGTACAGTGGTCAGAATTGTAAAAATTGGCCCGGTCATTAACGTGCAAACCACCCTTGGAGGTTAAAGGGAACCTGTCACCTGAATTTGGCGGGACAGGTTTGCGGTCATATGGGCGGGGTTTTTGGGTGTTTGATTCACCCTTTCCTTACCCGCTGGCTGCATGCTGGCCTCAATATTGGATTGAAGTTCATTCTCTGTCCTCCGTAGTACACACCTGCGCAAGGCAAGATTGCCTTGCGCAGGCATGCACTACAGAGGACACAGGATGAACTTCAATCCAATATTGCGGCCAGCACGGCCACGTCTGTAACGTGCTGTTAGGGCTGGCGGAACACACCAAATAATAAAAGGTAGTAATAAGGTGCGTTCGCAGCCCGGGGTCCAACGTGCAGAGATGTTACCTGCTGCTCGGTAATGGCGGACACTATTTGGCGATATAGAAAGGAACACACATGGGTCAATGTCACCCGGTATGTATAGAGACAGACCCTGTTGCGTCACAGAGCCGCAATACCGCAGAATGAACGCTAGTTTTCGGTCACAGGACTCTGCCCCAAGGACACGTGGTTAGAGTCCCTCTAGACCCACTAGCGCATGGCACCGCACCTGCGGTGCCAGGACTAACTAAATGATAAATTTAGCGCACTGAGTGCGCGAAGCATCGCTCTGGCGAATGCCACTATCCGCCCTAACTAGGGTTGGAAAGCGCACTAACTGTGCACAGCGTCGCACTGGCGAACGCTGCTATTGACACTGGTGAACTGTGCTGGATGGTACTAACTGGTGCTATGTCAGCTCCAATCACCCACACTCAAGCAACAATGCAAGGGAAGGGGTTCAGTTAGGAGCTTTCACCAAAACATACACACATCCACACACACCACAATTTCAAATTATACTAGCGCATGGCCGAGCGGCCATGCAAACCTTTTATAGTTGCAGCCTTCCGGGACCTTGCCAGTGGTTCAATCATAGCCGTTTGAGGACCTGGGCATGTGACCTCTGATCTCTAATGAGAGGTTGTCCCACAGGCATGCTCAGTAGGCAAAAAAGCAGAACTTAGTCCCAGGAGCAACTGCTCATTTCTGACTAATGCTTGCTACAATAGCTGGACCTGGGACAGCAGCAGTAACCAGACCCACAGCATCAGCTTGAGCAAGACGCTGGGACCGACGCCTCTGCTGAGCAGAATCTTCTGCGGCTGAGAAAGAATGGAAGATTGCAGAGGACATGGATAATTCTACATGAAGGAAAACAACTAACAATAATGTAGGATGTATTGGGGGAGGTGGCGGAGACATTAAAGGCATAGAGGTTTAGCCCAATCAAATAGAATAGCAGGAATTTTATTTTATTTTTTTAAGAAGTTCGGAGTTAAAAAGATATTGACTATGTTAAGATTTTTTTTATTTTGTCAGATATTGATGTTTCACTACTTCCACGCCCTTCACCTTCTTTTTTACTTCTCCCACACTTTCTTCTTCATCATCCTCAGCAGCAGCATCTTTGACATCAACTTTTTCTTCACCTTATTCATCTTCTTCTTCATCTTCTACCTTTTATTTTTTTTTGTTACATTCTTCATATTCTTTTTATTCAACTATTATTATTCTTCATATTCTACTTCTTCATCATATTCTTATTTGTGACAGGCATTCCCGTAGTTGTTATCTATAAAAGTTTGAAGATTACACCTTCCGTTCTGCCTGTCACAAAAGAGTTACAACAGGATTTGTCCGCGTTCAGTTTGGCCTGCAGCAGCAGGCTTTATCCAGGGGCACCACGAGGAGGAACGGACTCACCCCCATACACTGCTTAGTCTTCTTCTGCTTATAATTTAGATAATATCTTTTGCTCTGATGTTTAGTCTTATGCTTAATGTTCTTCTACTCTTTGTTCTGCAGCCTCTTGTTCTTCTGCTTCTCGGTCTTCCATGTCGTCGTCTCCAGGGTCGTCGTCTCCAGGGTTGTCGTCTCTGGGGTCATCGTCATCGGGGTGGTCTTCAGGGTCATCGTCTACAGGGTCATCATCTCAGTGGTTGTCGTCTCTGGTGTCGTCGTCATCTTAGGGGTGGTCTTCCGGGTTGTCGTTTTTAGGGTCTTGAACTTGGAAATGTAGCAGAAGGTACAAGAAGGCTGAGAAAATGCAGAGAACCAGCTGATGGAACTGGAACTCGGATGGCTACCCGAAGGTCCAAGAGCCAATGGAACTACCGAGGACCAGCTGACGTTACTGGAACCCTGTTACTAAGCAGGAGGTACCCGTGCCAGAAAGCACTACCAAGGACCACCTGACATTGGTGGAACTCGGATACCCAGAAGGAGGCACCTAAGCCAAAGGCTCTGCCCGGAACCAGCTGACGGTACTGGAACCAGGATGGGGAGCAGAAGGTACAAGAGCAAAAGACACTGCCGAGAACCAGCTGACGGTACTGGAACCCGGATGGGTAGCCGAAGGTCCAAGAGCCAATGGAACTGCCGAGGACCAGCTGACGTTACTGGAACCCCGTTACTAAGCAGGAGGTACCCGTGCCTGAAAGCACTACCAAGGACCACCTGATGTTGGTGGAACTCGGATACCCAGAAGGAGGCACCTAAGCCAAAGGCTCTACCCGGAACCAGCTGATGGTACTGGAACCAGGATGGGTACCTATTCAAGATTGTCTTCCTAGAGCCCCAACTAGCGGTGTTGGAGCAAAGGGTCAGCAGGGGGAGCAGAGTGTAGGCCGAAGCCTGCACTGGAGGCATTTGGAGGTCTGTTGTGTCTGCGTGGCATTTGCAGGACACGATGCCGGCTACACAGCAGGGGAACAGCTGGCATTGCTGAAACCCACTGACACATTGGCGGGTGTTTTTCTCTGTGCAGCCAGCATTTTCAAGCACCAACTGGTGGTGTTAGAGCCCAGGGTCAGCAGGAGGAGCAGAGCAGCAGAGTGTAGGCCGAAGCCTGCACTGGAGGCAGCTTTGTGTCTGCGTGGCGTTTGCAGGACACGTTGCCAGCTACACAGCAGGGGAACAGCTGGCGTTACTGAACCCCACTGACACATTGACGGGTGTTTTTCTCTGTGCAGCCAGCACTTCCGAGCACCAACTGGCGGTGTTAGAGCCCAGGGTCAGCAGGAGGAGCAGAGTGTAGGCCGAAGCCTGCACTGGCGGCAGCTTTGTGTCTGCGTGGCGTTTGCAGGACACATTGCAGGCTACACAGCAGGGGAACAGCTGGCGTTACTGAACCCCACTGACACATTGACGGGTGTTTTTCTCTGTGCAGCCAGCACTTCCGAGCACCAACTGGTGGTGTTAGAGCCCAGGGTCAGCAGGAGGAGCAGAGTGTAAGCTGAGGCCTACTTGGAGCAAGTTGAAAGGGAACCTTTAACCCCCCCAGGCGTTTGTTGCTGAAAGAGCCAACTTGTGCATCACAAATGCTGCAAAAGGAAAAAGTGGCTCTTTTAATTATGCTCCTTGCAAACGCCAAACTAAACACTTATAAAATGTGTCCCCTGATACCGTGAAATCGTCCCGGAGGTGGGACTTTCCTTCGTGGTGGGGCACAGCACAGACGTTATTCCTTCCCCCTTGGCGGTGTGCGCCGCATCCTCAGCGTTGTTGGAATCTGTCACTGAGCGCTGTTATGTTCAACCTCGGTCATGCGCAGTTAGCGCTGCCCATCTTCTGACATCACTTGGTGTCAGGTGGGCTGTGCCTGTGCGGTCGCGCTGTCCGGGATCCCACCTCGCTGTGTCGTCTAATGTTATCACAATCCGGGCCTGGGATCCATGGGCATGCGCAGTGCATATCTTTGCCTCTCACTCACCTACTTTCGGCTTCTTCAGACTGTGTGGCGTCACGGCCGTGGCATGCTAATAGGGATCAGCTGACGGCACACAGTCTGAAGAACGCGGAGGGAGATGAGTGAGAGCCTGAGGTGAAGATATGCACTGTGCATGCCCATGGGTCCCAGGCCTGCAGTATGATGAAATCAGAAGACACTGCGAGGCGGGATCTCGGCCAGCGCGGCCGCACAGGCCCAGTCCACCTGACACCAAATGATGTCAGAAGATGGGCAGCGCAAACAGCACATGGCCAAAGTTGAACATAACAGCGCCGGCTCGGTGACAGATTCCAACAATGCTGAGGATGCGGTGCATGCCACCTAGGGGGTAGGAATAACGTCTGTGCTGCGCCCCACCAAGAAGGAAAGTCCCACCTCCGGGACGGTTTTACGGTATCAGTGGACACATTTTATAAGTGTTAAGTTCTGCATGTGCAAGGAGCTAAACTAAAAGAGCTACCTTTTCCTTGTGCTGCATAACTGATGCACAAGGTGGCTCTTTCAGTAACAAACGCCTAGAGGGGGGGACAGGTTATCTTAAATTTCAGTTGTTGTGTCAGCGTGGCGGTCGCAGGACACGTTGCCGGCTACACAGCTGGGGATCAGCTGGCATTACTGAACCCCAATAATAGAGGAGCAACTGTTGACTGTGCAGACAGCACTTCCGGGCAGCAACTGGCGGTGTTGAAGCCCAGGGACAGCAGGAGGAGCAGGCGGGAGGTATTGCCGCAACACAGCAGGGGAGCAGCTGGCGTTACTGAACCCCAATAACAGAGGAGCAACTGTTGACTGTGCAGACAGCACTTCCGGACAGCAACTGGCAGTGTTGAAGCCCAGGGACAGCAGGCGGAGTAGGCGGGAGGTATTGCCGGCTACACAGCAGGGGAGCAGCAGGCGTTACTGAACCCCAATAACAGAGGAGCGACTGTTGACTGTGCAGACAGCACTTCCGGGCAGCAACTGGCGGTGTTGAAGCCCAAGGACAGCAGGAGGAGCAGGCGGGAGGTATTGCCGCAACACAGCAGGGGAGCAGCTGGCGTTACTGAACCCCAATAACAGAGGAGCAACTGTTGACTGTGCAGACAGCACTTCCGGACAGCAACTGGCAGTGTTGAAGCCCAGGGACAGCAGGAGGAGCAGGCGGGAGGTATTGCCGCAACACAGCAGGGGAGCATCTGGCGTTACTCAACCCCAATAACAGAGGAGTGACTGTTGACTGTGCAGACAGCACTTCCGGACAGCAACTGGCAGTGTTGAAGCCCAGGGAGAGCAGGAGGAGCAGGCGGGAGGTATTGCCGCAACACAGCAGGGGAGCAGCTGGCGTTACTGAACCCCAATAACAGAGGAGTGACTGTTGACTGTGCAGACAGCACTTCCGGGCAGCAACTGGCGGTGTTGAAGCCCAGGGACAGCAGGAGGAGGAGGCGGGAGGTATTGCCGGCTACACAGCAGGGGAGCAGCAGGCGTTACTGAACCCCAATAACAGAGGAGCGACTGTTGACTGTGCAGACAGCACTTCCGGGCAGCAACTGGTGGTGTTGAAGCCCAGGGAGAGCAGGAGGAGCAGGCGGGAGGTATTGCCGCAACACAGCAGGGGAGCAGCTGGCGTTACTGAACCCCAATAACAGAGGAGTGACTGTTGACTGTGCAGACAGCACTTCCGGGCAGCAACTGGCGGTGTTGAAGCCCAGGGACAGCAGGAGGAGGAGGCGGGAGGTATTGCCGGCTACACAGCAGGGGAGCAGCAGGCGTTACTGAACCCCAATAACAGAGGAGTGACTGTTGACTGTGCAGACAGCACTTCTGGGCAGCAACTGGCAGTGTTGAAGCCCAGGGACAGCAGGAGGAGCAGAGGAACAGAGTGTAGGCCGAAGCCTGATTGGAGCAAGTTGAAAGGGAACCTTTAACCCCCCCAAGGCGTTTGCAGCTGAAAGAGCCATCTTGTGAAGCACTAAGGATTAGTGTTGAGCGATACCATCCGATACTTGAAAGTATCGGTATCGGATAGTATCGGCCGATACCCGAAAAATATCGGATATTGCCGATACCGATACCCGATACCAATACAAGTCAATGGGACACCAAGTATCGGAAGGTATCCTGATGGTTCCCAGGGTCTGAAGGAGAGGAAACTCTCCTTCAGGCCCTGGGATCCATATTACTGTGTAAAATAAAGAATTAAAATAAAAAATATTGATATACTCACCTTTCCGGAGGCCCCTGGACAACACCACTGGTAACCGGCAGCCTTCTTTGCTTAAAATGAGCGCGTTTAGGGCCTTCCATGACATCACGGCTTCTGATTGGTCGCGTGCCGCTCATGTGACCGCCACGCGACCAATCACAAGCCACGACGTCATTCTCAGGTCCTAAATTCCTAGAATGAGGAGTTTAGGGCCTGAGAATGACGTCACGGCTTGTGATTGGTCACGTGGCGGTCACATGAGCGGCACGCGACCAATCAGAAGCTGTGACGTCATGGAAGGCCCTAAACGCGCTCATTTTAAGCAAAGAAGGCTGCCGGTTACCAGCGGTGATGTCCAGGGGCCTCTGGAGAGGTGAGTATATCAATATTTTTTATTTTAATTCTTTATTTTACACAGTAATATGGATCCGATACCGATTCCCGATACCACAAAAGTATCGGATCTCGGTATCGGAATTCCGATACCGCAAGTATCGGCCGATACCCGATACTTGCGGTATCGGAATGCTCAACACTACTAAGGATGCGAAAGGAAAAGGTGGCTCTTTTAATTATGCTCCTTGCAAACACAGAACTAAACACTTATAAAATGTGTCCCCTGATACCGTGAGACCGTCCCGGAGGTGGGACTTTCCTTCGTAATGCGACGCAGCACAGCCGTCATTCCTACCCCCTTAGTGCCCTGCGCTGCCTCCTCAGCGTTGTTTGAATCTGTCCCGGAGCCTGCGCTGTTATGTTATCCCTTGGCCAGGCAGACTTAGCGCTGCCCGTCTTCTGACATCATTTAGGTGTCAGGCTGGCAGCGCCTGTGCGGCCACGCTGCCTGTGCGGCCACGCTGCCCGAGATCCCACCTCGCAGTGTCGTCTAATGTAATCCCACTGCGGGCCTGGGATCCATGGGCATGCGCAGTGCATATCCTCGCCTCTCACTCCTCTCCTTCCGGCTTTTTCAGACTGTGCGGCGTCACGGCCGTGGCATGCTATTAGGGATCAGCTGACGGCGCACAGTCTGAAGAAGGCGGAGGGAGATGAGTGAGAGCCTGAGGTGAAGATATGCACTGCGCATGCCCATGGATCCCAGGCACGCAGTGTGATTAAATCAGAAGACACTGCGAGGCTGGATCTCAGCCAGAGCAGCCGCACAGGCGCAGCCAGCCTGACACCAAATGATGTCAGAAGATGGGCAGCACTAAGTGTGCATGGCCAAGGGATAACATAACAGAGCAGGCTCCGTGACAGATTCAAACAACGCTGAGGAGGCGGCGCACGGCACCAAGGGGGTAGGAATGATGGCTGTGCTGCGTCCCATTACGAAGGAAAGTCCCACCTCCAGGACGGTTTTACGGTATCAGTGGACACATTTTATAAGTGTTAAGTTCTGCGTATGCAAGGAGCTAAACTAAAAGAGCTACCTTTTCCTTGTGCAGCATTACTGCTGCACAAGGTGGCTCTTTCAGTAACAAACGCCTGGGGGGGACAGGTTCCCTTAAATTTCAGTTGATGTGTCAGCGTGGCGGTCGCAGGACACATTGCCGGCTACACAGCTGGGGATTAGCTGACATTAGTGAAACCCAATAACACTGGGTCGTATGTTTTGACTGTGCAGACGGCACTTCTGAGCCTCAACTGGCGGTGTTGGAGCCCAGGAATTACAGTTCAGGTGGTAGAAAGATGAACACAACAGGAGACCTGGATACTGTAGACACCCAATTATTTAATCAGGAAGAGGAGTGGCAAATTCCTGCGAGATCCAGGCCTGGTTCATTTTCAGAAAAGTAAGCCGGTCAACGTTATCGGAGGATAGTCGCATGCGACGGTCTGTTAGTACACCACCTGCAGCACTAAAGACTCGTTCCGATAATACACTAGCCGCAGGGCAAGCCAGCACCTCCAATGCATAGTGGCTTAGCTCTGGCCATGTATCCAGCTTAGAGACCTAAAACTTGAAAGGGGAAGAGCAGTCTGGGAGTACAGTAAGAGGGCAAGAAGATGATGGAATTCACCAGTGTGTCTTGGTACTCCCGCATTTTACGCTCCCGGTTCAACGGTGTGATGAGGCTTTGTAAGTTGTCCCGGTAGCGAGGATCTAGGAGGGTGTACACCCAATAATCAGCCATGTTGAGAATGTGGGCGATGCATCAGTTGTTTCTCAGGCACTGCAGCATGTAATCAACCATGTGCTGCAGACTGCCAACTGGCCAAGAAACGCTGTCCCCTGCTTGACGCGTGATCTCTGCCTGCTCTTCATCACTTCACCCTCGTTGTACACACTGACTACTGGACAATTGTGTAACTCCCTCCTCTGGATGGATGTCTTCCTCCTCCATTGACTCCTCCTCATCCTCCTCACAAAGTGTCCCCTGCCTACGCCTTTGTGAGGAACCACATAGCGCTGACTGTCCAGAAGCTGATGGAAATGGTGACTCCTCATCCTCCACCTCTTCCACAACATCATCCCTTAGCGCTTGCAGTGTTTGTTGAAGCAGGCAGATAAGGGGGACAGTCATGCTGACTATGACTAGTGCATCATCTGCACTCGCCATCCAAGTGGAATAATCGAAGGGATGCAAAACCTGGCAGACGTCCTTCATAGTGGCCCACTCTGTGGTTGTGAAGTCTGAACGGCGCGGAGTGCGACTTCTTTGCGCCTGATGCAGCTGGTACTCCATTACTGCTTGCTGCTGCTCACACAACCGCTCCAACATATGTAACGTGGAATTCCACCTGGTTGGTAGGTCACATATGATGCGATGTTCCGGAAGGCGGAATCGGCGCTGCAGAGCTGCAATGCGCGATCTTGCCGCGCTGGAACGCCGCAAGTGAGCACACTCTAGGCGGACCTTGTGCAGCAGTGCATCAAGATCCGGATAGTCCCTCAAAAAACTCTGCACGACCAAGTTGAGCACATGTGCCAGACATGGGATGTGAGTGAGGTTGCCGAGGCCCAGAGCTGCCACCAGATTTCGGCCATTGTCACACACTACCATGCCTGGCTGGAGATTCGCTGGCACAAACCACACATCGCTCTCGTGCTTGATGGCATTCCAGAGCTTCTGCACTGTGTGGCTTCGATTCCCCAAAGAAATTAATTTCAAGACGGCCTGTTGACGTTTGGCCACAGCTATGCTCATGTCGGTTGTAACAGGTAAACGTTCACGGGTCCATGTGGAGGTGGACTGTGGCGGCTCCTGCAGCGATGATTCTGAGGAACTTGTGTATGAGGAGGAGTCATTGTGTACAGACTGGATTCCTGCAATCCTTGGAGTGGGCAGGACACGTCCTGTGCCACTCGCACGATCTGTACCCGGCTCAACAACATTAACCCAATGGGCAGTGAGGGAAAGGTATCACCCCTGTCCATGGTGACTGGTCCACGCATCGGTGGTGAGGTGGACCTTGCTACTGACGGCGTTCAGTAGCACGTGTTTTATGTGTCCCTCCACATGCTTGTGCAGGGCAGGGACAGCTTGCCTGCTGAAATAAAAGCGGCTGGGCAAATTGTACTGTGGGACTGCCAATACCATCACGTCACTGAAGCTGTCTTTGCCGAGAATGGCCGCCTTTCCTCCCATGCCTGTACTACCGATGACAGTAGACTGGGCTGGGAGTGTGAGGATGACTGGAAACGTGGTGCTGTGGGTGGAATTACAGTGGGTCTCTGGACAACAGTGCCAGAGGTTCTTCCATGCCGATCCTGGGAGGAAGCCGAACCAGCTGTGTGTGAGCTGGAGGAAGAGGCAACACGAGCTGAAGAGGTGGTAGCTGCCGCTGTTGGTTGGCCTAGGTCTTCAGTGTGTTTTTGTAACTCC
Organism: Ranitomeya variabilis; assembly: GCF_051348905.1. NCBI lineage: Eukaryota > Metazoa > Chordata > Amphibia > Anura > Dendrobatidae > Ranitomeya > Ranitomeya variabilis. The sequence goes on along the minus strand of NC_135233.1, from coordinate 982,346,449 downwards.
ACCGCATGCCTGGTCAGCACATGTTTCCACATATTTGCGGTATTGAGGTTGCTGACATTTCTCCCTCTTTTGACTTTCTGATGACACACCTTGCATTTGACAAAGCAAATGTCATCTGCAACTGTGTCAAAAAAGGACCAGGCACTGCAAGTCTTGGGAGCGCCCTTTCTGGCTTTTGGAAGAGGCATGCTCCTAACGGGTGCTGAAGTGGAGGCTACAGGCTCCGCAGTCTTCCTCCTCCCTCTCCCTCTTTGGCCCGTTCTGGGAATCTCTTCCTCAGAGCTGCTCCCACCACCTTCCTGTCCCTCACGCCAAGATGGGTCAAGGACCTCATCATCTACACTACCCTCTGCCACCAACTGCTCCTCCTGGGTAGTCTCGACAGCACAGCACGCACCAGAAAGTGGCACCTGAGTGTCATCATCAGATGCGTACTGCGGTGTGGTGACCGGAGGCACTGGTCCACCCGCCTCTTCAGAGTCAGAGAGACAAAGCTGTTGGGCATCACTGAACACTGCCTCTTCTTCCATTTCTCCAATGCTGCTTGGCTGGCCCCCTGTTTCCAAGCCAAGAGATTCAGAGAACAGAAGTAGAGATGACTCCTGTCCTGGGCTCTCTGACTGCCTGGGCAGTTTGACAGGTGGTGAAGAGACAGATGGGTGCTCTCCAGTGCTCTGTGCCTGAGAGGATGTGGTGCTAATTGAAGTTTATGCGTTAGCTGCCATCCATCCGACAACGGCTTCAATTTGTTCTTCACGAAGCAGCGGTGTACGGCGCTCTCTTACAAAGCTGCGCATGAAAGACTGTTCCCTGCTGATACTGGGTGATGATGAGTCACCGGTGCCCGCAGCAGGTACAGAATCCCCACGTCCTCTCCCTGCTCCGCACCCACGCCCACGCCCACGTGCCTTACTCCCTACCCTCTTCATCTTGGTTGACTGATGAAGATAAGCAGAAAAGTACTAAGGGCTTAGTGTGCTTATTCCTGAACAGCTCCTAACAGGTATAAGAAGCACTAATTTTCTAAAGTGTGGACTAGACTTTAATATGAGCTAATGTGGCCTACACAACTGTAAAGTGGTGTGTTTGTTGAACTTTATTTTTTTATTTTGGGGGGGGGGCAGAACTGACTACAGAGCGAGCTGCACTCACACGGAGACGGTGCAGACAGCCGTAGACGGTGCTGCAAGGCCCAAAAAAACTCCTCTATGTTATCCTATGTAGTGTTTTTCCATAATTTAGCTGGATACGGGTGGAAAGCCACTAATAGGAAATATTTGAAAAAATGTGCAGCCGGCTGCACTATTAGCAAAAAAGGACAATGTATTTTACGGTATGAGGCAGTGAATCACCCTGAGCTGAATACAACCGGCTGTTGCTGCACACAGACTGCAGGGCGAGCTGCTCTCACACGGAGACCGTGCAGACAGCCGTAAACGGCGCTGCAAGGCCGAAAAAACCTCCTCTATGTTATCCTATGTAGTGTTTTTCCACAATTTAGCTGGATACGGGTGGAAAGCCACTAATAGGAAATATTTGAAAAAATGTGCAGCAGGCTGCACTATTAGCAAAAAGGGCCAATGTATTTTACGGTATGAGGCAGTGATGCACTCTGAGCTGAATACAATCGGCTGTAGTTGCACACAGACTACAGAGCAAGCTGCACTCACACGGAGACCGTGCAGGCAGCCGTAAACGGCGCTGCAAGGCCCAAAAAACCTCCTCTATGTTATCCTATGTAGTGTTTTTCCACAATTTAGCTGGATACGGGTGGAAAGCCACTAATAGGAAATATTTGAAAAAATGTGCAGCAGGCTGCACTATTAGCAAAAAAGGACAATGTATTTTACGGTATGAGGCAGTGACGCACCCTGAGCTGAATACAACCGGCTGTGGCTGCACACAGACTACAGGGCGAGCTGCACTCACACGGAGACCATGCAGACAGCCGTAAACGGCGCTGCAAGGCCCAAAAAACCTCCTCTATGTTATCCTATGTAGTGTTTTTCCACAATTTAGCTGGATACGGGTGGAAAGCCACTAATAGGAAATATTTGAAAAAATGTGCAGCAGGCTGCACTATTAGCAAAAAAGGACAATGTATTTTACGGTATGAGGCAGTGACGCACCCTGAGCTGAATACAACCGGCTGTGGCTGCACACAGACTACAGGGCGAGCTGCACTCACACGGAGACCATGCAGACAGCCGTAAACGGCGCTGCAAGGCCCAAAAAACCTCCTCTATGTTATCCTATGTAGTGTTTTTCCACAATTTAGCTGGATACGGGTGGAAAGCCACTAATAGGAAATATTTGAAAAAATGTGCAGCAGGCTGCACTATTAGCAAAAAGGGCCAATGTATTTTACGGTATGAGGCAGTGACACACCCTGAGCTGAATACAACCTGCTGTGGCTGCACACAGACTACAGGGGGAGCTGCACTCACACGGAGACCGTGGAGACAGCCGTAAACGGCGCTGCAAGGCCCAAAAAACCTCCTCTATGTTATCCTATGTAGTGTTTTTCCACAATTTAGCTGGATACGGGTGGAAAGCCACTAACAGGAAATATTTGAAAAAATGTGCAGCAGGCTGCACTATTAGCAAAAAAGGACAATGTATTTTACGGTATGAGGCAGTGATGCACTCTGAGCTGAATACAATCGGCTGTAGTTGCACACAGACTACAGAGCAAGCTGCACTCACACGGAGATCGTGCAGGCAGCCGTAAACGGCGCTGCAAGGCCCAAAAAACCTCCTCTATGTTATCCTATGTAGTGTTTTTCCACAATTTAGCTGGATACGGGTGGAAAGCCACTAATAGGAAATATTTGAAAAAATGTGCAGCCGGCTGCACTATTAGCAAAAAAGGACAATGTATTTTACGGTATGATGCAGTGAATCACCCTGAGCTGAATACAACCGGCTGTGGCTGCACACAGACTACAGGGCGAGCTGCACTCACAAGGAGACCGTGGAGACAGCCGTAAACGGCGCTGCAAGGCCCAAAAAACCTCCTCTATGTTATCCTATGTAGTGTTTTTCCACAATTTAGCTGGATACGGGTGGAAAGCCACTAACAGGAAATATTTGAAAAAATGTGCAGCAGGCTGCACTATTAGCAAAAAAGGACAATGTATTTTACGGTATGAGGCAGTGATGCACTCTGAGCTGAATACAATCGGCTGTAGTTGCACACAGACTACAGAGCAAGCTGCACTCACACGGAGACCGTGCAGGCAGCCGTAAACGGCGCTGCAAGGCCCAAAAAACCTCCTCTATGTTATCCTATGTAGTGTTTTTCCACAATTTAGCTGGATACGGGTGGAAAGCCACTAATAGGAAATATTTGAAAAAATGTGCAGCAGGCTGCACTTTTAGCAAAAAAGGACAATGTATTTTACGGTATGAGGCAGTGACGCACCCTGAGCTGAATACAACCGGCTGTGGCTGCACACAGACTACAGGGCGAGCTGCACTCACACGGAGACCATGCAGACAGCCGTAAACGGCGCTGCAAGGCCCAAAAAATCTCCTCTATGTTATCCTATGTAGTGTTTTTCCACAATTTAGCTGGATACGGGTGGAAAGCCACTAATAGGAAATATTTGAAAAAATGTGCAGCAGGCTGCACTATTAGCAAAAAAGGACAATGTATTTTACGGTATGAGGCAGTGATGCACTCTGAGCTGAATACAATCGGCTGTAGTTGCACACAGACTACAGAGCAAGCTGCACTCACACGGAGACCGTGCAGGCAGCCGTAAACGGCGCTGCAAGGCCCAAAAAACCTCCTCTATGTTATCCTATGTAGTGTTTTTCCACAATTTAGCTGGATACGGGTGGAAAGCCACTAATAGGAAATATTTGAAAAAATGTGCAGCAGGCTGCACTATTAGCAAAAAAGGACAATGTATTTTACGGTATGAGGCAGTGACGCACCCTGAGCTGAATACAACCGGCTGTGGCTGCACACAGACTACAGGGCGAGCTGCACTCACACGGAGACCATGCAGACAGCCGTAAACGGCGCTGCAAGGCCCAAAAAACCTCCTCTATGTTATCCTATGTAGTGTTTTTCCACAATTTAGCTGGATACGGGTGGAAAGCCACTAATAGGAAATATTTGAAAAAATGTGCAGCAGGCTGCACTATTAGCAAAAAAGGACAATGTATTTTACGGTATGAGGCAGTGATGCACTCTGAGCTGAATACAATCGGCTGTAGTTGCACACAGACTACAGAGCAAGCTGCACTCACACGGAGACCGTGCAGACAGCCGTAAAAGGCGCTGCAAGGCCCAAAAAACCTCCTCTATGTTATCCTATGTAGTGCTTTTCCACAATTTAGCTGGATACGGGTGGAAAGCCACTAATAGGAAATATTTGAAAAAATGTGCAGCAGGCTGCACTATTAGCAAAAAGGGCCAATGTATTTTACGGTATGAGGCAGAGACGCACCCTGAGCTGAATACAACCGGCTGTGGCTGCACACAGACTACAGGGCGAGCTGCACTCACACGGAGACCATGCAGACAGCCGTAAACGGAGCTGCAAGGCCCAAAAAACCTCCTCTATGTTATCCTATGTAGTGTTTTTCCACAATTTAGCTGGATACGGGTGGAAAGCCACTAATAGGAAATATTTGAAAAAATGTGCAGCCGGCTGCACTATTAGCAAAAAAGGACAATGTATTTTACGGTATGAGGCAGTGAATCACCCTGAGCTGAATACAACCGGCTGTTGCTGCACACAGACTGCAGGGCCAGCTGCTCTCACACGGAGACCGTGCAGACAGCCGTAAACGGCGCTGCAAGGCCCAAAAAACCTCCTCTATGTTATCCTATGTAGTGTTTTTCCACAATTTAGCTGGATACGGGTGGAAAGCCACTAATAGGAAATATTTGAAAAAATGTGCAGCAGGCTGCACTATTAGCAAAAAGGGCCAATGTATTTTACGGTATGAGGCAGTGACACACCCTGAGCTGAATACAACCGGCTGTGGCTGCACACAGACTACAGGGCGAGCTGCACTCACACGGAGACCGTGGAGACAGCCGTAAACGGCGCTGCAAGGCCCAAAAAACCTCCTCTATGTTATCCTATGTAGTGTTTTTCCACAATTTAGCTGGATACGGGTGGAAAGCCACTAACAGGAAATATTTGAAAAAATGTGCAGCAGGCTGCACTATTAGCAAAAAAGGACAATGTATTTTACGGTATGAGGCAGTGATGCACTCTGAGCTGAATACAATCGGCTGTAGTTGCACACAGACTACAGAGCAAGCTGCACTCACACGGAGACCGTGCAGGCAGCCGTAAACGGCGCTGCAAGGCCCAAAAAACTCCTCTATGTTATCCTATGTAGTGTTTTTCCACAATTTAGCTGGATACGGGTGGAAAGCCACTAATAGGAAATATTTGAAAAAATGTGCAGCAGGCTGCACTATTAGCAAAAAAGGACAATGTATTTTACGGTATGAGGCAGTGACGCACCCTGAGCTGAATACAACCGGCTGTGGCTGCACACAGACTACAGGGCGAGCTGCACTCACACGGAGACCATGCAGACAGCCGTAAACGGCGCTTCAAGGCCCAAAAAACCTCCTCTATGTTATCCTATGTAGTGTTTTTCCACAATTTAGCTGGATACGGGTGGAAAGCCACTAATAGGAAATATTTGAAAAAATGTGCAGCAGGCTGCACTATTAGCAAAAAAGGACAATGTATTTTACGGTATGAGGCAGTGATGCACTCTGAGCTGAATACAATCGGCTGTAGTTGCACACAGACTACAGAGCAAGCTGCACTCACACGGAGACCGTGCAGACAGCCGTAAAAGGTGCTGCAAGGCCCAAAAAACCTCCTCTATGTTATCCTATGTAGTGCTTTTCCACAATTTAGCTGGATACGGGTGGAAAGCCACTAATAGGAAATATTTGAAAAAATGTGCAGCAGGCTGCACTATTAGCAAAAACGGCCAATGTATTTTACGGTATGAGGCAGAGACGCACCCTGAGCTGAATACAACCGGCTGTGGCTGCACACAGACTACAGGGCGAGCTGCACTCACACGGAGACCGTGGAGACAGCCGTAAACGTGCGCTGCAAGGCCCAAAAAACCTCCTCTATGTTATCCTATGTAGTGTTTTTCCACAATTTAGCTGGATACGGGTGGAAAGCCACTAATAGGAAATATTTGAAAAAATGTGCAGCAGGCTGCACTATTAGCAAAAAAGGTCAATGTATTTTACGGTATGAGGCAGTGATGCACTCTGAGCTGAATACAATCGGCTGTAGTTGCACACAGACTACAGAGCAAGCTGCACTCACATGGAGACCGTGCAGTCAGCCGGAAACGGCGCTGCAAGGCCCAAAAAACCTCCTCTGTGTTATCCTATGTAGTGTTTTTCCACAATTTAGCTGGATACGGGTGGAAAGCCACTAATAGGAAATATTTGAAAAAATGTGCAGCAGGCTGCACTATTAGCAAAAAAGGACAATGTATTTTACAGTATGAGGCAGTGACGCACCCTGAGCTGAATACAACCGGCTGTAGTTGCACACAGACTACAGGGCGAGCTGCACTCACACGGAGACCGTGTAGACTGCCGTAAATGGCGCTGCAAGGCCCAAAAAAACTCCTCTATGTTATCCTATGTAGTGTTTTTCCACAATTTAGCTGGATACGGGTGGAAAGCCACTAATAGGAAATATTTGAAAAAATGTGCATCAGGCTGCACTATTAGCAAAAAAGGACAATGTATTTTACGGTATGAGGCAGTGACGCACCCTGAGCTGAATACAACCGGCTGTGGCTGCACACAGACTACAGGGCGAGCTGCACTCACACGGAGAGCGTGCAGACAGCCGTAAACAGCGCTGCAAGGCCCAAAAAACCTCCTCTATGTATTCCCATGTAATGTTTTTCCACAATTTAGCTGGATACGGGTGGAAAGCCACTAATAGGAAATATTTGAAAAAATGTGCAGCAGGCTGCACTATTAGCAAAAAACGACAATGTATTTTACGGTATGAGGCAGTGACGCACCCTGAGCTGAATACAACCGGCTGTGGCTGCACACAGACTACAGGGTGAGCTGCACTCACACGGAGACCATGCAGACAGCCGTAAACGGCGCTGCAAGGCCCAAAAAACCTCCTCTATGTTATCCTATGTAGTGTTTTTCCACAATTTAGCTGGATACGGGTGGAAAGCCACTAATAGGAAATATTTGAAAAAACAGTGCAGCAGGCTGCACTAATAGCAAAAAATGACAATAGATAGAACAGTGAAGCACCCTGAGCTGAATACAACCTGCTGTGGCTGCACACAAACTACAGAGTGAGCTGCACTCATACACACACACACACACACACACACAGAGACACACACACACACACACACACACACAGAGACCTTGCAGACAGCTGTGAAAACAGCGCTGCAAGGCAAAAGCAAGGTTCTCACACAGCGGTTGCTAAATTAGCCTGGGTAAATCACAATGAAGCAAATCGCTATCTCAACTGGCCCTCAGTCAGAACACAGCGTCCTGTCTCTAACTGAATTCACAGCAGAGTGAGCCCGAAATGGCGATTTTTATAGTGCATCATGACATCATTTCAGCAGCCAATCACAGCCTTGCCAGTAGTTACATGCCCACCATGCAGAACAGGATGTGCCCACACTTGTAATCATTCCTCATTGGCTGAATTCTTGCAGTTTGAATTCTGGGAACTTCTGATTCCGGTATCCGATATGTGGTAAATATCGGAACTCGGTATCGGAATTCCGATACCGTAAATATCGGCCGATACCCGATACTTGCGGTATCGGAATGCTCAACACTAGTGCTATCCCATTAACAGGAACTTCTGTTGCTAAACACACTTTCTCACTTGTGGTCTTCTCTTTCTAATCAACAATTCTTCATATCTCTTCATTAACTAACCATCAACTGCCTAATGACCAAAAACTAGCTTCCATAGACCACTTAGCTACTCCAAACTTGGGGCTGGTACTAACATTTATCCCTGTCATGGGCTAACCAACTGCTGCAGAACACAGTTTATGCAAAATCACATGAAATAAGACACCTAAAACAGCAGATCTGTACAATAATAAATCAGAAGTCTTCAAAGAGAGTGTTAAGGTGAATTCTCCAATGAGGACATTTAAAATAAGGAGGTTGTTAGACTCAGGTGAGATGGATCCTCCAAGCCAAAGTCTGGGTGGGCACACGGACCAAGTGCGTCAGCGCAGCAGATAGGGGTGCACGGACAGCCAAAGGACAAGAGACAACAAGCAGGTAGGAGGAGAGAGGAAAACAGCAGCAAGGAAGAGGACATCAAGAAACTGCAGCAGCCAGACGGAGGACATCAAGAAACCACAGGCAGCCAGGCTGAGGACATGAAGAAACCGCAGGCAGCCAGGTGGATGACATGAAGAAACCGCAGGCAGCCAGGTGGAGGACATGAAGAAACCGCAGGCAGAAAGGTGGAGGACATGAAGAAACTGCAGGCAGCCAGGTGGAGGACATGAAGAAACTGCAGGCAGCCAAGCAGAGGACATGAAGAAACCGCAGGCAGCCAGGTGGAGGACATGAAGAAACCGCAGGCAGCCAAGCGGAGGAGATCAGGAAAATGCAGGCAGGTAGAGTGCAGGAGAAGCTGAGTAGGAAGCCATGGACCAACAACTCAGAAGTCTTAGTGTCATAACAAGACACAAGGGTGTGTCTCAGTGAGCCTTGTTTAGGCTCAGGCAGATGAACACATGGGAGTACATCAGAGTCCAGTGGACTGGGGTAGGGTTGAGCGAAACGGATTGGTCATTTTCATAAGTCGCCGACTTTTGGCAAAGTCGGGTTTCATGAAACCCGACCCGATCCCAGCGTGGGATCGGCCATGCGGTACACGATCTTCGCGTCAAAGTCGCTTTTCATATGATGCTTTCAGCGCCTTTTCTCAGCCAATGAAGGTGGACGCAGAGTGTGGGCCGCGTGATGACATAAGTCCTGGTCCCCACCATCTTAGAGAAGGGCATGGCAGTGAATGGCTTGCTTTCTGCGGCATCACAGGGGCTATAAAGGGGCGTTCCTGCCGACCGCCATCTTACTGCTGCTGATCTGAGCACAGGGAGAGGTTGCTGCCGCTTCGTCAGAAGCAGGGATAGCATTAGGCAGGGTAAATTAACCATCAAACCGCTTGTGCTGTAGCGATTTCCACTGTCCAACACCACCTTTTCTTTGCAGGGACAGTGGAGGCAAGATTTCTGTGCAACAGCTCTGTAGCTTATAAGGCTCCCTGATAGCTGCATTGCTGTGTGTACGCTGCTGTGCAAACCAACTGCTTTTTTAAAAGCAAAAATCCTGTTGCTCCTTACTTTCTGCACAGCTATCTTGTTTGTTTGTCCTCATTTTTTTTACATCATACGACATGTTTACACCTCCCTAAATGGCCTAACTCCCACCACGGGGCCGTGGTCTCGCCACTTGGCGCAAGCACCCGTCAGAGTGCCGTTTGTCTGAAGAGGTGGGTGTGCCCACTTTTGGTCGGCGGCACTGCCACTGGGTCCCTCATAGTACAATAAAGTGTCTCTGGCGGTGGTGGCGCGCACCCAATGTCAGACACACCGTTGTAACATAAGGGGCCCTGGGCCTGTACCGCCGGCCACGAGAGAGTGTCCCCCCTCAGCTCAAACAGTGCTCTACCACTTGCAAAATTATCTCTCACAGCTCCACCACTGTTTAGTCTATGCGCTGAAATCCTTCAATGCCTGGCACTGACAATAACAATTTGTTGACCTGTATGATTCTAGTTAAAATAGGCAAGGGCCCTGTCCTACATTTACACCAGTAAATACTTTGCGCCAAATTACAATGTCTGAAAGTCAGCATAGGAGCCCACCCCTGTACCTAAGTATGCCTCTTTTTTTTTTTTTTTGGTTTTGTTTTTTTTGCGAGACATTAACATTAGTGTTGAGCATTCCGATACTGCAAGTATCGGGTATCGGCCGATATTTGCTGTATCGGAATTTCCGATACCGAGATCCGATACTTTTGTGGTATCGGGTATCGGGTATTGCAACAACATTAATGTAATAATGTGTAAAAGAGAGAATTAAAATAAAAAATATTGCTATACTCACCTCTCCGACGCAGCCTGGACCTCAGCGAGGGAACCGGCAGCGTTGTTTGTTTAAATTTCGCGCTTTTACTTGGTTACGTGAAGTCCCGGCTTGTGATTGGTCAGGGCGGCCATGTTGCCGGGACGCGGACCAATCACAGCAAGCCGTGACGATATTACGTCACGGCTTGCTGTGATTGGTCCGCGTCCCGGCAACATGGCCGCCATTAACCAATCACAAGCCGTGACGTCACGGGAGGCTGGACATGCGCGTATTTTAAAAAGCGCGCGTGTCCAGCCTCCAGTGACGTCCCGGCTTATGATTGGTCACGGCGCCATGTTGCCGGGACGCGGACCAATCACAGCAAGCCGTGACGAAATTACGTCACGGCTTGCTGTGATTGGTCCGCGTCCTGGCAACATGGCCGCCATTAACCAATCACAAGCCGTGACGTCACGGGAGGCTGGACATGCGCGTATTTTAAAAAGCGCGCGTGTCCAGCCTCCAGTGACGTCCCGGCTTATGATTGGTCACGGCGCCATGTTGCCGGGACGCGGACCAATCACAGCAAGCCGTGACGAAATTACGTCACGGCTTGCTGTGATTGGTCCGCGTCCCGGCAACATGGCCGCCATTAACCAATCACAAGCCGTGACGTCACGGGAGGCTGGACATGCGCGTATTTTAAAAAGCGCGCGTGTCCAGCCTCCCGTGACGTCACGGCTTGTGATTGGTTAATGGCGGCCATGTTGCCGGGACGCGGACCAATCACAGCAAGCCGTGACGTAATTTCGTCACGGCTTGCTGTGATTGGTCCGCGTCCCGGCAACATGGCCGCCCTGACCAATCACAAGCCAGGACTTCACGTAACCAAGTAAAAGCGCGAATTTTAAACAAACAACGCTGCTGGTTCCCTCGCTGAGGTCCAGGCTGCGTCGGACAGGTGAGTATAGCAATATTTTTTATTTTAATTCTTTATTTTACACATTTATATGGATCCCAGGGTCTGAAGGAGAGTTTCCTCTCCTTCAGACCCTGGGAACCATCAGGAATACCGTCCGATACTTGAGTCCCATTGACTTGTATTGGTATCGGGTATCGGTATCGGATTGGATCCGATACTTTGCCGGTATCGGCCGATACTTTCCGATACCGATACTTTCAAGTATCGGACGGTATCGCTTAACACTAATTAACATCTATTTAGTTTTTTGGAGTACTTACTGTCTGCGGTCCCTCCTTCCAATTGTCCTCCGCCGAGCATACCAATGCTGCCTGTGTACCCCTGCCACATAATGGAAGCTGCACAGAGCCTATTTTGTTATTTTAGGCCTACTAAGTCTGTCTGCGGTCCCTCCTTCCAATTGTCCTCCGCCAACCACACCAATGCTGCCTGTGTACCCCTGCCACATAATGGAAGCTGCATAGAGCCTATTTTGTTATTTTAGGCCTACTAAGTCTGTCTGCATTCCCTCCTTCCAATTGTCCTCTGCTGAGCACACCAATGCTGCCTGTGTACCCCTGCCACATAATGGAAACTGCATAGAGCCTATTTTGTTATTTTAGGCCTACTAAGTCTGTCTGCGGTCCCACCTTCCAATTGTCCTCCGCTGAGCACACTAATGCTGCCTGTGTACCCCTGCCACATAATGGAAGCTGCATAGAGCCTATTTTGTTATTTTAGGCCTACTAAGTCTGTCTGTGGTCCCTCCTTCCAATTGTCCTCCGCTGAGCACACCAATGCTGCCTGTGTACCCCTGCCACATAATGGAAGCTGCATAGAGCCTATTTTGTTATTTTAGGCCTACTAAGTCTGTCTGCGGTCCCTCCTTCCAATTGTCCTCCGCCAACCACACCAATGCTGCCTGTGTACCCCTGCCACATAATGGAAGCTGCATAGAGCCTATTTTGTTATTTTAGGCCTACTAAGTCTGTCTGCGTTCCCTCCTTCCAATTGTCCTCTGCTGAGCACACCAATGCTGCCTGTGTACCCCTGCCACATAATGGAAACTGCATAGAGCCTATTTTGTTATTTTAGGCCTACTAAGTCTGTCTGTTGTCCCTCCTTCCAATTGTCCTCCGCTGAGCACACCAATGCTGCATGTGTACCCCTGCCACATAATGGAAGCTGCATAGAGCCTATTTTGTTATTTTAGGCCTACTAAGTCTGTCTGCGGTCCCTCCTTCTAATTGTCCTCCGACGACCACACCAATGCTGCCTGTGTACCCCTGTAGCCTAATTTTAACCGCATCGAGCCTGCTTTATTATTTTAGGCCTAGGAAGTCTGTCTGCGGTCCCTCCTTCCAATTGTCCTCCACTGAGCACACCAATGCTGCCTGTGTACCCCTGCCACATAATGGTAGCTGCATAGAGCCTATTTTGTTATTTTTAGGCCTACTAAGTCTGTCTGCGGTCCCTCCTTCCAATTATCCTCCGCTGAGCACACTAATGCTGCCTGTGTACCCCTGCCACATAATGGAAGCTGCACAGAGCCTATTTTGTTATTTTAGGCCTACTAAGTCTGTCTGCGGTCCCTCCTTCCAATTGTCCTCCGCCGACCACACCAATGCTGCCTGTGTACCCCTGCCACATAATGGAAGCTGCATAGAACCTATTTTGTTATTTTAGGCCTACTAAGTCTGTCTGCGTTCCCTCCTTCCAATTGTCCTCTGCTGAGCACACCAATTCTGCCTGTGTACCCCTGCCACATAATGGAAACTGCATAGAGCCTATTTTGTTATTTTAGGCCTACTAAGTCTGTCTGCGGTCCCACCTTCCAATTGTCCTCCGCTGAGCACACTAATGCTGCCTGTGTACCCCTGCCACATAATGGAAGCTGCATAGAGCCTATTTTGTTATTTTAGGCCTACTAAGTCTGTCTGTGGTCCCTCCTTCCAATTGTCCTCCGCTGAGCACACCAATGCCCAATGCTGCCTGTGTACCCCTGCCACATAATGGAAGCTGCATAGATCCTATTTTGTTATTTTAGGCCTACTAAGTCTGTCTGCGGTCCCTCCTTCTAATTGTCCTCCGCCGACCACACCAATGCTGCCTGTGTAACCCTGTAGCCGAATTTTAACCGCATCGAGCCTGCTTTATTATTTTAGGCCTAGGAAGTCTGTCTGCGGTCCCTCCTTCCAATTGTCCTCCGCTGAGCACACCAATGCTGCCTGTGTACCCCTGCAACATAATGGAAGCTGCATAGAGCCTATTTTGTTTTTTTAGGCCTACTAAGTCTGTCTGCGGTCCCTCCTTCTAATTGTCCTCCGTCGACCACACCAATGCTGCCTGTGTACCCCTGTAGCCTAATTTTAACCGCATCGAGCCTGCTTTATCATTTTAGGCCTAGGAAGTCTGTCTGCGGTCCCTCCTTCCAATTGTCCTCCGCTGAGCACACCAATGCTGCCTGTGTACCCCTGCCACATAATGGAAGCTGCATAGAGCCTATTTTGTTATTTTAGGCCTACTAAGTCTGTCTGTGGTCCCTCTGTTATGATCTGGTGACCTTGGAGCCGCATGAAACTTTCTCTGGAGACGGTGGAACCTGTACTGACCGCAATCCTGAACTAACACCGCAACTAGAAGTAGCCGTGGGGTGTGCCTAACACTCCCTAGACACCTCGACACAGCCGGAGGACTAAATACCCCTATAGATGGAAATGGGAAAGCTATCTTGCCTCAGAGCAGACCCCCAAAGGATAGGCAACCCCCCACAAATAATGACTGTGAGTAGGAGAAGAATAGACACACGCAGGTAGAAAACTGGATTTAGCAAAAGAGGCCACTCTAGCTAAATAGGAAAGGATAGGACAGATAACTAGTCGGTCAGTATTAAAACCCTTCCAAAAATATCCACAGCAGATAATACAAAAAGTTCCACAATCTAACTAAAGACATGGAATGTATATCTGCCACTCCAGAGAATCCAGCAAGACTGAGAAAATACTGACACAATCTAAGCTGGACAAGAAAACACAAAGAATAGCACTGAATTGTGAAGCACACAACATGTGTGCCACAGGGAAAAAGAACCAGACACTTATCTTTGCTGATTTGGCAGAAAGGCAGGAGGAACCAGGCAGAGGTCCTAAACCTCCCAACAACAATTGACAACTGGCAAGGACTAATGAATCCTGCATGCCTAAATACCCCAGTCAGATCTGCAATCAGCAGATACACCTGACCAGGGCTGCAACTCAGGGGCAACTGCATTACCACCTACAACCACTGGAGGGAGCCCAAAAGCAGAATTCACAACAGTACCCCCCCTTGAGGAGGGGTCACCAAACCCTCACCAGAGCCCCCAGGCCGATCAGGACGAGCCAGATGAAAAGCATGGACATCAGAAGCAAAAACCCAAGAATTATCCTCCTGGCCATAACCCTTCCATTTGACAAGGTACTGAAGCCTCCGCATCGAAAAACGAGAATCCAAAATCTTCTCAACCACATACTCCAACTCCCCATCAACCAACACGGGGGCCGGAGGATCAACAGAGGGAACAACGGGCACCACAGTTTTCCGCAATAAAGATCTATGGAAGACATTATGGATAGCAAAAGAGGCCGGAAGCGCCAATCAAAAAGACACCGGATTAATAATCTCAGAAATCCGATAAGGACCAATAAACCGAGGCTTAAACTTAGGGGAAGATACCTTCATAGGAACATGACGGGAAGACAACCAAACCAAATCCCCAACACAACGACGACGGTTAGCAAAACGTTGAGACTCCTCCTGAGACAACACCAAATTGTCCACCACATGAGTCCAAATCTGCTGCAACCTGTCAACCACAGAATCCACACCAGGACAGTCAGAAGGCTCAACCTGCCCAGAAGAAAAACGAGGATGAAAACCAAAATTACAAAAAAAGGCGAAACCAAAGTAGCCGAACTAGCCCGATTATTAAGGGCAAACTCGGCCAATGGCAAAAAGGCCACCCAATCATCCTGATCGGCAGACACAAAGCATCTCAAATAAGTCTACAAAGTCTGATTAGTTCGCTCGGTCTGGCCATTTGTCTGAGGATGGAATGCAGAAGAAAAAGACAAATCAATGCCCAGCCTAGCACAAAAGGCCCGCCAAAACCTAGAAACAAACTGGGAACCTCTGTCGGACACAATATTCTCCGGAATACCATGCAAACGAACCACGTGCTGAAAAAACAACGGAACCAACTCTGAAGAGGAAGGCAATTTAGGCAAAGGCACCAAATGAACCATCTTAGAAAACCGGTCACAAACAACCCAGATAACCGACATCCTCTGGGAAACCAGAAGATCAGAAATAAAATCCATAGAAATATGCGTCCAGGGCCTCTCAGGGACCGGCAATGGCAAAAGTAACCCACTAGCACGGGAACAACAAGGCTTGGCCCACGCACAAGTCCCACAGGACTGCACAAAAGAACGCACATCACGTGACAACGAAGGCCACCAAAAGGACCTACCAACCAAATCTCTGGTACCAAAAATACCAGGATGACCAGCCAACACAGAACAGTGAACCTCAGAAATCACTCTACTAGTCCATCTGTCAGGAACAAACAATTTCCCCACAGGACAGCGGTCAGGTCTATCAGCCTGAAATTCCTGAAGAACCCGCCGTAAATCAGGGAAAATGGCAGAAAGGACCACCCCTTCTTTCAGAATGCCGACCGGTTCAAGGGCCTCAGGAGAATCAGGCAAAAAACTCCTAGAAAGGGCATCAGCCTTAATATTCTTAGAACCCGGAAGATACGAAACCACAAAATCAAAATGGGAAAAAAACAAGGACCATCGAGCCTGTCTAGGACTCAGTCGTTTGGCAGACTCAAGGTAAATCAAATTCTTATGATCGGTCAGGACCACAATACGGTGCTTAGCTCCCTCAAGCCAATGTCGCCACTCCTCAAACGCCCACGTCATAGCCAACAACTGCCGATTGCCGACATCATAATTGCATTCAGCAGGCGAAAACTTGCGGGAGAAGAAGGCACACGGTTTCATCAAAGAACCAACAGAATCCCTCTGAGACAAAACGGCCCCTGCCCCAATCTCAGAAGCATCAATCTCAACCTGAAACGGAAGAGAAACATCTGGTTGGCGCAACACCGGAGCAGAAGTAAATCGGCGTTTAAGCTCCTGAAAGGCAGAGACAGCCGCAGAGGACCAATTCGCCACATCAGCGCCTTTTTTTGTCAAATCAGTCAAGGGTTTAACCACGCTGGAGAAGTTAGCAATGAAACGGCGATAAAAATTAGCAAAACCCAAAAATTTCTGAAGGCTCTTCACGGATGTGGGTTGAATCCAATCATGAATGGCCTGAACCTTAACCGGATCCATCTCCATAGATGAGGGAGAAAAAATAAAGCCCAAAAAAGAAACCTTCTGCACCCAAAGAGACACTTAGACCCCTTCACAAACAAAGCATTGTCACAAAGGATCTGAAATACCATCCTGACCTGTTCCACATGAGACTTCCAATCATCAGAAAAAATCAAAATATCGTCCAAATATACAATCAAGAATTTATCAATATAAGTCTGGAAGATATCATGCATGAAGGATTGAAAAACAGATGGAGCGTTAGTTAGCCCGAATGGCATCACAAGTTATTCAAAATGGCCTTCGGGCGTATTAACCCCTTCGCGACATGCGCCGTACTAGTACTGCGCTGCCGGCACTGCATTAGTGCCAGCCACAGTACTAGTACGGCGCCCCGATCACCGCGGTCTCGCGCTGAGCGCCGCGGTGATCGGGTGCGGGTGTCAGCTGTATATGACAGCTGACACCCCGCAGCAATGCCCACGATCGGCGCTGTCGCCGATCGCGGGCATTTAACCCCTCTGATGCCGCTGTCAATAGTGACAGCGGCATAGAGGGGGATCGCGCAGGGACGGGGGCTCCCTGCGCTCTCCCACCGGAGCAACGCGATGAGATCACGCTACTCCGGTGACCTGGAAGGAGTCCCCAGATCCAAGATGGCCGCGGGACTCCTTCCGGGTCATGAGATGACCCTGCTTGCCGGCGTCTGCTGAGAATTCCTCATAGCAGGCGCCGGCAAGCCTCTGCAATGTGCCTGTGAAGGAACAGATGATTGGCCTCGGGGAGACCAAAACATCCAACACCGCGGAGACACCATCACGTGTTTCTCAACGCAGTGATCCAGAACACTGCCCCCATCCCTTATGGGAAATATGCAAATGCATGTAGGATAGCTGCGGAGACACCATCACGTGTTTCTCGACGCAAGCAGTGAATAGCCAGACCTTTCCCCGGGAGGGAACAACCACGGGAAGGGCAGCATCCAATAAAGGAAAACATCCAATACTGGAAAACCACCTATGCCAAGCATGGTATCCATCCACAGACAGCTGTTTCGGGGTGTTTGCCCCTCATCAGTGTGGAGTAGGAATCTGGCTATTAGGAGCAGTGCCTAGTAAAAGGCTGTGAAGGAACAGATGATTGGCCTCGGGGAGACCAAAACATCCAACACCGCGGAGACACCATCACGTGTTTCTCAACGCAGTGATCCAGAACACTGCCCCCATCCCTTATGGGAAATATGCAAATGCATGTAGGATAGCTGCGGAGACACCATCACGTGTTTCTCGACGCAAGCAGTGAATAGCCAGACCTTTCCCCGGGAGGGAACAACCACGGGAAGGGCAGCATCCAATAAAGGAAAACATCCAATACTGGAAAACCACCTATGCCAAGCATGGTATCCATCCACAGACAGCTGTTTCGGGGTGTTTGCCCCTCATCAGTGTGGAGTAGGAATCTGGCTATTAGGAGCAGTAATCATAATACCCTTGACCCTAGACCCCAGAGGGGAATGGGTCGCACTCCATTAAACTAATATATAACATACCAATCCTTTTGCAGGATCAAGAAGTGCCATAAAAGTAGTTTACAAAAAACAATTTCTTTATTAGAGTATATAACACATAAACATAAAAACAAACAATTAATAAAATTGGTGCCTCAAACCAAAACTCCAGGCGGTTGGTAGGCAAAAGTGGAATATATTTTTTAATATCTTAAATAATTATTATTAAAATTACCATTATAGGGACATAGGTATTGAAAGTCAGACTCTTGATAGATCACAATGTTAGATGCAGGGAAAGGAAGCAAACTGACCAAAAATTCAGCCACCAAATTGCAATAGATGCTGAGATTACAATTATCTCGCATCAAATAGACACCCTTATTCCCTCTGGACATCAAAAGTAAAAAAGCACACACAGTCAGTCAGACCATCTTCATATTACCTGAAACTATAGTCCCACACTTAGATCCACTGCCACGTGTTAAACCAAACCTCCGGACCCCTACGCACGTTTCGCTGTTGCTTCTTCCTGGGGGTGTTTGGGGTGTTTCGGGGTGTTTGCCCCTCATGTTGGATGTTTTGGCAAACACCCCGAAACAGCTGTCTGTGGATGGATACCATGCTTGGCATAGGTGGTTTTCCAGTATTGGATGTTTTCCTTTAATGGATGCTGCCCTTCCCGTGGTTGTTCCCTCCCGGGGAAAGGTCTGGCTATTCACTGCTTGCGTCGAGAAACACGTGATGGTGTCTCCGCAGCTATCCTACATGCATTTGCATATTTCCCATAAGGGATGGGGGCAGTGTTCTGGATCACTGCGTTGAGAAACACGTGATGGTGTCTCCGCGGTGTTGGATGTTTTGGTCTCCCCGAGGCCAATCATCTGTTCCTTCACAGCCTTTTACTAGGCACTGCTCCTAATAGCCAGATTCCTACTCCACACTGATGAGGGGCAAACACCCCGAAACAGCTGTCTGTGGATGGATACCATGCTTGGCATAGGTGGTTTTCCAGTATTGGATGTTTTCCTTTATTGGATGCTGCCCTTCCCGTGGTTGTTCCCTCCCGGGGAAAGGTCTGGCTATTCACTGCTTGCGTCGAGAAACACGTGATGGTGTCTCCGCAGCTATCCTACATGCATCTGCAATGTGCCTATCACATCGGTGATCTGACAGAGTGCTGTGCACACTGTCAGATCACTGATCTGTGATGTCCCCCCCGGGACAAAGTAGAAAAGTAAAAAAAAAAAATTTTCCACATGTGTAAAAAAAAAATAAAAAAAAAAATTCCTAAATAAAGAAAAAAAAAAAATATTCCCATAAATACATTTCTTTATCTAAATAAAAAAAAAAATCACACAATAAAAGTACACATATTTAGTATCGCCGCGTCCGTAACTACCCCACCTATAAAACTATATCACTAGTTAACCCCTTCAGTGAACACCGTAAAAAAAATAAAAAAAAACGAGGCAAAGAACAACGCTTTATTCTCATAACGCCAAACAAAAAGTGGAATAACACGCGATCAAAAAGACGGATATAAATAGGCATGGTACCGCTGAAAACGATATCTTGTCCTGCAAAAAAAAAGCTGCCATACAGCATCATCAGCAGAAAAATAAAAAAGTTATAGTCCTCAGAATAAAGCGATGCAAAAACAATTATTTTTTTATATAAAATAGTTTTTATTGTGTAAAAGCGCCAAAACATAAAAAAATTACATAAATGAGGTATCGCTGTAATCGTACTGACCCGGAACGGTATAAACGCCCCCCCTAAAAGAATTTCAGGAATTGCTGGTTTTTGTTCATTCCGCCTCCCAAAAATCAGAATAAAAAGCGATCAAAAAATGTCATGTACCCGAAAATGGTACCAGTAAAAACGGCAACTTGTCCTGCAAAAAACAAGATCTCACATGACTCTGTGGACCAAAATATGGAAAAATTATAGCTCTCAAAATGTGGTGATGCAAAAACTATTTTTTGCAATAAAAAGCGTCTTTTAGTGTGTGATGGCTGCCAACCATAAAAATCCGCCCAAAAAACGCTATAAAAGTAAATCAAATCCCCCTTCATCACCCCCTTAGTTAGGGAAAAATAAAAAAAATATATTTATTTCCATTTTCCCGTTAGGCTACTTTGACACTAGCGTCGGTACGGGGCCGTCGCGCTGCGTCGGCCCGACATACCGACGCATACTGTGCAAGCGCCGCACAACAGGGGCAGCGGATGCTGTTTTTCCACGCATCCGCTGCCCCATTGTGAGGTGCGGGGAGATGGGAGCGGAGTTCCAGCCGTGCATGCGCGGTCGGAAATGGTGGACCGTCGGCACAAAAGTTACATATAATGTTTTTTGCTGACGGCGGTCCGCCACAACACGATGCAACCGTCGCACGACGCTTGCGACGTGTGTCAATACGTCGCTAATGTTAGTCTATGGGGAAAAACGCATCCTGCAGATGACTTTGCAGGATACGTTTTTTCGCCAAAACGACGCATTGCGACATATGCAAAAAAACGCTAGTGTGAAAGTAGCGCTAGGATTAGGACTAGGGTTAGGGCTAGGGTTAGGGTTGGGGTTAGGGCTAGGGTTAGGGCTGGGGTTAGGGTTGGGGTTAGGGTTTCAGTTAGAATTGGGGAGTTTTCACTGTTTAGGCACATCAGGGGCTCTCCAAACGTGACATGGCGTCTGATCTCAACGCGTTTGTTTGCGTTAAAAACGCATGCGTTTTTATGGAAAAAAACCAGAACACACACTGAAAAGTCACCCACCACCATCAAGGTGATAAAGGGATCCAAACCCTAACCCTACCCCTAAACTCACCCCTAACCGTTTAATTAACATTTTCTGACAGTCATAGTGCCACGTATTTCAGTGCCACGTATTTCAGTGCCACGTATTTCAGTGCCACGATATTTCAGTGCCACGTATTTCAGTGCCACATCTTTCAGTGCCACGTCTTTCAGTGCCATGTATTTAAGTGCCACGATATTTCAGTAAAATACGTGGCACTGAAATATCGTGGCATTTACGTGAAATACGTGGCACTTATATATGTGGCACTTATATACGTGGCACTTATATACGTGGCCACTGAAATATCATGGCACTTATATACGTGGCCACTGAAATATCGTGGCACTTATATACGTATATACGTATATAAACGTATTTCAGTGCCACGTATTTCAGTGCCACGTATTTCAGGTTAGGGTTAGGGGTAGGGTTAGGGTTAGGGGTAGGGTTAGGGGTAGGGTTAGGGTTTTTTGATTTTTTCTTGTGTTTTTCTATAAAAACGCATGCGTCTAAAAAACACATGCGTTTTACCGCGTTTACATGCGTTTTTTTACACATGCGTTCTTTTAAAAAACACATGCAGATAAAAACGCAAGTGTGAAACCAGCCTTACCCTTGGGAAAATAAAAACATGGGGGCTAAAATATAATTTTCGTGGAAAAAAATATATTTTTTATTTTCGCGGCTCTGCGTTATAAACTGTAGTGAAACACTTTGGGGTTCAAAGTTCTCACAACACATCTAGATAAGTTCCGTGGGAGGTCTAGTTTCCAATATGGGGTCACTTGTGGGGGGTTTCTACTGTTTAGGTACATCAGGGGCTCTGCAAATGCAACATGACACCTGCAGACCAATCCATCTAAGTCTGCATTTCAAACGGCGCTCCTTCCCTTCCGAGCTCTGCCGTGTGCACAAACAGTACTTCCCCCCCATATATGGGGTATCAACGTACTCAGGACAAATTGTACAACAACTTTTGTTGTCCAATTTCTCCTGTTACCCTTGGGAAAATAAAAAACGTGGGGGCTAAAATATAATTTTCGTGGAAAAAAAAATATTTTTTATTTTCACGGCTCTGCGTGATAAACTGTAGTGAAACACTTGTTGGTTCAAAGTTCTCAAAACACATCTATATAAGTTCCGTGGGGGGTCTAGTTTCCAATATGGGGTCACTTGTGGGGGGTTTCTACTGTTTAGGTACATCAGGGGCTCTGCAAATGCAACATGACAACTGCAGATTAATCCATCTAAGTCTGCATTTCAAACGGCGCTCCTTCCCTTCCGAGCTCTGCCGTGCGCCCAAACAGTGGTTCCCCACAATGTATGGGGTATCAGCGTACTCAGGACAAATTAGAGAATAACTTTTGTGGTCCAATTTCTCCTGTTACCCTTGGGGAAAAAAAATTGCGGGCTAAAACATAATTTTGTGG
Source organism: Ranitomeya variabilis (assembly GCF_051348905.1). Lineage (NCBI taxonomy): Eukaryota > Metazoa > Chordata > Amphibia > Anura > Dendrobatidae > Ranitomeya > Ranitomeya variabilis. Next base: position 982,324,279 of record NC_135233.1, on the reverse strand, counting down.
AAAGAAAAAATGATTTTTTAATTTTCACAGCGCTACATTCTAAACTTTAGTGAAACAACTGGGGGTTAAAAGTGCTGACCACACATCTAGATAAGTTCCTTAGGGGGTCTTATTTCCAAAATGGTGTCACTTGTGGGGGTTTCCACTGTTTAGGCACGTCAGGGGCTCTCCAAACACGACATGGGTTCCGATCTCAATTCCAGCCAATTTTGCATTGAAAAGTCAAATGGCGCTCCCTCCCTTCCGAGCTCTGCCATGCGCCCAAACAGTGGTTTATCCCCATATATGAAGTATCAGCGTACTCAGGACAAATTGCACAACAACTTTTGTGGTCCAATTTATCCTGCTACCCTTGGGAAAATAAAAAATTGGGGGCAAAAACATCATTTTGTTGTGAAAATTAATATTAATTTTTTTACGGTTCTACATTATAAACTTCTGTGAAGCACTTGGAGGTTCAAAGTGCTCCCCACACATCTAGATTAGTTCCTTAGAGGGTCTACTTTCCAAAATGGTGTCACTTGTGGGGGTTTCCACTGTTTAGGCACGTCAGGGGCTCTCCAAACACGACATGGGTTCCGATCTCAATTCCAGCCAATTTTGCATTGAAAAGTCAAATGGCGCTCCTTCCCTTCCGAGCTCTGCCATGCGCCCAAACAGTGGTTTATCCCCATATATGAAGTATCAGCGTACTCAGGACAAATTTCACAACAACTTTTGTGGTCCAATTTATCCTGCTACCCTTGGGAAAATAAAAAATTTTGGGCAAAAATATCATTTTTTGTGAAAATTAATATTAATTTTTTTTTACGGCTCTACATTATAAACTTTTGTGAAGCACTTGGAGGTTCAAAGTGCTCACCACACATCTAGATTACTTCCTTAGAGGGTCTACTTTCCAAAATGGTGTCACTTGTGGGGGTTTCCACTGTTTAGGCACATCAGGGGCTCTCCAAACACGACATGGGTTCCGATCTCAATTCCAGCCAATTTTGCATTGAAAAGTCAAATGGCGCTCCTTCCCTTCCGAGCTCTGCCATGCGCCCAAACAGTGTTTTATCCCCATATATGAAGTATCAGCCTACTCAGGACAAATTGTACAACATCTTTTGGTGTCCAATTTATCCTGCTACCCTTGGGAAAATAAAAAATTTGGGGCAAAAACATTTTTTGTGAAAATTAATAATAATTTTTTTTACGGCTCTACATTATAAACTTCTGTGAAGCACTTGGAGGTTCAAAGTGCTCACCACACATCTAGATTAGTTCCTTAGAGGGTCTACTTTCCAAAATGGTGTCACTTGTGGGGGTTTCCACTGTTTAGGCACGTCAGGGGCTCTCCAAACACGACATGGGTTCCGATCTCAATTCCAGCCAATTTTGCATTGGAAAGTCAAATGGCGCTCCTTCCCTTCCGAGCTCTGCCATGTGCCCAATCAATGGTTTACCCCAACATGTTGGGTATCGGCATACTCAGGACAAATTGTACAACAACTTTTTTGGTCCAATGTCTCCTGTTACCCTTGGTAAAATAAAACAAATTGGTTCTGAAGTAAAAATTTTGTGAAAAAAAGTTAAATGTTCAATTTTTTTTAAACATTCCAAAATTTCCTGTGAAGCACCTGAAGGGTTAATAAACTTTTTGAATGTGGTTTTGAGTACCTTGAGTGGTGCAGTTTTTAGAATGGTGTCACTTTTGGGCATTTTCTGTCATATAGACCCCTCAAAGTCACTTCAAGTGTGAGGTGGTCCGTAAAAAAAATGGTTTTGCAAATTTTGTTGCAAAAATGAGAAATCGCTGGTCAACTTTTAACCCTTATAACTCCCTAACAAAAAAAAATTATGTTTCCAAAATTGTGCTGATGTAAAGCAGACATGAGGGAAATGTTGTTTATTAACTATATTATGTGATATAACTCTCTAATTTAAGGGCATAAAAACGAAAAATTTGAAAATTGCTAAATTTTCATAATTTTCGACAAATTTCTGTTTTTTTCACAAATAAATGCAAGTCATATCGAAGAAGTTTTACCACTATCATAAAGGACAATATGTCACGAGAAAACAGTCTCAGAATCACCAGGATTCGTTGAAGCGTTTCAGAGTTATGACCTCATAAAGTGACAGTGGTCGGAATTGTAAAAATTGGCCGTGTCACTTAGGTGAAAACAGGCTTTGGGGTGAAGGGGTTAAACGCAGTTTTCCATTCATCACCCTGTTTAATACGAACAAGATTATATGCCCCCCAAAGGTCAATCTTAGTAAACCAACTAGCCCCCTTAATCCTAGCAAACAAATCGGAAAGCAAAGGTAAAGGGTATTGAAACTTGACCGTGATCTTATTCAAGAGGCGATAATCAATACAAGGTCTCAAGGAGCCATCCTTCTTAGCAACAACAAAAAAACCTGCTCCTAACGGTGAAGAAGATGGCCGAATATGCCCTTTCTCCAAAGACTCCTTAACATAACTCCGCATGGCGGTATGTTCAGGCACAGACAGGTTGAAAAGTCGACCCATAGGAAACTTACTGCCTGGAATCAAGTCAATAGCACAATCACAGTCCCTGTGCGGTGGAAGGGAACTGGATTTGGGCTGATCGAATACATCCTAAAAATCAGACAAAAACTCTGGAATTTCAGAAGAGGAAGGAGAGGAGATTGACATCAAAGGAACATCATTATGAACCCCCTGACAACCCCAACTAGTCACAGACATAGATTTCCAATCCAATACAGGATTATGTACCTGCAACCATGGGAAACCCAGCACGATAACATCATGCAAATTATGCAACACCAGAAATCGACAATCTTCCTGATGGGCTGGCACCATGTGCATGGTCACCTGTGTCCAAAACTGAGGCTTATTTTTAGCCAAAGGTGTAGCATCAATCCCCCTTAAAGGAATAGGGTTCTGCAAAGACTGCAAGGGAAAACCACAATGCCTGGCAAACTCAAAATCCATTAAGTTCAAGGCGGCGCCTGAATCCACAAACGCCATGACAGAGAATGATGACAATGAACAAATCAAGGACACCGATAACAGAAATTTAGGTTGTACAGTACTGATAGCAGCAATCCTCTTTGTCCGCTTAGGGCAGACTGAAATGACATGAGAAGTGTCGCCACAATAATAACACAACCCATTCTGACGTCTGAATCCTTGTCGTTCCGTTCTAGACAAAATCCTATCACACTGCATTGGCTCAGGAATTGGCTCTGAGGACGACGCCACAGTGCGCACAGTTCTACGCTCCCGCAAGCGCCGATCAATCTGAATGGCCAGAGACATAGAATCACTGAGACCGGAAGGCGTGGGAAACCCCACCATAACATCTTTAACGGATTCAGAAAGACCCTTTGTGAAAATTGCCGCCAAAGCATCATCATTCCATTTAGTCAACACAGACCATTTTCTAAATTTCTGACAAAACAATTCTGCCGCCTTTTGACCCTGAGACAGGGCCAACAAGGTTTTCTCCGCTTGATCCACAGAATTAGGTTCATCATATAATAAACCTAAAGCCTGAAAAAAGGAATCTACATTAAGCAAGGCCGGATTCCCAGATTCCAGGGAAAATGCCCAATCCTGTGGATCACCACGCAGCAGGGAGATAACAATTTTAACCTGCTGAATGGAATCACCGGAGGATCACGGTCTCAGAGCAAAAAACAATTTACAACTATTTTTAAACCCCAAAAATTTGGACCTATCACCAAAAAACAAATCAGGAGTAGGAATCTTCGGTTCTAAGGCTGGAGTGTGAACAATATAATCAGAAATACCCTGTACCCTAGCAGCATGCTGGTCTACACGAGAAGCTAATTCCTGAACATCCATGCTGGCACAAGACTCCTCAGCCACCCATAAATAAAGAGGGAAAAAAAAAGACAAAACAGACTGCAGAAAAAAAAATGACTCAACACTTTTCTTCCCTTCTTGTGAGATGCATTTAACTCATTATGGGCCAGTTGTACTGTTATGATCTGGTGACCTTGGAGCCGCATGAAACTTTCTCTGGAGACGGTGGAACCTGTACTGACCGCAATCCTGAACTAACACCGCAACTAGAAGTAGCCGTGGGGTGTGCCTAACACTCCCTAGACACCTCGACACAGCCGGAGGACTAAATACCCCTATAGATGGAAATGGGAATGCTATCTTGCCTCAGAGCAGACCCCCAAAGGATAGGCAGCCCCCCACAAATAATGACTGTGAGTAGGAGAAGAATAGACACACGCAGGTAGAAAACAGGATTTAGCAAAAGAGGCCACTCTTGCTAAATAGGAAAGGATAGGACAGATAACTAGGCGGTCAGTATTAAAACCCTTCCAAAAATATTCACAGCAGATAATACAAAAAGTTCCACAATCTAATTAAAGACATGGAATGTATATCTGCCACTCCAGAGAATCCAGCAAGACTGAGAAAATACTGACACAATCTAAGCTGGACAAGAAAACACAAAGAATAGCACTGAATTGTGAAGCACACAACATGTGTGCCACAGGGAAAAAGAACCAGACACTTATCTTTGCTGATTTGGCAGAAAGGCAGGAGGAACCAGGCAGAGGTCCTAAACCTCCCAACAACAATTGACAACTGGCAAGGACTAATGAATCCTGCACGCCTAAATACCCCAGTCAGATCTGCAATCAGCAGATACACCTGACCAGGGCTGCAACTCAGGGGCAACTGCATTACCACCTACAACCACCGGAGGGAGCCCAAAAGCAGAATTCACAACAGTAACCCCCCCTTGAGGGGGGTCACCGAACCCTCACCAGAGCCCCCAGGCCGATCAGGACGAGCCAGATGAAAAGCATGAACCAAATCAGCAGCATGGACATCAGAAGCAAAAACCCAAGAATTATCCTCCTGGCCATAACCCTTCCATTTGACAAGGTACTGAAGCCTCCGCCTCGAAAAACGAGAATCCAAAATCTTCTCAACCACATACTCCCAACTCCCCATCAACCAACACGGGGGCCGGAGGATCAACAGAGAGAACAACGGGCACCACATTTTTCCGCAATAAAGATCTATGGAAGACATTATGGATAGCAAAAGAGGCCAGAAGCGCCAATCAAAAAGACACCGGATGAATAATCTCAGAAATCCGATAAGGACCAATAAACCGAGGCTTAAACTTAGGGGAAGAGACCTTCATAGGAACATGACGGGAAGACAACCAAACCAAATCCCCAACACACCGACGACGGTTAGCAAAACGTTGAGCCTCCTCCTGAGACAACACCAAATTGTCCACCACATGAGTCCAAATCTGCTGCAACCTGTCAACCACAGAATCCACACCAGGACAGTTAGAAGGCTCAACCTGCCCAGAAGAAAAACGAGGATGAAAACCAAAATTACAAAAAAAAGGCGAAACCAAAGTAGCCGAACTAGCCCGATTATTAAGGGCAAACTCGGCCAATGGCAAAAAGGCCACCCAATCATCCTGATCGGCAGACACAAAGCATCTCAAATAAGTCTACAAAGTCTGATTAGTTCGCTCGGTCTGGCCATTTGTCTGAGGATGGAATGCAGAAGAAAAAGACAAATCAATGCCCAGCCTAGCACAAAAGGCCCGCCAAAACCTAGAAACAAACTGGGAACCTCTGTCGGACGCAATATTCTCCGGAATACCATGCAAACGAACCATGTGCTGAAAAAACAACGGAACCAACTCTGAAGAGGAAGGCAATTTAGGCAAAGGCACCAAATGAACCATCTTAGAAAACCGGTCACAAACAACCCAGATAACCGACATCCTCTGGGAAATCGGAAGATCAGAAATAAAATCCATAGAAATATGCGTCCAGGGCCTCTCAGGGACCGGCAATGGCAAAAGTAACCCACTAGCACGGGAACAACAAGGCTTGGCCCGCGCACAAGGCCCACAGGACTGCACAAAAGAACGCACATCACGTGACAACGAAGGCCACCAAAAGGACCTACCAACCAAATCTCTGGTACCAAAAATACCAGGATGACCAGCCAACACAGAACAGTGAACCTCAGAAATCACTCTACTAGTCCATCTGTCAGAAACAAACAATTTCCCCACAGGACAGTGATCAGGTCTATCAGCCTGAAATTCCTGAAGAACCCGCCGTAAATCAGGGAAAATGGCAGAAAGGACCACCCCTTCTTTCAGAATGCCGACCGGTTCAAGGGCCTCAGGAGAATCAGGCAAAAAACTCCTAGAAAGGGCATCAGCCTTAATATTCTTAGAACCCAGAAGATACGAAACCACGAAATCAAAATGGGAAAAAAACAAGGACCATCGAGCCTGTCTAGGACTCAGCCGTTTGGCACCTCGAGGTAAATCAAATTCTTATGATCGGTCAGGACCACAATACGGTGCTTAGCTCCCTCAAGCCAATGTCGCCACTCCTCAAACGCCCACGTCATAGCCAACAACTCCCGATTGCCGACATCATAATTGCGTTCAGCAGGCAAAAACTTGCGGGAGAAGAAGGCACACGGTTTCATCAAAGAACCAACAGAATCCCTCTGAGACAAAACGGCCCCTGCCCCAATCTAAGAAGCATCAATCTCAACCTGAAACGGAAGAGAAACATCTGGTTGGCGCAACACCTGAGCAGAAGTAAATCGGCGTTTAAGCTCCTGAAAGGCAGAGACAGCCGCAGAGGACCAATTCGCCACATCAGCGCCTTTTTTCGTCAAATCAGTCAAGGGTTTAACCATGCTGGAGAAGTTAGCAATGAAATGGAGATAAAAATTTGAAAAACCCAAAACTTTCTGAAGGCTCTTCACGGATGTGGGTTGAATCCAATCATGAATGGCCTGAACCTTAACCGGATCCATCTCCATAGATGAGGGAGAAAAAATAAAGCCCAAAAAAGAAACCTTCTGCACCCAAAGAGACACTTAGACCCCTTTACAAACAAAGCATTGTCATGAAGGATCTGAAATACCATCCTGACCTGTTCCACATGAGACTTCCAATCATCGGAAAAAATCAAAATATCGTCCAAATATACAATCAAGAATTTATCAATATAAGTCCGGAAGATATCATGCATGAAGGATTGAAAAACAGATGGAGCGTTAGTGAGCCCGAATGGCATCACAAGTTATTCAAAATGGCCTTCAGGCGTATTAAACGCAGTTTTCCATTCCTCACCCTGTTTAATACGAACAAGATTATATGCCCCCCGAAGGTCAATCTTAGTAAACCAACTAGCCCCCTTAATCCTAGCAAACAAATCGGAAAGCAAAGGTAAAGGGTATTGAAACTTGACCGTGATCTTATTCAAGAGGCGATAATCAATACAAGGTCTCAAGGAGCCATCCTTCTTAGCAACAACAAAAAAAACCTGCTCCTAACGGTGAAGAAGATGGCCGAATATGCCCTTTCTCCAAAGACTCCTTAACATAACGCCGCATGGCGGTATGTTCAGGCACAGACAGGTTGAAAAGTCGACCCTTAGGAAACTTACTGCCTGGAATCAAGTCAATAGCATAATCACAGTCCCTGTGCGGTGGAAGGGAACTGGATTTGGGCTGATCGAATACATCCTAAAAATCAGACAAAAACTCTGGAATTTCAGAAGAGGAAGGAGAGGAGATTGACATCAAAGGAACATCATTATGAACCCCCTGACAACCCCAACTAGTCACAGACATAGATTTCCAATCCAATACAGGATTATGTACCTGCAACCACGGGAAACCCAGCACGATAACATCATGCAAATTATGCAACACCAGACATCGACAATCTTCCTGATGGGCTGGCGCAATGTGCATGGTCACCTGTGTCCAAAACTGAGGCTTATTTTTAGCCAAAGGTGTAGCATCAATCCCCCTTAAAGGAATAGGGTTCTGCAAAGACTGCAAGGGAAAACCACAACGCCTGGCAAACTCAAAATCCATTAAGTTCAAGGCGGCGCCTGAATCCACAAACGCCATGACAGAGAATGATGACAATGAGCAAATCAAGGACACCGATAACAGAAATTTAGGTTGTACAGTACTGATGGTAGCGATCCTCTTTGTCCACTTAGGGCAGACTGAAATGACATGAGAAGCGTCGCCACAATAATAACACAACCCATTCTGACGTCTGAATCCTTGTCGTTCCGTTCTAGACAAAATCCTATCACACTGCATTGGCTCAGGAATTGGCTCTGAGGACGACGCCACAGTGAGCACAGTTCTACGCTCCCGCAAGCGCCGATCAATCTGAATGGCCAGAGACATAGAATCACTGAGACCGGAAGGCGTGGGAAACCCCACCATAACATCTTTAGCGGATTCAGAAAGACCCTTTCTGAAAATTGCCGCCAAAGCATCATCATTCCATTTAGTCAACACAGACCATTTTCTAAATTGCTGACAAAACAATTCTGCCGCCTCTTGACCCTGAGACAGGGCCAACAAGGTTTTCTCCGCTTGATCCACAGAATTAGGCTCATCATATAATAAACCTAAAGCCTGAAAAAAGGAATCTACATTAAGCAAGGCCGGATTCCCAGATTCCAGGGAAAATGCCCAATCCTGTGGATCACCACGCAGCAGGGAGATAACAATTTTAACCTGCTGAATGGAATCACCGGAGGATCACGGTCTCAGAGCAAAAAACAATTTACAATTATTTTTAAACCCCCAAAATTTGGACCTATCACCAAAAAACAAATCAGGAGTAGGAATCTTCGGTTCTTAAGCTGGAGTCTGAACAATATAATCAGAAATACCCTGTACCCTAGCAGCAAGCTGGTCTACACGAGAAGCTAATTCCTGAACATCCATGCTGGCACAAGACTCCTCAGCCACCCATAAATAAAGAGAGAAAAAAAAAAGACAAAACAGACTGCAGAAAAAAAATGGCTCAACACTTTTCTTCCCTTCTTGTGAGATGCATTTAATTCATTATGGGCCAGTTGTACTGTTATGATCTGGTGACCTTGGAGCCGCATGAAACTTTCTCTGGAGACGGTGGAACCTGTACTGACCGCAATCCTGAACTAACACCGCAACTAGAAGTAGCCGTGGGGTGTGCCTAACACTCCCTAGACACCTCGACACAGCCGGAGGACTAAATACCCCTATAGATGGAAATGGGAATGCTATCTTGCCTCAGAGCAGACCCCCAAAGGATAGGCAGCCCCCCACAAATAATGACCGTGAGTAGGAGAAGAATAGACACACGCAGGTAGAAAACAGGATTTAGCAAAAGAGGCCACTCTTGCTAAATAGGAAAGGATAGGACAGATAACTAGGCGGTCAGTATTAAAACCCTTCCAAAAATATTCACAGCAGATAATACAAAAAGTTCCACAATCTAACTAAAGACATGGAATGTATATCTGCCACTCCAGAGAATCCAGCAAGACTGAGAAAATACTGACACAATCTAAGCTGGACAAGAAAACACAAAGAATAGCACTGAATTGTGAAGCACACAACATGTGTGCCACAGGGAAAAAGAACCAGACACTTATCTTTGCTGATTTGGCAGAAAGGCAGGAGGAACCAGGCAGAGGTCCTAAACCTCCCAACAACAATTGACAACTGGCAAGGACTAATGAATCCTGCATGCCTAAATACCCCAGTCAGATCTGCAATCAGCAGATACACCTGACCAGGGCTGCAACTCAGGGGCAACTGCATTACCACCTACAACCACTGGAGGGAGCCCAAAAGCAGAATTCACAACATCCCTCCTTCCAATTGACCTCCACGGAGCACAACAATGCTGCCTGTGTACCCCTGCCACATAATGAAAGCTGCATAGAGGCGCTATTTTGTTATTTTAGGCCTACTAAGTCTGTCTGCGGGCCCTCCTTCCAATTGTCCTCCGCAGACCACACCAATGCTGTCTGTGTACCCCTGTAGCCTTATTTAAACCACATCAAGCCTGCTTTATTATTTTAGGCCTAGGAAGTCTGTCTGCGGTCCCTCCTTGAAATCGTCCTCCACTGACCACAACAATGCTGCCTGTGTACCCCTGTAGCCTACTTTAAACTGCATAGAGCCTACTTTCTATTGTAGGCCTACTACGTGTGTCTGTCTCGGACAGTCCACTCCTTACAGTAGTCCTCCACTGAACAAAGCTATGCCGCCTGTGTATTCCTGTTACCAATTTTGAACTGCATTTATCCTACTTACTTATTTGTGCCTAGTAACTGTGTAAGCCTCTCATAACAGTTGTCCTCCACCACATTACCCAGCTATGCCACTTGTGTACTCCTTTTACCAATTTTGAACTGAATATAGCCTTCCTTTTTATTTTAGGCCTACTTCGTGTGTCAGAGCCACTAATTACACATGCCCTCCTCCGCTGAACCACGCTATGCTGCAAGTGTACTCCACTTACCAATTTTGAACTGCATTTTGCCTAATTACTTATTTAGGCCTACTTATTGTGTCTGTCTCCCATTACAGTTGTCCTCCACTGTACAAAGCTGAGCTTCAGTCTTCAGGCTCTCATTAAGTGGTTGTTGTTAATATAACAGTGTAGTTGGCCTACTATTTTGGTTGGGGCCTACTAACGGTGTCTGCCGCTCCCTGGTGTTGTCCTCCACTGCACAAAGCTGAGCTTCAATCTTCAGGCTCTCATTAAGTAGTTGTTGTTAATATGTGTGGTTGGGGCCTACTAACGGTGTCGGCCGCTCCAAGGTGTTCTCCAGGTTTACTTGCCTGAGCTTCAATCTTCAGGCTCTCATTAAGTAGTTGTTGTTAATATAACAGTGCAGTTGGCCTACTATTTTGGTTGGGGCCTACTACAATGTCTGCCACTCCCTGGTGTTGTCCTCCACTGCACAAAGCTGAGCTTCAATCTTCAGGCTCTCATTAAGTAGTTGTTGTTAATATATGTGGTTAGGGCCTACTAATGGTGTCTGCCGCTCCAAGGTGTTCTCCAGGTTTACTTGCCTGAGCTTCAATCTTCAGGCTCTCATTAAGTAGTTGTTGTTAATATAACAGTGCATTTGGCCTACTATTTTGGTTGGGGCCTACTAACGGTGTCTGCCGCTCCCTGGTGTTGTCCTCCACTGCACAAAGCTGAGCTTCAATCTTCAGGCTCTCATTAAGTAGTTGTTGTTAATATGTGTGGTTGGAGCCTAATAACGGTGTCTGCCGCTCCAAGGTGTTCTCCAGGTTTACTTGCCTGAGCTTCAATCTTCAGGCTCTCATTAAGTAGTTGTTGTTAATATAACAGTGCAGTTGGCCTACTATTTTGGTTGGGGCCTACTAACGGTGTCTGCCGCTCCCTGGTGTTGTCCTCCACTGCACAAAGCTGAGCTTCAATCTTCAGGCTCTCATTAAGTAGTTGTTGTTAATATGTGTGGTTGGGGCCTACTAACGGTGCCTGCCGCTCCAAGGTGTTCTCCAGGTTTACTTGCCTGAGCTTCAATCTTCAGGCTCTCATTAAGTAGTTGTTGTTAATATAACAGTGCAGTTGGCCTACTATTTTGGTTGGGGCCTATAACGGTGTCTGCCGCTCCCTGGTGTTGTCCTCCACTGCACAAAGCTGAGCTTCAATCTTCAGGCTCTCATTAAGTAGTTGTTATTAACATGTGTGGTTGGGGCCTACTAACGGTGTCTGCCGCTCCAAGGTGTTCTCCAGGTTTACTTGCCTGAGCTTCAATCTTCAGGCTCTCATTAAGTAGTTATTGTTAATATAACAGTGCAGTTGGCCTACTAGTTTGTTTGTTGACTACTAACGGTGTCTGCCGCTCCCTTGTGTTGTCCTTCACTGTACAAAGCTCAGCTTCATTCTTCAGGCTTTCGGCCTATAGTATCAGCTATTAAACTGCATTTGGCCTACGAGTTTGGTTGGGGCCTACTAACGGTGTCTGCCGCTCCCTGGTGTTGTCCTCCACTGTACAAAGCTGAGCTTCAGTCTTCAGGCTTTCAGCCTATAGTATCAGATATTTAACTGCATTTGGCCTACTTGTCTGGTTGGGCCCTACTAACGGTGTCTGCCGCTCCTGGGTTTTATCCTGTTTGGTTTTCTTGAGCTTCAATCTTCAGGCTCTCATTAAGTAGTTGTTGTTAATATAACACTGCAATTGGCCTACTAGTGTGGTTGGGGCCTACTAACGGTGTCTGAATCTGCTTTCTGTTCTCCACTGAAGAGAGCTGAGCTTCAATCTTCAGGCTCTCATTAAGTTGTTGTTTATATAACACTGCAGTTGGCCTACTATTTTGGTTGGGCCTAGTAACGGTGTCTGCCACACCTTGGTGTTGTCCTGTGTTATTTTCCAGAGCTTCAATCTTCAGGCTTTCGGGCTATATTTGTAATATTAAACTGCATTGGGCCTACTACTGTGGTTGGGCCCTTAAAACGGTGTCTGATGCTCCTGGGTTTTCTACTCCACTGAACAAACCAATACCGCCTGGTTAGTCCTGTTACCAATTTTGAACTGCATTTAGCCCACTTTATTATTTGGGCCTATATCTGTGTTTCATCCTCATCCTGCCCATTGCCCAGCCAGTGCTAGATGAGTCTTGTGGTACATTGACCCAAACCACTACATTCCCCTTGCACGCAACAATCTGACCCTGCTGAAAGTCAGGTTCCCCTTCCCGCATACTATACCACTTTACACAGGGACAAAGAGGAAGGTGCAGATGAAAGTGCAGGTTGCTTCATCAAGAGGGGGGCATACTCGTTGGCGATGTCACAGGCACAGGGCCCCTCAGAGTACGCAAAAGTGTCAATGCCGGTGGGAAGCGCCCCCGCTGTGCAAACACACCGCCGTACTTTGAGGGGCCCTGTGCCAGTGCCAATGCGACCGAGTGGGCCCCCCATGCTTGCTCAGGATCACAGCACTTGCAAACTTGAAATACTTACCTCTCACTGCTCCACCGCCGTGATGTAGTCCATGTTTCCTGGGCCCACTAAAAACTTGAACCAGCCCTACCCCCCACAACTTTAGCCAAATGACCCCCAATTTCCAATGCCCAACTATTATTATAAAGTTAATTAAGATTGACAAGCTTCAGAAACAAGAATGGATGTTTTTGCCATTAAAATGGGCACTGTAGGTGTTTTCCTGGCCTCCACTCACTGCCGACTATGCTTCCCCATTGACTTGCATTGGGTTTCGTGTTTCGGTCGATCCCCGACTTTTCGCGATAATCGGCCAATTGCACTCGACTCGACTTTTGAGATAGTCGGCTTTCACAAAACCTGACTCGACCCCAAAAAATAAAAGTCGCTCAACCCTAGACTGGGGAAAGTGAAACAAGGCAGGGATCTGGGAGAGGTGCATAACAAAGGCACAATAGGGGATCATTATAATATGCTGAGGAACAATGGGAGGGGTCATAATTAGGATATTAATACAAGGAGGTATAATTGGGAAAATTCTTATAAGGAGGCACAAAGAGGGGTAATATAATAAGGAACCACAATGGAGGCATTATTATAAGGCACAATGTGATTATTCTAACAAAAAGAGGCACATAAAACATTATTATAAGAGGGTGTAATGGGGGTATTATTATACAGTAAGGCACAATGGAAGCTTTATTATTTTAAGGAAGCACAATGGGAGGCATAATAAGAAGGAGACACCATGGGGATTATATTTATTAGGAGGCACAATTGGGTTATTATTATAAGGAGGCATAATAGGAAGCGTTCTTATAATGTGGCACAATTAAGAGCATTATAACAGGGAGGTACAGTGGGGAGCATTCTTACGATAAAGACGCACAGTGGACATTATTATAAGGAGGTGTAATGGGGCACAATGGGAGCACACTTACAATAAAGAGGCCCAGGGGACTTCAATATTAAGAGAGTGGCTTGATCAGGAGGAAAAGTAAGGTCGTATTATAAAGAAGCACTGGTGGCCTTATTATACGGAGAAATGGGGCTGGGGAATTTTTTTTATTATAGGGGGCTCTATAACAGGAGGGGATTATTTTTGCTATCAAGAGACATAGAGGGGGCAGTATTACTATATGAGGTACTAATTACAGCACGATATGGGTTGTGTAGAAATGAAGGAATATGAAGCGGGTGCTGAGGAAGTGATAAGTCAAAGATGTCAGCGTTCCATTTTTCAGAGACGAGTCATTGATTGTAGAGGTGCTCATGGCGGTTTGGGCTGAACTTAAAATGTAAAGGAAAGTAAAGGCATGCAATCAGTGAGAACATCAATTATGAGTCACTGGATTTATCTGCACAGTATACACATATATGGCCTGCAGAGCACTGTTGTACAACTGATGTCTTCTGTATTATTTGTCTCATATTGCAGCATTGACGGTAACATTGGTCTTGGTGCATCATCTTCATTGGCATCATTCTGTGACTATGTGATGGTATTATGTGGTCACATCATGGCGGTATTATTTAAACTCATATTTTGATATTATTGGTAATAAAGGTTTTTCAGTATATTGATTTCCTGCAATGGCAGACAGGATGACATATCTAATAGCGACCCCTATCTGGGAAAATGGGTGTAGGAATGGAGACAGCATAATCATGTGCAATTTCAAATGCCAGTTTTGAATTTCAGTCCTGTCTGGCCCTTGACACCACCAATGGAAAATGCTGGTAATTGTAGTTCATCAACACCTGAATTATTACGTATTAAAAACCTAATTCCCCTTTGATGTAACTGGAATCAGAAGTGAAGAAAACTACTGCTTCCTTGGAGCATCATAATGGGTTCTGTGAGCAGTTGGAAAGCTTCTCTCCAAATCTTTCTGTGCATTTGCATAAAAAGATCCTGTGGGAACAAACTACCTTTTCAGTTTTATGACTGCAGTTTGGATTTAGATGAGCAGAAAAATTACATCTATGCCAGAGAATACGGCGGTACAGAGCGTGTATATTATCTTTTGTAGAAGCCCATATGGGGAGTCTATCAAGCTTTCTTTGGGATTTTTTACTGCATTTTAAAGCTTCATCACATATGTATTTATATTGTAGTTTAAAGAGTATATCCGGTCTATAAATGGCAGCTTGTATTCTGCTGACAGGTGTGCAGGACGACCACTGGGAATATGGAAGTCTATGAAAAGGTTCAAGATATTATTGGAAAGCTTCAACATCAAAGTCCAAGTAACAGTGTAAAATAGTCACTAGATAAGTCACTAAGGGTGGAGCTCATCCTGAGAGGAAATTTTGAAGTCAATTTTGCTAGTTTTCCATTTGACTTGTCCTTTCTTTGTGACTTTAAAAAGTTGCAATCATTAATCTAAGCTTAACTCTTTCATCCCTGAGCCTGTTTCCACCTTCATGACCAGGACAAATTTTACAATTCTGACCAGAGTCCACAAAAAGTGGAATAACCCGCGATCAAAAAGATGGATATAAATAACTATGGTACAGTTGAAAACGTCATCTTGTCCCACAAAAAACGAGCCACCATACAGTGTCATCAAAGAAGAAATAAAAAAGTTATAGTCCTCAGAATTAAGTGATGCAAAAATAATTATTTTTTCTATAAAATAGTTTTTATTGTATAAAAGCGCCAAAACATAAAAAAATGATATAAATGAGGTATCGCTGTAATCGTACGGACCCGAAGAATAAAAGTGCTTTATCCATTTTACCAAACGCGGAACGGTATAAACGCCTCCCCCAAAAGAAATTAATGAAAAGCTGGTTTTTGGTCATTCTGCCTCACAAAAATCAGAATAAAAAGCGATCAAAAAATGTCATGTGCCCGAAAATGGTACCAATAAAAACGTCAACTCGTTCCGCAAAAAACAAGACCTCACATGACTCTGTGGACCAAAATATGGAAAAATTATAGCTCTCAAAATGTGGTAACGCAAAAAATATTTTTTGCAATAAAAAGCGTCTTTCAGGGTGTGACGGCTGCCAATCATAAAAATCCACTAAAAAACCCGCTATAAAAGTAAATCAAACCCCCCTTCATCACCCCCTTAGTTAGCTAGCGAAAAAAAATAAAATAAAAAAATGTATTTATTTCCATTTTCCCATTAGGGTTAGGGTTAGGGTTAGGGCTAGGGTTAAGGTTAGGGCTAGGGTTAGGGTTAGGGCTAGGGTTAGGGCTAGGGTTAAGGTTAGGGCTAGGGTTAGGGTTAGGGCTAGGGTTAGGGTTGGGGCTAGGGTTAAGACTACAGTTAGGGTTGGGGCTAAAGTTAGGGTTAGGGTTTGGATTACATTTACGGTTGGGAATAGGGTTGGGATTAGGTTTAGGGGTGTGTCAGGGTTAGGGGTGTGGTTAGCGTTACTGTTGGGATTAGGGTTAGGGATGTGTTTGGTTTAGGGTTTCAGTTATAATTGGGGGGGTTTCAACTGTTTAGGCACATCAGGGGCTCTCCAAACGCGACATGGTGTCCAATCTCAATTCCAGCCAATTCTGTGTTGAAAAAGTAAAACAGTGCTCCTTCCCTTCCAAGCTCTCACGTGCGCCCAAACAGGGGTTTACCCCAACATGTTGGATATCAGCATACTCAGGACACATTGGATAACAACTTTTGGGGTCCAATTTCTCCTGTTACCCTTGGAAAAATACAAAACTGCGGGTTAAAAAATAATTTTTGTGTAAAGAAAAAAGTTTTTTTATTTTCACGGCTCTGCGTTATAAACTGTAATGAAACACTTGGGGGTTCAAAGTTCTCACAACACATCCAGATAAGTTCCTTGGGGGGTCTAGTTTCCAATATGGGGTCACTTGTGGGGGGTTTCTACTGTTTAGGTACATTAGGGGCTCTGCAAACGCAATGTGACGCCTGCAGACAAATCCATCTAAGTCTGCATTCCAAATGATGCTCCTTCCCTTCCGAGCTCTGCCATGCGCTCAAACGGTGGCTCCCTCCCACATATGGGGTATCAGTGTACTCAGGACAAATTGGACAACAACTATTGGGGTCTAATTTTAACTGTTACCCTTGGAAAAATACAAAATTGTGGGCTAAATATAATTTTTATGGAAAAAAAAGAATTTTTATTTTCACGGCTCTGCGTTATAAACTGTAGTGAAACACTTTGGGGTTCAAAGCTCTCACAACACATGTAGATGAGTTCCTTAGGGGGTCTACTTTCCAAAATGGTGTCACTTGTGGGGGGTTTCAATGTTTAGGCAGATCAGTGGCTCTCTAAACGCAACATGCCGTCCCATCTCAATTCCTGTCAATTTTGCATTGAAAAGTCAAACGGCGCTCCTTCCCTTCCGAGCTCTCCCATGCACCCAAACAGTGGTTTACCCCCACATATGGGATATTAGCGTACTCAGGACAAATTTTACAACAACTTTTGGTGTCCAATTTCTTCTCTTACCCTTGGGAAAATAAAAAAATGTGGGCAAAAAATCATTTTTGAGAAAAAATATGATTTTTTATTTTTACGGCTCTGCATTATAAACTTCTGTGAATCACTTAACGGGTCAAAGTGCTCACCACACATCTAGATAAGTTCCTTAGGGGGTCTACTTTCAAAAATGGTGTCACTTGTGGGGGGTTTCAATGTTTTGGCACATCAGGGGCTCTCCAAACGCAACATGGCGTCCCATCTCAATTCCAATCAATTTTGCATTGAAAAGTCAAATGGCACTCTTTCGCTTCCGAGCTCTGCCATGCGCCAAAATAGTGGTATACCCTCACATATGGGGTATCGGCATACTCAGGACAAATTGTACAACAACTTTTGGGTTCCATTTTCTCCTGTTACCCTTGGTAAAATAAAAAAAATTGGAGCTGAAATAAATTTTTTGTGAAAAAAGTTAAATGTTAATTTTTATTTAAATATTCAAAAAATTCCTGTGAAACACCTGAAGGGTTAATCAACTTCTTGGATGTGGTTTTGAGTATCTTGAGGGGTGCAGTTTTTAGAATGGTGTCACACTTGGTTGTTCTCTATCATATAGACCCCTCAAAATGACTTCAAATGAAATGTGGTCCCGAAAAAAATGGTGTTGTAAAAATGAGAAATTGCTGGTCAATTTTAACCCTTATAACTCCCTAACAAAAAAAAAATTAGGTTCCAATACTGTGCTGATGTAAAGTAGACATGTGGGAAATTAAGTATTTTGTGTGATATATCTCTGTGATTTAATTGCATAAAAATTCAAAGTTGGAAATTTGCGAAATTTTAAAATTTTCGCCAAATTTCTGTTTTTTTTTCCACAAATAAACGCAAGTAATATCAAAGAAATTTTACCAATATCATGAAGTACTATATGTCACGAGAAAACAGTGTCAGAATAACCGGGATCCGTTGGAGCGTTCCAGAGTTATAACCTCATAAAGGGACAGTGGTCAGAATTGTAAAAATTGGCCTGGTCATTAACGTGCAAACCACCCTTGGGGGTAAAGGGCTTAATAAGTAACATTTCCTGCTTGTCTACTTTACATCAGCACAATTATTGACTGGCAATTTTTTTTTTCATTTTTCTAAAAAAAATTTTTTAGAAATCGATTTTTGTTAGGGACCACATACCATTTGAAGTGACTTTGAGGGGTCTATATGACAGAAAATATCCAATAGTGGCATCATTATCAAAACCGCACACCTCAAGGTGCTCAAAACCACATACAAAAAGTTTATTAACCCATCAGGTGCTTCACAGACATTAGTGGAATGTGAAAGGAAAAAATGAACATTTCACAAAAATTTTAATTCAGACCCAACTTTTTTATTTTCACAGGGGTAATAGGAGAAAATGGACCCCAAAATTTTGTGAATTATCTCCTGAGTTCGCTGATACCCCACATAAGCGGGGAAAACTATTGTTTGGGTGCACAGCAGGGCGTGGAAGGGAAGGAGCGCAATTTGATTTTGTTTTTATGTAAAATTGGCTGGAATAATTAGCACAGGCCATGCTGCATTTTGAAAGCCCCTGATGTGCCTAAGCAGTGGAAACCCCCCACAAGTGACACTATTTTGGAAACTTGATCCCTCAGAAAAATTATCTAGATGTGGTGTGAGCACTTTGAACCCCCAAGTGCTTTACATAATACACATAATTTCAACTAATATGAATTTATTTATACTTGTTTTGACAGTTTGTCCTGCTATTTGCTGTTTTTGCATAGTGCATGATTGAGAAAGGTCTGATTGACCGAAGTGTAACATTTAGATGCACAGCACTGTAGTGTCTGTACACAATAAATTCAAGATTTTTTTTATTTTGGAGTGCCACATTTTTCTTTATATATGTTCCTTGTAAAGGGCGTGGAGATCATCTCTCTTTTTCCTTTCATCATGGTTGGAAAGTGCTTCCCAACCTTGGACGTACTGGGTATGTCATGGTGATTTTGTATGCACAGGAGCTGGGGGCCATACCAGCATGTGCTCAGCTGATATCACAACTGACACCTGGCTCTCACTGCAAGAAGTGGTGTCCGCAGTTTAACCCTCTAAGTGCTGGGATCGATATCGATCGCAGCATTTAGAAAACAGACAGAGGGAGGGAGCCCCTTTTGCCCTCCGATCAGCGCACGCGTGACATCATCACGAGGGCCCGATTGTTGCCATGGTGACCCAATGTCATCGTTACGACATCCGGGTCACTAGGCTATGGCAAGCCCCTTAGACTAAGTGCAGAACACAGTCTAAGGGGCTTGTGTCAGTGCAGCACTGACAGTTGTAAACCACTGCAATGCTCGTGTATTGCAATGGTTTATAACAATGATCAGGCTGCTGAAAGTTAAAGCCCCATAGTGGGACAAAGTGAAAAAGTAAAAACATAATTGTAAATTTAAAAATCAGAAAATAATAAAAATAAAATAAAAATATATTGTACCAATACATTTCTATTATTATTATTATTATTATTATTATTATTAAAAAGTGGAATAAAACACGATCAAAAAGACAATCTAATATATAAAGCTGAATGTGTGTATGTGTGTATGTATGTATGTGTGTATGTCCGGGATTGGCATCTGAACCGTCGCAGCTACAGCCACAAAATTTTGCACAGTCACACGTCTGGACCCCAAGAGCATCATAGGCTATGTTGTGAGGTGAAATTTTAACCCCGCGCTTTCCAATTCACCAAACAAATTTGCCCCTATCTACATAATGGGGAAAAAGTGAAAGGAAAAGTGTTGGAGGCGTCGCAGCTACAGGCACAAAATTTTGCACAGTCACACGTCTGGACCCCAACAGCATCAAAGCTATGTTGTGAGGTGAAATTTTAACCCTGCGCT
This sequence comes from Ranitomeya variabilis, assembly GCF_051348905.1. Lineage (NCBI taxonomy): Eukaryota > Metazoa > Chordata > Amphibia > Anura > Dendrobatidae > Ranitomeya > Ranitomeya variabilis. Next base: position 982,304,157 of record NC_135233.1, on the reverse strand, counting down.
TTCCAATTCACCAAACAATTTTGCCCCTATCTACATAATGGGGAAAAAATGAAAGGAAAAGTGTTGGAGGCAAATTAACAGCTGCCAGATGTGAACAAGGGGGACTTAAAGAATGACAGTGATGGCGCCAAAGAGTATATACTGTACAGTTGCTAAGGTGGGGCCCCAACATGGGATAATCACCACACCACCACGGGGATATGAACACACACACAAAATGCGCCACACACTACCACGTGCTCGAACACATATACCACCCTCAGCGCACATTTCACCACACATACACCAACCTCGCCACATCAAAGTCGAAACACAAAAGTCGCCACTCAAAACTCGCCATGCGCAAAACTCTCCACATGCAAAACTTGCACACGCGGATAAATTGCCACATGCATAAAAGTTGCAACACATGCAGAAGTTGCCTCACACAAAACTTGCACATACTCAAAAGGCACCACACATAAAACTCGCCACGTGCAAAACTCGCCATGCGCAAAACTTGCTGCACACAACTTGCTACACTAACCTGTCACATGCAACTCGACACACAAAAAGTTGCTACACGCATGTCGCCACACAAAACTCATCTCACAAAAGTCGCTACATGCATGTCGCCACACGCAACTCAACACACACAACTTGACACACGAAACTCACCCTAAAACACACACAAGTCTGGTATTATCCTTCAAAAATAAAAATCTGATTAATAAGCAGACAAACTACAAGAGCAACAAATGTACCATATAGGAATCCGGCAGCTGTCAGTCACATGACCAGTCTATTATGTGTATGTGTGAGCTAATATATACTGCCAGGGGGTGGGCTTCCTGTAGGCTGGGGATTTATCAGGCTGGCAATTTAGCTTACAAATACTGAGGTAAAAATACTGACCAAATAACGTGTGAACGAGGTCTAATACAGGAGGAGATGACATACAGATATATACTATATACAGGAGGAGATGACATACAGGTATATACTATATACAGGAGGAGATGACACACAGGTATATACTATATACAGGAGGAGATGACACACAGATATATACTATATACAGGAGAGATGACACACAGGTATATACTATATACAGGGGAGATGACACACAGGCATATACTATATACAGGAGAGATGACACACAGGTATAAAGTATATACAGGAGGAGATGACATACAGGTATATACTATATACAGGAGGAGATGACACATAGGTATATACTATTTACAGGGGAGATGACACACAGGTATACTATATACAGGAGGAGATGACACACAGATATATACTATATACAGGAGAGATGACACACAGGTATATACTATATAGAGGAGGAGATGACATACAGGTACATACTACATACAGGAGGAGATGACATACAGGTATATACTATATACAGGAGGAGATGACACACAGGTATATACTATATACAGGAGCAGATTACCTACAGGTATATAGTATATACAGGAGGAGATGACATACAGGTATATGCTATGTATAGGAGGAGATGACATACAGGTATATACTATATACAGGAGGAGATGACACACAGATATATACTATATATAGGTGAGATGACACACAGGTATATATTATATACAGGAGATTACATACAGGTATATCTAATATATAAAGCTAAATGTGTGTATGTATGTATGTGTGTATGTCCGGGATTGGCATCTGCACCGTCGCAGCTACAGCCACAAAATTTTGCACAGTCACACGTCTGGACCCCGAGAGCGTCATAGGCTATGTTGTGAGGTGAAATTTTAACCCCGCGCGTTCCAATTCACCAAACAATTTTGCCCCTATCTACATAATGGGGAAAAAGTGAAGGGAAAAGTGTTGGAGGAAAATTGACAGCTGCCAGATGTGAACAATGGGGACTTAAAGAATGAGAGTGATGGCGCCAAAGAGTATATACCGTACAGTTGCTAAGGTGGGGCCCCGACATGGGATACTCACCACACACGGGGATATGAACACACACACAAAATGCGCCACACATTACCACGTGCTTGAACACATATACCACCCTCAGCACACATTTCACCACACACACACACCAACCTCGCCACATAAAAGTCGAAACACAAAAGTCACCACTCAAAACTCGCCACGCGCAAAACTCGCCATATGCAAAACTAGGCTCACGCAAAACTCGCCACACGTGCAAAACTCACCTCATGGAAAACTCACCTCATGGAAAACTCACCTCATGCAAAACTTGCACACACAGAAAAATTGCCACATGTACAAAAGTTGCACCACATGCAAAAGTTGCCTCACACAAAACTTGCACACACTCAAAACGCACCACACATAAAACTCGCCACGCGCAAAACTCGCCATGCACAAATCTTGCTGCACACAACTTGCTACACTAACCTGTCACATGCAACTCGACACACAAAAAGTTGCTACACGCATGTCACCACACAAAACTCATCTCACAAAAGTCGCTACACGCATGTCGCCACACGCAACTCAACACACACAACTTGACACATGAAACTCGCCCTAAAACACACAGAAGCTGGTATTATCCTTCAAAAATAAAAATCTGATTAATAAGCAGACAAACTACAAGAGCAACAATTGTACCATATAGGAAATACGGCAGCTGTCAGTCACATGACCTGTCTATTATGTGTATGTGTGAGCTAATATATACTGCCAGGGGGGAGGGCTTCCTGTTGGCTGGGGATTTATCAGGCTGCCAATAGCAACCAATCACAGCTCAGCTTCTATTTTGCTACAGTTAATTAATCTGAGCTCTGATTGGTTAATATAGGCAACAAAGACATTCTCAGTATAACAAAGCTAATATATGTTAAGAAATGCTTCTATTAGCTTAGTTTTTGCCTTTTAATAATTACATTTCTATCTATTTGTTTTGTGGTTTTTGTGTGCAGAATAAATTTTTGTTAACACATTCTATTTTGCTAACAGCAGTCATTAACCCGGGCGAAGCCGGGTAGTACAGCTAGTTGTAAATAAAAATGGAACTGCTATAAAACGTCATCTTATCCTGCAAAAAATAGGCTGCTATACAGCTCCATCAGCAGAAAAATAAGTTACAGCTCTCAGAATAAAGTGATGCAAAACTAATTATTTTTCTATTAAATAGTTTTTATTGTGTAAAGGCGCCAAATCATAAAAAATATAAATGTGGTATTGCTGTAATTGTACTGACCTGCAGAATAAAGTTGCCTTACTAATTTTACCAAAACAATTCCTGAATTGCTGGTTTTTGTTCATTCTGCCTCCAAAAAATCAGAATAGAAAGTGATCTAAAAATGTAATATGAAATATATGATTCAAATGGAAGCCCCAGTGGAAGATTCTCTATAATGAAATAGATGGAGACACTGGAGACACCATCTGATCTGTAATCCGGCGATGTCCGTCTTTTTAGGCTTGCATAAATCGAACAGCGCCTGCCACAGTTTTGGGCACTTCTGAAAAGAACACCACTAAACATAGGCCAGATCGTTATGGACCTGGTGGTTAGGAGCACCCGGAATGACCTGATGAGTAAACCAGAAATCGGAACAAGCTCTGGGAAAGTGGGAACTCTGCTGACCGCAAACACTACTCCTATCACACACACACTAGAAATAGCCGTGGAGCGTACCTAACTCTCCCTAGACGCCTCTTCACAGCCTAAGAGCTAACTACCCCTAAAGATAGAAATAGAAGCCTAACCTTGCCTAAGAGAAATTCACCAAAGGTAAAGGCAGCCCCCCACATGTATTGACTGTGAGTTAAGAGGAAAGTCAAAAACACAGGAATGAAACAGGTTTTAGCAAAGGAGGCCAGACTTAACTACTTAGTCAGAGGATAGAAAAGTGAACTATACGGTCAGCACAAAAGACTACAAAAAACCACGCAGAGTAAGCAAAAAGACTCCCCACACCGACTCACGGTGTGGAGGTGCCACTCTGCACCCCAGAGCTTCCAGCTAGCAAGGGAATATCATGATAGCAAGCTGGACTAGAAATAGCAGTACTAAGAAATATATTCAGGAAGCAGTAACAAAAAATGAACTAGCAAAGACTTAGCTTCTGCTGGAGTAGACAGGTCCTCAGAGAAGTCCAAGAGAGATCTGAACCAATACTGAACCATTGACAGCTGGCATGAAGTAACGATCTGAGTGGAGTTAAATAGGGAAGCTAGCATAGCAATAAACGAGAGCAGCTGACAAAGCCAACCTCAGTGACCAGCAGTTCCGCTCAAAGCCACCAGAGGGAGTCCAAGAGCAGAACTACCCAAAGTACCATTCATGACCACAAGAGGGAGTCCAAGAACGGAATTCACAACACCAGATGGAGTTCAGAGTAACTCTGCTGCCTCATTATAGTGAAGGAATCATTTAGAGATTTAGATGGAAACCCCAAAGTAGGTGCTCAACATAGAGCACTGGTTAAATGTGATCCCAAATGTTGTGTAAACTGTTTCCAACAAAAGCTTCAAATCAACCCACAAAAAAGCAAGTGCCCACTCAGGTCCATTATCTTTCAATGGAAATATATGGGGCTTCCACATTAGTGTTAGCACAGAGGCTCTGGAAAAGTGAAAGAGCTCCTCGCCCCCCAAAATAAATGTAACAAATTTTGCACTCTCAAATCCAAATGTCACCTTTCCTTTTGAGCCCCAGCGTGCCTAAACCACATTTAGCATACACATTTGGCATTTCTGTAGCAATGAGAGCCCGCCAAATTTCCTAGTTGCCGCTATAGTTGAAAGCAATGATGAGAGAGAGCGTCAGCTGATGTTTCCTTTCCCATCATTCCTCATTGACGTCTCAGCAAAGCAGGCACAATGACATCACTACATGGTGCCCATTGTGCTGAGATTCACAGTGCTCACTGTATAAACCAGAGAATATTGTGGTGCCTAGAATACCATATGAAGGACTATGGACTGTATTATACCATACAGAGGACTATGGGGTGCATTATACTGCGATAGCCGGTCAAAATCCTGAGCAAAAAAAACATTACAAAGGACTATGAGGTGCATTATACTCTATGGATTATGGGGTGAATATACTATAGAGAGGACTATGGGTTGCAGTATGCTGTACAGAGGACTATGGGGCACATTATGTTATAAGGACTATGGGGTGCATTATACTATACAGAGGATTATGGTGTGCATTATGCTGTATGGACTATCAGTGCATTACACTGCATGGACTATGGGGTGCATTATATTATAGAGAGGCCTATGGGTGGCATTATACTGTAGGGACTATGGCTGCATTATGCTGTATGGACTATGGGATGCATTACACTATAGACAGGACATGGGGAGATTTTTTGAAGCTCACCATTTCATCCGATATTGGAGGCTGAAATCTGAGTGTCGGGTGCCGCTGCGGCTGGTGAAGCTCAGCATAAGGTTCAAGGAAAGGAAACAAACTGCACATCTGTCCACGTTATGTAAAAATTTATCATGCTTTATTCAACATTCATTAAACACATGGAATCCAAAAAATATAAATAACAACCTGATGTGTTTCTGGCATCCAGGCGCACTTAGTCATAGGATAATACATACTATATACAGGACTATGGGATTTATTATGCAATACAGAGTACTATTGGATGCATTATTTTATAAAGAGGACTGTGTGGGGCATTATGCTGTAATACTATGAGGTGCATGAGGACTATGGAACTCATCATACTGTATGGACTATGGGGTGCATCATACTGTCTGGACTATGAAGTGCATCATACTGTCTGGACTATGCAATGCATTATACTATACAGAAGACTATGGGGTGCATTATTCTTCAGGAACTATTCAATCTATTATACTATACAGAGGACTATGCGATGCATTATACTTTATGGACTATGATTTGCATTATACTATACAGAGGACTATGGGTTGCCTTATGCTGTATGTACTATTGGGTGCATTAAGCTATACAGAGGAGTATGTGGGTTGCATTATGCTGTATGAACTATGGGGTGTATTATACTGTATGGACTATGAGGTACATTATACCATACAGAGGATTATGGGGTGCATTATTCTGTATATACTATGCTGTGCATTATGCTGTATGGACTATGGTGAGTGCATTAAGCTGTATAGACTATGCAATGCATTATACTGTACAGAGGACTATGCGGTGCATTATACTGTATGGACTATGGAGTGCATTATATTGTATGTACTGCGGGGTGTATCATACTTTATGTACTATGGGTGCATTATACTATACAGAAGACTATGGGATGCATTATACTGTATGGACTGTGGGGTGCATTATACTGTATGGACTATGAGGTGCATTTTAGTATACAGAGTACTATGGTGTGCATTCTACTAAAGAGAGGACTGTGCTGTCCATTATTTTGTATGGACTTTGGGGTGCACTATACTATACAGATGACTATGGAGTGCATTATATTATACAGAGGACAATGGATTGCATTATATTATGTGGAGGACTATGTGCTGTGCATTATATTAGGACCATCAATGATCACAAGATGGGAGTTCTGAAAGTCTCTATGTAAATGTAATGGCAATCAGTTGGTCCCATTGATCATGTATTCACACTTTCTTTGAGACCTATCTTTTTGAGATCACTGGGAATGCAAGCAGCTGACATCCTCGATCATGTATCCATCTCTTATCCTATCATGTTTTCAGTGGGAATATCACTTTAATGATTGACACTAAAAAGGATAATGCTCATTCGGTGGCTCAGCAGATACCACTGCAGCCTTGCAGTGCTGGGGTCCTGGGTTCAAATCCCACAAAGGACAACATCTGCAAGGAGTTTGTATGTTCTGCTGTGTTTCCTGTGTGTCCTGTGTTTGCGTGGGTTTCCTCCAGGTTCTCCAGTTTCCTCCCACATTCCAAAGGCATACTGATAGGGAATTAAGACTGTGAGTCCCATAGGGGACAGCAATGATAATGTGTGCAAACTGTAAAGTGCTGTGGAATATGTTAGCGCTATATAAAAATGAAGATTATTATTATTATTCTAAGTGCAAAAAGTGGAACTGTTTCCAGACCTCTCCTTTATGCCCCCTTCCACATAAAATCTGTCCTATTTTTTTTTTTTAAAGAAAACAGAGAAAGGCTCAACCTATGCTAAAGTGAACGGAGCAATATTTTTATTCATTTTCTTCGTTAAAGATTTTATGGCTGCAGAAAGCTTTAGTTTATATGTAACCCTTCAAATACATATCACCACAAGTGAAAACAAATGAACTCTACAGTTTTTGTTGAATTTTAAGGACGATTTACAGATGGGAATAAACTTCAAAATCCAAGCTTCATCTCCTACAACCAAACCCTGCTATTAAACTGAGGCAGAAAATATGGAAGTAAACTGAGATATATATTTTTACAAATAGCCCACAAACCTCAACTATGCACCAAAACCACTTTAAACACCAAGGCAAGTACACAGAGATCCAGGGCTCTTGAGGTCTAGGTGGTCCTCCTTACCTCATAAAATTTTGTCCCCCTCAGGGTAGGTTGCCCTGCTGTATTACACTTAGATATATAGTCTTGAATAAAGCCTTTAACTTTGCCAAAGATGTAAATATTTCCCAGGTTCATTGTGAAAAGCTGTGGTTAAATTACATAAAGTTTGCTTGCTTGTAATAAAGAAATATTCAAGAACTTTTATAGTTTGAGAAAAGAAGAAAATAAATGTTGGGATCGTGCTTTGGAGCCTTGGAAATCTTATTAGACAGATGTCAGGAGGAGCTATAAAAGCTAAATGACAAATATTTCTGCTGTGTGCAAGAAAACATCTACTTACAAGTGAAGTATTTGTCTGTAGAATAGAATGGACAGTCCTTATGTTATAGACTAACAATTCTTCTTAGGGCCAAATAATTTATTGTGCTAAAAGGAGTTCATTCTCTACAATCAATAAAAACCCAAAGTAAAAGGAAAAACAAAGTAAGTAAAAAAAGGTGAAAAGTATACTAAAGAATGTAACGAATTTACAAAATACATATAGAAATGAGTAAAAAAATAAAAATTGAAAATAATTATATAAACTTATAAAAATGAATATCCATAGAAAAACTTTCAGCCAATGTGATGTAGGTTTTACTAGGTAATACCGACATGTTTCTCACTTAGTCTGTGTATATTATATAGATTGAGCTTTCCCGGTTTTGTTTTATAGCGTAAGTCTTGTGTTACAATAACAACTATTCCTCGCACCGCTTCTAATCTTCACTTGTAGTCACTGCCTTTGAGAATTGCTCCCTGAACGCATTATTTTAGCAATAAACTGAGATCGATGAACGTCAGTGACTTTAGAACGAGTGACATGGATAGTGCACAGGACGAGCACCAGGATAATGCCTACAGAACTCGGCAACATCTGGCTAATTAAAAAGCTATGTTTCCAAATGTGATTCTCTTTGTCCTCATCACAATAACCTTGCCATAAGTTTCATTTCCTAACTTCTGTCCCAAATGCACAATAAAAAAGCACAGACGTCCATTTCAGAGCTTTTTCCGAAAAAACATTTTATGATTTGAGAAAGCAAAAAGATCATACTGACAATTATGTAATAATCTGTGACATAACATGTATCAAGCCCACTAGAAAATAAATTTCAGTGCATGCAATAAAAATCATGACCAAATCACCTGGTACAATCCCAGATCATTGGCATTCAAAATATCCTCCAAGGCACAAAATATACTGCTCACGGATAAAGCACTTATACATTAAAGAGCATAGGACCTTATTTACATGTGCATGTCTGTTTCGCCTCCTCAAATAAAAGGGAATGTTTATTATCCATATGATGGTTCATTTTTTAATTCCATTGCTTTAAGTGTGCTTATTTTTAAAAATCCATGTGTCATCCATTTTTTTTTCCAAATTAGCTCTCCTGTAAAATGAAAGAAACTATTTCACAAAGGCTACCTAGAAGAGGTAGCTACTAGTGATGAGCGAATGTGCTTGGATAAGGTGTTATCTGAGCATGATCGTGTGCTATCTGAGTATATCAGGAGTCCTCGAATAATATGTTAGAGTCCCTGCGGCTGCATGTCTCGCTGATGTTAAACAGCCACAACACACGCAGGGATTGCCTAACAGCTGCGAGAAATGCAGCTGCGTGAACTAGAACAAAATAATTCAAGAAAGCCTGAGATACTCGGATAGCACCTAGGCATGTTCAGATAACACCTTATACGAGCAGGTTTGCTCATCACTAGTAGCTACCATTAAAGTCAATGGCTGCCTCTGTAAGAGTGTTCCAGAATCGGGTCACACTTTTCCCTTCCCCTTTAAGACAAATTTATTATTTTATGATTACTAGCTTGCATGCCTGTTTATAATACTGTACAGGGTTGAAAGGGACAGCGTAGGACTAGAAATAGTAGTTGAGAATGGGAAGCACAGTTTAGTATAAGTAAGGGGAAGGGCACTATTGTGAAGTATTGTTAGAAGAAGTTATGTTCACATCACAGGGAACTTTCCAGGTTGGGAGGAGCTAGAACTGGGCATAGTGTACATGAGTGTAGGATCTTCCTGGTCGAGATCAGAGGTGATGATATATGGGAAGAGAAGACAGATATGCCAAGGTCTGGACATAATTAAGGAAATACGGGACCCCAAGGAGAAAAAGCATGCGGGCAGTCACTTTATAGTTCAGTGATCATTCAAGAATTATTTGAGGCCTACGGCCTGGAAAAGGCAGGATAATGGATGCCTCTTCCTTTTCCAAGAGAAGCCGGATGGAAGATCGACTGGTGAACCCAAGAGCACAGAGCTGCAGGGGTGAAAGGGATGTCTTCGGGACTACAATTATCAAAAAGTACAGAGAAAGGTCAGGAACTGGAAAAGAAAATGGACTGTATTGCATTTTACCGGAACTCCTGTGTGTGAGCAAAGCTGACTTGTTGGATATGAATCCTGAGTATGAAATCATTTTTGTGGACTTTGAATCGGGAACCACAGTTGCAGAACCAAAAGGGACTCCAGAGGTTAAAGTGAGTGCTCTGCTCATCATGCACCACACACCACAGCAGTTGGGACATTGTAATTTCTTTGCGGGAACACATCAGCTTTTTCCCATGACTACCACCCTGGCCACCTCACAGCTATTTAATGAGCCTTGCAACATGACCAGGGTTAAATGCCATATAGACCCTGCACTGTAAACTGGGGAGATTCGCCAGTTTCTAAGCCAGGACCAGAGTGAATGTATGCATTATACATACTCCCAGACAGATCCCATCCAGTTGGCGCAGCCTCACTTCATATACTTGTATTGAGCAAGTCAGCACTCACTGGATTGGTTCTGGCAGGCAGTATGTATAATGCATTCATACATACCCTTTGATCCCAGCACAGAAATAGCAAATCCCCGGAGTGCACAGTGCATGGGCTGGGGGGATTCATAAATCTAAATTTATAGATTTGGACTGGACAACCCCTTTAGGGAGAACCAGCACTTCAGGAATCAATTTTTACTACACACCAAAATATCAGAATGAAGTTTGCCAAGCATCTTCTGGCAAGTGGTCCATAAAAAACTAAAAGAACACGAATGCCATGTCTGCTGTCCTCTTTTCACAGAACCAATAAATTGAATGAATCATAGAATATTAGAGTTGGAAGGAACCTGAAGGGTCATCGTGTCCAACCCACTGCTCAATGCAACGCAGAATAAACTAAACCATCTCAGACAGATGTCTGTCCAGCCTCTGTTTGAACACTTCCATTGAAGGAGAACTCACCACCTCTCATGGTAGCCTGTTGCACTCATTAATTACCCTCACTGTCAAAAAGTTTATTCTAATATCTAATTTGTAATTTCTCCCTTTCAGTTTCATTCCATTGTTTCTCTTGTCTGCATGTGCAAATGAGAATAAAGATGATCCCTCTACACTGTGACATCCCTTCAAATATGTGTATACAGCTATTAATTCTTCTCTTTTATTTATTTTTTTTACGCTAAACATTCCCAGATCTTTTAACCATTCCTTATAGGACATACTTTGCAGTACGCTCACCATCCTGGTAGCTCTTCTCTGAAGATGGTCCAGTTTTTTTAATGTCTTTTTATAAATGTGCTGCCCAGAATTGGACACAGTATTCCAGATGAGGCCTGATCAAGGAGGAGTAGAGGGGTATAATAACTTCATGTGATGTAGATGCTAGGATTCTCTTAATACATCCTAGGACTGTGTTTGCCATTTTTGCTGCTGCAGCCCACTGTTGACTCATGTGCAGTCTGTGATCTATTAGTATACCCAAGTATTTTTTACACATGCTTTTGCTTAGTTCTATTCCTCCCATTCTGTAGATATAATTTTCATTGTGTCTGAAAAACAGACCAGAGTAGGATCTATCTTCAATTTATTTTTACATTAAAAAAATTTGGCTTAATGGTATGTAACTTTTGTACTGCATCCGGAAAAAATGCATAGCATATGGACACAAAACACTAATAGGTGACTAAATCCTAAGCCTATATTCTGCTGTTTGCAAAATGAACTGCATGTTATATCTTATTAATATGTACATGTATAGACAAGTTGAAGCACTCCTCTATTTTTTCATCATGTCCCTAATCAGTGACAAAAACCATATATGGGCGAATCGATTTGATGCTAATCGAATTCATATAAAATTTTGTTAATTGTGTAGATTCCGGTGAATTCTTGCATTTTTTAATTAAATTTGCACAGGATTCTCCATAATGTCTTGTAGGTATCACATCACATGATACAGTGCAGCCAAATTGGAGGAATTACCACAGCCAGCATAAAAGCCGAGGCAGGGAATGCAGCGACGATTTTAAGGTGATCAGCAATAATGAGAGGATAGAAGAGCTCACAGCTCAGCAATGGAGATCGGAAGGGAAAACATAGAAGACTTTGACTAACACAGAGATTCAACTAACAAGGGGAGTGAATGATAGCAGAGGTGCCAGCAGCAGCTCCAGACTCAATATGATTGATCACTAGCAGGCCACTTTGACTCATTCAGTATTTGGTCAGCATTTTACCTCAGTATTTGTAAGCCAAAACCATGAGTGGGTGACATATTTCTATTAAACTTTTCCTCTGATTGTTCCACTTCTGATATTGGCTTACAAATACTGATGATGTAAGATGATACTGACAAAATTCTGAACATGTGAACATGGACATATATGGTAGTTGGCATTTGTACTGTTGCATTTGAACTACAATAAAAAAAAGTCTTCATTCTTAATGCACTAGAAAAAAGCTTTTTCCATTTCTTGTACAATTCTTTTTGTGAAGGAGGGAATAATTGCTCTTTTCTTTGTTTTTAAAAAAGAAAATTTTCTAAAATTCAGAATAGAGACTGTCTACTCTCCAAAGTGTACATGTAACAAACATCTGTCTTATTGGGTGTGTACCTAATTTCATATAAATGTGTTTGATCTGGTTAAATGGAATTTTTTTAAAATTAATGATCTCCAGATGCAACTTTTCTTTATGCAATTCATTGATATTTATCTAAACTGTATTTAATAGCTTCGCCATTATTTAAATACAGTGCAATGCACGTGTCATTCTTGTGGACATATGCATTTGCCACTTCATTCCAACTACTGGTTTTGCACACTGATACATACCTCCGGCTCTTCCAGCACAAACAAAACAGGAGTCAAGATGGCTAGCTCTTCTGAGTCTTACAAAATAAATGTTGTATTACATGAACTTTGTGACTTTAAAATTGAGTCCTTTAACAATAATACATAATTTTTAGCTTCAGAGTGAATAATGACTTACAAAAAAGGTGGTTTATGACAAGAAGACACTGTTGCATCATGCAGTAGAAAGAAGTTCAGACTGGTGTTAGAACGTCGTTTGTAAACCTTATGAGCCATTCATAGCTGGAGGGATCCTAAATGTTTTGCAATGCAATGCGCTGCAGTATCTCATAGCATTAAAATGGTTAATGTACCAGAATGGAAGTAATTATCATTTTGTCACTAGGAGATGATTAATGATGGAATACACTGATAAATCAGTTTGCTAATGGCTCCTGCTGAGCTTCCTTGCAATCTAGGTTATAGGAAGAGAGAAGAATGTTCTTGCTGTAGGATATAACTTGTAAAATTCAACAAAGAATGGAAATACCAAACTTATGGGGAAGACGTGCTGGCTCGAAGTCAATGAATTAGCACATCCCCTTGAGACTTTCAAAGGCTAAGTTTAACCTTCAGCAAGCTTTAATGTGACATTTTTACCGACAAAGACAGTTTCTTAGATAAGTAATATTCAAACAGTTCAACCTAGGTCTTCTGTGTTGTGTAATAATCATGAGTACTACCAAAATGAGAAGTTATCCCCTATCTATTGGAAAAGTGTAACTTGCTGATGACTTTGGGTCCTACCAATATTGGAACTCTGGAACCCAGAGAACAGGGCTCCACAGTCGAATCTTCAATGGAGCAAAGGTACGCATGTGCAGCGCCCCAGAGTCCTGGTTGCTGCAGTAATGTAATTCTTCCACCCGGGGGAGTGATATTACGTCTGATGGTACTAAAGGAGTTCACCTTGCCAGGTATCACAGTCACACACTACACTTCACACTCCAGTCCACCAGGGGGAGCCTTGCTTCTATCTATTAGGGCACTTCTCACACACAGGTAAAACTGGTGGGTTGGATAGGAAGTGAGGGAGAAGCAGACTGGGCTTTGCCCAGGTGACATCTAGAGTCAGAAGCTGCCTGGGTTCGACCCAGAGAGGATCTGTTAGGGGTGGGATCCTGACAGAGGCCTAGCTAGAGATAGAACGCTACGGAGCTGCGCCTGCACCCATTGCGGCAGCATCCTAAGAAAGGACACGAAGTGATGGGTATTGTGGAGAGTGAGAAACAAAGTCACAGCACAAGGAGATAATACCGGGAGGAGTCCTGCCCCGAGATCGGCAGCCTCCTTCCGAGGCGCGTAGCCGGTGGCTGGAACACAGAGGGAGTACTGACTCTACGCATTTCTTCAGAGACCGGCAGGACAGTTAATTCCAAGTTGGCTGCCCGACCTTTACACCTAAGAAGACACGGAGGCAAATTGTGGGAGAGGGGCGTCTCTAGGGTCCCTATAAATAGGCTCCAGGCCTACCCCGTCATACAGGTTGTCCTATCCATACCATCTGGGGGACAGAGAGAGAGAACATCAGAAACATTCATGAAGGTTGTGAGGACTATCCCGTGGTGCTCAACAGGGAGGTACTACAACACACAGGCGCTAGAAGGAAGGTTACTGATTTCCACCTGGATAAGGGGACTCTGGATGTGCCTTCGGACTGGCCGGACTCTGCCTGCCCTGTGAACGGTACTCTGGACTGTGGACGCTGAAGTCTTCAGTAAAAGGTAAAGAGACTGCAACCTTGTGTCCTCGTTATTCATTGCACCGTACATCGTCCACCATCACTACCTACACACCTGGGAAGCCCTGGGGACATACTTCACCTGTGGGAAGGTATACCATCTAGCTGCCATTCCATCACCCCAGCGGACCCCTAAGCAGCGTCGGTCACCCTGACCAAATTCCACAGGTGGCGTCACGAACACCAGACAAACTTCACCTTTAATTGGACGCCCCTCAGAAGGGCCACGGACCGGGTCGGGCCACCGTGACATCCCCAGAACCGAGAGAGAGATAGACCTGGTGCCAAGTACCCCATTGCCCTTAACGTGGGGGCGCTCCACATGCTTGGCCTACATTCCATTAAATGTCAGTAGATTGCCTGAAATAGCCAAGCACGGTATTTCACTACTGTATTTCTCACTGTCCCATAATAAATTTTCATAATTGTTAAAATTTTCAGGTGACTACATTTTTTTCTCATTTAAGCCTGTTTCACATAGCTGAACCAAACCTACCATAAATCTATATGCAATACAGGCGATTAGCAACTATGGTATTTCTTGAAGTGCATGACAACTAAACACATTACTGAATGACATCAGAGTGGGAGCTACTTTTATATTTCCGCTCTCAGTTCAGCCTTATAGAGGATGCCTTTATAACATCCATATGTCTTTATAATGCATAATAATAAATAAATAATAAATAATTAATTATTAATTAATGTTCTATTTATATGGCTCCACCATATTCTTCTGTAATTTACTGGGCGCAATGTGCATACTTGCAGTCACGAGCCAACCGCTTTCTCAACTGCTTCTCTCAATGGTCTGAAATGGAAGAAGTGGCAGAGAAACTGGTCAGCACAGGTACGTGTACAGCACAGGCATGAAAACCTCTACCAAGTTTACAACTTGGGTTCCCAGAAGATTTTTGTATCCTGTTTTTTTCAGAGGACAAAAACACCGATATTCATTTCTGTTATGCTGCAGTTTTTTCCTAAAATAAAATACATTCATTTGCCCTTGATCTCTACCTGATATGTCATTGAAATAAAATGAACAGTTCCCATGTATAGACTAACGTGTTTCCAGAGCCAGATAAAATGAAGTCATTCTCTAAAATCAATAAAATTCAAAGCAAAAGGAAAAAATGTTAAATTAAATTAAACAAATGTGAAAAAAACTAAAAGCGAAACTAAAGAGATATAAAAAAATACAGTGAAAAAAGCAAAGTCAAAAACATTTAATGTTAGTACAGAAATATATATATATATATTACTATTGTCTTGCTTATATACTGTATATTAAAGTGATTTATTAAAAAACTACTATCATATTATCTAAATCGTAATTTTTTTATCAAGAATTAAAAAAAAAATGTTTTCTTTCTTGGTAATGATTGATTCACTTTAATTTGTTAGTATGATCTTGGTGGAAGGTAAGCGATTGATCTATTATGGCACAAATCTTCAAGTTGTGCATTGCGTATTTTGGCTTCAGTTAAAGTCTACTGGCCCTTAGAGCTACCCTCCACCATGGGACTGAAAAGTAACATTTCTCATGAATTCCTGGTCCCTGTTTTTAAGGTGGCAGCAACAGTGAAATGAGAAGCGCAATGGGAAGTCTAAATCACACCTTCCCTATGTTATAGGATAGGAAAGAAGGACAAGGCAAGGTTTAGACTTACTGTTTCAAGCCCCGTACCACTTTGACAGTCATCTTGGAACCAACAGGAATGAAATGAAAATCAAAGCAGAAGAGGCAGGAATGGACAAACAGATGGCACCAGGTAGGGTAATTTTACATTGGAAATGTATAGACACTAGTGATTAGCGAGTATTCTCGTTACTCAAGGGGATTGCCTGTTTGATATGGAATCCCCACATGTATTCAAGCTGTCTAGCAGCCGCAAATCATGCCGCTACGGAGACAGAGACTGAATATCCGAGCACATTCAAATACTCGATAAATCTCGAGTAACGAGTATACTCGCTCATCACTAATGGACACTTTTTATTCTCAGGGTGGAGGGTCATTTTAATGTAAATCCAAAATTTCTAGTGAATGTATCTCCATAATAATGAGCCCCATGAAGATGTAACGTGACTCACTCAGTGCAAGCATTCCAAAGCATGGAGCAGTAGGGTCTTTTTACGAAAAATCTGCCATGTGCATTAATCCTAAGCTCATTTTACATCCAGCCTTCACATTTATGAATATGTTGCTTTTCTGATTTCAAGAAATCACCATATCCGCATTCTTCGCACAGGTCAGAGATCATTCATTTCACGGCACTACATTACCTTTTCTGAAAAGCATGTAACGGTATACATAAGGTGCATATTCCAGTCCTGCACATGTGCCCAAATATACATTTCAACTTAATTTCAAGAATATAATTTAGGTCAAATAAATGGCAGATGTTGAACTGAGCTTCTCAAAAGTTGCCATAGTTTGTAACGTCAGTGTAATTACAAAAACAGTCAGTTAGCAAGTTTTTTTTACACTGACATTTGAAAGGGGGAAAAATGCTTTCTGCTGAGCACATCCATTGCTACAGCTGTACGACCGTCTATTAATGAAAAGGTCCCCTTCACAAAGAATTAGTAAGATTTCTCTTCCTTCACTACTCACTTCTCCTCTGTTATTGCCTTCTAAAATTACCTGCTGTCTAGCCCTTGCTGAGCTCCTTTTAAATAGTTTTCTGGCAAGGATTGCTGGACCCTACATCCTTTGCTAATTTTGTCAGGTTCAGGCCATTTGACCGTATTGTTTAGAAGGTAATTGCTGCCTGGATGAGTCATACAACCCCAGAGCTTCTCACATGACTGTAGATCGCTTTATGCATCTCATCTTACAAATGCAATAAAAACAGTGTAAAATGAATTAAAAAGCAACTGCAAGATCTGCAAGACTAATAACTATTTGGAAAAAATAGACTCCAGAATGCACAGAAATAATTACAGCTTCCTGTACCGTGGAAGAACAGGTAATTCAAATGATTAAATGTATTTGTGTAAAAATAATTTAGACCTTAAAAAATAGCTGCAAAAATGAAGATTATTACTATGTGCACCATTGACATATCTATATATCTACAACAGTTGTTTAATTTAAAATAGTGCATATTTAAAATGTATTATTATCTGTTTCAAACAATTATAGCAATCTTGATATTATTGCTATATAATTATTTTACTTCATTTACTTATTTATTTATGCTTATGTTTATTTTTCTGATATACAGTATGTATGAGAAATTTGGACACAGCTGCTCATGCGATAGTTTTCCTTGTTTTTATTGGAATGTGGACATTAATTAAATAAACGGCTTGTGGTCCCCCCTATTCTTGACAACAAGCCAAGCTAAAACAAACAGCAGAGGACTGGTATTCTTAGACTTTGAAGGGACCATGGATATTGCCCCCCTTAGCCTAAAAATTGGAGCCCACAGCCTTCCCAGAAAAGGCACAGCTATTACATTCTGACACTTTGCCCGGCTCTTCCCACTTGCCCTGGTGTGGTGGAAAGTGCGGAAATTAGGTTTTAGGGGTTGATGTTAGCTGTTTTATGGCCACTGACATCAATCCCAGGAGTTAGTAATGGAGAGACATTTATATGACGCCCCCATTACTAACCCTATAATCAAATTTTAATAAAGACACACAAAGAATATAGACCTTTATTTGAAATAAAATCTCCAAACCCTATTTTACCCATTTATTCACAAAAAATAAAAATAAAAAAGCAAAGTTATACTTCCCTTTCCGCTGATAATCCATTGATGACCATGTTCCACAATGATCTGGATGATTTGGAGAGTGGTCACATCAGTGATGTGAAAGTTCTCCACGCTGGCTAGAACACACTGAGAAAGGAGCGTAATTATGATCCTGCAGTGCGTAGCGCTGATGTGAGAAGGTCACTGAAATTCATAGCTAATGAACCCCGGTAACTTCACTGATGTCAGCGCTCGTGAGAACTTTGTCACACAGCAAGTGGTGACATCAGTGAGGTGTCTGACCCGTGAACTTTCTCACATTAGCACTACACACTGCAGGAGCATTCCCATGTTCCTGTCAGTGTGTTCTGGCTGGCTTGCAGAGTGGTCATATCATGACACCGCTCAACAAACTACCCAAATGTAGCAGAGCTGGAATTCTTCATGGGACAGATATGGATTATATTCTCATCAGACAGGTGAGGAACATGTTGTCTTTTTTATTCTTAAATGAATGGGTAAAAACTGGTGGGGAGTTTTAGTTCAAATGAAACACTTTATTCTTGCTGTGTCTTTATTACAATCTTACTATGAGGCTAGTAATGGGGTGTTTTACAGACACCTCTCCATTACTAACCTGTTGACTGACATTACCTGACATCAACCCCACAACTATTACCGCACTTGGCATATGCTCCCCTTTTTTCTGCTTGGATTATATATTACCACACTTGCCATGGCACCAGGACAATAAATCTAATGGATTCACCATTTCTGGGGCAACTGGGAGCTGATGTTTTTAGTCTGGGTGGGGGTCAATAACCATGGCCACTTCCAGTCTGAGAATACCAGTGCCCAGCTGTCTTCTTTCTTGGCTGGTTATCAAAAATGGGGGAGACCCCCATTCTGTTTTTAATCATGTATTTAAATAATTACAAAATATGGTGCCAGGACCATTTTAGTTTTGAAAACCAGCCAATATAAAGTGTACAGATCAGAATTACAGCCCGCAGCCATTGGTTTTGCCTGTTCTGGTTATCAAGAATAGAGGAGACCCACGTAATTTTCTTTAAAAATTGTTATTTATTGCACAGGCCCTCATCAGCCTTACCTGCTTTCGCTTCTACCAGTGAGACCAGGAATAGGATGATGAGTAGTACTCTCATTATCCTATGCCTGTGACCAGCAGTAGCCTCTTTACCACCAGTTAGAGTTGCTAGCTTACATGATAACTGACAGCATGGAAACCATAGTGTTCTGACTGGTGGTAACACAGATGACAGCAGTGCAGTAAACGGATGTTCGGCCCCACATTCATTTGAATGGGGTCTGGGTTCAGGTTCGAGTTAGGGTACTGTTCTGGTGCCCGAACCAAACTTTTTTTAAATGTTTGGCTGAAACCGAACATCTATGGGTTCGACCAACAGTAGCAATAACCACTCAACTAAGTAAAAATAATTAATAGTCCATTATTACTTTAAGACATGAAAGTCAATCAATCATACAATTGTTAGAGCCCTGAAAATATTTTCAAGTGCAATTATAAAAACCATCAATCGCTATGATGAAACTGGGTAGTGATGAGCAAACGTGCTTGGATGTCTTACCCAAGCATCTGGGAGTGCTCGTGTACTATGTACAAGTACCTGTTGCTGCTTGAATTGAGGCTGTTAGACAGCCTCAACTCATGCGGGGATACCCTGTTTGTTAAGCAATCCCCACATGTGTTGAGGCTATCTTACAGCTGAAAATCATGCAGCCGAGGGGACTTGAACATAATATACAAGCACTTCCAGATGCTCGAAAAATAAATGAGCATGATCAAATATGATTTTATCCGAGCACGTTTGCTCATCACTATTGTCCACCATGAGCAGAAGGCATGATGGTGTTTGGGGCTTTGCCATTTACAATGATGGCAATTTACCCCAAATTGAAGGCTTACATACCTATTATTCTGAAAAGACATGCCATTCCATCTGGTTTGCACTTAGTAGGACCATCATTTGTGTTGCAATAGGATAGCATACCTTGAGGTTTATATGACCAAGGAGGAAAGCATGGAATGCTGCGTCAGATGATATGGGCTTCACAATTAACTGACCTCAACCCAATTGAGATGGTTTGGAATGATTTGCACTGGAGAGTGAAGACAAAACAGCCAACAAGTGGTCAGCATCTCTGAAAAGTCATGCAAGACTGTTGGAAAGCTGTTTATGATGAAGAAGCTTGTGAGAATGCTGAGGGTGAGTTATGTTGCCATCCAATTTAAAGGGGGTTACTTGTAGGAATCTAAAGTTTAACACATATTCTGGTTTATTTTACACGTTTCTTTATTCCTTGTTTATATTTGTGTTCAGTTGTGGTTTTGCTGCCTTCAAAATGAATCTTCAGTGTGCGTATTCCATTAAGAACAAGGAAAGCCATGACATAAATAGGTGTGTCCAAAGTTTTGATTGTTACTGAAGTGCTATGGGTTTTATAGCTCTTTTACAGTTTTGTAAAAGAACAAATGAAGCTCCAACCCTTTAAGATATGTTTCCATTTTAGATAAAAATAAAATAAATCTAAGTGCGTAAATATATAATGGTTAGACCAATACGTTGCCAGGTTTTCCCTATGTTTACATATGTTTAAATATAGCCTATCCATCAAGAAATGGGGATGAAGTTTTAGATGAATATGCAATGTCCTGTTGTATTCTATTATTTTAAGATTAGCTTCACTTTTACATTGCATTTTGCTGGACATAGCCCGAATTGAAGAAATCTGTACTCAGACCTACTGAGGCCTATTTGGGGGCATATTTATAGACTAAACTGGACAAGGAGTAGTGAAAAAACTCATGTGAATGTAGCAGTAGTGAGAACATTTGACCACCACTCTTACAAAAAGTGGATGGAGCTGTGGTCACACATGTTCTGTACTGCTCCAATCAAACTGTTGACTGTTATATTATATTTTAGCAACACCTTAAAGAATAAACTGAGTACAATTTTTAAGAAAGAAATGAACGACTCAGTTACCAGGAGAACAGAAGTCTATTTGCCAATCTTTATAGATGGAGATGTGTATGACCCTCACCAATAATGTCTACGTGAAGCTGCTATAGATGTAATTATTCTAGAAAGAGTCGTTTTAAAGAAATATTCCATCACATGAAAAAAACTTTATTAGCCTGCAGATATGCGGTTAATCTGCAGGTTAATAGTGTTCTGAATATGCTTAGCATCCGCATTTAGAGCACCGCTACCGGGAAGAAGTTAATTTTATTTCTCCTGTCAGCATTCAGGTTTTAGTCATGGGGTGGCGCCGATGCAGATTCAATCACTGATGAATGAATTGAGAGCGGTGGCTGTGATCTTGCCCTCGCATGCTGTCAGTTAGTGTTGGGGACATAATTGCAACCCCTGCCCTCTTTACACAGAGTGGGTTCAGCCCAACCCACCTGAATGAAACCGGGAGGAATAAAGTTACTATCTTCCTGGCAGCGGGGTTCAAAGTGCGGGTGCCGGGCTGGTTCAGAATGTTATTATCCTGCAGAATAACTCCACATCTGCAGGTTAATAGTATTTTTTGATGTGACAGGTTATTTTTAAGCTAAATAAACAGCAAAATATGAACACCCAATAATAACACCATGACAGCTTTTCATTGAATAATGCATGAATACCTGAGTAAGCATCAATGGGCTTCTTAAATGTCCAGTTGCGCTGCTCTCCTGTGTTGGATTAGGATTCACTTGCTTCCTACATATCAGGATTTAAGTTTATTTTCGAGTAACTATTTTAGGAGTTAACTTTGTGGTAATGTCGGTCAGTTCCAGCCACCATGTTTTGGCAGAACTTTGTTGTTTTGGACGTGGCCAAGTAAAACAGTTCTAGAAGACCTAAACTTAATGTAATATGGTAAGTGGTATACTTGATCCCCAGAGAGCTGTGTCATGTAACTTTCAACAGCACAAAAAAGGAAGCAGAATCTGGAAAATTGTTGTTTTCAATGTAGGAAATAACAGTTTAGAAGAAAGAGGGAAATAAACTCTCTCCAATTTATTAGTCACACAGGCCCCGATTCATTAAGACTGTCGTTTCATACGCCAATCTTATTGATGGGCATGCAGGAATAAGAAGCTCTTAGTTCATAAAGGTAAGCCACATAATGAATTTGGTGCAACTTATCAATGGTGTGGGCCTCCCTACATTTCACCAGGAACAGGAATAACATTTCTGGAGTCAGGTACACCACCATTTTTAAAGAATTTGTCCAGAAGGCATTGCCACATCCTTCCCAGCTCGGCCCACTTTGATATAGCTGACAAAAGTGGAATGAAAACACTAAAAGTCACTTTTTTTCTGCAACTTTGCAATGCGCAAAAAATCTTGTAGCAAAGTGTTTTTTAATGAATAGTGACCAATATTCAGATTGCATACAGGTAATCTGAAGCCCAGAATGTGTTTAATGAGTGTACTTTTGACAAACATTTTGCTAGCACATGTCAGGATACTCAACACTGTATTCACATTTCAGACATCATCATTGTCTCACAATCAGTAAATGCAAACTCTATTAGTATTGGGGAATTGAATTTTCAGAGACTGGCTTATCTCTTATACTATCAGGGGCATATTTTAGAAAGTTTTCAGGAGGCTGGGGGCAGAATGAGCAATTGCCTTGGGTTACATCTTCAAAAGAACCCCCTGCAAGGTTTTTGACAGCTGCAGATTCGGTGAGCCCATCAGTCTATGGGCCGCCATATAGCCTAAATTATGTACATACAATATAGACCATGTATATACCATAGACTGTATATAATAATATAATAATCTTTATTTATATAGCGCCAACATATTCTGCAGCACTTTACAATTCAGCAGTTCATATACAACAGTCATAGGTAGCAAAGTTAAAGGTGATACAATAATTAAAGCAAAAATAATGACAACCCTGACTGTAAGAACTTACAATCTACAATGAGGTGGGGGTGACACAAGGTCCAGGTGCTTATTTGCAATGATAGTCCAGCCATCTTGAGTAATATATAATATAGATTGTATAAATATAGCAGTCTACCTACTGTATAACATACATTGTATATCGCTTAGTTTGTGTGTAAATAGCAGACTCTACATAACATGTGTTTTATAGCTTAGCTTGTGTGTATATATTATAGACATCTCCAAAAATGCCCTCTACAAGGTTCTTCACAGGTGCAGATTTGGTAAGCCCATCAATCTGTGCGCCACCTGCCTTCCAAAAATTGAAACTCCATGGATAATGTCAATCCTGCAATACCAGTGCATTTTCCAAGGGAAGATGATGGAAGGACCTGTAATAGCAACATTATCATTTGAGCAAAGGTCCTTTATCCTGAAAGAGGATTGAGTAACAGTAGATGAGGCGATAGACTGGTAAGCTCTCTATACTGATCATGCATGATGACAAATATGAGGCCAGTAGCTCCAGCTGGATTGATCACTGGCTCACGAATCCCCTGCAAGCCTTGCTGTCCCCAGAGAATTTATCAGGAAGGGGGAAATGTGAAAGAGATGGAACAGGAGCCGCAGCAGAGGTCGCCCGCTCAAACGTGGACAACCTGTCCTCCATCTGCTGGATGTACCAATGAAGATGCTGCTCTTCCGCTATTACTTGCCAGACACTAGCGCTAGTATACTGCTAGGGTTAGTGGATTGCGCTAAGTAAAATAAATAATAAAGCGCAATAACAACCCGTGGTCCACAGTGCAGAGATGGAAAGCTGCTGCTAGTAAACAATGACGGAACACATGGCAAGTGATTGCATGTGTGCACTGGGTTAACACCACTCAGTGTGAACAGACTGCTGAGTTCCAACCTCTGTTACTCCACAGCGAGAAACAGTACAGAAAGGAAAGAGAAGCTCTGCTACTGAGCTGTGTCACTTGCACACAGAAACAAAGAGAAGCTCTGCAGCTGAGCTGTGTCATTCGCACACAGAGATGGAATAGATGCTCTGAGCTTAATACCTGGCTAGATTTGTGCTTGCTCTGGAACTCTGCTGTGCTAATCGCACACATGTGGGAACCAGATGCTAAGCCAATGGCTAATTGCCCCCACTTATGCTAGCTGCCTGCCTATGTGTACAGTCCCAAAGCTTAGACAGACACACCACACTTGCAAGCAGAGTGGTGGAGACTCACTCACATAGCCGAACATAAAATGACACTAGCGCATTGGCATGCGCCTCTGAGAACCTTTTATACATCCAACTCATGTCCAGATGGACAGAACCTTGCCCGTGGACCAATCTGGAGCTGCCACATCACCAGAACAGCTGACGTCCATCTAGAAATGAGAGGACGCCACCTCACGGACATGCTCAGTAAGTTGATTTCTGGACTTAGACTCCAGAGCTTCAGACTTCAGCTGCCTATCGCTGGTTGCTATAAACATGGCTGGAGAGCCAGCAGTAACCAAATGAACACTGTGAGCCTGAGTAAGACATTGGGATCGACGTCTATGCTGAGCAGCAACCACAGTGGCTGAGTCCGAATGGAAGACCATAGAGGCAAACAAGGCTCGGGATCTAACATCCATTCTGTTTGGAGCAATATTTGGGGCCCATTATATATGCAGTATTATATGGTTTCCATCATATACTGGATGGAGCATTATATGAGGCTCATTATATTGTATGGAGCATTATATGGTGCTTATTACAGTGTTTGGAGCATTATATGGGGCTCATTATACTGTTTGGAGCATTATATGGGGCTCATTATGCTGTTTGGAGCACTATGTTGTACACATAATACTGTATGGAGCATTATATGGGGCTCATTTTTCTGTATGGAGCGCTATGTGGTGCCCATAATTCTGTATTGAGGACTATATTGTCCGTTTTCTGAGTTATTGATAACACTCATGTAATGTAAGAAGTAAGTGAAATTGTTGGCTTTGTATTATACCTATATTTCTCTGCCTTATGTGTGCATCATGAATTGTGTTATGTGTAGTGTTGAGCGATACCGTCCGATACTTGAAAGTATCGGTATCGGAAAGTATCGGCCGATACCGGCAAAGTATCGGATCTAATCCGATACTGACACCCGATACCAATACAAGTCAATGGGACTCAAGTATCGGACGGTATCCCTGATGGTTCCCAGGGTCTGAAGGAGAGGAAACTCTCCTTCAGGCCCTGGGATCCATATTACTGTGTAAAATAAAGAATTAAAATAAAAAATATTGCTATACTCACCTCTCCGACGCAGCCTGCACCTTACCGAGGGAACCAGCAGCCTTCTTAAAATGCGCGCGTTTACTGCCTTCCGTGACGTCACGGCTTCTGATTGGTCGCGTGCCGCCCATGTGACGGCGATGCGACCAATCACAACAAGCCGTGACGTAATTTCAGGTCCTGAATGCCTAATTCTAGGCATTCAGGATTTGAAAATTACGTCACGGCTTGTGATTGCTCGCGTCACGGTCACATGGGCGGCACGCAACCAATCACAAGCCGTGACGTAATTTTCAAATCCTGAATGCCTGGAATTAGGCATTCAGGACCTGAAATTACGTCACGGCTTGTTGTGATTGGTCACGTCGCGGTCACATGGGCGGCACGCGACCAATCAGAAGCCGTGATGTACTTTTCAAATCCTGAATGCCTAGAATTAGGCATTCAGGACCTGAAATTACGTCACGGCTTGTTGTGATTGGTCGCGTCGCCGTCACATGGGCGGCACGTGACCAATCAGAAGCCGTGACGTCACGGAAGGCAGTAAACGCGCGCATTTTAAGCAAAGAAGGCTGCCGGTTCCCTCGGTAAGGTGCAGGCTGCGTCGGAGAGGTGAGTATAGCAATATTTTTTATTTTAATTCTTTATTTTACACATTGATATTAATCCCGATACCGATTCCCGATATCACAAAAGTATCGGATCTCGGTATCGGAATTCCGATACCTGCAAGTATTGGCCGATACCCGATACTTGCGGTATCGGAATGCTCAACACTAGTTATGTGTTAAAGGGGCCCACTGAGACTCTTTCGACAAGGGCCCATGAAAACCTGGAGCCGGCCCTGGGTGCAGGTAATAATTTTTGATAAAAAAATAAGTAATCCATCCAACCATAACAAGGTGTACCTCATGGACGGACTCTAACCCTTCTCAGTCACCACTCTCTGTTCCCAAAGGCCTCCTATATAATGGGGAAGAGATAGGATCTGGGGTAGCTTTGATTATAGATCCTATCTTTTCTGGAAATGGGTGGATAAGAGTGCACAGCCCAGGGAAACCACTCCTGAACCTCACAATGCACATTGCACAAAATGTGGAAAAAATTTATTTCTTTTTAACCTTTTGTACAACTTCTATTGTCCAGCGAGAAGGTAGCCACAGCTAGCCGCCATTTTGCTGAACTTACCAGAATTAACAACCACTTTAAACTGAAGGTTATAAGGAAAAAAAAAAACAGATAAAAGGAGTATATGGGGCCCCAAATCAATTTATTATATAAAAAAAAGGTGCAATAACATTGATACTTTAGTATTAAAACAAGATGCTGCTATGATCTGCTGGGACATGTATTATTAATATACCATTAACCACAATTAATCATTGTGCAGAATTTGCTGGAATGGAACATAAGACAGTGTATGCTTTATAATAGAGATGTAGAATTGCGGCCAGACCGAGGACTGCAGTCCGATCTTGAACCCATTAATACGACCGTCTGATTGCTCTCTTAAAGTAGCAAATTTTTATGAAAATTTGTAACTTGTCCTCCTTTTGTAATAAATATTCTGTTAAAAGTATTAGTCTACATACCTATTGCTGCATCCTTCAGTTATCTATGCTATTTTCATCCTCATTTCCGTCGTGGGACCCACAATGTGACTTGATAGATCAAACAGCATCTTCTAGGTGGAGTGGAAGCTACCTTTTCAATGCATTCCTATGAGAGCCTCTCTGTTAATCTCAAAGTTCTGTATTAAAAAAGGGACTTCTAGTCCTCACAAGTGTGACTTCTGATCCTTGAGAAAGTCAATTGGTGTATTAACACCTGCAGTTTGTACACCAAATGCATTACTATGTTAGCAATGAATTAAATTATTGTGAGGATGGCAGGTTGAGTAACTTCATGTGTACAGAGCATCAATCTATAGTATTCATTGATCTATCCTATTAGCCAAATGGCACAATACTTTTTTGAAACAAGATATTCAGGTGACTAATGCACTTTAGTATATTTCCTATTAATCATTTTATATACTGTTTTCTCCTTTAAAACACATTCCACAAACCAAAATAAGAAAATTAAAGTGTCCATACAACTGTGAGAGGTGAATATTGCATCCTAAATTGTTACAATACTCTTGTACCTTTATGCATAGTATATGAACCACGGATCCAACATCCCTTCACTGTCCATTGCAGGAATTATTAAAATTAGCACACTAGCACATGGCTTGTCTAATAGTCTCTAGGGCAGAACTTTAAAACACTTCAAATGTCGGGCATCAATGTGCTGGTAAATAAATAAATTAATATGATGCCCATTGAGCAAATTAGGTAAATAGTATATAAACAAAATGTCCCCTGCACATTATTGGCCACATACAATCCTTTATTGATCTATGCGACTGAGTGAAATGTGACACATTATTAATATTTTATTTGATATAGTTAACATATTCCGCAGCATTTTACAATGAAAACATTTCTAAAGAAATGACAAAACAAAGGGAGAGAGTTTTCTGCCTCTAACACATAACAATCAAGATGGAATGAGATGGATGACCAACTCCACATGGCCAAACCTTGGCCATTCAGCAGACAAGTTGGCAGATTGGTTTGGTGGCCTATGGCCACTCTTTATATATCACCATTATGTATCTTTATTGCCAGTAACTCTTTTATGTTTACCTGGCTTTTGTTTTTTTTTTCTTTATTAGTGACTAACAAAACTGTCAAAATTCAAAGTAATTTGCAGTAATCAAGTTACAAAAAAATTGTATTCAGGAAAATACAAATAATTTTTATATGCTTCGAGATGAATTTAGTAATTTTGCTTGAACCAAAGTGCTCATCTTCACGTTGTACCCTTCAATACTCTTCTTGATGGAACCTTGAATTAATGCCATGTTTGGCTCTGATTTTGTTATTTTACCCATCTGTCTGGTTCTGATCCAGCTCATATAAGTGATTTCTCAACTAGGTTCACAGTTTATAAGCTACTCTCACATTTACTAATATACTATAATACTTGTATAGGGTTGATATAGTGAAACACAAGGTGCTCCAAGGACCTGCTAAACAGAGTTGCTATTGCACAGTCCATCTGAGACCAAATTCACAAGTTCAGTATTTGGTCTCTAATTAACTCAGTATTTGTAAGCTAAAACCAGGAGTTGAACTGTTAGGTGTCGAGTTCCCGCATCTGCACAGAGGGAATCTCAAATCATCTCCGCTGCCATCTCCCATTCTTCTCCAGCCACAGTGGAGCCTGTTCAGCGGAGATGTCAGTCCAAGCGTCTGGCTCAGGCAAATACTCTGCGCTTGGTTACTGCTGCCCTTCCAGACTCAGACTGTAACCAGTACTGGTCAGCAGCAAGCAGACGCTTCTGGAACTAAGTCCTGCTTTTCTCCTTCTGAGCATGCCCAAGGGAAAACCTCTCATTGGAGATCAGGGGTCACATGCTCAGGTCTTGTAGCAGCTCCTATTGGTCCACTAGGAAGGTCCTGAAGAAGCTGCAACTATAAAAGGTTCACATGGCCACACGGCCATGCGCTAGTATCATTTGTTTATGGCTAATGCCAGTGGATGATCTACCACTCTGGTTACATGTGGTGTGTCTAGATCTGGGACTGTACACTTAGGCAGGCAGCTAGTGTCAGTGGGGGCAATTAGCCACTTGGCTTAGTGTCTGGTTCCTTCATGTGTGCGGTTAGCACAGAAGAGTTCCAGAGCAAGCACAACCCTAGTTAGGGTATTACTCTCTGAGTATCTTGCAACTCTATGAAGCAACAGAGCTCACTACTATTTCACACGGGATGAAGTCGAACCCACAGCCGTTTCACACTAAACAGCGCTTCTACAGGTCAAATCCTGTAGAAGCGCTGTTTAGCGCGAAACGGCCATCGTCAGCACATGCTCACACACTCCTATTCTAATTCGCCTCGCCATGATGTTTTAATCATTTGAATAAAGCATGAAACTTTTTAAGGATCAGTGAGTGCGATCCATTTTCTTTCCCGAATGGAATTCATCATGATGTTTCTTCTGGAGGAGCACCCAGAATCCTAAGGTAGAACCTGCACTTGTTTATTACACCTGTGGCACATAGATTCAGCCATAATAGCCATATTATAATATCTTTATGTACAACCTTTTTTAAACTTGTTATTGTTAGCCCCTTTAAGGAACTTGAAGATGCGAACATCAGATCGCTAGTGCTATATACAGTGATGTGACAGCATCGCTGCATATAGCAGAAATCGCAATCTCCTATGAACAGCTGCCACCCATTGGGTTTTAAAGGAAGTCTATAATGACAGACACAAGGGTCATCAGCTGACCTCCGGCTGTCATGACAACCCATTGTCGACTTGCGATCAAGTCACGGGCACTCCGATCGGCAAAGAGAATGGCCGCCCACATGCCGGAGCTAAGTTAACAGTCGCGGACGGAACACTGTTCCAACTGCGATTGTTGGCTTCAGGTCTTGGCTGTAGTACACAGCCATCAACTGTAGGGTATGGTGTGGGCTTGCTATGGGAACCCACTCCATACACCCTCTTCCAACATGCGCTGTACATGTATGGCAGTTGTCCAGTTGTCGTGAAGAGTTTAAGAATCACCTTGTCCTGCTGTATAAGTGCCCTGTGGAAATGTGATTTTATATTGGCATGGATTTTCTGGTAACTTAATTTTTTTTGTTAACAGGAATATTATCTTATGTTTAATATCAAGCCAATCTGATAGATTATATAAATAACATGCACTGTCACTTTTAGAGGTTTTATTTTTTAGCTATTTTTACTGTTACAAATGTCAAAATTTTAAGTGAAAAACATTACCTTTACAATGAAGATGTGCTCTGTCAGTAGATGTTATATCCTGTAGAGGAGCTATTACCCCTATTTAATATAACAATGTGACTTCATTGTTAAACAGAACTGTCACACAAATCGAGTTCTGGCGCTGCCATGACAACAGAACAAAATTTAAGAGTTGGAATCCTGTAAGGCACGTATCACGCGGTTTACATAATCTGCTCCTTATTGAG
Organism: Ranitomeya variabilis; assembly: GCF_051348905.1. Classification (NCBI taxonomy): domain Eukaryota; kingdom Metazoa; phylum Chordata; class Amphibia; order Anura; family Dendrobatidae; genus Ranitomeya; species Ranitomeya variabilis. Next base: position 982,273,809 of record NC_135233.1, on the reverse strand, counting down.
CCTTATTAATTTATATTTGTTCAGTATCCATAGTGTAACATTTTATCTGGGGATAATACAAGGCAATTGAATATTGATCTAAACTTGAATTTGTTTGGAATTGGAAACAATTGAAGTAAACTTGTGCAAGTCATAAAGAAGATGCTGATGGGAATGCTTTGTGATGTATTCATACCTTGTATAGACAGGAATTTTTTTTTAAGGCACCACTGCAGTTTTTTTTTAATTTCAGCATTGGAGTGATGCTACTAGCAAAGGACCCCTACACCCAATAATATACATGCCACCTACCATCTTTAGCTCCTCCAAGTTATAGGGGTTAAAAGTTGAGCAGCGATTTCTCATTTTGACAACACCATTTTTTTAGGGACCATATCACATTTGAAGTCACTTTGAGAGGTCAATATGATAGAAGTTACCCAAAAGTGACACCATTCTAAAAAATGCACCCCTCTAGGTGCTCAAAACCACATTCAAGAAGCTTATTAACCCATGGATTGGTCATCATGGGCCAGTTTAATAGCCACCAAGGTCTCCCGATCTGACCCCCTTAGACTTTTATCTTTGGGGTCATCTGAAGGCAATTGTCTATGCTGTGAAGATACGAGATGTGCAGCATCTGAAACAACGGATACTGGAAGCCTGTGCTAGCATTTCTTCTACGGTGTTACTATCAGTGTCTCAAGAGTGGGAGAAGAGGGTTGCATTGACAATCCAACACAATGGGCCGCACTTTGAACACATTTTATAAGTGGTCATAAACTTGTAAATAACTCATGAAAGAATAAAATTACGTTAAAACTTTGTGAAATTCTCAATAAGTTTGATGTGTCACATGACCCTCTTCCCATTGAAAAAATAAGTTGGATCTAAAATGGCTGACTTCAAAATGGCCACCATGGTCAACACCCATCTTGAAAAGTTTTCCTCCTTCCATATACTAAAGTGCCACAAACACAAAGTTGATATCACCAACCATTCCCATTTTATTTAGGTGTATCCATATAAATGGCCCACCCGGTATAATAAGAAAAAAGTAAGGGCATTTATAACCCTTACTTTTTTCTTATTATACTTTGTACTGCCCTAATAAAGATCTTCATAGCAATATAATAAAGAAATTAAGCTATGTGTTTGGTGTTCTCCGAGTATCTTCGGTGTGCTCGTAGATTATGTCTGTGTCTCCGCAGCTGCATGATTTGCGGCTGCTAGACCTCCTGAACACATGTGGGGATTCCCTAACAAATAGGCAATCCTTGCATGTGTTCAGGCTGTCTAACAGCAGCAAATCATGCAGCTGCGGAGACACAAACATAATCTACGAGCACACCCAAGATACTTGGAGAAAACCCGGGCATGCTCGGAAAACTCAAGTAACGAGCACACTCGCTCATCACTAGTTGGCACCTTAAATGACTGCACAAAAGGCGCCCCCACTCACCGGTGGCTGTGCCTCCTGGCCCTATTAGGCCATAGTTAAAGGGAGGGAAAAAATGTTTGCAAATATATCCTAAATACTACATTAGGGTTAATACCCAAATAAAGTGCTACTGTGAAGGGACAAATTAAGAAAGGTTCTCCATTTTGTGTTTTTGACTCCATTTTCTTGTTGCTTAAAGATAAATTCTGTTATTTAATTAGGTAAAAGGTTACAGCTGCCATGAAGTAACTTTATCTTGTTGTTCACAAGCCTGTTATTCAACTAGGCTATGGTTAATAATTGGTATAAAGACCTTGAGTCTTTTGACTCTAGCCAGATAATAGATTCGGGGGTGTATTGCTATACAAGACTGAGACACCTGTTAGTATGTGATTTCTATGCCAAGAAGATATGACCATATATGTAGTTTCCGGTTTTCTGTATTCTCATGGGTTAAGTTTTTCCTGCATTCTTATAGGTTAAGAACTGTGAGTGTGTTCTTATGCTGATTGGTTGAAGTATAATTTCCATGACTATGAAAAGTGAAATAGAATAAAACGGGGGCCAGAGATCTGCTCGATCCCCCATACAGAGGCACACGTCTCCGTCTGGTCATTTTCAGTTGCCGGCAACGCCCTGTAGATTAATTTGGAAATCACTGAGTCAACCGTGAAGGATCAATTTAGATCCTCCCTCAACAGTTGGCGCCCGAAACGTGGGGCCCCAAGCAGGAACACCTCTGCCCCCCGGAGGACAACAAGACAAAGGACCCTCGGACTGGACACAGGCACTGGAAAATTGGGACTGATCATCCCCCACAACAACCACGGTAAGTTGGCAGTTATACTGTCCAGACTGACTGTTTGGTGTGGTTTTCCTGTGTTTGTTGCTGCAAAGAGGATCTGAGGTTTGTCCCCGATGGTGGGGTGATGTTTGGGTGGAATCATATAGAGGTGTAGTTCCGTTGGGAGCCCAGTGCTCGAACCGTACCTCATAAGGGACGGACACCCCGGATTGACCAGTGATGTAATTCTCTTTACAGTCAAAATATCCTGAATTCCTGATCACTGTTAGAATCAGGCGCGGTGAGGTGATCGAAGATGGGTAGGATGCGTAACTCAGGAATTATATATATATTTATATATGTCCAGAGGTGTCCGGAGGGAAAGTCTAAGACGCCCTCCTCCTTTCACTGAGTACTGCGTTTTTGGGTTGTCCCAGTGGGGGACAGAGAGACCCAGTGGAACAAAACCGTAAGGCCGTCGGTATTGTACACGACAAAGGAAGGATATTTAGCTCTTAAGGAGAATCAGTTTCCGTGGAAGGAAAAGAAGACTTTGAATTTGTGTGATGAATCTGATATTGTTAGCCCAAAGACGGGGAAAATATTCTCAATTATGGGTTTTTCTAAGGTGTTCTGGTATGTGAATTGTGTGATGAAGGTTTTGTAGAAATTAATTAAGTCTGAGATCTGCTGTATTCCGTTTCTGTGTTTATCTCTAAGATACCCGATGGGAGGGGGGAGTCAAACAGCTGCGTTATTGCTTTCTCTGTGTTGAGGAATGCTGTGATTTTCTTATCTTTGCTGTGCTTCTGGTATGGAGGGGGCACGTAGCTGCGTTTTAAGTTTCTCTATATTTTCTGTCGCGCTGGGAGATTTGTGTTTAAACAATAGTTGAAATATGGTACCTAGTTTTAGAAGGAAACTTGTAAGTGATTGTTTGATTATCAGTGTAATTGAAAGATTGGTAAAAGATTCACCTGCTTCAAGTTGAGTGGTTGATATATAGCAAATTGAGGATCAACAGAGGATGTGAATTCTGAAAATTGTCTATTACTATGACAAAAAACTGGATGTTTTGTGGTGCAAGAAGGAACTGAGAAAGTGATTGAGAATAATGTGTCAGAAAGACAAACAATTAAAAATGATGATCTGGAACAGGGGGTCTCCCTGCTAGATGATAAGGTCCCTCCCCAGGAAATCAAGCCTCTTCTCCCGACTGTAAGCTCTGTGCCCCTTAACCCCAAGGCACCAATATATCCTGGACTGCCGAGAAGTTCTATGGGCGTCTTATGGTAGTATTTAAAGATCTGGGATTCTCATTGTAAAATAAAGCCCATTCACACCTTTTTGTAACAGCTTTAATGTTTGACCTTAAATCTGAATTGAAAGAGGCAATAATGTCAGTTAGACCTGATATCGAGACTTCCACTCCGGATGATGCATTAAAAGTAGTAAAAAAGGTTTTAAGAACTTAGCCCATTCTGCATCACTAGGGAAATTAAAGGTTAAATCTGTAGCCGCAGCGATTTCTGCTCCAACCTTAGCCCCCCACACACACACAGCTGCAAGGACGCAGCTCTGTTCCTTATCAGTGGCCCATGTAACAGACTTCAGCTCCTGCCCTCCCCACCTTACGCACATCCAATATCTCTTTTAACCCTATGTCTGGGAATCTCCCTCCCAAGCCCCGTCATGTCAATTCTCAGACCAAGAGCTTGTTTTAATCGGTGTAGATGGCAGACCCAATAAATATACTCTTATAAAACCTATCCCTGTGGGACCCTTTCCCTGAAGTCATGGCTCAGTTCGTAATCTCTCCCGCATGTCCGGTAAATTTACTGGGGGCAGATTTATTATCACAGTTCCGCTCCAGAATACAATTCCAAGATGATGGTCAGATGGTCCTTACGCTTTATAACCCCTATGAAGATGAACACAATGAGATCTGTATCCTACATGTCCTTCCCACGGTTATGATGGCCCTGATAGGCCCAGATCCACCCCCAATAATGCCTGTAGAACCAGTAAAAGTGTTTTTCAAACCTGGTGCCCCTTTTCCCAAAGTCCATCAGTACCCTTTGAAACATGATCAGGAGCGGGGCCTCAAGGGGCAAATACAAACGTTACTCAATAATGGTGCCCTAGTACCCTGTGTTTCCCCATGTAACACGCCCTTGTTTCCTGTTAAGAACAAGACCCCACCTGGCCAAACCCCTGTGTACCGGCTGGTACAAGATCTACGGGCAGTTAATGCAGCTACTGTTCTGGAAACTCCGTGCCTAATCCACATACTCTTTTGTCCCAGATACCTCAGGATGCTGCTTGGCTCACAGTCATCGACCTTGCCAATGCCTTCTTCAGCATTCCATTACACCCAAATTGCCAGTTTCTGTTTGCATTTATTTATTAGGGATGACAACAGAGCAGGAAGCCATTGCTGCCACTGTTAGCCTCCTCAAGTATCTGGCAGATCTGAACTGTCAGGTTTCGGCCTTGAAATTTCGGTTCTGCCTTGGTCAAGTGATATTTTTGGGTCACTGTCTCCTTCAGGGTGCCAGACACCTCACAGACGAAAGAAAAATAGCCGTCAGCTCCCTTCCTTTTCCAAAAGATGAGACTGAACTCCAGCGTTTTCTTGGACTGTGTACTTATTGTCGTCAATGGATACCGGACGCATCCCGCATAATGCAACCTCTCTACAATGCCCTGAAAGACGGTTTAAGATATGCTGATGATTTTGGCAGATACCACCCTGGATACGCTCTACAGGAACCTGATGATCGACGACAGACTGAAGTTTTCTGTCGGACCCCGCGAGACCGCTTAATGACGATGCAGAGAATGTCTCCAAAGGATGAAATGAAACAGTGGAAGGCTGATGGAGCACGTATGGACATGGTCTCTGGAAAAAGGACCAACTTGTGTGTCTCCCTAAGCGGATGTACCCTGCTATTGCCATGTGGGCACATGGGCCAACATATATTGGGGAAAAAAAAATGTACAAAAATTCTACTGGGCTCCAGGTATTTCTACAGTCCTAACAGCACACAACCGTGCATGTAATATCTGCCAGACCTGCAATCCCGGTCAACTTCAACGTGTACCCCCAAAGTAACTTGCTAAGCCCGACTATCCTTTCCAAAGGCTCCAGGTGGACCACATCACGTTGCCTAAGTCTGGAAGGTATGAATATTGTCTGGTGGTTGTCGACATGTTCTCCACTTGGCCAGAAACATTCACCATTACCAACATGACTGCAAAGACTACAGCTAAGAAACTGGTGATGGAAGTTATATGCAGATATGGTGTTACAGAAGTCGTCGAAAGTGACCAAGGCCCGGCCTTTTCTTCTTGTGTGTATCAGGAGGTTTTGACAATGTTTGGATCCACTGTAGCCCTCCATACTCCGTACCATTCACAATCCAGTGGGAAAGTTGAGAGGCTGAACGGCACACTGAAGGGACAATTGACCAAAATGATGCAGGAGACTACGGCTCCATGGCCAGAGCTCCTACCCATTGTACTGTACCATATTCGTACTACCCCTAAGGCAAAATATGGCCTGTCCCCATATGAGATATTGTTTGGTGCTAGGCCCCCAGTTTCAAATTTCCAGCCTCAGTAGTTATCAGAGGAAATTGATCGTGCTGTTCAATGTTATTCAGCTTAGTAAAAATCTTGCTAACACCCATGTTTTAGTTTTTTTCTTCCCTTCCAGATTCAGCAGAAACCGACACTTGTCACAACTTAAAGTCTGGTGGTTTCGTGGTCGTGAAAAGGCATGTCAGAAAACACGGACTAGAACCCTTGTATGACGGTCCCTACCAAGTCCTCCTTATCACTCCTATGTCAGTAAAGCTGGAAGGAAGGCCGACGTGGATCCACGTATCGCACTGCAAGCTGGTCAAACAGACTAGTAGCAAATAAGGGGACATAATGTTTTGGTTTTTCGCATTTTTTATATTATTATTGGTAACCGTATGAGAAAGCCTAAATTCCCCAATATCCTTGAATAATAAGTTTGTACAATATCATGAAAGATTAATAGTACAGATGGGTATAGCCACTAAAATTGTCAGTTCTATTTTCATATACCCTATGATTACACAAATGTGGGATAAATTGGTTAGGGCAACAGATTATCTAGATGATCAAATTTGGGATATATTGGATATACTTAATACTACTGTTGTTTTCCAAAACCAATTTATTATAGTCACTAATTAACATACTGTAGTACTGTATTACTTAACAGCAGCACAGAGTGGTATGTGTCAGGTTATTGGACCCGCATGCTGTTATTATACAGATCCCAATAGCACTATGAAGTTAAACTTAGAGGATATTCAAAGACTCGAAGATTAATATGATAAAGACAATGACCGTAATAAGGACAGTTGTGGGCAGATACCTTCTCCTTTCTTAATCCAGCCAATTGGTTTGAGGGACTTGGGGACTGGATAGCTGGAATCTTGCAAAGTTTGTTATATATTGTTGCCTTTATCCTTGTCATGTATGTAATACTAAAACTTGTTCTTTGGTGTATTTCTGTATGTATTAGGAAATTCTGCAAGATAACTAATGATGATACCAAAAGCGTTGCCACCCCTGCTCTTCTCTACACCAATTTCACAAAGTTACCTGATGAAGATGTTGAAACCAAGCGCATGGCTATCTTCAAAAGATCCCCACTGCTGTTATCAATAATTGTTATTCGTAAATTCTAGTATACAGGGGGGACGGGTACGCTGCAACAGCCATGGCTGGTAACATGGCACCAGCAATGTGAAGACCAGTACCCCTCGAGCTTAAAGCTTGGGATAGTACCTCTGATACTAAACATTAATTAACAAAATTTATCTAGGGGGGAATGTGAAGGGACAAATTAAGAAAGGTTCTCCATTTTGTGTTTTTGACTCCATTTTCTTGTTGCTTAAAGATAAATTCTGTTATTTAATTAGGTAAAAGGTTACAGCTGCCATGAAGTAACTTTATCTTGTTGTTCACAAGCCTGTTATTCAACTAGGCTACGGTTCATAATTGGTATAAAGACCTTGAGTCTTCTGACTCGAGCCAGATAATAGATTCGGGGGTGTATTGCTATACAAGACTGAGACACCTGTTAGTATGTGATTTCTATGCCAAGAAGATATGACCATATATGTAGTTTCCGGTTTTTCTGTATTCTCATAGGTTAAGTTTTTCCTGCATTCTTATAGGTTAAGAACTGTGAGTGTGTTCTTATGCTGATTGGTTGAAGTATAATTTCCATGACTATGAAAAGTGAAATAGAATAAAACGGGGGCCTGAGATCTGCTCGATCCCCCATACAGAGGCACACGTCTCCGTCTGGTCATTTTCAGTTGCCGGCAACGCCCTGTAGATTAATTTGGAAATCACTGAGTGAACCGTGAAGGATCAATTTAGATCCTCCCTCAAAACTACATGAAAATCAAAACCCCAATAAGGCTGCCATCCACAACTTTAGGAATACTATCTCCAAGAAAAATATATAAGCTGGTCTTGCTAATGTCAGACATATATTTAAAGCAAGATTAAGGGACTGTTTCTCACTCTAATGAAGTACTACTGTAACCCTGCCTCACAGCGGAGGTTGTCACACTACAATCCTGCGCAAATGGCGCCCCTACTCACTTAAGACTGACCCTAATGGCCATGTTAGGTCCTAATATGGAAAATGGACAAAAAGGATCAATGATATATTCATAATATGATATAAATGCAATATTAAACATGTATACCAAAAATAAAGTGCTCGGTGCTCATTCATGTAATATAATCCAACTGCCATAGATATTATGGATATGCCTCGCAGTCAAAGCACAAATATATATGCTAACAAATATTTGTATGACATAAGATCATACAAATTAGATAGCGACAGAATAATCAAATATAGTGCATTTATGTCACAGTCCAGAACTGGTCACATTCATGTTTTCACCAGTATAATATCATTTTTGCCATGTTGTTTAAAACAGCCAAAATTAGTACATGCATAACACCATAGAGAGACATTGTTTTGTGCTCCTATTCACCATATGGTTCATGCAGCATTCTTACTAAATTACCACATAATTCTATGCATCTCCCCTTTCTTTAAAAAAGAAGGTGAGAATGGCACAATGTTGCTGGCGCTCATGATGACACGCATCAGCAATTCTGGTTGCGTGTATCCCCATGCTGCAATTTTTTTCAATCCATAAACATAGGTTGTAAACTTCTTGATTATGTTGCACACCGTGGACAAAGGAACATAAAGATCTCTGTGGCACACACAGATTGAGTCAAATTCTCCCCTTTTTATCTGGTTTCAGGTGTGATTTTCATATTACCCACATCTGTTACTTGCCACAGGTGAGTTTGAACGAGCATCACATGCTTGAAACAAAGTTGTTTACCCACAACTTTTTGCTTTTGCTTGGCCAATTTTGGGGGGTTTATCTTGAAATTATGTACAATTTGCCTTTTTTTTCTCAGGTTGTTGTTTTTTTGTGTTCTTTCAATACACACAAAGGAAATAAACATGTGTATAACAAAACTTGTGCAATTGCAATAATTTTCTGGAAAAATGAAAGGGTGTCATCACTTTTGGCCATGCCAGTAGAAATTCATTATATAATTGCAGCGCCCCAGAGTCCTGGTCGTTGCAGTACTAATGCTCCGCCGCTAAGGGGGGTGATGGTACGTCTGATGGCACTTATGGAGATCACCTGACCAGGTATCACAGTCACACTTTACACTTCATATTCTGGCCACCAGGGGGAGCAAAGGGTTCTAAGCATTACGCCACTCCTCACAATCTGGTAAAACTGGGGGGCTGGATAGGAAGTTAGGCAGAAGCTGACTGGGTTGGAACCAGGCAACATCCTGTGGCAGAGGGTGTTGTGGGGGAAGATTCAGGTGGGTCTCTGTCAGGGGTAGGATCCTGACAGCGGCCTAGCGAACAGAACAGAACGTTACGGAGCCGCACCTGCAGTCGAATGCGGTGGCATCCTAAGAAAGGAAAAGAAGCAAGGTTTACTGTGGAGAAGTGAGAAACGAGATCGCAGCAAAAAGGGGATAAAGCCAGTAGGAGTCGTGCCGTAAGATTGAGGCAACATCCTATTGAGGTGCGTAGCCGGTGGCCGGAACGCCGAGGAAGTATTAGGCTCCAAGCAATACTTCAAACAGCAGCAGGACAGTTAATTTTAGGTTGGCAGTCTCACCTAAATCACCTAAGCAGACATAGGGGGCAATTGTGGGAGAGGGGCGATGCTAGGGTCCTGGAAGAACTCCAGGCCTATCCGTCATATGGGTGCGTCCTATCCATATCATCTGGGGGACGGAGAAGAACATCAGAATAGATAGGAGTTGTGAGAAAGAAGAACATCAGAAACAGACACAACAGTTGTGAGGACTATCCCGTGGTGCTCAGCAGGGAAGTAGTACAACACACAGGCGCTAGAAGGTAGGCACTGATTTCCACCTGCAAAGGGAACTCTGGAGGTGCCTTTGGACCGGCCAGTCTCAGCCAGCCCTGTTAGCAGTACTCTGGATTGAGGATCCTGAAGTCTTCAGTAAAGAGGTAAAGAGACTGCAACCCTGTGTCCTCGTTCTTCATCGCGACCTGCACCACGCACCATCATTACACCTTTCATTGGACACCCCTTAGCAGGGTCACGGACCGGGTCTAGCCACCGTGACAACCCCAGGACCGAGACAGAGAGGCCCGGTACCGAGTACCCCGCGGCCCTGCATCTGGGGGCGCTTCATAATCATAGGATCTTCAAGTGGGAGTGCAGGCAGAACACTAATGGTAAAAACTGACCAAACACTGATGAAAATTGGATCCAAAACACTCATGCTGCTTTTTGTGCATACGTGAATAAGCACAGGTGTCTGAATAAGGCCTAAGAGAAATCACGTTTTCTCTATTTACTGCTGCAACATATACTACCGCTAAACAAGGAAAACACAGAGATGCCAACATTTAATAAAATACTTTTTAGATGTTAAAATAATTGTATGCACATGTTATCTGTAGACATTGTAAAAAACTTTTGCATTCTGTAATGTTTCTGTACAGATGCTTGCTCCTCTGTCTTTGATACTGAGACTGCAGTGATGAGACCAAATGTCACCTGACAGATGGCACCGCTAGATCTAATGTTTTATAGACAAGACGTCACTTCAGCAGGTGGTAACTGGCAAACATCAAATCATCAGGTAATCAATTGGAAAGAAAAATGGAGCAACAGCAGAGTAACAATAAACATGAAAAAAGTGATTAAACTTTTTATATATATTTTTCGTTTAATATAATATTGATGTGTCCTAAAGAATTGGGAAACTATTCCTTACAATGCTCCAGCCACATAATTTCTAATGTAAAATATTTATTCTAAAGAGCACACTACATCTAATGTCAAATGCTAAGAAGTGTAATGAAGGAGGTCATTATTTGCTTATTTTCTTTGTGTTTAAAAAGTGGCAAATACATCTTTCTTAAAAAAAAGAAAAAACCTGACTGTATGTTGTCCCTTAGATTATACTGAGCTGAAGATATGCCAATCAATTTTAAATGAATGGATTCTAGTGCAAATTTTTGGAAAGCCTATAAATAATAAAAGTATTTTGCAACCCATTTCAAATGCAAAACATGGCCGCCACCAAGTTATAGACAGCATTCGGCAGAGAAAGGTCACATAACTTGGATGCGTTGCTTTGGGCTTTTCAATAATGCCCCATCCTAAAGCACAGCCAACTATGGGAGGCTGTAAGTCAGAGATCGCGGATAACTCATAGCCACTATTAAAGCCTAAGCAGAGCATGATTATGCCATATTAAGTTCAGTGTGTATAGGTAAGCGGACATTAGAGCTCAGTCATAAAGACATAGAATATACAGATAGATACCAGATGACAGTGAGGATTTGTGAGAAGAGAATAAATAAATTTCATACATAGGGAGAGAGAGAGGTGTCCCTGTCTATCACTGTTATCCAGGAATAGTCAGACAATGCCAGATAGCTACAAGCTTTCAGTGCTGCAATTCACTCTGTCATTTCTTGCACAGCCCTCAGTCTTTGCATCTGTCTGTTATCTGTTTTTTCTCACACCTAATATTGCAGTATTTTCTGAAACAACTAGTATTTAAAGAGGTTGTCCACAACTTTAGCATTGATTATTACCTTTCCTTATGAAAGGTCATCAATGTTTAATCAGTCAGAGTCCGACACCCAATCAACTGTTGTCGGTGGCAGTGGCAAATCAATAGGAGGTGCATGTGTAGCACCCGTCTACTGTACTATCAGAAGACCGCCAGCTCCACAAGTGAGCATTTCTGGCCTGCTGCCGCTGTCTCCGATGACAGCTGATCGGCGGGGGCTCCGGGTGTTGGTCTCAAGCCGATTAGACATTGATGACTAGTGTTGAGCATTCCGATACTGAAATATTGGGTATCGACCTATATTCGCTGTATCGAAGTTCCAATACTGAGTTCTGATACTTTTAGAATATCGAATTCCAGAATCGGAAGTTCCCATAATGCAATGAGCCAGTTTGATTTTATTCAGCCAATGAGGATCCTAAGAAGTGTGGGCACATCCGGTTAGGCATGTTAACTAATGGCATGGCTCTGTTTAGCTGCTGAAATGATGTCATGATGCACTATAAAAGCCGCCGCTGCCGCCATTTTGGGTTCACTCTGCTGTGAATTTACTTAGGGACAGGACGCTGCTGTTCTGACTCTGAGGGACAGTTTGAGCTAGCGATTTGCTTTATTGTGCTTTACCCAGGTTACTTTAGAAACCGCTGTGTGAGAAGCTTTCTTTTGCCTTGCAGTGCTGTTCATGGCTGTCTTGCTTGCAAACACTATATAGGAGTAGATAGAGGAGCCTTTCTGCAGCCTTGCAGCGCTAATTGTTATGATCCCTAGTGGCTGAGGATCACAAATAGATCAGCAAGTGATTAAACTAAGGACGAGCTCTAGGGAGATGGTAACTGGACTGATCGCAAATCTGAACCTATCCAAAACAACTAGAGGTAGCCGGTGAACGTGCCTAAAAAATTCCTAGACGTCCCGAGCCAGCCTGAGGAACTAGCTACCCCTAAAGAGAAAGAAAGACCTCGCTTGCCTCCAGAGAAATAATCCCCAAAGATATAGAAGCCCCCAACAAATATTAACGATGAAGTAAGAAGAAGGCACATACATAGGGATGAAATCAGATTCAGCAAAAGAGGCCCACTAGTACTAGAAAACAGAAAATAGAGCAGGGGTCTATGCGATCAATAAAAAACCCTTACAAAATATCCATCCTGAGATTTCAAGAACCCACACACCAACTAACGGTGTGTGGGGAGAAACTCAGCCCACTAGAGCAACCAGCAAGCGAGGGAATTACATTTTAGCAAGCTGGAACAGAAAACATGATAAACACTGCTGATCAAAAAATGAGCAAACAAAACTTAGCTTATCCTGGATGGACTGGGAGCAAGGTAGTCAGAAGGAATCTGAGTGGCACTGATTACATCGACAGCCCGCAACAAGTGGAAGTAAAACAGAGCTATATAGGAACCTCCCAGAGGATAACGAACCAGCTGATAGCCAGAGACCAGCAGGATAACAGGCAAAGCCACCAGGGGGAGCCCAAAGCAAAAGTCACACCATACCACCAGTGACCACAAGAGGGAGCCTGAGGACAGAGTTCACAACAGTACCCCCCCCTTGAGGAGGGGTCACCGAACGGTCATGAAAACCACCAGGGCAATCAGGATGAGCCACATGGAAGGCACGAACCAAATAGGCTGCATGAACATCAGAGGCGACAACCCAAGAATTATCCTCCTGACCATAGCCCTTCCATTTAACCAAATACTGGAGCCTCCGTCTAGAAATACGAGAATCCAAGATCCTCTCCACCACGTATTCCAATTCTCCCTCAACCAGCACCGGGGCAGGAGGCTCAACCGGAGGAACCACAGGGACCACATACCTCCGCAACAACGAGTGATGGAACACATTATGAATAGCAAATGATGCTGGGAGGTCCAGACGAAATGACACAGGGCCAAGGACTTCCAGAATCTTATAAGGACCGATAAACCGAGGCTTGAACTTAGGAGAGGAGACCTTCATAGGAACGAAGCGAGAAGACAACCACACCAAGTCCCCAACGCAAAGTCGGGGACCCACACAGCGACGGCGGTTGGCAAAGAGCTGAGCCTTCTCTTGAGACAGCTTCAAATTGTCCATCACATGATTCCAAATCTGATACAACCTATCAACCACAACATCCACTCCAGGACAGTCAGAAGGCTCCACCTGACCCGAGGAAAAACGAGGATGAAACCCCGAATTACAAAAGAAAGGAGAAACCAAAGTAGCAGAACTAGCCCGATTATTAAGGGCAAACTCGGCCAACGGCAAAAAAGTAACCCAGTCATCCTGATCAGCAGAAACAAAACATCTTAAATAAGTCTCCAAGGTCTGATTAGTTCGCTCGGTTTGGCCATTCGTCGGAGGATGGAAGGCCGACGAAAAAGACAAATCAATGCCCAATTTAGCACAAAAGGTCCGCCAAAATCTAGACACAAACTGGGATCCTCTGTCAGAAACAATGTTCTCAGGAATCCCGTGCAAACGAAGCACATTTTGAAAAAACAGTGGAACCAACTCGGAGGAGGAAGGCAACTTAGGCAAGGGCACCAAATGGACCATCTTAGAAAAACGATCACACACCACCCAGATGACAGACATTCTCTGAGAGACAGGGAGATCTGACATAAAATCCATGGAAATGTGCGTCCAAGGCCTCTTCGGGACAGGCAAAGGTAACAGCAAACCACTGGCTCGAGAACAGCAAGGCTTAGCCCGAGCACAAATTCCACAAGACTGCACAAAGGAACGCACATCCCGCGACAAGGAAGGCCACCAAAAAGACCTGGCCACCAAGTCTCTGGTACCAAATATTCCAGGATGGCCCGCCAACACTGAAGAATGAACATCGGAGATGACTCTGTTGGTCCATCTATCCGGGACAAACAGTCTCTCCGGTGGACAGCGATCAGGTCTATCCGCCTGAAACTCTTGCAGCACACGTCGCAAATCTGGGGAGATGGCAGACAAAATCACCCCTTCTCTAAGAATACCAGCCGGCTCTGAATCTCCAGGAGAGTCAGGCACAAAACTCCTAAAAAGAGCATCAGCCTTCACATTCTTTGAACCAGGCAGGTACGAAACCACGAAATCAAAACGAGAGAAAAACAACGACCAACGAGCCTGTCTGGGATTCAGCCGCTTGGCCGACTCGAGATAAATCAAATTCTTGTGATCAGTCAAGACCACCACACGATGCTTAGCTCCCTCGAGCCAATGTCGCCACTCCTCAAATGCCCACTTCATAGCCAACAACTCCCGATTACCGACATCATAATTCCGCTCGGAAGGCGAAAACTTTCTTGAAAAGAAAGCACATGGCTTCATCACAGAGTCATCGGAGCTTCTCTGCGACAAAACAGCCCCCGCTCCAATCTCGGAAGCATCAACCTCCACCTGGAAGGGAAGTGAGACATCTGGCTGACATAAGACCAGAGCCGAAGAAAACCGGTGCTTCAGCTCCCGAAAGGCCTCCACAGCCGCAGAGGACCAATTAGTCACATCAGAACCTTTCTTGGTCAAATCCGTCAAAGGCTTAACAACACCAGAAAAATTAGCTATGAAGCGACGGTAAAAATTAGCAAAACCCAAGAACTTCTGAAGACTCTTAACCGATGTAGGCTGCGTCCAGTCATGAATAGCCTGAACCTTGACTGGGTCCATCTCAATAGTAGAAGGAGAAAAAATGAAACCCAAAAAAGAAATCTTCTGGACTCCAAAAAGACATTTTGAGCCCTTCACAAATAAAGCATTGTCACGCAGGACCTGAAAGACCATCCTGACCTGCTTAACATGAGACTCCCAATCATCCGAAAAAACCAGAATATCATCCAGATACACAATCATAAACTTATCCAGATATTCACGGAAGATGTCGTGCATAAAGGACTGAAAGACTGAAGGAGCATTAGAAAGTCCAAAAGGCATCACCAAGTACTCAAAATGGCCTTCAGGCGTATTAAATGCAGTTTTCCATTCATCACCCTGTTTTATACGCACAAGGTTATACGCACCACAAAGATCTATCTTGGTGAACCAACTAGACCCCCTAATGCGAGCAAACAAATCAGTTAACAATGGCAAAGGATACTGAAATTTGACCGTGATTTTATTCAAAAGGTGATAATCAATACAAGGTCTCAGGGAACAATCCTTCTTAGCCACAAAAAAGAATCCCGCACCAAGAGGGGAAGAGGACGGGCGAATATGTCCATTCTCCAAAGACTCCTTTATATAACTCCGCATGGCAGCATGCTCCGGCACAGATAAATTGAAAAGTCGTCCCTTAGGAAACTTACTACCAGGAATCAAATTTATAGCACAATCACAGTCCCTATGAGGAGGTAGAGAATTGAGTTTGGGCTCCTCAAATACATCCTGGTAGTCTGACAAAAACGTAGGGACTTCAGAAGGAGTGGACTAAGCAATTGACACCACAGGAGCGTCACCATGAATTCCCTGACAACCCCAACTTGACACAGACATAGCTTTCCAATCCAGAACTGGATTATGAGTCTGCAACCATGGTAGACCCAACACGACAACATCATGCAAATTATGCAATACAAGAAAGCGAATCACCTCCTGATGAACAGGAGTCATGCACATGGTCACTTGTGTCCAGTACTGAGGTCTATTCGTAGCCAATGGCGTAGAGTCAATTCCCCTTAGTGGAATAGGGAATTTTAAAGGCTCCAAATCAAAACCACAGCGCCTGGCAAATGACCAATCCATCAGACTCAGGGCAGCACCTGAATCTACAAAGGCATTAACCGGGTAAGATGACAGGGAACAAATCAGGGTAACAGACAAAATGAACTTAGGCTGTAAAGTACCAATGGTGACAGATTTATCAACCTTTTTTTTGCGCTTAGAGCATGCTGAGATAACATGAGCTGAGTCACCACAGTAAAAGCACAACCCATTTTGCCGTCTTTAATTTTGCCGTTCACTTCTGGTCAGAATTCTGTCACATTGCATAGATTCAGGTGTCTGTTCAGAAGACACCGCCAAATGGTGCACAGGTTAGCGCTCCCGCAACCGCCGATCAATCTGAATGGCCAGAGTCATTGACTCATTCAGACCTGCAGGCGTAGGGAACCCCACCATGACATTCTTAATGGCATCAGAAAGACCTTCTCTGAAATTTGCAGCCAGGGCACACTCATTCCACTGAGTAAGCACCGACCATTTCCGAAATTTCTGGCAGTACACCTCTGCTTCATCTTGCCCCTGCGAGAGGGCCAATAACGCTTTTTCAGCCTGGTTCTCAAAATTAGGTTCCTCATAGAGCAATCCAAGGGCAAGAAAAAACGCATCCACACTGAGCAATGCAGGATCCCCTGGCGCCAATGCGAAGGCCCAATCTTGAGGGTCACCACGCAAAAAGGAAATAATAATCCTAACTTGCTGAACGGCATCACCAGAGGAACGAGGTTTCAAAGAAAGAAACAACTTACAATTGTTCTTAAAATTTAGGAACCTAGATCTATCTCCAGAAAACAACTCCAGAATAGGTATCCTAGGCTCAGACATAGGACTGTGAACAACAAAATCCTGAATACTCTGAACTCTAGCAGCAAGATGATCCAGACTGGAAGCCAAGCTCTGGACATCCATGTCAGCAGCTGAATTCAGAGCCACACCAAGATTAAGAGGAGGAGAGAAGCTAGCACAGCAGCTAGACACACGGCAACAACAAGAAAAAAAAAAAAAATTCTCAAGGCTTCTTTTTTCCTGCTTCTGCCATGCAATTAACACTTTGAGGGCCGGCTGTACTGTTATGATCCCTAGTGGCTGAGGATCACAAATAGATCAGCAAGTGATTAAACTAAGGACGAGCTCTAGGGAGATGGTAACTGGACTGATCGCAAATCTGAACCTATCCAAAACAACTAGAGGTAGCCGGTGAACGTGCCTAAAAAATTCCTAGACGTCCCGAGCCAGCCTGAGGAACTAGCTACCCCTAAAGAGAAAGAAAGACCTCGCTTGCCTCCAGAGAAATAATCCCCAAAGATATAGAAGCCCCCAACAAATATTAACGATGAAGTAAGAAGAAGGCACATACATAGGGATGAAATCAGATTCAGCAAAAGAGGCCCACTAGTACTAGAAAGCAGAAAATAGAGCAGGGGTCTATGCGATCAATAAAAAACCCTTACAAAATATCCATCCTGAGATTTCAAGAACCCACACACCAACTAACGGTGTGTGGGGAGAAACTCAGCCCACTAGAGCAACCAGCAAGCGAGGGAATTACATTTTAGCAAGCTGGAACAGAAAACATGATAAACACTGCTGATCAAAAAATGAGCAAACAAAACTTAGCTTATCCTGGATGGACTGGGAGCAAGGTAGTCAGAAGAAATCTGAGTAGCACTGATTACATCGACAGCCGGCAACAAGTGGAAGTAAAACAGAGCTATATAGGAACCTCCCAGAGGATAATGAACCAGCTGATAGCCAGAGACCAGCAGGATAACAGGCAAAGCCACCAGGGGGAGCCCAAAGCAAAAGTCACACCATACCACCAGTGACCACAAGAGGGAGCCTGAACACAGAGTTCACAACAGCTAATGCACAGTTCTCTGCACTGTTCACGGCTGTCTGCGAGGTTTGTGTGTGTGAGTGCAGCTCACACTGTATTGTGTTCTGCAGCCACCTCCGGTTGTAGTCCGCTCAGCATGCGTCACTGCCTCATACATTGTCCTTTTTTGCATTAGTGCTGCTCATTTTTCCTGATTTCTGCTATTAGTGTGGTTCCATCCATATCCAGCTAGATTGCTTGCAAACACTATATAGGAGTAGATAGAGTAGCCTTTCTGCAGCCTTGCAGCGCTAGTGCACAGTTCTCTGCACTGTTCACGGCTGTCTGCGAGGTCTGTGTGTGTGAGTGCAGCTCACGCTGTAGTGTGTTCTGTAGCCACCTCCAGTTGTAGTACGCACAGCATGTGTCACTGCCTCATACATTGTCCTTTTTTGCATTAGTGATGCTCATTTTTCCTGATTTCTCCTATCAATGTGGTTCCATCCATATCCAGCTAGATTGCTTGCAAACACTATATAGGAGTAGATAGAGGAGCCTTTCTGCTGGCTTGTGCCCTGCAGCCCCAGCCAGATTAGTATTAGCCTATTTTTTGGAGCCTCATCTATTGCATTGTAGGTTACCTTACTGCATTGTAATAGCTACAAAAAGTTTGTGATACTATCGGTTCTACATCTATGGGCACATCCAGTGTCTTTTTGTGAAAAAAAAAGGAAATACAGTTCACCAAACACTCCACTTTACAGTTGTGTAGGCCACATTAGCACATATTAAAGTCTAGTCCACACTTTATAAAATTAGTGTTTCTTATACCTGTTAGCTGCTGTTCCGGAATAAGCACACTAAGCCCTTAGTAATTTTCTGCCTATCTTTATCAGTCTACCAGGATGAAGAAGGCAGGGAGTAAGGCATGTGGTTGTGGGCGTGGAGTTTCTGCAGGGAGAGGACATGGGGATTCTGTGCCTGCTGCGGGCACCAGTGACTCAGCATCCCCCAGTTTTACCAGGGAACAGTCCTTTATGCGCAGCTTTGTAGGAGCTCACCGTAGCCCACTGCTGCGGAAGGACCAAATTGAAGCCATTGTCGGATGGATGGCAGCTAACACATTGACTTCAATTAGTTCCAGATCCTCTCAGGTCCTGAGCACTGAAGAGCACCCATCTGTCTCTTCACCACCTGCCAAATTTCCCAGGCAGTCAGAGAGCCCTGGACAGGAGCCATCTCTACTTCTGTTCTCTGAATCTCTTGGCTTGGAAAGAGGGGGCCAGCCAAGCAGCATTCCAGAATTTGAAGAAGAGGTAGTATGCAGTGATACACAACAGCTTTGTCTCTCTGAATCTAAGAGGTGGGTGGGCCAGTGCCTATGGTCAGCACACCTCAGTACGCATCTGATTATGAGACTCAGGTGCCACTTTCTGGTGCATACTGTGCTGTCAAGTCTACCCAGGAGAAGCAGTTGTTTGAAGAGGGTAGTGTAGATGATGAGGTCCTTGACCCATCATGGCGTGAGGTACAGGAAGGTGGTGGAAGCAGCTCTGAGGAAGAGATTCCCTGAACGGTAAAAAAAGGAGGGAGAGGGAGGGGTCAGACTCGGTTGCCTGTAGCCTCCACTTCGGCACCCATTAGGAGCATGCATCTTCCAAAACCCAAAACGGGCACTCCCAAGACTTGCAGTGCCTGGTCCTTTTTTGACACATTTGCAGATGACATTTGTTTTGCCAAATGCAAGCTGTGTAATCAGAAAGTGAAAAGAGGGAAAAGTGTCAGCAATCTCAATACCACTAATATGTGGAAACATGTGCGGACCAAGCATGTGGTGGAGTTACAAAGACACACTGAAGACCTAGGCCAACCTACAGCGCTACCTACCACCTCTTCAGCTCGTGTTGTAGCCTCTTCCTCCAGCTCACACACAGCTGGTTCGGCTTCCTCACAGGATCGCCATGGAAGAACCTCTGGCACTGTTGTACAGAGACACAGTGTCATTCCACCCACAGCACCACGTTCCCTGTCATCCTCACACTCCAAGGCCAGTCTACAGCCATCGGTAGCACAGGCATGGGAGAAAAGGCGCCCATACTCGGCAAACCACCCCCAAGCACAGGCTCTGAATGCTGGCATTGCAAAACGTACTGACCCCGAAGAAGACCAAGAAGATGACCCTGAAGAAGATGACCAAGAGGACAAAGAACAAGAAGACAACCACCAAGATACAGAAGAACAAGAGACAGAAGACCAAGAAGCAGAAGAACAAGAAGCTGCAGAACAAAAAGCAGAAGAACATTAAGCATAAGACTAAAAAACAGAGCAAAAGATATTATCTAAATTATAAGCAGAAGAAGACTAAGCAGTGTATGGGGGTGAGTCCGTTCCTCCTCATGGTGCCTCTGGAAAATACCTGCTGCTGCAGGCCAAACTGAACGTGGACAAATCCTGTTGTAAATCTTTTGTGACAGGCAGAACGGAAGGTGTAATCTTCAAACTTTTATAGATAACAACTACAGGAATGCCTGTCACAAATAAGAATATGATGAAGAAGAAGAATATGAAGAAGATGAAGAAGTAGAATATGAAGAAGAATAATAGTTCAATAAGAAGAATATGAAGAATGTAAAAAAAAGAATAATAGGAAGAAGTTGAAGAAGAAGAAGATGAATAAGGTGAAGAAGAAGTTGATAAAAAAGATGCTGCAGCTGAGGTTGATGAAGGAGAAAGTGTGGGAGAAGTAAAAAAGAAGGTGAAGAGCATGGAAGTAGTGAAACATAAATATCTGACAAAATATAAAAAAGCTTAACATAGTCAATATCTTTGTAATTCCGAACGTCTTAAAAAAAATTGAATTCCTGCTATTCCATTTGATTGGGCTAAACCTCTATGCCTTTAATGTCTCCTCCACCTCCCCCAATACATCCTACATTGTTCTTAGTTGTTTTCCTTCATGTAGAATGAACCTACAAGGAAAGAAAGGGTTTATTTTCATTCCGATATTTGTGTCCCATTGACTTGCATTGGTTTCCTGTATCGGAATCGGCGATATGCGATATTTTTTGGGTATCGGTCCGATCCAATCCGATCCGATATTTCCCGATATCGGAAGGTATCGTTCAACACTATTGATGACCTATCCTAAGGAAAGGTCATCAATGCTAAAGTAGTAAACAATATCTTTAAACACACCACCATTTTTTTGGTTCAGTGGGTGACAATTTATTTAGGACAACAATCATTTCCAAGTCAGACTTGGGATTCATTCAGACATCCGATTTTTCTACAAGCGAGAAAAACGGACTGATTATTCTGATCAGAGTTTGAGTAGAATTTTATCAAAGTTTGGTCCAAGGGTCATCTGTTTTTCTCGTACATGGAGAAATAGTACGAAAAACTTTCTCCACCTTCTCCATTCTGACAGTCCGTGAAAATCGGACCACACTCAGATGTCACCCAATTGATTTGAATTGCCGATTTTAATCCGACCCTTGGAACAAAGGTTGTGAAAGGTGGTGATATGTGCTATGACTGTGCCTGTCTATGTACTAGATTAGGTTAGGTTTTGGTCTTTCACATTTGTGGGCATGCAACTAACCTATCACGTGAAGAGCAATTAAGAAGACAACTATGGATTAATTAATTAATTAAATTTGAATCTCACCAATCTCATATTATTGCCTTCCATATCGAGTGTTATCCTTTCACGATTTTTTTATGACCCCTCTAAGGTAAATATTCAGAAAGTGCAAGTTGTATTTGCTGTAATGGAAACTGCATTGCTCATTTTATCTGACTAAGGGCATCATGATTATTCTCACTCAGAAAACAGTTGATATCACAGTACCACAGGATTAGACTAACTTCATCACTTTGAAAGACTTAAATAGATCCTTCTACTATTCAGTATTAAGGCAGCTTTTGCTAAGAGGAAAAAGTAAGGAAAATAAATGACTATTGATTGGAAACTGAAGGGATTGCAAAGCTTTCACTGTGAAAATATGTTGTTAAATGCAAACAGACTTTTGTTAACAGTTTTGTTTTCACAACTGAAAAAAATGATAAAGACATTCTAAGGAATTGGCTAGGAGAAAGATTTTGCAGCAGCTTGCAAAATTGGATTATATGGAAGATATTGAACATTCTTATTCCAATGAATTAAAACAGAAAACAATGATTAATTGTTGGTACAACTTGGAGCAGCTTAGGGATTTACAGAATACTTCAATTATTTATTATAATTGTAAGGTAATCGTCACTTGTTGTATGGTGGCCCAAACTGGAAACTCTCTTCTCAAACAGCACAAAGGCAAACACTCTCTGCAATATTGCAAACTTATTCACAGTTCGTTGTATCAAGGGACTTAACAATCTATTTCAGTCTCATTTTAGTCCACTTAACTTGCTCTTTCTCTCAGCATTTCTATTACATTCACACCCAATGCCCTCCTTTGCCAGATTGGCTCTTCCCTTCAGTCACAGAGCAGGTACTCTAGCCTTCGCTATTTCTCCGAGACTACACACAGCGTTTTTGGACTTTCAATCCATCGGCACTTCGTTGAGACCCACAACACCTCTATTGCAGCACACCTCACACTCACTCAAGGGTTACAGCTTTTTGCCCTCCTCCCTACTCCTTCTTCCCTTCACTAAACTCACTCTGCTTTTAGGCTTCTTTTACACATACCGGGTTTTTTGTGGCCCGTTATTGCATGCTTTTTTTGCAGGCTGTATTGTCGCAATTTGCAAGGTTTGCCAAAAGGAGAAAAATTCAGAGCAATGATTTATAAAACAAACTTTAATTGCCATAAATAGTACAAAAATATATATCAAAACATTACATTATTTAATGACTAGAGCACAGGATGAATGTCCCAGGAATGCTGGAAAGGCGCCCATCCCCCCACTCCCCCAGATGTAAATACCCTTGTAATGGTATGCATAAGGAAAAGCACCTACACTATCCAACCAAGGTCACCCCAAAACAGTGGGATTCTATAGTAATGCCATTAAGTATGGTGGTGGAAAGAGGGTGCTAGCACTTACCACTACACAGAGGTAGAAGGGGGCGGTCGGGCGATGGTCCCCAACGCACGTTTCGTGGCCACCAGTGCCACTTCCTCAGGGATCCTCATCATCATCATCATCCTGTGCTCTAGTCATTAAATAATGTAATGTTTTGATATATATTTTTGTACTATTTATGGCAATTAAAGTTTGTTTTATAAATCATTGCTCTGAATTTTTCTCCTTTTGGCATGGTTTGTTTTGAGCTGATTTGGTGAGGTCAGGGTCTTTTGGCGTATCTACTGCCAGACCTCGTGCGCTCACAAAATGTATTTGGGAGTTTTGTATTCAATTTGCAAGGTTTGCTGCAATAACGGACTGCAAAAAACTTGCGGATTGCCATTTTTTAGGGTTCCCCAATACAATAGCAAAAGTATTGAGAAAAAAAAGTCGATAGGCAAAACTGGAAGTCATGGCGCACCGCAAAAACAACCTTTCATTGTTTTTGTGGCCCCATTAATATGCAATAGGGGCTATGTCTCTAAGCCATGAAATAGACTGAACAAGCTCGATCTTTTTTCACGATCGTAAATACGGCCCTCATGGCCATACGGAGCACGGCATGCCATAGAATTATTGCGGCCTGTTTTTGTGGCCCTATAGAAATCCATTGGGGCTGCAAAAACGGGCCACAAAATCACGGCAAGTGTAAAATAAGCCTTATGCACACACACTGATTACAAGCAAACAGGTCACAGGTGAGGATGTTACCTTTACTAGCCATTCAAACCCATTTGTGTCCACTTCTGTGCATGTTATCAGGCCAATATCACCAGGGTATGTGATATTTTGATCAGTGTCATTTGGATGTTTTGGGTTGTCATTATGATTTAAAAAGAGAAAATAATAATAATAAATTTTTATTTTTATAGCGCCAACATATTCCGCAGCACTTTACATTATAGAGGGCACTTGTACAGACAATAGACATTACAGCATAACTATAATCACAGATCTAAACAGATACCAAGAGGAGTGAGGGCCCTGCTCGCAAGCTAACAATCTATGAGTAAATAGGGGAGACACGAAAGGTGGATGGTAACAATTGCTTTAGTTGTTCAGACCAGCCGTAGTGTAAGGATTGAGTGTTCATGTAAAGCTGCATGACCCGGTTATCAGCCTAAGTATGTAACAGTACAGACACAGAAGGCTATTAAATACATAAAGTATATGAGAACATGATGCGAGGAACTGGTTTGTTTTTTGAATGGGCCACACAGGGTTAGGTTAATGCATTGAGGCGGTAGGCCAGTCTGAACAAATGCATTTTTAGGGCACAATTAAAATTGTGGGGAGATTAATCGTATTAACCTGGGTAGTGCAAAGAATTGGCAAAGCATGTGAAAAGTCTTGCACAGTAGTTTCACAATAAATGGCTTCACCCAACCACTAACCATGAGAGGATAAAAAGTTTTGGTGTTATCAAAGGCCAAGAAAGCAAAAATTCTGCCAGGGTATGTAAACTTTTGAGCACAACTGTAAATCAATATGAAGTAAGTAATCTTTATTGGCAGCGTATTTTATCATATGCCTTTTGCATAAACCAGTTAAACATACTTAACCTATTCCCTGCCAGGACACTTTCCATAACAAATTGAATCTACATTTTTAAATAAAATAAAAGTAATATTTCTTAAGAGTAGCCAGATCACACATTGTGAAAATGCCATTATAAACAGTGTTATTCAGTTTTGCAGCCAAGTGTAATGCTTTTATGCAAAATCCATAAGAAAAGATGTGCCTATATGTCACTTATGTCTATCTCTACTTAAATAAATTGTCACATATTCCCTCAAACAGAATAAAACAAAAGTCTTAGCAATAAAGCTGTTGGTAAACATGTACTTCCTGGAGTTGACAAATGGTTTGAATAATCGCAGAGGGTAATAAGAAATGCAGCTATTCATTTTTTCAACACTGTAGTAGAAAGAAAAGACATCCATGTGAGAATCAGATGTCACATGTTATCTCTCACTGGTAATAATGGTGAAAACAAGAAAAAAAGTTCATTGCTATTCACATGACTATGCTTTCATGCATCAGCACAGCTCTTACACTATATGCATTTCCTCTTTCATGTGCTTGCTTCCCTGTCTATAGGATGTTCTCCCTGCTTTCCATGAAACTTTAAATACTTTCTCCTCTCTCCACTGCAGATCTGTGGACAATCGACTCCCTCCTGCTATCTCTAACACTAAAAGAAAAGAGGGGGATCAGAACAAGGTGCACTAATGGATTTGTGTTTTTTTTGGCAGATCATTAAGTTAAAGGACTTACACGCTGCAGCAGCAAAATGCTAAATAATTTTAATAAAGACTATTCAGAAAGACATTTAACCATGAATTTAGGAAGTAAATGAGCAAAAGCCTTTAAGGTTTTACTTTAAATACACATAGAATTCCATTGATCAGCCTTGTTGCCCAGCTGATTGCAGGTCCTCTGCACATAATATGAATGATTGTTAATAGATGTCTAACAAAATTCATTGAATGTTTCTTGAAGCTTAAATCATCGACAAGTTTTAGAATCTGTCACTGGCATGCATGAAAGAGCAGACCAGACATGCTTGTCAGTGTAGATTTTCCACCAGGAGAAGCACATCTCTCTTTTATAAAAGATAAAAGTCTTTGTCTATCTCCGTACTTGAAAGTTTGTCTTCAACTGGGCCACATTTGATAGTAAGGTGATTCCTTCAGAAAGGCAAGGAGTTGCACAACATAGATCAAAACTGGGAGTAGATAGAAAAACTTGGTGGAGTTAGTCCTTGTCTCCAGACAGAAAAGACCTTATAGCACACAGATACTGCCCCTGGATACTTTATTGAGGTGAGATTGGCTAATATGAGATGCAGAGTTTAAGATATCCTTCTGTCCTTCACCCTTAAATGCTGCAAGGAAATGTGGACTTCACTATTTGAATATGTCTATCATGGTACCCAAAAGATAAGTACTGTAGGTCAAAGTTTTATTCAGAATCAAACAGACCCATGTGGATTCATCGATCTACGAGACAGTTTACATTAGGTTCAAGAAGTGGTAGCAAGAAACCGAGTCAGAAAGTCAAGCCAGCGATTGGCACCTAAGCAATCAGAACAAAACAGGTTTGAACCGGATGTTTATAACACAGAGAATCCACGCGAATAATCAAGAAAACACCAAGAAACACATGAAGCAAAATTTGGAGCAGTTACTCTTTAAAGTGTTCTGAAGATGACATAAAATATTAATATACCGCTAAAAACAAAATGAGCAAATATCCTGTAGTAAGTAAATAAATGATAACAGTACATGTAAGTAACATGGGTTACTTAGTTAACATTGTTTATTGATCAAAAAATGTAAAAGCCATCCCACCGCACCAAGGTGTTCCCCGATTGGGATGGTACTTAACTCTTGTAGTTCACCTGTGTCAGCAGACATAAAAATAGATAAGGGCAGAGCAAGAACTGAGTACCATCCGTTCAGACACCTGCCCTCGGAAGCCTGTGGTGAGATCGATTTTAATGTTAACTATGTACCCTGTGTTATTTACATGGACTATTACTAGCTATTTATTTACTATTGGGTATTTGTGCATTTTGTTTTTATCTTTGGTTCTGCTTATTAAATAATAATTCACAGTGTGAATGCATATCTGTACATTACCCTTTTACCAACATATGCTCTAGCTAATTTTTTTTAGGTTTTGCTTTTTTTTGTACTTTTTATAGAAAGGGGAGTGGCTCCCCTTTTTCAGTCTGTTCAGTTTGTTTATATATATTTCCATGGACAGGTGTCTGGACAGTCAGAACCCAATTCCTAATTTGCCCTTTTACATTTTTGTGTCTCCTGGCACATAGTGAGGTGAACTACTAGAGTTAGGTACCATCCTGATTGGGTACACCTTGTTGTGATGGGATGGCTTTAATGCTTTTTTGATCAAAACAATGTTAACTAAGTACCCTATAGTATTTAAATGTACTAGTACTATTTATTTTCTATATGATATTTGTTCATTTTGTTTTTATATTAGGTTCTGTTTGTGTAAATGGCCACAATGTGAATGCACATCTATGCATTGCACTTATACCAACATTTGCTCTGGCTCAATTTTATTAGGTTTTATTCAGTCAATTAATAAAGAAATATTGTCTACAACTTGACAATAGAGTGCCACAGATATACCATAAATATGAAGCACTGTGGTGGATGATTTTGGCTTGTATCTTCTAACATGGTAGTTACTTTATGAAATTAGCTGCAAATTGTATTAAATGAGTTGTCCACTACTAGGATAGCTCCTTCTTGAACTAAATGTTTGTTCCCGATAAAATAAAAATTAATATACTTACTTCCTGTGCTGGTGCCGTTCCAGCAGTGTCAGCACTCACGGTCCCGGACCTCTCCTGTGAAGTTGTGGTGCCCGGCACCCAATCAGCCCTGCCGTCACTGTCTCCACCATCGTGCAGATTGAATATCAAGAGGAAGTCAAGGTTCAGCTGCAGCATGGACTTCCAATTCATGTTCAATCTGTTCAAAGGTGGAGACAGTGACATTAGCGGTGATTGGGCACAAGGTACCACGTGTCACAACACCACAGGAGAGCCCAAGGCCCGCGAGTGCTTACACTGCTGGAACGGCACCAGAACGAGAGGCATGTATAGGTTTTTTTATTTTAACGGGGCCAAACATTTAGTTCAAGAAGGTGTTGTCCTGATAGTGGACAACTCCTTTAAAGGGAACCTGTCACCTCGTTTTTTCAGTATGAGATAAAAATACTGTTAAATAGGGCCTGAGCTGTGCATTACAATAGTGTACTTTGTGGACCCCGATTCCCCACCTATGCTGCCGAAATACGTTACCAAAGTAGTCGTTTTCGCCTGTCAATCAGGCTGGTCAGGTCGGATGGGCGTGGTGTCTTCCCCCAGATCTTGCGTAGTTTTCCGTTGGTGGCGTAGTGGTGTGCGCATGTCCAAGGTCCCGAATCCTGCACAGGGGTGTGAAAATAGCAGCGATGTCCGTTACTCCATTGGTGGTCGGTGGGCGCGGCCATCTTGCTTTGGCCGCGCGTGCGCAGAAGCGGCGCTCTGCTGGCCGCGGCTTCAGGAAAATGGCCGCGGGCATCCGCGCGTGCGCAGATGGCTATCGCGGCGGCCATTTTCCTGAAGCCGCGGCCAGCAGAGCGCCGCTTCTGCGCACGCGCGGCCAAAGCAAGATGGCCGCGCCCACCGACCACCAATGGAATAACGGACATCGCTGCTATTTTCACACCCCTGTGCAGGATTCGGGACCTTGGACATGCGCACACCACTACGCCACCAACGGAAAACTACGCAAGATCTGGGGGAAGACACCACGCCCATCCGACCTGACCAGCCTGATTGACAGGCGAAAACGACTACTTTGGTAACGTATTTCGGCAGCATAGGTGGGGAATCGGGGTCCACAAAGTACACTATTGTAATGCACAGCTCAGGCCCTATTTAACAGTATTTTTATCTCATACCGAAAAAACGAGGTGACAGGTTCCCTTTAAGGCTGAAATCTGATCATTGTTTTTCAGATGGGTTTATACATTTGCTTTGTTTCAAATTTTTCTTGTCTGCCATTGACTTCATAGGAATTATTTCCTTTTTTGTACCTTTTAACAAAACACAAATGGTGGTGTTTTATAGTGATAAAAGTTTAGGTCAGTAAAACTAGATTGGGACCATAATGTGATCCTAAAATGCAACAGTATTATGTCCAACCTAAGATTTTGGCTGTTGTAGATTTACATGTTGTATAGTATGTGTATTATGCATATCGCTGGGAGCACCATTTTAAATGTGATTTCTTGCTGTAGACTCTCATAAAAGATGGAGTAGCAGTGAAATGTGGACCACTGGCCTTGTCATCTAGGTATGTAGCAAAGAAAAGTTTATCTTTTTATGATGGCTGCAATTTACTTTACTTTCAAATAAACCCTCCGCACACAAATGGCGGAACTTTAAGTCCACTGTAAACAGCAGTGTTTATGTCTCCTTGAGAGGAAGGTGGTAATCCAAGGACATTGGTTTGGGAGGAAGAGGAAATGTACACAAATATTACATTTATAGGGATTTTACTGATAGCGATTATTATTAGGCTCAAATGGTGCTGAGATTTTCATATTTCTCTTTAAACGCATTATGTGGGTCTACACTTCTGCAATCTGCACTTCTAAAATGTTACAAATGTTGTCATGCAAACTTTTAGTGGCAATACTTGTTTGTTTTGTTGCTGGTCACCAAATATGAAAAGTGACAAGAAAAGTGGTACAGACACCAAATAAATGTACTTCAGACCAGGCTTATTAATGGGGCAGTTCCATCTGGAATACATTTATGGTATATTATTATTATTTATTATTATAGCTCCATTTGTCCATGGTGCTTTACATGTGAGTAGGGGTATACATAATAAAAAACAAGTACAATAATCTTAATCAATGCAAGTCACATCTGGTGCATGAGGAGAGAGGACCCTGCCCGCGAGGGCTCACAATCTACAAGGGATGGGTGAGAATACAGTAGGGAAGGGTAGAGCTGGTCATGCAGCGGTTTGGTCTATCGGTGTTATAGGCTTGTCAGAAGATGTGGGTCTTCAGGTTCTTTTTGAAGGTTTCCACGGTAGGCGAGAGTCTGATATGTTGTGGCAGAGAGTTCCAGAGTATGGGGGATGCGCTGGAGAAATCTTGTATGCGATTGTGGGAAGAGGAGATAAGAGGGGAATATAGAAGTAGATCTTGTGAGGATCGGAAGTTGCGTGCAGGTAAGTACCGGGAGACGAGGTCACAGATGTATGGAGGAGACAGGTTGTGGATGGCTTTGTATGTCATGGTTAGTGTTTTGAACTGGTGTCCTTGGGTAATGGGAAGCCAGTGCAGGGATTGACAGAGGAGAGAGGCTGGGGAATAGCGGTGGGGGCAGGTGGATTAGTCAGGCAGCAGAGTTTAGAATAGATTGGAGGGGTGCAAGAGTGTTAGGGGGGAGGCCACAGAGCGGAAAGTTGCAGTAGTCAAGGCGGGAGATGATGAGGGCATGGACTAGGGTTTTTGCAGATTCTTGGTTGAGGAATATACAGATCCGGGAAATATTTTTGAGTTGTAGTCAGCAGGAAGTGGAAAGGGCTTGGATATGTGGTTTGAAGGAGAGATCAGTGTCAACGATTACACCGAGGCAGCAAGCTTGTGGGACTTGGGAGAGTAGGCAGCCATTTACTTTAATGGATAGGTCTGTTGGGGGAATCAAGTGAGATGGGGAAAGATGATGAATTCTGTTTTGTCCATATTAAGTTTTAGAAATCTAGCGGAGAAGAAGGATGAAATAGCAGACAGACATTGTGGGATTCTGGTTAGTAGGGTGATAGATTTACAGCATATGTCAGAAATGTTCGATCGATGTAGGACACATTGGATAATACACTGCTCAAAAAAATAAAGGGAACACTAAAATCCCACATCCTAGATATCACTGAATGAAATATTACAGTTGTAAATCTTTGTTCAAGACATAGTGGAATGTGTTGAGAAACAATAAAACCTAAAAATTATCAATGTAAATCACAACTAATATCCCATGGAGGTCTGGAGTTGGAATGATGCTCAAAATCAAAGTGGAAAATTAAGTTACAGGCTGATCCAACTTCAGTGGAAATGTCTCAAGACAAGGAAATGATGCTCAGTACTGTGTGTGGCCTCCAGATGCCTGTATGACCTCCCTACAATGCCTGGGCATGCTCCTGATGAGGCGGCAGATGGTCTCCTGAGGGATCTCCTCCCAGACCTGGACTAAAGCATCCACCAACTCATCCACCAACTCCTGGGCAGTCTGTGCTGCAATGGACGGTGCGAGACATGATGTCCCAGATGTGTTCAATCGGATTTAGGTCTAGGGAATGGGAGGACCAGTCCATACCTTCAATGCCTTCATCTTGCAGGAACTGCTGACACACTCCAGCCACATGAGGTCTGGCATTGTCCTGCATTAGGAGGAACCCAGGGCCAACCGCACAAGCATATGGTATCACAAGGGGTCTGAGGATCTCATCTCAGTACCTAATGGCAGTCAGGCTGCCTCTGGCGAGCACATGGAGGGCTGTGCAGCCCTCCAAAGAAATGGCAGCCCACACCATTACTGACCCACTGCCAAACTGGTCATGCTGAAGGATGTTGCAGGCAGCAGATCACTCTCCACGGCATCTCCAGACTCTGTCACATCTGTCACATGTGATCAGTGTGAACTTGCTTTCATCTGTGAAGAGCACAGGGCGCCAGTGGTGAATTTACCAATCCTGGTGTTCTGTGGCAAATGCTAAGCGTCCTGCACGGTGTTGGGCTGTGAGCACAACCCCCATCTGTGGACATCTGGCACTCAGACCATCCTCATGGAGTCGGTTTCTAACCGTTTGTGCAGACACATGCACATTTGTAGCCTTCTGGAGGTCATTTTGCAGGGCGCTGGCAGTGCTCCTCCTGTTCCTCCTTACACAAAGGCTGAGGTAGCGGTCCTGCTGCCCCCTCCATGTCTCCTGGCATACTGGCCTGTCTCCTAGAAGCGCCTCCAGCCACTGGACACTACACTCACAGACACAACAAACCTTCTTGCCAGAGCTTGCATTGATGTGCCATCCTGGATGAGCTGCACTATCTGAGCCACTTGTGTGGGTTGTAGAGTCAATCTCATGCTACCACAAGTGTGAAAGCACAACCAACATTCAAAAATGACCAAAACATCAGCCAGAAAGCATTGGTGCTGAGATGTGGTCTGTGGTCCCCACCTGCAGAACCACTCATTTATTGAGTGTGTCTTGATAATTGCCAATAATTTACATCTGTTGTCTATTCAATTTGCACAACAGCATGTGAAATTGATTGTCAAACAGTGTTGCTTCCTAAGTGGACAGTTTGATTTCACAGAAGTTTGATTTACTGTACTTGGAGTTATATTCTGCTGTTTGTGTTCCCTTTATTTTTTTGAGCAATGTATATTTAGCTCAAATCGCTTCAATTAATTCCTTTACTTGCACTTACAAAAAAAGAAAATATCCAGTCATAGTACATTGAATTGTATTGTACATTATTGTGCAAAAGGTTTAGACCTTCTATAACAGACAAATAATTCAAATTTAGACTCATTACTCCAGAACACCTGCTGCCATCTTTCTTTACCACGCCCCTCCCTCAGTTCCTGTTTTATTTGGTGTCATTTGACCATGTTTCCATGTCAAACATAGGTTTTTGCCTAATATACACAAAAACCTCAGTGACCTATTAAATATCATAGAATAGGGCAATATGTAGCCCATAAAAGAAAAAAGGAGAAAACACCCACTCCAAGATGCATGTATGAAAGGAGAAAAAGAAGCACTCAGGTATAACTAGTAAAAGGCATATTGTATTAATAATTCAGTAAAACGCATATGTAACCAATATGACAATCAAAGTTGTGCACGATCAGACAACAGCAGGATGAAAATAGAGAAAACAGGGTACCAATAATTACAACTGCCCGAATGTGCATAGAAGAGTATATTATATAAAGTGCCAGTGCAATGGTACATGAGATAGCAAGGGAACCCCTCAAGGAGGATATCGAGTAGAATTAGTCCAAGAGTAATCATAAAGAGGGGCAGAACTTACCACAGGCAGAGATAGTAGGACCTGGGCCAGGTGCAGAAGACCCTTATGCGCGTTTTGCGTGTCAAATGTACCGCTTTACCAAGGGAAATGTTAGGGTATAGCAAACAGGACCTTTTATGGCCATGTGATCTGGCACGTGATGCATTGGCTCCCTATGCAACTTAATTCATGTTCCCTGAAAGGCTCACATCCTGAATTGAATTATCCAAGATTTCTTTCAGAATTATAGCTGCTCATGGAACGTGGTGGTTTTGATCAGGAAAATGCAAACTTCAACCACTCTTACATGGCAAAGCATGTATGCCTTCCTGGCTTTACAGAAACAGAATGGTCTGCCAGAGTGCCACCTGTTTTGCAACAAACTGTTGGAATTTAAAGAAAATCCATGCATGAGAATACAGTACAGTATGTAAGCAGGTGTGTCCATGCAAAACTATGTATCCCTACAAAAATATGGTGACACACCACCATAAAGTAAAAATATACAGTAATGAGCAAAAGTGTTGCCACCCTTTAAAATTTTTTATTATTATTTATTATTATTTATTTATATCTCACCATTCCATGGTGCTGTACATGAGAAAGGGGTTACATACAGAGTTATAGATATTGTTTACAGTAAACTAATTTACAATGACAGACTGGTACAGAGGGGAGAGGACCCTGTCCTTGCAGACTTGCATTCTACGAGATAATGGGGAAGAGACAGAAGGTCGGGGGTGCAGCAGCTCTGGTGGTGGTGAGGCGGCAGCTCGGGTGGTGGTGAGGCAGCAGAATAGTTATTGCAGGCTGTAGGCTTTCCTGAAGAGATGGGTTTTCAGGTTCCATCTGAAGGATCCTAGGGTGGTGGATAATAGGACGTGTTGAGGCGGGGAATTCCAGAGGATGGGGGATATTCGGGAGAAATCTTGGAGGTGGTTGTGTGAGGAACAAGTAAGTGTGGTGGAGAGTAGGAGGTCTTGGGAGGATCGCAGATTGCGTGATGGAAGATACTGGAGATTAGTTCAGAGAAATAGGGAGGGGACTGGTTGTGGATGGCTTTGTAGATCAGTGTTAGTAGCTTGAACTGGATTCGTTGGGGAATTGGGAGCCAGTCGATGGATTTGCAGAGGGGAGAAACAGGGGAGTAGTGAGGAGAGAGGTGAATTAGGTGGGCAGCAGAGTTGAGGACAGACTGGAGTGGAGCAAGAGAGTAGGTGGGGAGGCCACAGAGGAGGGTGTTGCAGTTGTTGAGGTGGAAGATGAAGAGGCCATGCACAAGAGTTTTAGTAGATTGAGGGCTGAGGAAGGGACGGATTCTGGAAATATTTTTGAGTTGAAGGCTACAGGAGATGGCAAGAGTTTGGATGTGCGGTTTGAAGGACAAGGCAGAGTCGAGAGTTACTCTGAGACAGCGGATTATAGGTGTGGGAGAGAATGTGATGCCATTTACCTTAATAGATAGATCGGGTAGGGGAGATACGTGAGGTGGAGGAAAGATGATGAGTTCTGTTTTGTCTACATTGAGTTTTAAGAAGCAAGAGGTGAAGAAGGAGGATAGGGCTGATAGACCCTCCGGGATTCTGGACAGTAGGGAGGTGACATCGGAGCCAGAGAGGTAGATGTGAGTGTCGTCCGCATACAGGTGGTACTGGAAGCCATAGGACTTTATGAGTTGTCCTAGGCCAAGGGTCTAGATGGTAAAAAGTAGGGGCACCAGGACAGAGTCTTGAGGGACACCAACAGAGAGGGTGGGATGAGGAGGTAGTGTGGGAGTGGGAAGCGCTAAATTTGCAGTCGGAAAGGTATGAGGCATTCCAGGACAGGGCAAGGTCTTTGCTGCCAAGGGAAGAAAGAATCTGTAGCAGTAGGCAGTGGTCGACTGTGTTGAAGGCAGAGGACAGGTGGAGAAGGAGGAGGATGGAGAACTGTCTGTTAGATTTGGCTGTGAGAAAGTCATTAGTAATTTTGGTCAGGGCAGTTTTGGTGGATTGGTGGGGATGGAAACCAGATTGGAGGTTGTCAAGGAGAGAGTTAGATAAGAGGTGGGAGGAAAGTTGAGCATGGACATGCTGCTCAAGGTGTTTTGACGCAAACAGGAGCAGTGATATGGGGCAATAGCTGGGCATAGCAGTTGGGTCAAGGATTGTTTTTTTGAAGATGGGTGTGATGGTGGCATGTTTGAAGGCAGAGGAGAAGACAGCAGAAGATAGTGATAGGTTGATGAGATGGGTTAGGGCTGGAATGAGTGTGTTAGTGAGGTTGGGGAGCAGGTGGGCAGGGATGGGGTCAAGTGCACAGATAGTGAGGTGTGATTTGGAAAGGAGGTGAGTAAGCTCTCCTTCAGTGATGTTGGAGCGGGGGGTTATTAGGGAAGGCAGAGGTCTGGTATATGGAGTGGTTGGGGTGGTGGGACAGTAAAGGTTTTCCTTGTTTGAGGGGAGTTGGAGGTGGCAGTGGTGGGCGTAGGAGAGAGATGAATGTGCAGAACAGCTGCTTTGGGTTGTAGGATAATTAAGATACAAGGTTTGTGAAATAGGTCTGTTTAGCAGAGGTGAGGGCTAATTTGATGGCAAGTTTAGCTTGTTTGAAAGCAGTGAAGTCGTCTGGCAGGCGTGTTTTCTTCTAACGACGCTTCACGACCCTGGATGCTTGTCGAAGTTTTTTGGTGAGATTGTTGTGCCAGGGTTGCCTATTGATTCGTTGCACTTTGCCATGCATGAGAGGGGCGCCTGAGTCTATGGCTGATGTGATGGTGGTGTTATAGAAAACGCTGGTGCTGTCCGTGTTGTGGAGTGAAGATATGGAGGACAGAAGTAAAAGAGAGTCTGAGAGTCTGTGAATGTCTAGGTGAGCGAGGTTTAAAAAAATTAATTATTTCTCCCCAAAAAATATTACAATTACACATGTTTTGCTATAGACCTGTTTATTTCCTTTGTCTGTACTGGAACAAAACAAAGAAAAAAATAAAAAAAAAGGCAAATTTTTATATTTAGTTGCACACCGTTTGAAATAAATAGCTGCAATTAATCGCTTCTTATAACCATCAACAAGATTATTACACTTCTCAACTGGAATTTTGGACCACTCTTGTAAACTTCTGCAGGTCTCTCATATTTGAAGGGTGTCTTCTCTCAACAACAATTTTAAGATCTCTTCCACAGGTATTCAATGGGATTTAGATGTAAACTAAAGGCTAGCCAATTTATAACTCTCCAGCGCTAGTTTATTTGGGGTCATTGTCCTGCAGGAAGACCCTTGATCTATGAGCTTTCTGACACTTGGCATTACGTTGTGTCCCAAAGTCCTTTGGTAATCTTCAAAATTCATGATGCCTTGTATACAGTCAAGGCACCCAGTGCCAGTGGAAGCACTGCAATGCCAGAAATCTTTTGACTGTAGGTACTGTGTTCTATTCTTGATAGGCCTCAATTCAATTTCAGTGAACAGTAAAATGATGTGCTATACTAACATCTCTATCTTGGTCTCATCTGACCATAAAACGCTTTCTCAGTAGGATTTTAGCTTACGTACATTTTGGCAAACCACAGTCTAGCTTTTTTGTGTCTGTGTCAGCAGTGGGGTCCTCCTGGGTCTCCAGCCACAATGTTCAATGTTTCATTTCACCCAAATTTTGATGGAGTTCATGCTTACACTGATGCACGCTGAGTCTGCAGAAGAGCTTGCATTTCTTGGGAACTTGATTATGGCTTCTTATCCACCATCGGGACTATCCCGCATTGCAAAATGTCTGCAATTTTTCTCTGCCATCCACATACATGGAGATTAGCTACAGTGCCATGGGTTGTAAACTTGTTGATTATGTTGCACACCATAAACAAAGGGAAATCAAGATCTCTGAAGATGAACTTGTAACTTTGAGATTGTTGATATTTATCCACAATTTTGGTTCTCAAGTCCTCAGACAGTTCTTTTCTCCTCTTTCTTCTCTCCATGCTTGTCAATAATACACATTGGATGAATGCAAGAAGATGGACTAAATAATATAAAAAGATGTAAATATAGTGCCCCTATATATATATTGCAATGGAAGTGACAGCAAAAGCACCAATCTAATGTGTGAAGTATATACCAATAACCATATTTCATTCATTTTCTGCTTTCTCAAGGTAAAGAAAGAGAAAGCAGGAGGCCGACAAAAAGTGTGTTGGTTGTGGCCATTCTTATGGTTACTGGGTGTGGACATTATACCAAGATGGAGGACATTGTAACAGGATGGGAGATATTATACCAGAATGAGGGACATTACACCAGAATGAAATTATACCAAAATGCTGGACATTATAGCAGGAAAGGACCCAGGATGAGGAAAAATGTTAGAGAATGGGGCCCAGGATGGGGGTATTATTACAGGAAGGGGCCCAGGATGGGTGAGATAATTACAAGAAGGAGCCAGGGTGGTGGATATTACTACATGTGGGCGAACACGTATGTCTTTATAGGATCTAGAATGCTACAAGGACTTAAATAGCTTTCCAACATGCAGGTGATGGCCCAGGTCCAAATTATGAACCTTGGCCCACCAGACTCTAGTTGTGCCACTGATTGTCACGTTTCAGCCCCATGCGTTAAGCTACATTCCACAATTTGTTTTCAGAATAGTGCATTACAGTCCAGTGAAGCAGGCATGATATTAATTACTCTACTGAGGGATTCTGCATTTTGATTATGTTTTCAGGGATTTTTTTTCTCTATGAGAGCAGAAAATTTACTGTAATCAATGTTGTCTAAAGAAGAGCTTTTGGCTTGTGGCTTTATTTAGTTTACTGATTCGATTCCCACAGACCAGTACTAAGTTGAGCCTACTATTATACACGCATCATCACCAACCAAGCACCAGAGCATAAAAAAGGGAGAGAAGGTGATTAGTTTTATTCAAGACAAAACACGAAGGAGCTGCAAAGAAAAGCCCACATTATTGGTTAGACTATTGATCCTGACTAGTGATGAGCGAATATACTCGTTACTCGAGATTTCTTGAGCATGCTCAAGGGTCCTCCGAGTATTTTTTAGTGCTCGGAGATTTAGTTTTCATCGCCGCAGCTGAATGATTTACATCTGTTAGCCAGCATAAGTACATTTGAGGGTTGCCTGGTTGCTAGGGAATCCCCACATGTACTTATGCTGGCTAACAGATGTAAATCAATCAGCTGCGGCAAGAAAAACTAAATCTCCGAGCACGAAAAAATACTCGGAGGACCCCCGAGCGTGCTCGAGAAATCTCGAGTAACGAGTATATTCGCTCATCACTAATTGTGACATTAGAGTTTTTGTAGACACATGATATTCCTTTCATTAAGGATAGGTTCACAGGGGCATGCAAAAAAATCAGAGTTTCATCCAGAATAGTGGGACAATTTTTTTCAAATTTTCTCACTTTCACTTAGCTTTTACAGATGTAAAAACTGAACATTAAAATAGATATGCAAAAGAATTTCCAACACACACATTCTGTCAGACAGTTGCTAATAAATGTCTGGATTTATGTCTTGATTATTCCCACTTCACAAAAAAGATTACGCATGAAATGCAGAAACTTAGTACATAGTAGTGCCACCAGTTCTGTGACAGATGTTTGCCCTATTCAGGTCCAGCAGAACGTGCCAGTTGTTAATGTTGCAAAGAAGACGTTAGACTTCAGAGTAGTGGCAAGTCTCCTTGACTCTGTTAATGTGGACTGAGAGGACTTCAGTCTTGGGGATTGCCAGAAAATTACATTTCTGCTGAGAACCTGTGAATATATAAGCTAGTGAGCTACAGGGTTGATCCCAGGAAATAATACTCTTTCTCCTAATTGTACATAACTGAATTGTAAATGTTCAACTGCTCTAATTAATGTTGTGAAATGCTAGTTATACATTACAATAGAAAACATTGAACATGAGAAGGTCAAGATCTTTCAAAATATAATGACCCAAAGACTATGGAGCCAAAGTGGTTCCCTCTTAAGTGAGTGGAGCAACCCTGTGAGTGGCAATGTATAGTACGGTCTACAAAAAATGCAGGAAATATATGCTAATTCAATGCAAATCTAAACAAAGCTAAAATGTATTACTACTATGTTGGGTGGTAAGGGGCCCACGATCATTATTGCTTAGGGGCCAAGAACAATAGGTCTTCATCTGCTCTACAACAGGTACCAGTTTAGTGTGGAATAAAGATTTTCTTGACCATTCTGAACATAGGTACAAATAAAAAAGTGTGAAAAAAAGATAAAAAGCAATGGAAGTTTCCATTCTCCTCTGTTCCATTCCATGTAAACAGGCATATCCATGCTGGGTGCAGACTATGTAAACCGTGCAGGTACATTCACATCAAGTAAGAAAGATCCTGATATTTTAATTTCTGTAACTTAACGGTAAATTATGATCTGCGCGCTGCGTGCCGAATGCCCCTCTGTAACGTTCCATGTGTGTCTAATTTATTTGTCAAAATAGGAAATGTAATTTCACCCTTATTTGTGAAAGCTTATTCTTCCACTAAATCATACATTTGTTTCCAAACACCTTGACTTGTTCTGTTTCTATTAGTAGCACAGATCTAACATTATTACTTTTTTTCTGTCAATGTATTAACTGCATAAACAGGATGCTACATTTCTTAATAAAACATTCTCCTGGCAGATTTTAATGTTTTAAAAAATGGATCAATCTATGTTTGAAATAACTTCTCTTCTAATATTGTCTGCCTTCACTGACCTGCTTTTAGAGTCATAATTGTAATGATTGCCTGGACTGTTTGAAATAAAGTATAATAAATACATTATCTGTAAATATAAGTCCTCTGGTACAAATAATAGGCAGACAGCAAAAAAATGTCTGAGCGATTTTAACTTTTTTTTTACCTCTAAAGGTCAAGCTTAAGGTAAAATCTTTCAAATTTGGTCTGAGCAGCACCATTGTCTGATTTTGTAGAAATGAACACATTAAGGCCCCAATTCATAAAAAGCAATAAATCCAGATTTCTATCGTAAAACATTTTGAAAAGTTACCCCTCTGAATCAATCAGTCACGCTTAACTCCAACACTCCTTCCCAAGATAAATGAATCATGGGCATAAGTGGAGTGACATTAAGTGAACTGGAGTTGACAATGATATCTGCTAAGACTAGGTTAGATTACCACTCTTTTAGTGTACCAATTTTACATTATTGGAAACTTGTTGGTCAAAATAATGGTTAGGCAGTCACAATGAAAATATGATGCTATTGTGTCCCTAAAGAAAGTTTTCTCACTCTACAGTAAAGATGTGTAAATGGCGGTAAATAAATTTCACAGTGGTGTTGGAAAAAGAAGCACAATACACATTAGAATAATATTGGCGGAACCTGCTGATTTTGGTAGGATTGGCCTACCATCTAATATGTAACATTATTAAAAGGATTATCCAACCATTAAATATGACATAATACTATTAGATCACACAAAACATACAGTCATGGCTAAAAGTGTTGGTACCCTTGAAATTGCTCCAGAAAATGAAGTATTTCGCCCCAAAAATTATTGCAATTACACATGTTTTGTTATACACATGTTTATTTCTTTTATGTGTATTGGAACAGCACAAAAAAGCAGAGAAAAAAAAGGCAAATTGGAAATTGGACATCATTTCACACAAAGACCCAAAATGGGCTGGACAAAATTGTTTCCACACTCAGGTATTTAGTTGCACACCATTTGGAATAAAAAGATGCAATCAATTGCTTCCTATAACCATCAACAAGCTTATTGCACCTCTCAACTGGAAGATTGGACCATTCTTCATTTGCAAACTGTTCCAGGTCTCTCATATTTGACAGATTCATTCTCCCAACAGCAATTTTAAGATATCTCCACGGGTGTTCAATGGGATTTAGATCAGACTCATTGTTCGACAATTCAAAACTCTCCACTGCCTTGTTTCCATCCATTTTGGGGTGGTTCTTGAAGTATATTTGAGGTCATTATCCAACTGGAAGACCCATGACCTAGGATGTAAACCCAGATTTTTGACAATGGGCACTACCTTGCGACCCAAAATTCTTTGTTAATCTTCAGATTTCATGGTGCCTTGCACACAGTCAAGGCACCCAGTGCTAGAGGCAGCAAAACAACCCTAAAACATCTTTGAACCATAACGATATTGGATTGTAGGTATTGTGTTCTTTTTCTTGTAGGCCTGTTTCCATTTTAAGTAAGCAGTAGAATGATATGCTTTACCAAGAAGCTGTGTCTTGGTCTCATCTGTCCACAAGATGCTTTCCCAGAAGGATCATAGCTTACTTACCAACATTTTGGCAAACTTCAGTCTAGTTTTCTAATGTTTGTTTGTCAGCAGTGTGGTCCTCTTGGGTCTCTTGCCAAAGCGTTTCATTTCATTCAAATGTCAACAGATAGTTTGCGCTAACACTGAGGCACCCTGAACCTGTAGGACAGCTTTAATTTTTCTGTAACTTGATTAGGGCTGCTTATCCACCAGTTGGACTATCCTGCATTGCAACTTTTCAGTTTTTCTCTGCAGTCAACGTTCAGGATGGTTAGCAACAGTGCATAGATTTTAAACTTCTTGATTATGTTACACACCATGGATAGAGGAGCATGAACATCTTGGGGAATGACTTGTGACCTTCTGATTGTTAACATTTTTCAACAACTTTGGCTCTCAAGCAATATCTGCAGACAGGAGCATTTCTTTTCAAGTGTTCCAACTGAAAATGCTACTTTTTTTGTTATTTAACAAATAAATTAAGTTTTTAATTTAATGACCATTGTGTTATCCTTGTGTATGCTACATCCATAGTTATGCCCTAATATTTCCTTTGCTTATTTGGATTAGTTCACAAGAGGAAGGAATAACTACATTCAAGAAAGAACTTTCATATGAAAGTACACATATCCCCAGACAGTGCAAACTCCTCTTTTTAAGTTTCCATAAAACCTGAGAAATAGTATAATCTTTAAAGTATAGTAATAGATACAATTTTTAAATAAAGAAAATACCTTAAACCTACAAAACAAAAAGAACTTCAAATACCGTATTTTTCCCTTTGTAAGATGCTCCGGATTATAAGACGCACCCCAAATTTTGAGGAGAAAAATAGGAAAAAACTTTTTTAATAAATTGGGGGGCTTCTTATAATCCATGCTTCTTATTGCTTACCAGGGGTTATGGCTCCGGTGGATCAGGGTCCCAGGGTCGTTGCTGGAGGCAGGAGTGGAGCATTGCTGCAGGCTGGGATGAGGGGGTCTGCAGGGGGGCCCCTGTGCTGCAGGGGGGCTCCTGTGCTGCAGGGGGGCTCCTGTGCTGCAGGGAGGCTCCTGTGCTGCAGGGGGGCTCCTGTGCTGCAGGCTGGGATGAGGGGTGCTGCACAGGGGCTTCGGTGCTGCAGGGAGGCTCCGGCGCTGCAGGGGGGCTCCCGTGCTGCAGGGCTGTCTCCGGTGCAGCAGGGCTGTATCCGGTGCTGCAGGGGGCTTTGGTGCTGCAGGGCTGTCTTCAGTGCTGCAGGGCTGTCTCCCGTGCTGCAGGGTTGTCTCCAGTGCTGCGGGGGGCTCTGGCGACATTTTGTGAAAGGCCAGAGCCCCCGACAGTTCGTCCATGCTTTCCTGTGCGGTGGACTTCGGGAAAATGGACGCCGGGATCTCGAGAGATGAGATCTCAGCCCTGAAATCTCATCTCCCGAGATTCCGGCGGCCATTTTCCCAGAGTCAGTCATACAGGAAAGCATGGATGAACTGCCGGGGGGCTCTGGTCTTTCACAAAATGTCGCCAGAGCCCCCCGCAGCACTGGAGCCTCCAGCAACACCCGGGGCAGCAGCAGACAACCGCTGCAGCGGTGGCGGGCGGAAGCGGTGGCGGACAACCACGGCAGCAATGGCGGGCGGCAGCAGTGGCGGACAACAGCGGCGGCGGACACCCCCTCATCCCAGCCTGTAACAGTAAGCGGTATATTCGCTTTGTAAGACGCACCCCCATTTCCCCCCCAAATTTGGGGGAAATAAAGTGCGTCTTACAAAGCGGAAAATACGGTAAGTATTTACTGTAATTTATAAAGTACTAACAAGATAGATTAACCGTCTATAATATACAGGTCCTTCTCAAAAAATTAGCATATAGTGTTAAATTTCATTATTTACCATAATGTAATGATTACAATTAAACTTTCATATATTATAGATTCATTATCCACCAACTGAAATTTGTCAGGTCTTTTATTGTTTTAATACTGATGATTTTGGCCTACAACTCCTGATAACCCAAAAAACCTGTCTCAATAAATTAGCATATCAAGAAAAGGTTCTCTAAATGACCTATTACCCTAATCTTCTGAATCAACTAATTAACTCTAAACACATGCAAAAGATACCTAAGGCTTTTAAAAACTCCCTGCCTGGTTCATTACTCAAAACCCCCATCATGGGTAAGACTAGCGACCTGACAGATGTCAAGAAGGCCATCATTGACACCCTCAAGCAAGAGGGTAAGACCCAGAAAGAAATTTCTCAACAAATAGGCTGTTCCCAGAGTGCTGTATCAAGGCACCTCAATGGTAAGTCTGTTGGAAGGAATCAATGTGGCAGAAAACGCTGTACAACGAGAAGAGGTGACCGGACCCTGAGGAAGATTGTGGAGAAGGAGCGATTCCAGACCTTGGGGAACCTGAGGAAGCAGTGGACTGAGTCTGGTGTGGAAACATCCAGAGCCACCGTGCACAGGCGTGTGCAGGAAATGGGCTACAGGTGCCGCATTCCCCAGGTAAACAGCGGCAGAAGCGCCTGACCTGGGCTACAGAGAAGCAGCACTGGACTGTTGCTAAGTGGTCCCAAGTACTTTTTTCTGATGAAAGCAAATTTTGCATGTCATTCGGAAATCAAGGTGCCAGAGTCTGGAGGAAGACTGGGGAGAAGGAAATGCCAAAATGCCTGAAGTCCAGTGTCAAGTACCCACAGTCAGTGATGGTGTGGGGTGCCATGTCAGCTGCTGGTGTTGGTCCACTGTGTTTCATCAAGGGCAGGGTCAATGCAGCTAGCTATCAGGAGATTTGGGAGCACTTCATGCTTCCATCGGCTGAAATGCTTTATGGAGATGAAGATTTCATTTTTCAGCACGACCTGGCACCTGCTCACAGTGCCAAAACCACTGGTAAATGGTTTACTGACCATGGTATTACTGTGCTCAATTGGCCTGCCAACTCTCCTGACCTGAACCCCATAGAGAATCTGTGGGATATTGTGAAGAGAAAGTTGAGAGACGCAAGACCCAACACTCTGGATGAGCTTAAGGCCGCTAT
Source organism: Ranitomeya variabilis (assembly GCF_051348905.1). Taxonomy (NCBI): domain Eukaryota; kingdom Metazoa; phylum Chordata; class Amphibia; order Anura; family Dendrobatidae; genus Ranitomeya; species Ranitomeya variabilis. The sequence goes on along the minus strand of NC_135233.1, from coordinate 982,229,945 downwards.
TGAAGCATCCTGGGCCTCCATAACATCTCAGCAGTGTCACAGGCTGATTGCCTCCATGCCACGCCGCATTGAAGCAGTCATTTCTGCCAAAGGATTCCCGACCAAGTATTGAGTGCATAACTGAACATTATTATTTGATGGTTTTTTTGTTTGGTATTAAAAAACACTTTTATTTGATTGGTCGGGTGAAATATGCTAATTTATTGAGACAGGTTTTTTGGGTTATCAGGAGTTGTATGCCAAAATCATCAGTATTAAAACAATAAAAGACCTGACAAATTTCAGTTGGTGGATAATGAATCTATAATATATGAAAGTTTAATTGTAATCATTACATTATGGTAAATAATGAAATTTAACACTATATGCTAATTTTTTGAGAAGGACCTGTATATTGAATAGCTGCAGTTACCTTAAATAATTCAAATATGATACCACGCTTTGAGGAGTCTTTATATGATAGATCTGCATTCATATTTATATGTGAAAACACTTTAGTACCCCCAGAGTCACCATAACATATTTTATTAGATAAACTGCTCACAAAACTTTATATAAAATATTTTTATAGTCTTGTGAATTTTACATTGTTTTGAAAATATAACCTGTAATTGGGAGACATACTGTACGATAGTTGCAAACAATATAAAAATGGGATTCTATGGAGAAATTCATTAACACAGCATTATATTTCCACTGGAATATCAATATGACCGTGAGCTAGAGTAACATCTAATAATTCTCATATTAGTTTTGAAAACAAAATGGTATTTTTATTATGATTTACAGAAATAAAAAATACCTAGATTATTAGATTGGTATATATAGACAGACATGACTGAGGACATGTCGCCTCCAGAGCTATTCTAGGAGCCCTCATAAATTACAATCAATGATGCAGCAGTGTTTACGTAGTAATTTTACATAAATGAAAAATATTCATCATACCCCTCGTTACAGAGACAAGCAACCACATTACATATGGGATGGTTGGACCCTATTATGAACTATTTGACCTTTCCTCTTCCGTAGCTTATTACAAACCACAGTTCCCAAGATATTTGCTGAGCCTTCTGACTTTCGGTCCTTTCACTGCCTAGCTTCACTTTTTCATAGTATGCATATTCTAAAATAGTAAAGATCTTAAATAGCATCTATTTATCGAAAGCTTAAGCTATCTAATAAGTGAGAAAAAACAGTCTGATAATTGAGATCAGACTTTGATCAGAGTTTGATCAGTGTTTGATCAGAGTGGCATCAGTTGTTGTTGGATGTAGAGATAAAAAAAAGATTCACTACCTTTTTTTATGGAATCATAGACTTGCTTTGCCGACTTTGATCCGACTAGATCAAAATAGGACGTGTCTCTGATTTTTTTTTCTGTTGACCACTCAGTCCAAGGAAAAAATGGACATGCGCACAGTCCCATAAAATATCATAGGGGCAGCACGGTGGCGCAGTGGTTAGCACAGCAGCCTTGCAGTGCTGGAGTCCTGGGTTCAAACCCCACCGAGGACAACATCTGCAAAGAGTTTGAATGTTCTCCCTGTGCTTGCGTGGGTTTCCTCCGGGTACTCCGGCTTCCTCCCACATTCCAAAGACATACTGATAGGGAATTTATATTGTGAGCCCCATCAGGGACAGTGATGATAATGTGTGCAACCTGTAAAGCGCTGCAGAATATGTTAGCCCTATATAAAAATAAAGATTATTATTATTATCATAGGTACAAGTGCAATTCATAAAAACCACAGATAGCACTTGTACAAGAAAATTAGTAGTGTGCACGAGCTCTAAGAGTAAGTATTTGATGTAGACCTTTCTCCTGTAAATACTGCCATTGGTAGAAGAACACAGCATAAAATATACACGTTTTTGTCATGTTTTATGCATATGTTTCTGATGCATATTTATTCCCTATGCATTACGTTTTTTTCAAATTCAGATTTGTGCTGATTTTATTCTGCAACCAAAATCTGATCTCTTGACAGTAAAAGCATTATGTTTAAAACACCTGGTTTACTGTGTTTTTGTAGCCTTTTTGTGATTAGTTTTTGTCGTTTTGTTATACTGCGGATTATATACTCAGTCCCTTGGGTTATTACTATGCAAAGAGGGAAATTGTTGGTGAGTACTTTTTCCAAATAAAGATTTCTTTTTCGCTGTATTTTATTCTCTTTTTACTTACTGGGTTAGTAATAGGAGTGTCTGATAGAAGCCTCTCCATTACTAACCCGTGGGCTTGATGTCTGCGAGCTTTACAAAGGTGACATCAGCCCCATAATCTCATTACCCCGATTGCCACTGCACAAGGGCAATCGATAAGTGCCAAGGTTAAGTACATCTAATGGATGACTTCTGGGGTGGCTGAGGGCTTGTCCTATTAGGCAGGGAAGAGGCCAATTTCCATGGCTCTTTCCAGCCTATTAATATCAGCTGTCTGCTTTGCCTTAACTGGTTATTTAAAAGAAGGGAGACCCACGTCTTTTTTTAGGTTTCCTGTGTTTAATAACCAGCAAAGACAAAGCAGACAGCTGCAGGATAATATTAATAGACTGGGAAGGTCCATGGATATTGGCCCCTTCCCAACATAATAAGACCAGCTCACAGCTGTCTGTTTTCCCTTGTCTGGTTCTAAAATTAGAGTGTCATGATTAGCTGCAGCCACTGATGCGGCCCAGCACATAGACGCCCCCACGCCGACTGAGCACATTGGCGTGGGGCGCGCGTCACTCGGGGACGCAATATGGACCCTTTATATCGCAGAGGGCAGAGGAGGACCCGGGCCTACCCAAACTAGGGGAGGGCAGAGACCGGGTTTCTGTGGCAGCTGAGCATGTGGACAAGGAAAGAGACACGTAGGACTTGATTACACCGCACAACATCAGGTATAGAGAAAGTAAAGTTTACTAAAGTAAAGTCACACAGCACATAAACCAAACGTGACTATGCCAGGCTCCTGATTCCACACTTCCCAGAAGGGTACCACCCAGTGGACCCCAAGGCACCAGTGGATCACCGAGGCACACATAGGCAGGACATCAGGACACAGGCAGGACATCAGGGTACACGAGGTCATCAGAATGCAGGCAAGACATCAGAACACACGAGGTCATCAGGATGCAGGGTACAGACAGGACATCAGAACATCTGGACCCAGGGTCACCGGCAGACATCAGACAGAAGTCGTTCGGTTCCGGACATCCAACATGACCTACAGGCACCACCACAGTCATCAGGCTCCAAGCTCCAGGCAGCGGTCATCGGGTTCCAGATTGCAGTCATCAGGCTCCGGGCATCGGACCTAGGAGGGAACTCAAGCGGGATGGTGCTAGAACTGCAGGATTGCTGGACCTGCCAGGAGCTAGCACCGCATGGTAGTCAGAGCACAGAGTAGTAGATGCTCAGCAGAAACACCGGTTACAAGAGACTCAAAGTCACTGGGTGCAAGGCTCCAGATGCAGAGGGATTCCAGGAACATAACACAGCAGACAAAGTTCAGACAGGGTAAGGTACAGGACAGGTACAGGATAAAGGATTCAGACCTGGATATACCGCCTCCAGGACAGGCGCCAAAACAGGACAAAACAGGAATTAAGGCAAGGACTTTGGTACCAAAACATAGACAGGAGAGGTGCAGGAACACAAAACACACATAGTAAAGTTCCGGAGCTTTGTAAGTAGCTCAGGCCCCGCCCATAGGGCAGGGTAACTTTATGTAGGATCTGCCCCTCAGCAATTGGCTGGGGACAGCATTTCAAGTACACACACTAACCCTGATAAAAGCAGGGGAGGTGTGGCCATGCATGCCCTTAGCACTAACAGAAACCATTACAGCACAATCTATGCAGGAACTGAGGCTAAGGGCATCTGGCTGTAACTGCACATACGTGGAAAGTCATGCACCAGCTGCAAATGACCTAACAACCCTCAGGCTGGAAACTTTCATGAATATTTGGACCTCCCCAGCCTAAAAGTAGCAGCCTGCAGCTGCCCGAGAATAGGCAAATCCTTTAGATGTGTAATGTCTGCTTACATGAAGCCTAGAAGTTAGTAATGGGGTGGGGTCCATCAGACACCCCATTACTAACCCGGTGAGTGAAAAGTTTAAAAAAATACAGACACGCAGGAAAAAATACTATATTTGAATAAAAACTCCCCACTGTCTTGTTTTCCAATAAATCCAGGAAGATTTCATGGTAATCAAAGAGTGTCGTCATGTCCCGCGACATCCATAGAATCCTATGGAGTCTTGTTCTGATAAAGTTCTCAGAATGAGACTTCATAGTTCAATCCTGTTCAGCTGCAGTCACGGAAATTATCATGCTCGTACCTGCCGCTAACCGCAATTAATCGCATTGAGCCTCATCTGAGAATGTTCCAAGAATGAAGCTCAATAGTGCTACTCGCAGTCAGCGGCAGGCAGCAGCGTGACAATTTCCGTGCCTACTTCTGAATGCGAGTGAACTATGAAGACTTCTTCTCAGAATTTTCTCAGAATGATATTCCATAGGATTCGATGGACGTTGTGGGACATTACACTCTTGGATTACTGTCGGAACTTCCAGGATTTATTTTAATTAATAAATTGGTAAATGAGGAAGTGTGGGGAAGTCTTTATTCAAATAAAGTGTTTTTACTGTATGTCTGTGTTGCCTTTTGTTTAGTGCTGGGTTCTGGGCACTGATTTGACCATGGAGGCCATTTCAAGACAGAATCCTACGAACTTTTCTAGTTGACACAAGGACTTGAGGTGACCAGGCCTGTTTGAGCTTTGCTGCAGTGGAAGAGGGGCTTGCTTTGGATTTTCTAACCAGCAAATGTTCCTCCTGAGCAGTTGTCTTGTGGGGTCTGCCGGACCTGGGATTGTCAAACACATCTCCAGTCTCTTCAAATCATTTTATAATTCTTTGGACTTGACACTGAGACACATTAAAGGTGCCAGCCACCTCTGCAGTGGATCTGGTCTTCAGCCTCCTGATAATCCAGGCTTTGGTCGCAGGGTGGATTTTTGGCATGTCAGAGCTCAAGTTGCAGTTCAAGTGAAGGCGTGCCTTCGTCAGGGGGAGGCACGCCGCCGAAAGGCGTGTAGGGGAAGTGGCACCATTATCTGGGTATAGGTAAGGCATCTTTGTTATTATTATGTAGTATCCTTGATATTTATTGGCAGTATGTGGCGGTCTTGTCATCATTAGTCTCTTTATACTGTGACCTCTTTTCTAATATATAGATGCAGCTATGGTGAAAAAAAAATTTTTGTTAAATGTATTATTTCAGACTGTCTTTTTTGGATATATGGGTGTTTTTACCTAGTATAACATTGTTACCTTCTGCCATTTATTTGTTTTTGTAATTTTGTATTTTTGCCCCCTACCCAATGTGGTGCCATTTAGATCTAGTCTGATTTTATCCAGATACTAGTGGCTATTTTTACCTTGGTGTATTGTCCTTTTTCTGTTTAATAAAATTTATATTTTGTTCTATATACGTTTTATTGTGTATATGTTCTCATATATATATGTACAGTACAGACCAAAAGTTTAGACACACCTTCTCATTTAAAGATTTTTCTGTATTTTCAAGACTATGAAAATTGTACATTCACACTGAAGGCACCAAAACTATGAATTAACACATGTGGAATTATATACTTAACAAAAAAGTGTGAAACAACTGAAAATATGTCTTATATTCTAGGTTCTTCAAAGTAGCCACCTTTTGCTTTGATGACTGCTTTGCACACTCTTGGCATTCTCTTGATGAGCTTCAAGAGGTAGTCACTGGGAATGGTTTTCACTTCACAGGTGTGCCCTGTCAGGTTTAATAAGTGGGATTTCTTGCCTTATACATGGGGTTGGGACCATCAGTTGTGTTGTGCAGAAGTCTGGTGGATACACAGCTGATAGTCCTACTGAATAGACTGTTAGAATTTGTATTATGGCAAGAAAAAAGCAGCTAAGTAAAGAAAAACGAATGGCCATCATTACTTTAAGAAATGAAGGTCAGTCAGTCCGAAAAATTGGGCAAACTTTGAAAGTGTCCCCAAGTGCAGTGGCAAAAACCATCAAGCGCTACAAAGAAACTGGCTCACATGAGGACCGCCCCAGGAAAAGAAGACCAAGAGTCACCTCTGCTTCTAAGGATAAGTTTATCCGAGTCACCAGCCTCAGAAATCGCAGGTTAACAGCAGCCCAGATTAGAGACCAGGTCAATGCCACACAGAGTTCTAGCAGCAGACACATCTCTACAACAACTGTTAAGAGGAGACTTTGTGCAGCAGGCCTTCATGGTAAAATAGCTGCTAGGAAACCACTGCTAAGGTCAGGCAACAAGCAGAAGAGGCTTGTTTGGGCTAAAGAACACAAGGAATGGATATTAGACCAGTGGAAATCTGTGCTTTGGTCTGATGAGTCCAAATTTTGATATCTTTGGTTCCAACCACCGTGTCTTTGTGCGACGCAGAAAAGGTGAATGGATGGACTCTATATGCCTGGTTCCCACTGTGAAGCATGGAGGAGGAGGTGTGATGGTGTGGGGGTGCTTTGCGTGTGACACTGTTGGGGATTTATTCAAAATTGAAGGCATACTGAACCAGCATGGCTACCACAGCATTTTGCAGCAGCATGCTATTCCATCCACTTTGCGCTTAGTTGGACCATCATTTATTTTTCAACAAGACAATGACCCCAAACACACCTCCAGGCTGTGTAATGGCTATTTGACCAAGAAGGAGAGTGATGGGGTGCTACACCTGATGACCAGGCCTCCACAGTCACCAGACCTGAACCCAATCGAGATGGTTTGGTGTGAGCTGGACAGCAGAGTGAAGGCAAAAGGGCCAACAAGTGCTAAGCATCTCTGGGAACTCCTTCAAGATTGTTGGAAGACCATTCCCGGTGACTACCTCTTGAAGCTCATCAAGAGAATGCCAAGAGTGTGCAAAGCAGTCATCAAAGCAAAAGGTGGCTACTTTGAAGAACCTAGAATATAAGACAGATTTTCAGTTGTTTCACACTGTTTTGTTAAGTATATAATTCCACATGTGTTAATTCATAGTTTTGGTGCCTTCAGTGTGAATGTACAATTTTCATAGTCTTGAAAATACAGAAAAATCTTTAAATGAGAAGGTGTGTCCAAACTTTTGCTCTGTACTGTATATATCTCAAAACTTTCTTACTTTATTTTTTAGTCCACTCAGGGAGCTTGAACCAGCATTTGTCCCATTGCTCAAGCTATATGCTGTATTATAGTATATAGTAAAATTATGGTCTCTTTTGCAGGCCAGCCAGAGGCTGGTATTCACAACAGTAGCAACATTGCAACCCACTGGTAGCCCACAATCCCTTTACAGGGAATCTGTAGTGGGTGGAACTCAGCTTCATTCCCTGCTATTGGGGACATTTTATTTCAAATGGATTGGGAGCAAAATTATTTAACCAACTTAACTCTGCCTGGAAATACAGTAATGAAATACCTTTGATGAAAATGGAAAATTTCCCTGCTGACATTGGGGCTCCAGTGTTTATATTGTGTTACATACTGTTTGTATGGTCTGTCTCTTTAAATGAGCCCAATGAAGCTATTATAAATATTATGATATTCACAGTTTTGCAGAATCAGCTACTTTGGTAATGAAACATTTGTTCTGCATATTTGCTTTAGAATGTGTTGATAATGGCACATGCAACAAAACACGAGGAGCTCTTGTAATGGCCATAAGTGCAGTTGTTTCCCTGTTTGGGACAGCTGTTTTGATCTATGTGACATCAAAATCTATCGGTGAGACTAGAGTCCATTAGGCCTGTCGTTCCTCCTTGCTACAGTAAATTGCTCATACTCTTCAAACACTGTTATTTGGATGTAGAAATGTCAGACTGCATAGGTTTCATTCTTGAGCTTTAGCTACTGAAAGCATAACAATAAGGGGTTCTTCTGTTTTTTTTTGGCTGACTATGGTAATATTACATGTAAAAACAATGGTCTGGGTAATAGCTGTATATATAATTGTACCTAACTGTATTACCTGTCATTTTAGCAGCTGAAACAAAATGTGTGTAGCCTATAATTTTATAAGTATTCTGTAACATCAGGAGCAGTGCTTAGCCATACTTTTCGCAGAATTACAGTTTCTCCTTAAAAAATATTTTGTGGTAAATATAGAAGGCATCACACTAAAATCTTGTAACCAGGAGCATAGCTATATAGAGATACAAGAGTAGCAATTGCACTAAAAGTTATAATCTGCATGAAAATTGTTCCATGTGAACATGCAGTTGACATAAAATGTCTACACATCCCTGTTAAATTGACAGGTTTTGTCATGTAAAAAGAATAAAAGGAGATAGAATCCTTTCAGAACTTTTTCCACCTTTAGGGCTCGCTCACACTAGAGTATAACATGGCCAAGTGCTATGCAATATTTTATCAGATATCACTCAGACCAAAGTTATACTATGGAACAGTGTAGATCTTCAATTTTTTTCTCATGCCAATTCGACATGAGAAAACCATCGCAGCATGTTGCGGGAGGCTAAGCAAATCAGACCACGCAGACCCATACAAGTCTATGGGAGCATATAAAACATTGGAATAGATTTAAATGGATGTCACCTGAGTGCAGTCTGACATACTGTATACATACTGAGACAATGGAGAAGATGGAGAAATTAAGTTCTCCATCTTCTCTACACCTGTGCTCCAATTCTCTCATGTGAGAGAATCAGATCGTAGTAAGATGACTCTCAGCTAAAACTTGGACAGAGTTTGAGCCAAGTGTGATTAGCATAAGCATTCCCTCATGTTTAATTAGTTTTATCATTCAATCCCCTACACTTCTACCTAACCTACTGATTTGTAAATGTGTTATTTTTGTATCTACTTTACTTTCTGTGATGTGTCATTTTAGGAGGAGTCTTGAGCGTTATCTCACAGCAGGCTGGTGCTGCAGTCTCTCCTCCTGGTGCAGGATATCACGAGGGGTCAGCGATTACAGTTACATAGTTACATAGTTATTAAGGTCGAAGGAAGACTTTAAGTCCATCTAGTTGAACCCATAACCTAACCTAACATGCCCTAACATGTTGATCCAGAGGAAGGCAAAAAAAACCCATGTGGCAAAGAGTAAGCTCCACATTGGGGAAAAAAATTCCTTCCCGACTCCACATACGGCAGTCAGACTAGATCCCTGGATCAACACCCTATCAAGGAATCTAGTGTATATACCCTGTAACATTATACTTTTCAAGAAAGGCATCCAGTCCCCTCTTAAATTTAAGTAATGAATCACTCATTACAACATCATACGGCAGAGAGTTCCATAGACTCACTGCTCTTAAAGTAAAGAATCAGCGTCTGTTATTATGCTTAAACCTTCTTTCCTCCAGACATAGAGGATGCCACCTTGTCCCTGTCTCAGGTCTATGATTAAAAAGATCTTCAAAAAGGTGTTTGTACTGTCCAATCATATATTTATACATTAACATAAGATCACCCCTTAGTCTTCGTTTTTCCAAACTAAACAGCCCCAAGTGTAATAACCTATCTTGGTATTGCAGACCCCCCAGTCCTCTAATAACCTTGGTCGCTCTCCTCTGCACCTGCTCCAGTTCAGCTATGTCTTTCTTATACACCGGAGACCAGAACTGTGCACAGTATTCTAAGTGTGGTCGAACTAGTGACTTGTATAGAGGTAAAATTATGTTCTCCTCATGAGCATCTATGCCTCTTTTAATACATCCCATTCTTTTATTTGCCTTTGTAGCAGCTGCCTGACACTGGCCACTGAATATGAGTTTGTCGTCCACCCATACACCCAGGTCTTTTTCATTGACGTTTTGCCCAGAGTTTTAGAATTAAGCACATAGTTATACATATTATTACTTCTACCCAAGTGCATGACCTTACCCTTACCTTATTTATCCCCATTAAAGCTCATATGGCCATTTATCAGCCCAAGCTTCTAGTTTACATAAATCGTCCTGTAATATAAAATTGTCCTCCCCTGTATTGATTACCCTGTAGAGTTTAGTGTCATCTGCAAATATTGAAATTCTACTCTGAATGCCCCCTACAAGGTCATTAATAAATATGTTAAAAAGAAGACGGCCCAATACTGACCCCTGTGGTACCCCACTGCTAACCGCGACCCAGTCCGAGTGTGCTCCATTAATAACCACCCTTTGTTTTCTATCCCTGAGCCAGCTCTCAACCCACTTACACATATTTTCCCCTATCCCCATTATTTTCATTTTATGTATCAACCTTTTGTGTGGCACTGTATCAAAAGCTTTTGAAAAGTCCATATACACTACATCTACTGGGTTACAGTAAGTTATATTAAAAAATCATATTTAAGGATCATCAGGATAGTAAGAAGTGTATGGCATTTTAGAAGAAATAATTACAAAAGTATTTAGCTTATAAAATTAGATATTTAGAAAGGGCACTTTTGGTATCAGACCATCCCTTTAAATATACTATGGAAAACTGTGAAGGAAGTCATCAAGAAGTGGCTTAATTTGGCACAACAAGAACTGAATGTTACTCAAAAATTAATGAAAAGACAAGATGAAAATAGGCTCATGTGACAACAATCTCCAGTATTCTGCATATGTCTGGCCTTTGGAGTAGGTTGGCAAGCTGGAAGCCTATTTAACTTTTATAGTGAGGGTATCTAATATTTACCTATTTGATCAATTTCTATGGCCAGTATCATTATTATCAATTTCCCACTGACTATCAACCTCACCCTCTTCAGGTGTCTGTAATTACTCTACCTCTAACTTCACCTGCTATTGCGCCTTCTTTTCCTCCACATCCCGATGCATGTCACATTGACCTCGAGAGTCTCCATCAGCAATGTGTATTTTCCAATATTAAATATGAGGACAGTGATCTGATGCCACCATTCTCTTTAGCGACACATTTAGTAGACTGTTTGAACAGCTTCATTAGACAGCATGAGAAAAGGAAAGGCTTCCAGCTTCTTGAGTTTTGTAAAAAAGTTTACTCAAATAAAAAAGGTTTCCATGATGACAGTGAATACAACAAGATTCCACTATGATCATGGAATCCTTTTTACAAGAAGCTGGAAGCCTTTCCTTTTCTCATCAGTTGCTGCAAGTGGTCCCTTGAGTTCCATGCTTCAGAACGCCTGAGTCTGGGTGAGCTGGTTATTTTCTCTTCTACTCATTAGATGGCATGCATCTCTCGTCAGCTGACAATGGCAGATTTCAAAATAATCCAAGCTCCTGTTTTCCTGCTGCATGGTTTGATCAGTCATAGCTTTACACTGTTTGTACAGATACTCCAACATATGCAGAGTACAATTTTATCTAATTGCAAATCAAGTATCACTTCGATAGACAATTCTGTTTTTGGAACACCTGTATGGCATGCTTTGCCATGTAAGGCTTTGTGCACACGTTGCAGATTTTTCGCATTTTTTTGCTATAAAAACACGAAAAAAAACGTATACATTATGCATCCCATCATTTAGAATGAATTCCGCAAATTTTGTGCACATGATGCGTTTTTTCCCGCAAAAAAAAGCATAGCGGTAAAAAAACGCAGCATGTTCATTAATTTTGCGGATTTTTTGCGGATTTCCCACTATATTATTGCATTGGGAACCTCCGGAAAAATCCGCAAAAAAAACACACCAAAAACGCGGTAAAAATGTGAGAAAACGCGCAAAAAACACATGAGGATTTCATGCAGAAAATGTCCTGTTTTGCTCAGGAAATTTCTGCAAGAAATCCTGAACATGTGCACATAGCCTAAGAAAGCCCCCAAAACTCCTATAACCATGGCCATCACCTTCTTCAAATAGATATATTTCTTTACAAAATTTTGCATGCTTAAATTCAAAATGTGCACCATGCAATGGGCATGTTTTACTTTGCCAAAATGTAGAGCAGCCAGAATGTTTTGGTAATTGTCACCTATGACAATGCCCAGTTGCAATTGATAGCATGAGATTTGTTGATTAATCCAGTGCAGCAACTCATCCACTGTATGACTTTGTCGCCAAATATACACAAGCTGTAAAACATCTTGGCAGAGCCTAACATTACAATAATTAATAGACTGAGGATGAGAATGCAAAGCTGTGCCCTTGTCATGATCTCCATGGCCAGAGAACTAGCATAAGCCTCAATAGGAACAAGCTCTTGGAAGATGTAACTGTACTGACCATGAACTAAACCTACCGCATCATCTAGAAGTAGCCAGGTAGCATGTCCTACTTTTTATCCCTATATGCCCAGCGCCGGCCGGAGAACTAAATAATGCTAGCAGAGGGAAATATAAGACCTGACTCACCTCTAGAGAAATGCCCAAAAAGGAGACAGAAGCCCCCCACATATATTGGCGGTGATATGAGATGAAACAACAAACGCAGCAGGAAAATAGTTTTAGCAAATTTGAGGTCCGCTTTCTAGATAGCAGAAGACAGAAAGCATACTTTCATGGTCAGTAGAAAACCCTAACAAAACACATCCAGAAATTACTTTAGGACTCTGGCATTAACTCATAATACCAGAGTGGCAATTCCTGATCAACAAGAGCTTTCCAGACACAGTAACGAAACTGCAGCTGTGAACTGGAACCAAAATACAAAAACAAAACATGGACGAATGTCCAACTTATCTAGTAGATGTCTGGGAGCAGGAACAAGCACAGAGAGGCTTCTGATAACATTGTTGACCGGCAAGCATCTAACAGAGAAGCCAGGTTATATAGCGACACCCAGATCTAATCAGAACAGGTGAACAGGGAAGATGATGTCACAAGTTCAATTCCACCAGTAGCCACCGGGGGAGCCCAGAATCCAAATTCACAACAGTACCCCCCCCTCAAGGAGGGGGCACCGAACCCTCACCAGAACCACCAGGGCGATCAGGATGGGCCCTATGAAAGGCACGAACCAGATCAGAGGCATGAACATCAGATGCAGTGACCCAAGAATTATCCTCCTGGCCGTATCCCTTCCACTTGACCAGATACTGGAGTCTCCGTCTGGAAACACGGGAGTCTAGGATTTTTTCCACAACGTACTCCAACTCACCCTCAACCAACACCGGAGCAGGAGGCTCAACGGAAGGCACAACCGGTGCCTCATACCTGCGCAATAACGACCGATGAAAAACGTTATGAATAGAAAAGGATGCAGGGAGGTCCAAACGGAAGGAAACAGGGTTAAGAATCTCCAATATTTTATACGGACCGATGAACCGAGGCTTAAACTTAGGAGATGAGACCCTCATAGGGACAAAACGAGAAGACAACCACACCAAATCTCCAACACAAAGCCGAGGACCAACACGACGGTGACGGTTGGCAAAAAGCTGAGTCTTCTCCTGGGACAACTTTAAATTGTCCATCACCTGCCCCCAGATATGATGCAATCTCTCCACCACCGCATCCACTCCAGGACAATCCGAGGATTCCATCTGACCGGAGGAAAATCGAGGGTGGAACCCCGAATTACAGAAAAACGGGGACACCAAAGTGGCAGAGCTGGCCCGATTATTGAGGGCGAACTCCGCCAATGGCAAAAAAGCAACCCAATCATCCTGGTCAGCAGACACAAAACACCTCAGATATGTCTCCAGGGTCTGATTAGTCCGCTCGGTCTGGCCATTAGTCTGAGGGTGAAAAGCAGACGAAAAAGACAAATCTATGCCCATCCTAGCACAGAATGCCCGCCAAAATCTAGACACAAATTGGGTTCCTCTGTCAGAAACGATATTCTCAGGAATACCATGCAAACGAACAACATTTTGAAAAAACAGGGGCACCAACTCGGAAGAAGAAGGCAATTTGGGCAGGGGAACCAAATGGACCATCTTAGAAAAACGGTCACACACCACCCAGATGACAGACATCTTCTGAGAAACAGGCAGATCTGAAATAAAATCCATCGAGATGTGTGTCCAAGGCCTCTTAGGAATAGGCAAGGGCAACAATAATCCACTAGCCCGAGAACAACAAGGCTTGGCCCGAGCACAAACGTCACAAGACTGCACAAAGCCTCGCACATCTCGTGACAGGGAAGGCCACCAGAAGGATCTTGCCACCAAATCCCTGGTACCAAAAATTCCAGGATGACCTGCCAATGCAGAAGAATGTACCTCAGAGATGACTCTACTGGTCCAATCATCAGGAACAAACAACCTATCAGGCGGACAACGATCCGGTCTATCCGCCTGAAACTCCTGCAAGGCCCGCCGCAGGTCTGGAGAAACGGCTGACAAGATAACTCCCTCCTTAAGAATACCTGTGGGGTCAGAGTTGCCGGGTGAATCAGGCTCAAAACTCCTAGAAAGGGCATCCGCCTTAACATTCTTAGAACCCGGTAGGTACGATACCACAAAATTAAACCGAGAGAAAAATAATGACCAGCGCGCCTGTCTAGGATTCAGGCGCCTGGCGGTCTCAAGATAGATCAAATTTTTGTGGTCAGTCAATACCACCACCTGATGTCTGGCCCCCTCGAGCCAATGGCGCCACTCCTCAAACGCCCACTTCATGGCCAAAAGCTCCCGATTCCCAACATCATAATTCCGCTCAGCGGGCGAAAATTTACGGGAAAAGAAGGCACAAGGCCTCATCACGGCGCAGTCAGAACTTTTCTGCGACAACACTGCCCCAGCCCCGATCTCAGAAGCGTCGACCTCAACCTGAAAAGGAAGAGTCACATCAGGCTGACGCAACACAGGGGCAGAAGAAAAACGGCGCTTAAGCTCCTGAAAGGCCTCCACAGCATCAGGGGACCAATTAGCAACATCAGCACCCTGTCTAGTCAAATCGGTCAATGGCTTAACGACATCCGAAAAACCAGAAATAAATCGACGATAAAAGTTGGCAAAGCCCAAAAATTTCTGAAGACTTTTAAGAGAAGAGGGCTGCGTCCAATCACAAATAGCTTGAACCTTGACAGGATCCATCTCAATGGAAGAGGGAGAAAAAATATATCCCAAAAAGGAAATTCTCTGAACCCCAAAAACGCACTTAGAACCCTTGACACACAGAGAATTAGACCGCAAAACCTGAAAAACCCTCTTAACTTGCCGGACATGAGAGTCCCAATCATCCGAAAAAATCAGAATATCATCCAGATACACTATCATAAATTTATCCAAAAAATCGCGGAAAATATCATGCATAAAGGACTGGAAGACTGAAGGGGCATTAGAAAGACCAAAAGGCATCACCAAATACTCAAAGTGGCCCTCGGGCGTATTAAATGCGGTTTTCCACTCATCCCCCTGCCTGATCCGCACCAAATTATACGCCCCACGGAGATCAATCTTAGAGAACCACTTGGCCCCCTTTATGCGAGCAAACAAATCAGTCAGCAACGGCAATGGGTATTGATATTTAACCGTGATTTTATTCAAAAGCCGATAATCAATACATGGTCTCAAAGAGCCGTCTTTTTTTGACACAAAGAAAAAACCGGCTCCTAAGGGAGATGACGATGGACGAATATGTCCCTTTTCCAAGGACTCCTTTATATATTCTCGCATAGCAGTATGTTCAGGCACAGACAGATTAAATAAACGACCCTTTGGGTATTTACTACCCGGAATTAAATCTATAGCACAATCGCACTCACGGTGCGGAGGTAGTGAACCCAGCTTGGGTTCTTCAAAGACGTCACGATAATCAGACAGGAACTCAGGGATTTCAGAGGGAATAGATGATGAAATGGACACCAAAGGTACGTCCCCATGAGTCCCCTTACATCCCCAGCTCAACACAGACATAGCTCTCCAGTCAAGGACTGGGTTGTGAGACTGCAGCCATGGCAATCCTAGCACCAAATCATCATGTAGATTATACAGCACCAGAAAACGAATAATCTCCTGGTGATCCGGATTAATACACATAGTCACTTGTGTCCAGTATTGTGGTTTATTATTAGCCAATGGGGTGGAGTCAATCCCCTTCAGAGGAATAGGAGTCTCCAAAGGCTCTAAATCATACCCACAACGATTGGCAAAGGACCAATCCATAAGACTCAAAGCGGCGCCAGAGTCGATATAGGCGTCCGTAGTAATAGATGACAAAGAGCAAATCAGGGTCACAGACAAAATAAATTTAGACTGTAAAGTGCCAATGGGAACGGATTTATCAAGCTTTTTAGTACGCTTAGAGCATGCTGATATAACATGAGTAGAATCCCCACAATAGAAACACAACCCATTTTTCCGTCTAAAATTCTGCCGCTCGCTTCTGGACAGAATTCTATCACACTGCATGTTTTCTGGCGTCTTCTCAGTGGACACCGCCAGATGGTGCACTGGTTTGCGCTCCCGCAGACGCCTATCGATCTGAATGGCCATTGTCATGGACTCATTCAGACTTGCAGGCACAGGGAACCCCACCATAACATCCTTAATGGCATCAGAAAGACCCTCTCTGAAAGTAGCCGCCAAGGCACACTCATTCCACTGAGTAAGCACAGACCATTTACGGAATCTTTGGCAGTAAATTTCAGCTTCATCTTGCCCCTGCGATAGGGACATCAAAGTTTTTTCTGCCTGAAGTTCCAAATGAGGTTCCTCATAAAGCAAGCCCAAGGCCAGAAAAAACGCATCCACATTGCGCAACGCAGGATCCCCTGGTGCCAATGCAAAAGCCCAATCTTGAGGGTCGCCGCGGAGCAAGGAAATCACAATCCCAACCTGCTGTGCAGGGTCTCCAGCAGAACGAGATTTCAGGGACAAAAATAACTTACAATTATTTCTAAAATTCTGAAAGCTAGATCTATTCCCTGAGAAGAATTCCGGCAAAGGAATTCTCGGCTCTGATACCGGAGCATGAACAACAAAATCTTGCAAACTTTGTACTTTCGTGGCGAGATTATTCAAACCTGCAGTTACACTCTGTAGATCCATTATAGACAGGTGAACATAGAGCCATTCAAAGATTAGAAGGAGAGAGAAAAAAAAGAAAGACTGCAGCATAGACAGACTGGCAAGTGATCCAATTAAGAGCACACAAACTACTAGAGAAAAAAAAAAAAAAAAAAAAAAAATTTTCAGCAGACTTCTTATTTCTCTCCTTTCTCAGCCAAGGATTTTAACCCTTTAGTGGGCCGGTCAAACTGTCATGATCTCCATGGCCAGAGAACTAGCATAAGCCTCAATAGGAACAAGCTCTTGGAAGATGTAACTGTACTGACCATGAACTAAACCTACCGCATCATCTAGAAGTAGCCAGGTAGCATGTCCTACTTTTTATCCCTATATGCCCAGCGCCGGCCGGAGAACTAAATAATGCTAGCAGAGGGAAATATAAGACCTGACTCACCTCTAGAGAAATGCCCAAAAAGGAGACAGAAGCCCCCCACATATATTGGCGGTGATATGAGATGAAACAACAAACGCAGCAGGAAAATAGTTTTAGCAAATTTGAGGTCCGCTTTCTAGATAGCAGAAGACAGAAAGCATACTTTCATGGTCAGTAGAAAACCCTAACAAAACACATCCAGAAATTACTTTAGGACTCTGGCATTAACTCATAATACCAGAGTGGCAATTCCTGATCAACAAGAGCTTTCCAGACACAGTAACGAAACTGCAGCTGTGAACTGGAACCAAAATACAAAAACAAAACATGGACGAATGTCCAACTTATCTAGTAGATGTCTGGGAGCAGGAACAAGCACAGAGAGGCTTCTGATAACATTGTTGACCGGCAAGCATCTAACAGAGAAGCCAGGTTATATAGCGACACCCAGATCTAATCAGAACAGGTGAACAGGGAAGATGATGTCACAAGTTCAATTCCACCAGTAGCCACCGGGGGAGCCCAGAATCCAAATTCACAACATGCCCTATTCTTTTGCGGTATGGGGTTACGTTCCTTCAGGAGGACGTGAATGAGGTGTAGAAGATAGATAACCACCTGGGAGTTGAACACAAAGCGCCTGATCATGTATTCTTCACCAACTGTCCCAGTTGTGGTGATGCATGGCTGACACTCAAAACATTCACTTAGTGGACATACGATCTCTGTCCATAGTTGTTTCTTCATGTGTCTATGTTGCAGTGCTCATTGAAGCTCAGTGCCAAGTCAAGAGAGCAATTCAAGTTTTTCTGAATGTGAGAGCACAGTGGCGGCACACCTATTGAGTTAGAACACATGCAGATTCTTTGCTTGAATATTCCTGTTTCATCAATTTGTTTTCAACACACAACCAGGGATGAATGGGTCGAACAGTCCAATGCAAAAGGAGGAGTAGGTGGAGTAAAACAAGCAGTAGTTGAGGAAAATAATGAGAATAATGACCACTACCGGGTTCTGCTTGAGAGTACTGTTTGTCTACCAGAAAAAAAAACAAGTGATGAGAGAATGGTAAAAGTAATTTCAAATTTGATTAACAAAATGTTATGATTAGAGGTGAAAGAGAAATGGAAAAAAAAAAAAAAATTAAACATGAAGTTGAAAATATCATGGCATGACAAGAACTACATTGCATGGTGTAGACCAGGATCATTTATTTCAAAAAGCAAATGCTGCACATCATCATTCCCAATATTCGCTGCTATCCTTGTGTCAAACTCTGAAAAGAAGCTCAGCTCAGCGCTATAGGTAAATGGTAGATAAAATAGAACACTGAAGTTAATTTAATGCACATATGGAAATCCAAATCACAGACGTTTCAACCTATCCAAGGCTTTCACCAATAATTATTGATGAATTACTGATGAAAGCCTGGAATGGGCTGAAATGTCTGTGATTGGGTTTCAATATGTGCAATAGATGAATTTCAATGCATGTGAGTGCCGGTATTCTATTTTATCTACTGCTATTTCTCCACGAGCACCACTACGAAAAATATAGTGCCGACCCATCTTTTTTTCTTTTTACAGGTAAACACAGGCTGGCTTCTTAGGGTACTGTCACACAGTGCAATTTTCGTCGCTACGACGGCACGATCCGTGACGTCGCAGCGTCGTATGATTATCGCTCCAGCGTCGTAGACTGCGGTCACACTTTGCAATCACGGCGCTGGAGCGATGCCGAAGTCCCCGGGTAACCAGGGTAAACATCGGGTTACTAAGCGCAGGGCCGCGCATAGTAACCCGATGTTTACCCTGGTTACCAGCGTAAACGTTAAAAAAACAAACAGTACATACTTACATTCCGGTGTCTGTCCTCCGGCGTCTCAGCTTCTCTGCACTGTGTAAGCACCATAGCCGGAAAGCAGAGCGGTGACGTCACCGCTGTGCTCGCTTTCCGGCCGGCAGGCGCTCACACAGTGCAGAGAAGCTGAGACGCCGGAGGACAGACACCGGAATGTAAGTATGTACTGTTTGTTTTTTTAACGTTTACGCTGGTAACCAGGGTAAACATCGGGTTACTATGCGCGGCCCTGCGCTTAGTTACCCGATGTTTACCCTGGTTACAAGCGAACACATCGCTGGATCGCTGTCACACACAACGATCCAGCGATGTCAGCGGGTGATCAAGCGACGAAAGAAAGTTCCAAACGATCTGCTACGACGTACGATTCTCAGCGTGATGTCTGATCGCAGTAGCGTGTCAGACACTGCGATATCGTAACGATATCGCTAGAATGTCACGAATCGTAACGTCGTAGCGATCAAAATTGCACTGTGTGACAGTACCCTTAGACTGCAAGACCCCTGTAGCCGACTCTCTATTTGGAATCCTTAGCAAACAACTGTGACAGGCATCCCTGGAAGCTTTTGATACTGGCATTCTGAGGATGATCTGAGACTGAGGCATGGCAGAAGGTGTACATCTGAATTACTTTCTTTTTTTATGTTATAAGGATAATATTTGCGAATAGAGGAGCCCACTCCTAACCTAGAAACAAACAACTTTTGCTATACACCTACATATTCAAGAAATGTCCAATCCTGCTCATCAGTATCTTCTAGAAATGATTACAAGCAGACTATAAATCAGTCAATGTTGCTACGATCTAGAAAACATTGTACTTTATATCAGAGAATTAAAAGAAACCCTTGCAGCGTGCTACTTGGAACATCATGTGGGTGGGTGATATCACATTTTCCGACATGTGGAGAAAGACATTTTTCTTCCTGTACATTTGGATTCATGTGCTTGAGAAATTGTAATTAAAATCGCCTTTTAGTGTCACTCACTTTGTAGCTGCACTCAGCAATTCATACTGCTTTCTGATTGTGTGGGCCACTTCTATGCTTTCCCCAGCCCTAATTTACAAGCATTAACTGAGCTTAGAGTAGGCAGCTGCGTTGGCCTCAATGTGTTTCCTAGGAAAGTGCCAGCCTCCAGACAAGTAACTTGTTACTCTGCCAATAAGCGTTATTATGTCATTGTCGTGTGACTTATTTCTGGTTAGTAATTCATGACTTTATGCTCTCATGCATGGTATCCAGTCACCCAGTAAGTTAGCTGTTACTTTCAGAATAAAAAAATTAATTAGTCTTTAGATTACACCAATGAATTGTTTTTTTGTCTTCCTAACGATAATGCATTTTTTTTTCATTTGCCACTGTCTTTTTTAACCCTTCCGCTTCCAGACAACTTTCCGATTTTACGCTTTTAGTTTTTTCTCCTCTTCTTCCAAAAGTCATAACTTTTATATTTTCCCATTGACATAGCAGAATGAGGATATGTTTTTGGTTGATGAGTTGTAGTTTTAATGACACTATTTATTCTACCATATAATGTACTGAATAACGGAAAAAAAATATTTGCATTGAAATGGTGAAAAATATGCAATTCTCTCTTTTTTTTAGATGGTGGCGACACACGTTGGGCATCCGCGCTGCCTGCACTAGACTCCGCTAGGCTGTAGACTGCCTCAGGCATTGCATGTGGTTGGTCATATGGAAGGGTTCACTTTTTGAGGCATACAATGTTGCCTTGATATCCCTTCCTTAGTTCTCAGACCTATTGGGGTGTGTTGTTGACTATATACTATGTGTTATTTTCAGTTTAATAAGCAGTTCTGCTTTCTCATGACCAGCTGTACCTTGGACTATCATTTGTAGTCTTTCTCACTATCTAAGGGTTTGTCATTGCATTTTGTGTAACTACTGGCATGCTTGTCTAGCCAGAGGACTATTATATCTTTAAGGCTTCAAAACTTCATTGTATTTATAGGTTTATGGGTTGTTTATATGTATTATGGTATGATAATCACATTATGGCAATGCTGTCTATATAGGTATCCTATTGCAGGCTATTCTTCCATTGTACCTAGGAGTCATGTGTGGGTTGTAGCCTTATTAGGGGCTTGTGTATAGGGCACAAATATGTTCCCTTTTTAAATGTTTTTAAATGTTAGTGTCTTGTTATTGTCTGTATACTTGCCTAAATAAAGCTGTGTTTAACTTTTGTCATATCCAAACGTGTGGTGATCCCCATTTATATGACCTATCCTGCTTTTTTGTGTTCTATTATTGGTTATTTTATAGGTCTTGGTGTGTATCCCACTGACCGTGGTGCCCCCTCAATTCATATATACAAAATTTATATAATTTATACAATGTGAATTTCTGGATCTCATTTTTGATATTCTCTCAATGTTAAAATTAACCTCTGCTTAAAATTATAGACCTTTCATGTTTTTGTCAGTGGGTGAACTTACAAAATCAGAAGGGATCAAATACTTATTTCCCCCACTGTGTGTGTGGTGTGTGTGTGTGTGTGTGTATATATATATATATATATATATATATATATATATATATATATATATACGAGTTTTTTTCAAAATATGTAAACTATCTGTTGCAAAGTTCCGCTCATCCTCTCCCTCCAGTAAAGTATACACCATGACAAGGTTCTGACTTTAACATCATTGGTCACTCATTGGCTTGTAGGAATAACAGTTTTGTTTTATGACGTATCCATTAAACGGTTGTCATTAAATGCTATGGATGATGGATGCTAATGCTAGGCATCCATTTAATGTATCCATCACCTATAAACTATAATTGCATCTGTTTAACGGATAAGCAATGAAAGTTATTGAGAAGCCCATGACATATACCTTAAACATATGCCTGTGATGGATACCATGCAGCATCTGTCACCCAAAGACTGGTTTCCGCTTAATGGATATTTTTTTTCAGAATCCTGTGGATAAAATAGAGTGGGCCACTGCATTATTTCATTTTTTAGTAGTATACTTATTAGTATTAACATATGTAAGGCCAAAAAGATACTCTCTCTTTTGGCATCTATTGGTTAACATAACTTGGGGCTTTTCTGGGGTACCTGATAAACGTAGTGCAATGTGAGCCCAGATTTAGCGGTAAGGTCAAAACAAGAGGAGACATAGGATTTGGAAATGGTTGGAAAGGGCAAAATTGTAATTTGGGCTAATAGCATAAATATTTTTCTTGTGAACATTCGTATAGCTGGTTGTATATAAAGTAAGAAATACTGCTCAGTGCACATATTAATGGCATATATCTCTTACAAAGAAGCTTCTTCTTCATGTTCTCTGTTCATTGTGTGCCTCTGCATAAGAATAAATACAGCAATTTTCTTTCTGAGCAGGAATTCAATGTGAAATCTGCAGACTAATTTGCACTGAGCTGCATAAACTGCCAGCATCAAATGACGCTAATACAATAATTTAGGGAGTGAAAAGGTCTTGTTCATTTTCTCGGGGGACTACTCAAAACCACCTGGGATCTAACCATGAATAATACCAGTCATGAGCAAATAGCAAATTAAAGCTGGAACAAATATATCTACAGATCCAGGAAATATGGCATTTGTATATAATATATGCCAGGGCAAACCCAGTTATTCCTACTGGAGAGTTGCCAAGCCCTAGAGAGAGCTAAATCAAAATACCATTATTATTTGGACTCCACAACTTTGCCATTGATTCAGAATTTTTATAATTATTATTTTTTTTGTCTAGGTTTGGGAAGGGAAGGCAAAGGTATTTGGCACATTTTCATTTTTGAGATTTTTGTAGTACGGGGAAATAGAATTTACTTCTTGCAATTTGTTTTCAATCAGAGTTACAGAAAAAGGCAAAGATGAAGCTTCGAGATCAAGCCACGATTGATTCTATTTCTCTGGAAATACGCACATACTTATTTAATTTGAAATAGAGGGTTTTATTTATGTAAGAATTGAAGTCAGTTCTCCAGTCAGACTCTGGCCAGCCTCCCGTGCGTTTTTAATGTGCTGTTACCTTATTTAATGCAGTGGCACATCGTATCTCTTGCTTTCTTAAGCACGGCTGTTTTCAGTTTTCGACTGCACACCTGCACAAAACGATCCATTACAGGGAAACACAAGGTGATCCAGCAAATTTACTTTCAGACACCATCACGATAAACTACCACCACTTACTGTAATTTGTATATTCTCCGACTTTGCAAGGCCATCATTGGCACTTGTTGGTTGCCAAGTGTATCATTTCTGCAACCCAGACAAAGGGACGTAAATGGAAAACCACACCGGTATTCAGATGAAAAATGGTCATAGCAACATGTCTTATTTTTCTATTACAGTGGAATTCAGTGGCTGTGGTACAGAAGGAGTTGACAGAGAGAGTGATGTCTGACCTGTGAGATGGATACTCATGGGCTATGAAATAATAGCTCAACGTCTGACTTGTCTTTTTATCACCAGTTTTTCATTGCTTACCCATGATGTATCTCCACCCTATTAAGAGTAGACACCAAGGAAATACAAGTGACCAAACATATGGCAGTATGAACAATGTGCTTATTACAACACTCCTGTATAAGATAGTTGTTTGGCAGCTGTGCTCGCCTTCAGGATAATCATGATTGTTACTAGAAGCCTATCTAAAAATCTATGCAGAAAAATACGGCACATGTTCACCTTTACCTTCATTGCATGGTTTTTATATCTATATGAGCTATACACCTATTAGAGCTAAACCCACAGCTTTAAGTCTGTAGTAAAAGTGCTCTAAAACTTTGGGAGGAAACCTTCCTCATATTTATCAAACAGCTGGGACACTTTTTGAACACCTGATCAAGGTTTGTCTAACCTTTTCTAGTGTTAGCTTTCTGTTACTCTTTCTTATGTTAACGGGTCGGTTTTGACCTGTGTCTTAAATCACCCCTAGGATACCCTAAAAACAGTTATTTATGATCCAATTTGTTTCTTACCTCTTAGTTACCTTGTTAGGGTTTCTCATCCATGGAAGGATTGATTTTAATATTTTTGTTGTGGCCCCCTGGGCCTTTCATTTGAGAGCATACCCTTCATTTTCAATATAAAAATATTGTCAAATGAGCCTCAAGAGAATAATATAAACTTAAAAAAGTTTGTTATTTTACCTGTCTATTACTGAAGGGTTTTAGAACACATTTCTTAAATGTAAAAAAATATACATATATACATTTTATATTAATAAATCTAGTAACGTCTATGGTGTTACGGGTCAATTTTGACCCATATCTAACTACTTTATGAAAAAGGCAAAAAACAGATTTTTTTTTATAGAACTTTAATACAAATAAAAGATGAAAATTATATTAACATTAATAGCAATAATAATAAAAAGTAGCTTTTCTAGGTCAAACAAACAAACAACAATCAATCAAGCAAATCAAATCAACAGAAATCAAGTACTAGTTTTTAGACGCATTAGTATTTAGATGCATGTGTGGCAAAAAGTGACACTTTTTGTGTGTTCTTTGCAGAGGTATTTTTTGCAGGCGAAGCACAATGTGTTTGTCTTTCTGTCCTTATTGCTAGGGCAGACCTGACACCTCTTTCTTTTAGAATCAGGTGGTCTCACTGGGGTTGTGGCTGTTGTGGTTAATGTTGAGGCAGGCCTGGTTAAGAAGGATGCTGGTGATGATTCTCTTTGTGTTGCTGTGGGTGTAGACGAAGCACTTGTTGAGCTCTGGAGTTGTCGGACCAAGGCTGCAGCGGCTGGGTCTCGGGGCACTCGTTCCCTTTGGTCAATGTGCGCCTTGACAAGGGATCTTCCTAGTTCCTCAAGAAACATCCTCCGCTTGTTTTTTTTCTTTGAATTTCATCCTTGGTGAATGTGGGTCCACAGCACAAATGAATTGCATGCTGACACAACAAGGATGTTGTAAAATACAACCATTGGCCATCTCCTAGTCATTCGCTGGCAAGTGTAGGTGGCAGTCAGCTTGTCCAGGTTGTCCACTCCTCCTTTGTTTTTGTTATAGTCCAGGATGATTCTGGGCTTTTTGTCACTTCCTGATGACACAGCTGCATCTTTGTGAAGTGTGGACATCAGTACCACATTCCGTCATTTTTTTTGGGCAGTATGAAACAGCAGTGGTGGTGTCTGTAAAAACAAACTTTGAGGAAAGTGGAGCCCTGTCCTTCATCTGCAACAATTCAGCAGGCAGCTCAGGTTTGTTTTCTTTTCGCTGTGCCCACCATGGTGATTTTCCTCCTGAGAAGTTCTTGTCCAAGGTCATAGCTGGTAAAAAAATTGTCACAAGTAGTGTTGAGCATTCCGATACCGCAAGTATCGGGTATCGGCCGATACTAGCGGTATCGGAATTCCGATACCGGGATTCCGATACTTGGCGCGTATCGGATACCGGAATCGGAAGTTCAATGATTCAAAATTCAGAAATTCAGCCAATGAGAAAGATTCCAAGTGTGGGCACATCCTGTTTAGCATGGAGGGCATGAAACTACTGGCAAGGCTGTGATTGGCTGCTGAAATGATGTCATGATGCAGTTTAAAAGTCGCTGGCGCCATTTTGCGATCACTCTGCTGTGAATTCAGTTAGTGACAGGACGCTGTTTGCTGACTGAGGGACAGTTTAGAGATAGCGATTTGCTTCTTTGTGCTTTCCAAAGGCTAATTTAGCAACCGCTGTGTTCACCTACTATTCACCTTGCTTTTGCCTTGTAGCGCTGTTTTCACAGCGATCTGCAAGGTCTCTGTGTGTGTGTGTGTGTGAGTGCAGCCCACTCTCTAGTCTGAGTGCAGCCACATAGGCCATCCATAGCTGGTTGTATTCAGTTCAGGGAGGGTGGTTCATTGCCTCATACTGTCCTTTTTTTTTTTTTTTTTTGAAGTAGTGCAGGCTGCTGCACATTTTTTCCAAAAATTCCTATTAGTGTCTTTCCACCCGTCTCCAGCTAATTTGTGGAAAAACACTACATAGGATAAAGTAGAGGAGGGTTTTTGGGCCTTGCAGCGCCGTTTACGGCTGTCTGCACGGTCTCCGTGTGACTGCAGCTCGCCCTGTAATCTGTGAGCAGCTATAGCCTGGTTGTCTCCAGCTCAGGGTTTTTCACTGCGTCATACCGCCAAATCAATTTTCTTTTTTTTCAAAGTAGTGTAGTCTGCTGCTAATTTATTTTAAAAAATCCTATTAGTGTCTTTCCACCCGTCTCCAGCTAATTTGTGGAAAAACACTACATAGGATAAAGTAGAGGAGGGTTTTTGGGCCTTGCAGCGCCGTTTACGGCTGTCTGCACGGTCTCCGTGTGACTGCAGCTCGCCCTGTAGTCTGTGAGCAGCCGTAGCCTGGTTGTCTGCAGCTCAGGGTTTTTCACTGCGTCATACCGCCAAATCAATTTTCTTTTTTTTCAAAGTAGTGTAGTCTGCTGCTAATTTATTTTAAAAAATCCTATTAGTGTCTTTCCACCCGTCTCCAGCTAATTTGTGGAAAAACACTACATAGGATAAAGTAGAGGAGGGTTTTTGGGCCTTGCAGCGCCGTTTACGGCTGTCTGCACGGTCTCCGTGTGACTGCAGCTCGCCCTGTAGTCTGTGAGCAGCCGTAGCCTGGTTGTCTGCAGCTCAGGGTTTTTCACTGCGTCATACCGCCAAATCAATTTTCTTTTTTTTCAAAGTAGTGTAGTCTGCTGCTAATTTATTTTAAAAAATCCTATTAGTGTCTTTCCACCCGTCTCCAGCTAATTTGTGGAAAAACACTACATAGGATAAAGTAGAGGAGGGTTTTTGGGCCTTGCAGCGCCGTTTACGGCTGTCTGCACGGTCTCCGTGTGATTGCAGCTCTATCCGTTGTCAGTTCAGCCCAAAAAAAATAAATAAATAATAAAGTTCACCAAACACACCAGTTACACCACTTTACATTTGTGTAGGCCACATTAGCTCATATTCAAGTCTAGTCCACACTTTAGAAAATTAGTGTGTCTTATACCTGTTAGGAGGAGTTGCTCAGGAATAAGCACACAAAGCCGTTAGTACTTTTCTGCTTATCTTTATCAGTCAACCAAGATGAAGAAGGCAGTGAGTAAGGCACGTGGGCGTGGGCGTGGGCGCGGAGCAGGGAGGGGACGTGGGGATTCTGTGCCTGCTGCGGGCACCGGTGAGTCATCATCAGCACCCACTTTCACAAGGGAACAGTCGTTCATGCGCAGCTTTGTCGCCGAGCGCCGTACACCGCTGCTGCGTGAAGACCAAATTGAAGCCGTTGTGGGATGGATGGCAGCTAATGCATCAACTTCCATTAGTGCCACATCCTCTCAGACACAGAGCACTGGAGAGCAGCCATCTGTCTCTTCACCACCTGCAAAATTGCCCAGGCAGACAGAGATCCCAGGACAGGAGCAGTCTCTACTTCTGTTCTCTGAATCATCTCTTGGCTTGGAAACAGGGGGCCAGCCAAGCAGCATTGGAGAAATGGAAGAAGAGGCAGGGTGCAGTGATGCCCAACAGCTTTTTCTGTCTTCCTCTGAAGAGGCGGGTGGGCCAGTGGCTCCGGTCACCACCTCGCAGGCCGCATCAGCTGATGATGACACTCAGGTGCCACTTACTGGTGCGTGCTCTGCTGCTGAGACTACCCAGGAGGAGCAGTTGGGGGCAGAGGGTAGTGTAGATGATGAGGTCCTTGACCCATCTTGGCGTCAGGGACAGGAAGGTGGTGGGAGCAGCTCTGAGGAAGAGATTCCCCGTACGGCCCAAAGAGGGAGAGGGAGGGGGAAGACTGCGGATCCTGCAGCCTCCGCTTTGGCACCCGTAAGGAGCATGTCTCTTCCAAAAGTCAAAAGGGGGGCTCCCAAGACTTGCAGTGCCTGGTCCTTTTTTGACACAGTTGCAGATGACATTTGCTATGTCAGATGCAAGGTGTGTCATCAAAAAATCAAAAGAGGTCAAAAAGTCGCCAACCTCTATACCTCCAACATGTGGAAACATGTGCGCAACAGGCACCCGGCGGAGTTAGACAAACACACTGAAGAGCTAGGCCAACCAACAGCGGCAGCTACCACCTCTTCAGCTCGTGTTGCCTCTTCCTCTAGCTCACACGCAGCTGGTTCGGCTTCCTCCCAGGATCGCCGTGGAAGAACCTCTGGCCCTGTTGTCCAGAGACCCGCTGTCATTCCACCCGCAGCACCACTTTCCCAGTCATCCACACACTCCCAGCCCAGTCTACAGCCATCGGTAGTACAGGCATGGGAGAAAAGGCGGCCTTTCTCGTCAAACCACCCACGAGCACAGGCTCTGACTGCAGGCATTGCCAAACTTCTGTCACTGGAAATGCTGTCATTCAGGCTGGTGGAGACTGACAGCTTCCGTGACTTGATGTCATTGGCAGTCCCACAGTACAATGTGCCTAGCCGCTTTTACTTCAGCAGGCAAGCCGTCCCTGCCCTGCACAAGCATGTGGAGGGACACATAAAACACGCGCTACTGAACGCCGTCAGTAGCAAGGTCCACCTCACCACCGATGCGTGGACCAGTCAACATGGACAGGGGCGATACCTTTCCCTCACTGCCCATTGGGTTAATGTAGTTGAGCCGGGTACAGACCGTGCGAGTGGCGCAGGACGTGTCCTGCCCACTCCAAGGATTGCAGGAATCCATTCTGTACGCATTGACTCCTCCTCTTACACCAGTTCCTCAGAATCATCGCTGCAGGAGCCGTCACAGTCCACCTCCACATGGACCCGTGATGAACGTGTACCTGTTACGACCGACATGAGCACAGCCGTGGCCAAACGTCAACAGGCCGTCTTGAAATTAATTTTTTTGGGGAATCGTAGCCACACAGCGCAGGAGCTCTGGAATGCCATCAAGCAGGAGAGCGATGTGTGGTTTGAGCCAGCGAATCTCCAGCCAGGCATGGTAGTGTGTGATAATGGCCGAAATCTGGTGGCAGCCCTGGGCCTCGGCAACCTCACTCACATCCCATGTCTGGCACATGTGCTCAATTTGGTCGTGCAGAGTTTTTTGAGGGACTATCCGGATCTTGATGCACTGCTGCACAAGGTCCGCCTAGAGTGTGCTCACTTGCGGCGTTCCAGCACGGCAAAAGCGCGCATTGCGGCTCTGCAGTGCCGACACCGCCTGCCGGAACATCGCATCATATGTGACCTACCTACCAGGTGGAATTCCACGTTACATATGTTGGAGCGGTTGTGTGAGCAGCAGCAAGCTGTAATGGAGTACCAGCTGTATCAGGCGCAAAAAAGTCGCAGTCAGCGCCGTACAGACTTCACAACCACAGAGTGGGCCACTATGAAGGATGTCTGCCAGGTTTTGCGTCCCTTTGATTATTCCACGCGGATGGCGAGTGCAGATGATGCACTAGTCAGCATGACTGTCCCCCTTATCTGCCTGCTTGAAAAATCACTGCAAGCGCTAAGGGATGATGTTGTGGAAGAGGTGGAGGATGAGGATTCACCACTTCCATCATCTTCTGGACAGTCAGCGCCACGTGGTTCCTCACAAACGCGTAGGCAGGGGACAGTTTGTGAGGAGGATGAGGAGGAGTCAATGGAGGAGGAAGACATCCGTCCAGAGGAGGGAGTTCCCGAATTGTCCAGTACTCAGTGTGTACAGCGAGGGTGGGGTGATGACGAGCGGGCAGAGATCACGCCTCCAGCTGGGGACAGCGTTTCTTGGGCAGTTGGCAGTCTGCAGCACATGGTGGATTACATGCTGCAGTGCCTAAGAAACGACCGCCGCATCGACCACATTCTCAACATGTCTGATTATTGGGTGTTCACCCTCCTCGATCCTCGCTACCGGGACAACGTAGAAAGCCTCATCACACCGTTGAACCGGGAGCGAAAAATGCGGGAGTACCAATACACACTGGTCAGTTCCATCATCTTCTCCATTCCAACTGAGAGAAGTGCTGCTAGTGCATTCCAAAGCAGCTCAGTGCGTCCAGGCAGTGGTGGAGGCTCTGCACAAAGAGGGAGCAGAAGCAGTGCCTCTGCCCAAGGCAAGACCAGTATGGCCCAACTGTGGCACAGTTTTCTGTGCCCCCCACAAAAGTCTACACCATCACAGACGGCTCCAGTCAGCAGGAGGCAACGGTTCCGTCAGATGGTGACAGACTACATGTCTTGCCCTCTTGCTGTACTCCCAGACGGCTCTTCCCCTTTCAAGTTTTGGGTCTCAAAGCTGGATACATGGCCAGAGCTAAGCCAGTATGCATTGGAGGTGCTGTCTTGCCCTGCGGCCAGTGTATTATCGGAACGTGTCTTTAGTGCTGCAGGTGGTGTACTAACTGACCGTCGCATGCGACTATCCTCCGATAACGTTGACCGGCTTACTATCCTGAAAATGAACAAGGCCTGGATCTCGCAGGAATTTGCCACTCCTCCTCCTGATTAAATAATTAGGTCACTGTATACGTTATCCAGGTCTCCTGTTGTGTTCATCTTTCTACCACCTGAACTTAAATTCCTGGGCTCCAACACCGCCAGTTGAGGCTCAGAAGTGCCGTCTGCACAGTCAAAACATACGACCCAGTGTTATTGGGTTTCAGTAACGTCAGCTGATCCCCAGCTGTGTAGCCGGCAATGTGTCATGCGACCGCCACGCTGACACAACAACTGAAATGTAAGGGAATCTGTCCCCCCCCCCCAAGGCGTTTGTTACTGAAAGAGCCACCTTGTGCAGCAGTAATGCTGCACAAGGAAAAAGGTAGCTATTTTGGTTTTGCTCCTTGCACACGCAAAACTTAACACTTATAAAATGTGTCCACTGATACCGTAAAACCGTCCCGGAGGTGGGACTTTCCTTCGTAATATGACGCAGCACAGCCATCATTCCTACCCCCCCGGCGCCGCGCCCCGTCTCCTCAGCGTTGTTTGATTCCGTCCCGGAGCCTGCGCTGTTATGTTATCCCGTGGCCAGGCACACTTAGCGCTGCCCGTCTTCTGGCATCATTTGGTGTCAGGCTGGCTGCGCCTGTGCGGCCACGCTGGCCGAGAGCCCGCCTCGCAGTGTCTTCTGATTTAATCCCACTGGGGGCCTGGGATCTATGGACATGCGCAGTGCATATCTGAACCTCCACCTCTCACTCATCTCCCTATGGCTTCTTCAGACTGTTCGGTGTCAGCTGGTCCCTAATAGCATGCCACGGCCGTGACACCGCACAGTCTTAAAAAGAAGCCGTAGGGAGGGGAGTGAGAGGCGAGGATATGCACTGCGCATGGCCATGGATCCCAGGCCCCCAGTGGGATTACATCAGAAGACACTGCGAGGCGGGCTCTCGGCCAGCGCGGCCGCACAGGCGCAGGCAGCCTGACACCAAATGATGTCAGAAGATGGGCAGCGCTAAGTGTGCCTGGCCACGGGATAACATAACAGCGCAGGCTCCGGGACGGAATCAAACAACGCTGAGGAGCCGGGGCACGGCGGCGGGGGGGTAGTAATGATGGCTGTGCTGCGTCATATTACGAAGGAAAGTCCCACCTCCGGGACGGTTTCACGGCTTCAGGGGACACATTTTAAAAGTGTTTAGTTCTGTGTTTGCAAGGAGCATGATGAAAAGAGCCACCTTTTCCTTTTGCATCTTTTGTGCTGCACAAGCTGGCTCTTTCAGCTACAAACGCCTTGGGGGGGGGGTTAAAGGTTCCCTTTCGACTTTCTCAGGCTTCGGCCTACATTGTGTTCCTCTGCTTTTCCACCTGCCCCTGGGCTCCAACACCGCTAGTTGCCGTCCAGAAGTGCTGTACGCACAGTCAACAGTCGCTCCTCTGTTATTGGGGTTCAGTAACGTCAGCTGTTCCCCTGCTGTGTGTGTGGCAATCCCTCCTACCTCCTCCAACCTCCTCCAACCTCCTCCTCCTCCACCTGTCCCTGGGCTCCAACACCGCCAGTTGCCGTCCAGAAGTGCTGTACGCACAGTCAACAGTCCCTCCTCTGTTATTGGGGTTCAGTAACGTCAGCTGTTCCCCTGCTGTGTGTGTGGCAATCCCTCCTACCTCCTCCAACCTCCTCCAACCTCCTCCTCCTCCACCTGTCCCTGGGCTCCAACACCGCCAGTTGCCGTCCAGAAGTGCTGTACGCACAGTCAACAGTCCCTCCTCTGTTATTGGGGTTCAGTAACGTCAGCTGTTCCCCTGCTGTGTGTGTGGCAATCCCTCCTACCTCCTCCAACCTCCTCCTCCTCCACCTGTCCCTGGGCTCCAACACCGCCAGTTGCCGTCCAGAAGTGCTGTACGCACAGTCAACAGTCCCTCCTCTGTTATTGGGGTTCAGTAACGTCAGCTGTTCCCCTGCTGTGTGTGTGGCAATCCCTCCTACCTCCTCCAACCTCCTCCTCCTCCACCTGTCCCTGGGCTCCAACACCGCCAGTTGCCGTCCAGAAGTGCTGTACGCACAGTCAACAGTCCCTCCTCTGTTATTGGGGTTCAGTAACGTCAGCTGTTCCCCTGCTGTGTGTGTGGCAATCCCTCCTACCTCCTCCAACCTCCTCCAACCTCCTCCTCCTCCACCTGTCCCTGGGCTCCAACACCGCCAGTTGCCGTCCAGAAGTGCTGTACGCACAGTCAACAGTCCCTCCTCTGTTATTGGGGTTCAGTAACGTCAGCTGTTCCCCTGCTGTGTGTGTGGCAATCCCTCCTACCTCCTCCAACCTCCTCCTCCTCCACCTGTCCCTGGGCTCCAACACCGCCAGTTGCCGTCCAGAAGTGCTGTACGCACAGTCAACAGTCCCTCCTCTGTTATTGGGGTTCAGTAACGTCAGCTGTTCCCCTGCTGTGTGTGTGGCAATCCCTCCTACCTCCTCCAACCTCCTCCTCCTCCACCTGTCCCTGGGCTCCAACACCGCCAGTTGCCGTCCAGAAGTGCTGTACGCACAGTCAACAGTCCCTCCCCTGTTATTGGGGTTCAGTAACGTCAGCTGTTCCCCTGCTGTGTGTGTGGCAATCCCTCCTACCTCCTCCAACCTCCTCCTCCTCCACCTGTCCCTGGGCTCCAACACCGCCAGTTGCCGTCCAGAAGTGCTGTACGCACAGTCAACAGTCCCTCCTCTGTTATTGGGGTTCAGTAACGTCAGCTGTTCCCCTGCTGTGTGTGTGGCAATCCCTCCTACCTCCTCCAACCTCCTCCTCCTCCACCTGTCCCTTGGCTCCAACACCGCGAGTTGCCGTCCAGAAGTGCTGTACGCACAGTCAACAGTTCCTCCTCTGTTATTGGGGTTCAGTAACGTCAGCTGTTCCCCTGCTGTGTGTGTGGCAATCCCTCCTACCTCCTCCAACCTCCTCCAACCTCCTCCTCCTCCACCTGTCCCTGGGCTCCAACACCGCCAGTTGCCGTCCAGAAGTGCTGTACGCACAGTCAACAGTCCCTCCTCTGTTATTGGGGTTCAGTAACGTCAGCTGTTCCCCTGCTGTGTGTGGCAATCCCTCCTACCTCCTCCAACCTCCTCCTCCTCCACCTGTCCCTGGGCTCCAACACCGCCAGTTGCCGTCCAGAAGTGCTGTACGCACAGTCAACAGTCCCTCCTCTGTTATTGGGGTTCAGTAACGTCAGCTGTTCCCCTGCTGTGTGTGTGGCAATCCCTCCTACCTCCTCCAACCTCCTCCTCCTCCACCTGTCCCTGGGCTCCAACACCGCCAGTTGCCGTCCAGAAGTGCTGTACGCACAGTCAACAGTCCCTCCTCTGTTATTGGGGTTCAGTAACGTCAGCTGTTCCCCTGCTGTGTGTGTGGCAATCCCTCCTACCTCCTCCAACCTCCTCCTCCTCCACCTGTCCCTGGGCTCCAACACCGCCAGTTGCCGTCCAGAAGTGCTGTACGCACAGTCAACAGTCCCTCCTCTGTTATTGGGGTTCAGTAACGTCAGCTGTTCCCCTGCTGTGTGTGTGGCAATCCCTCCTACCTCCTCCAACCTCCTCCTCCTCCACCTGTCCCTGGGCTCCAACACCGCCAGTTGCCGTCCAGAAGTGCTGTACGCACAGTCAACAGTCCCTCCTCTGTTATTGGGGTTCAGTAACGTCAGCTGTTCCCCTGCTGTGTGTGTGGCAATCCCTCCTACCTCCTCCAACCTCCTCCTCCTCCACCTGTCCCTGGGCTCCAACACCGCCAGTTGCCGTCCAGAAGTGCTGTACGCACAGTCAACAGTCCCTCCTCTGTTATTGGGGTTCAGTAACGTCAGCTGTTCCCCTGCTGTGTGTGTGGCAATCCCTCCTACCTCCTCCAACCTCCTCCTCCTCCACCTGTCCCTGGGCTCCAACACCGCCAGTTGCCGTCCAGAAGTGCTGTACGCACAGTCAACAGTCCCTCCTCTGTTATTGGGGTTCAGTAACGTCAGCTGTTCCCCTGCTGTGTGTGTGGCAATCCCTCCTACCTCCTCCAACCTCCTCCTCCTCCACCTGTCCCTGGGCTCCAACACCGCCAGTTGCCGTCCAGAAGTGCTGTACGCACAGTCAACAGTCCCTCCTCTGTTATTGGGGTTCAGTAACGTCAGCTGTTCCCCTGCTGTGTGTGTGGCAATCCCTCCTACCTCCTCCAACCTCCTCCTCCTCCACCTGTCCCTGGGCTCCAACACCGCCAGTTGCCGTCCAGAAGTGCTGTACGCACAGTCAACAGTCCCTCCTCTGTTATTGGGGTTCAGTAACGTCAGCTGTTCCCCTGCTGTGTGTGTGGCAATCCCTCCTACCTCCTCCAACCTCCTCCTCCTCCACCTGTCCCTGGGCTCCAACACCGCCAGTTGCCGTCCAGAAGTGCTGTACGCACAGTCAACAGTCCCTCCTCTGTTATTGGGGTTCAGTAACGTCAGCTGTTCCCCTGCTGTGTGTGTGGCAATCCCTCCTACCTCCTCCAACCTCCTCCTCCTCCACCTGTCCCTGGGCTCCAACACCGCCAGTTGCCGTCCAGAAGTGCTGTACGCACAGTCAACAGTCCCTCCTCTGTTATTGGGGTTCAGTAACGTCAGCTGTTCCCCTGCTGTGTGTGTGGCAATCCCTCCTACCTCCTCCAACCTCCTCCTCCTCCACCTGTCCCTGGGCTCCAACACCGCCAGTTGCCGTCCAGAAGTGCTGTACGCACAGTCAACAGTCGCTCCTCTGTTATTGGGGTTCAGTAACGTCAGCTGTTCCCCTGCTGTGTGTGTGGCAATCCCTCCTACCTCCTCCAACCTCCTCTAACCTCCTCCTCCTCCACCTGTCCCTGGGCTCCAACACCGCCAGTTGCCGTCCAGAAGTGCTGTACGCACAGAGCCAAACACCTCGCCAATGTGTTAGTGGGGTTCAGCACCGCCAGCTGTTCCCCTGCTGTGTATACGGCAACGTGTACTGCGACCGCCACGCAGGCACAACAAGTTTAATGTAAGGGAACCTGAACCCCCCCCCCCCCAGGCGTTTGTTACTGAAGGAGCCACCTTGTGCAGCAGTAATGATGCAAAGGGAAAAAGTGCCTCTTTTCGTGATGCTCCTTGCACATGCTGAACCAAACACTTATGAAATGTGTCCCCACACAGCGTTAAACCGTCCGGTAGGTGGAACTTTCCTTTGTCGTGTGACGCAGCACAGCCATCATTTTTACCCCCTTGGCGCCGTGCGCCCCCTCCTCAGCGTTGTTTGAATCTGTCCCGGAGCCTGCGCTGTTAGGTTAGCCCTTGGCCATGCACACATGTTGCGCTGCCCGTCTTCTGACCTCATTTGGTGTCAGGCTGGCTGCGCCTGTGCGGGTGCGCTGGCCGAGATCCCGCCTCGCAGTGTCGTCTAATGTAATCCCACCGCGGGCCTGTGATCCGTGCCCGTGCGCAATGCATATCCTCTCCTCTCACTCCCCTCCCTACGGCTTCTTCAGACTGTGCGATGTCAGCTGGTCCCTAATAGCATGCCACGGCCGTGACACCGCACAGTCTGAAAAAGAAGCCGTAGGGAGGGGAGTGAGAGGAGAGGATATGCACTGCGCACGGGCACGGATCACAGGCCCGCGGTGGGATTACATTAGACGACACTGCGAGGCGGGATCTCGGCCAGCGCACCCGCACAGGCGCAGCCAGCCTGACACCAAATGAGGTCAGAAGACGGGCAGCGCAACATGTGTGCATGGCCAAGGGGTAACCTAACAGCGCAGGCTCCGGGACAGATTCAAACAACGCTGAGGAGGCGGCGCACGGCGCCAAGGGGGTAAAAATGATGGCTGTGCTGCGTCACACGACAAAGGAAAGTTCCACCTACCGGACGGTTTAACGCTGTGAGGATACACATTTCATAAATGTTAGGTTCCGCATGTACAAGGACCATAATTAAAAGAGCTAAGTTTACCTTTTCCAGCATTAGTGCTGTACACAATGGCTCTTTCAGCTACAAACGCCTGGGGGGGGGGGGGGGGTTAAAGGTTTCCTTTCAACTTGCTCGAGTGCAGGCTTCGGCCTACACTCCGCTCCCCCTGCTCCTCCTGCTGACCCTGGGCTCTAACACCGCCAGTTTTTGCCCAGATGTGCTAGCTGCACAGAGAAAAACACCAGCCAATGTGTCAGTGGGGTTCAGCACCGCCAGCTGTTCCCCTGCTGTGTAGCTGGCAACGTGTCCTGCAAAAGCCACGCAGACACAACACACCCAAAGCTGCCGCCAGTGCAGGCTTCGGCCTACACTCCCCTCCCCCTGCTCCTCCTCCTCCTGCTCCTCCTCCTGCTGTCCCTGGGCTCTAACACACCGCCAGTTGGGGCCCAGATGTGCTAGCTGCACAGAGAAAAACACCAGCCAATGTGTCAGTGGGGTCCAGCACCGCCAGCTGTTCCCCTGCTGTGCAGCCGGCAACGTGTCCTGCAAAAGCCACGCAGACACAAGAACTGAAATTGAAGGGAACCTGTCCCCCATCCCCCAGGCGTTTTTACGTTATCCAGCCACCTTGTACAGCGGTAATGCTGCATGTGTGCAAGGTGGCTCAGAAACGTATTCTCCTCGCACATGTGGAACTGAAAACACGTCTGAAATGTGTCCTCTGTGTGACCATTTAACCGTCCCGGTGGTGTGACTTTCCTTTGTAATGACACGCTGCAACCCCCTTGGTAGCGCTGCCCGTCTTCTGGCATCATTGTTTGGCTGGCTGCGCCTCTGCGGCCGCCCTGACCCACACAACGCCCCTCGGTGTCTTATTTATTGGGACTGCGAGGGTGTGATTCATGGGCAGGATCAGTGCATCAGTTCGCCTGTCCCTCCTCTCCTTCCGCCTTGTTCGGACTGTGCGGCTTCATGGCCGTGGCATGCGATAAGGGATCAGATGACGCCACACAGTCTGAAGCGGGTGTAAGGACCCGAGTGTGAGAGGCGAACATATGTGCTGCGCCAGGCCCTGAATCCCAGCCCCGCAGTGTTTTAACAATGTTAAGACACTGCGGGGCTGGGATTCATGGGCATCGCGAACCGCACCGGCCGACATTACATGATGCCAGAAGATGGGCAGCGCTAACGGCGCTAGGCCAGGGGATAACACGACAGCGCAGACTCCTGTACAGCAAATAACAACGCTCGGGAGGCTGCACCCAGCACCAAGGTGGGATTCTTGACACCTGTGCTGCATCTCATTACAAAGGGAACTCTCGCCTCCATTACACAGTTTGACTGTATAAAGGGCTAAATGTTATACGTGTTCCATTCAGCGTGTGCAAGGAGAAAAATTACAAGAGCAACCTTTGACTTGCGCAGCACTGCTGCTGCATAAGCTGTGGCTCTTCTACTTTGTAACCCCTGAGGGGGGGTTAAAGGTGACTTTTGAAATCGGTTCAATTAGGCTTCGGCCTACACTCTGCTCCACCTGCAGAGCCCGGGCTCCAACAACGCTAGTTGCTGTCCGGAAGTGCTGGCTGCACAGAGCCAAACACCTCGCCAATGTGTCAGTGGGGTCCAGCACCGCCAGCTGTTCCCCTGCTGTGTAGCCGGCAACGTGTCCTGCAAAAGCCACGCAGACACAACACACCCAAAGCTGCCGCCAGTGCAGGCTTCGGCCTACACTCCCCTCCCCCTGCTCCTCCTCCTCCTGCTCCTCCTCCTGCTGTCCCTGGGCTCTAACACACCGCCAGTTGGGGCCCAGATGTGCTAGCTGCACAGAGAAAAACACCAGCCAATGTGTCAGTGGGGTCCAGCACCGCCAGCTGTTCCCCTGCTGTGCAGCCGGCAACGTGTCCTGCAAAAGCCACGCAGACACAAGAACTGAAATTGAAGGGAACCTGTCCCCCCTCCCCCAGGCGTTTTTACGTTATCCAGCCACCTTGTACAGCGGTAATGCTGCATGTGTGCAAGGTGGCTCAGAAACGTATTCTCCTCGCACATGTGGAACTGAAAATACGTCTGAAATGTGTCCTCTGTGTGACCATTTAACCGTCCCGGTGGTGTGACTTTCCTTTGTAATGACACGCTGCAACCCCCTTGGTAGCGCTGCCCGTCTTCTGGCATCATTGTTTGGCTGGCTGCGCCTCTGCGGCCGCCCTGACCCACACAACGCCCCTCGGTGTCTTATTTATTGGGACTGCGAGGGTGTGATTCATGGGCAGGATCAGTGCATCAGTTCGCCTGTCCCTCCTCTCCTTCCGCCTTGTTCGGACTGTGCGGCTTCATGGCCGTGGCATGCGATAAGGGATCAGATGACGCCGCACAGTCTGAAGCGGGTGTAAGGACCCGAGTGTGAGAGGCGAACATATGTGCTGCGCCAGGCCCTGAATCCCAGCCCCGCAGTGTTTTAACAATGTTAAGACACTGCGGGGCTGGGATTCATGGGCATCGCGAACCGCACCGGCCGACATTACATGATGCCAGAAGATGGGCAGCGCTAACGGCGCTAGGCCAGGGGATAACACGACAGCGCAGACTCCTGTACAGCAAATAACAACGCTCGGGAGGCTGCACCCAGCACCAAGGTGGGATTCTTGACACCTGTGCTGCGTCTCATTACAAAGGGAACTCTCGCCTCCATTACACAGTTTGACTGTATAAAGGGCTAAATGTTATACGTGTTCCATTCAGCGTGTGCAAGGAGAAAAATTACAAGAGCAACCTTTGACTTGCGCAGCACTGCTGCTGCATAAGCTGTGGCTCTTCTACTTTGTAACCCCTGAGGGGGGGTTAAAGGTGACTTTTGAAATCGGTTCAATTAGGCTTCGGCCTACACTCTGCTCCACCTGCAGAGCCCGGGCTCCAACAACGCTAGTTGCTGTCCGGAAGTGCTGGCTGCACAGAGCCAAACACCTCGCCAATGTGTCAGTGGGGTCCAGCACCGCCAGCTGTTCCCCTGCTGTGTAGCCGGCAACGTGTCCTGCAAAAGCCACGCAGACACAACACACCCAAAGCTGCCGCCAGTGCAGGCTTCGGCCTACACTCCCCTCCCCCTGCTCCTCCTCCTCCTGCTCCTCCTCCTGCTGTCCCTGGGCTCTAACACACCGCCAGTTGGGGCCCAGATGTGCTAGCTGCACAGAGAAAAACACCAGCCAATGTGTCAGTGGGGTCCAGCACCGCCAGCTGTTCCCCTGCTGTGCAGCCGGCAACGTGTCCTGCAAAAGCCACGCAGACACAAGAACTGAAATTGAAGGGAACCTGTCCCCCCTCCCCCAGGCGTTTTTACGTTATCCAGCCACCTTGTACAGCGGTAATGCTGCATGTGTGCAAGGTGGCTCAGAAACGTATTCTCCTCGCACATGTGGAACTGAAAACACGTCTGAAATGTGTCCTCTGTGTGACCATTTAACCGTCCCGGTGGTGTGACTTTCCTTTGTAATGACACGCTGCAACCCCCTTGGTAGCGCTGCCCGTCTTCTGGCATCATTGTTTGGCTGGCTGCGCCTCTGCGGCCGCCCTGACCCACACAACGCCCCTCGGTGTCTTATTTATTGGGACTGCGAGGGTGTGATTCATGGGCAGGATCAGTGCATCAGTTCGCCTGTCCCTCCTCTCCTTCCGCCTTGTTCGGACTGTGCGGCTTCATGGCCGTGGCATGCGATAAGGGATCAGATGACGCCGCACAGTCTGAAGCGGGTGTAAGGACCCGAGTGTGAGAGGCGAACATATGTGCTGCGCCAGGCCCTGAATCCCAGCCCCGCAGTGTTTTAACAATGTTAAGACACTGCGGGGCTGGGATTCATGGGCATCGCGAACCGCACCGGCCGACATTACATGATGCCAGAAGATGGGCAGCGCTAACGGCGCTAGGCCAGGGGATAACACGACAGCGCAGACTCCTGTACAGCAAATAACAACGCTCGGGAGGCTGCACCCAGCACCAAGGTGGGATTCTTGACACCTGTGCTGCGTCTCATTACAAAGGGAACTCTCGCCTCCATTACACAGTTTGACTGTATAAAGGGCTAAATGTTATACGTGTTCCATTCAGCGTGTGCAAGGAGAAAAATTACAAGAGCAACCTTTGACTTGCGCAGCACTGCTGCTGCATAAGCTGTGGCTCTTCTACTTTGTAACCCCTGAGGGGGGGTTAAAGGTGACTTTTGAAATCGGTTCAATTAGGCTTCGGCCTACACTCTGCTCCACCTGCAGAGCCCGGGCTCCAACAACGCTAGTTGCTGTCCGGAAGTGCTGGCTGCACAGAGCCAAACACCTCGCCAATGTGTCAGTGGGGTCCAGCACCGCCAGCTGTTCCCCTGCTGTGTAGCCGGCAACGTGTCCTGCAAAAGCCACGCAGACACAACACACCCAAAGCTGCCGCCAGTGCAGGCTTCGGCCTACACTCCCCTCCCCCTGCTCCTCCTCCTCCTGCTCCTCCTCCTGCTGTCCCTGGGCTCTAACACACCGCCAGTTGGGGCCCAGATGTGCTAGCTGCACAGAGAAAAACACCAGCCAATGTGTCAGTGGGGTCCAGCACCGCCAGCTGTTCCCCTGCTGTGCAGCCGGCAACGTGTCCTGCAAAAGCCACGCAGACACAAGAACTGAAATTGAAGGGAACCTGTCCCCCCTCCCCCAGGCGTTTTTACGTTATCCAGCCACCTTGTACAGCGGTAATGCTGCATGTGTGCAAGGTGGCTCAGAAACGTATTCTCCTCGCACATGTGGAACTGAAAACACGTCTGAAATGTGTCCTCTGTGTGACCATTTAACCGTCCCGGTGGTGTGACTTTCCTTTGTAATGACACGCTGCAACCCCCTTGGTAGCGCTGCCCGTCTTCTGGCATCATTGTTTGGCTGGCTGCGCCTCTGCGGCCGCCCTGACCCACACAACGCCCCTCGGTGTCTTATTTATTGGGACTGCGAGGGTGTGATTCATGGGCAGGATCAGTGCATCAGTTCGCCTGTCCCTCCTCTCCTTCCGCCTTGTTCGGACTGTGCGGCTTCATGGCCGTGGCATGCGATAAGGGATCAGATGACGCCGCACAGTCTGAAGCGGGTGTAAGGACCCGAGTGTGAGAGGCGAACATATGTGCTGCGCCAGGCCCTGAATCCCAGCCCCGCAGTGTTTTAACAATGTTAAGACACTGCGGGGCTGGGATTCATGGGCATCGCGAACCGCACCGGCCGACATTACATGATGCCAGAAGATGGGCAGCGCTAACGGCGCTAGGCCAGGGGATAACACGACAGCGCAGACTCCTGTACAGCAAATAACAACGCTCGGGAGGCTGCACCCAGCACCAAGGTGGGATTCTTGACACCTGTGCTGCGTCTCATTACAAAGGGAACTCTCGCCTCCATTACACAGTTTGACTGTATAAAGGGCTAAATGTTATACGTGTTCCATTCAGCGTGTGCAAGGAGAAAAATTACAAGAGCAACCTTTGACTTGCGCAGCACTGCTGCTGCATAAGCTGTGGCTCTTCTACTTTGTAACCCCTGAGGGGGGGTTAAAGGTGACTTTTGAAATCGGTTCAATTAGGCTTCGGCCTACACTCTGCTCCACCTGCAGAGCCCGGGCTCCAACAACGCTAGTTGCTGTCCGGAAGTGCTGGCTGCACAGAGCCAAACACCTCGCCAATGTGTCAGTGGGGTCCAGCACCGCCAGCTGTTCCCCTGCTGTGTAGCCGGCAACGTGTCCTGCAAAAGCCACGCAGACACAACACACCCAAAGCTGCCGCCAGTGCAGGCTTCGGCCTACACTCCCCTCCCCCTGCTCCTCCTCCTCCTGCTCCTCCTCCTGCTGTCCCTGGGCTCTAACACACCGCCAGTTGGGGCCCAGATGTGCTAGCTGCACAGAGAAAAACACCAGCCAATGTGTCAGTGGGGTCCAGCACCGCCAGCTGTTCCCCTGCTGTGCAGCCGGCAACGTGTCCTGCAAAAGCCACGCAGACACAAGAACTGAAATTGAAGGGAACCTGTCCCCCCTCCCCCAGGCGTTTTTACGTTATCCAGCCACCTTGTACAGCGGTAATGCTGCATGTGTGCAAGGTGGCTCAGAAACGTATTCTCCTCGCACATGTGGAACTGAAAACACGTCTGAAATGTGTCCTCTGTGTGACCATTTAACCGTCCCGGTGGTGTGACTTTCCTTTGTAATGACACGCTGCAACCCCCTTGGTAGCGCCGCCCGTCTTCTGGCATCATTGTTTGGCTGGCTGCGCCTCTGCGGCCGCCCTGACCCACACAACGCCCCTCGGTGTCTTATTTATTGGGACTGCGAGGGTGTGATTCATGGGCAGGATCAGTGCATCAGTTCGCCTGTCCCTCCTCTCCTTCCGCCTTGTTCGGACTGTGCGGCTTCATGGCCGTGGCATGCGATAAGGGATCAGATGACGCCGCACAGTCTGAAGCGGGTGTAAGGACCCGAGTGTGAGAGGCGAACATATGTGCTGCGCCAGGCCCTGAATCCCAGCCCCGCAGTGTTTTAACAATGTTAAGACACTGCGGGGCTGGGATTCATGGGCATCGCGAACCGCACCGGCCGACATTACATGATGCCAGAAGATGGGCAGCGCTAACGGCGCTAGGCCAGGGGATAACACGACAGCGCAGACTCCTGTACAGCAAATAACAACGCTCGGGAGGCTGCACCCAGCACCAAGGTGGGATTCTTGACACCTGTGCTGCGTCTCATTACAAAGGGAACTCTCGCCTCCATTACACAGTTTGACTGTATAAAGGGCTAAATGTTATACGTGTTCCATTCAGCGTGTGCAAGGAGAAAAATTACAAGAGCAACCTTTGACTTGCGCAGCACTGCTGCTGCATAAGCTGTGGCTCTTCTACTTTGTAACCCCTGAGGGGGGGTTAAAGGTGACTTTTGAAATCGGTTCAATTAGGCTTCGGCCTACACTCTGCTCCACCTGCAGAGCCCGGGCTCCAACAACGCTAGTTGCTGTCCGGAAGTGCTGGCTGCACAGAGCCAAACACCTCGCCAATGTGTCAGTGGGGTCCAGCACCGCCAGCTGTTCCCCTGCTGTGTAGCCGGCAACGTGTCCTGCAAAAGCTACGCAGACACAACACACCCAAAGCTGCCGCCAGTGCAGGCTTCGGCCTACACTCCCCTCCCTCTGCTCCTCCTCCTCCTGCTCCTCCTCCTGCTGTCCCTGGGCTCTAACACACCGCCAGTTGGGGCCCTAGGAAGACAAGCTTGAATAGGTCCCCATCCGGGTTCCAGTACCGTCAGCTGGTTCTCGGCAGTGTCTTTTGCTCTTGTACCTTCTGCTCCCCATCCTGGTTCCAGTACCGTCAGCTGGTTCCGGGCAGAGCCTTTGGCTTAGGTGCCTCCCTCTGGGTATCCGAGTTCCACCAACGTCAGGTGGTCCTTGGTAGTGCTTTCAGGCACGGGTACCTCCTGCTTAGTAACCGGGTTCCAGTAACGTCAGCTGGTCCTCGGTAGTTCCATTGGCTCTTGGACCTTCGGCTACCCATCCGGGTTCCAGTACCGTCAGCTGGTTCTCGGCAGTGTCTTTTGCTCTTGTACCTTCTGCTCCCCATCCTGGTTCCAGTACCGTCA
Organism: Ranitomeya variabilis; assembly: GCF_051348905.1. NCBI lineage: Eukaryota > Metazoa > Chordata > Amphibia > Anura > Dendrobatidae > Ranitomeya > Ranitomeya variabilis. Next base: position 982,185,899 of record NC_135233.1, on the reverse strand, counting down.
GCTGGTTCCGGGCAGAGCCTTTGGCTTAGGTGCCTCCCTCTGGGTATCCGAGTTCCACCAACGTCAGGTGGTCCTTGGTAGTGCTTTCAGGCACGGGTACCTCCTGCTTAGTAACCGGGTTCCAGTAACGTCAGCTGGTCCTCGGTAGTTCCATTGGCTCTTGGACCTTCGGGTAGCCATCCGAGTTCCAGTTCCATCAGCTGTTTCTCGGCATTTTCTCAGCCTTCTTGTACCTTCTGCTACATTTCCAAGTTCAAGACCCGAAAGACGATGACCCGGAAGACCACCCCTAAGATGATGACGACACCAGAGACGACAACCACCGAGATGACGACGACCCTGGAGACGATGACCCTGAAGACGACCCCGATGACGACGACCCCGATGACGACGACCCCGATGACGACGACCCTGGAGATGACGACCCTGGAGATGACGACGACAACCTGGAAGACCGAGAAGCAGAAGAACAAGAGGCTGCAGAACAAAGAGCAGAAGAACATTAAGCATAAGACTAAATATCAGAGCAAAAGATATTATCTAAATTATAAGCAGAAGAAGACTAAGCAGTGTATGGGGGTGAGTCCGTTCCTCCTCGTGGTGCCCCTGGATAAAGCCTGATGCTGCAGGCCAAACTGAACGCGGACAAATGTAACTGTTTTGTGACAGGCAGAACGGAAGGTGTAATCTTCAAACTTTTATAGATAACAACTACGGGAATGCCTGTCACAAATAAGAATATGATGAAGAAGTTGAATATAAAAAAGATAATAGTTAAATAAAAAGAATATGAACAATGTAAAAAAAAATATATATATATACGTAGAAAAGAAGAAGATGAATAAGGTGAAGAAGTTGATGTCACAGAAGCTGATGATGAGGATAATGAAGAAGAAAGTGTGGGAGAAGTAAAAAATAGGGTGAAGGGCGTGGAAGTAGTGAAACATCAATATCTGACAAAATAAATAAAAAATTAACATAGTCAATTTCTTTCTAACGCCGAACGTCATAAAAAAATTAAAAATACTGCTATTCTATTTGATTGGGATAAACCCCTGTGCCTTTAATGTCTCCGCCACCTCCCCCAATACATCCTACATTATTCTTAGTTGTTTTCCTTCATGTAGAATTAACCTACAAGGAAAGAAAGGGTTTATTTTAATTCCGATATTTTCGTCCCATTGACTTGCATTGGGATCGGGTATCGGTATCGGATTGGATTCCGATACTGTGACGGTATCGGCCGATACTTTCCGATACCGATACTTTCCGATATCGGAAAGTATCGCTCAACACTAGTCACAAGTAATGTTGTGACCCTGCAGTTCAGTAGTCATATCGAGGACTAAACATTTTCCTTGTTTTTTTTCAGGGATGCCGCTTGCAGACTTGCCTGTGTAAATCTGTAGATTCCATGCATAGCTAGTTTTTGCATCACAGGCTGCCCAGATTTTTATGCCGTATTTGCCTGGCTTACTTGGCATGTATTGCCAGAAGGGGCATTTTCCGCGGAAAGGGAGAAAACGTTCGTCTACTGTCACCTCTGGCCCTGGGTTGAACATCAGTGGAAGGAGCTGCACCCATTTCTCCCAAACATCCGTGATGGGAGCAAGTTTGTCAGATTTTGTTCTGGTGTCTCTGTTGTCAAATCTTAGGATTCTTGATATCATTTGAAACTTTTGAAGTGACATTGTTGCCCGGAAAATATTCCTGCCTATCAATGCGTCCCAGAGACTATCAGTGGCCTCCTTGCAGGATTTGTACACACCAACAAGGAGAAGAACACCAATGTAGGCATCCAGGACATCATCATGAAGGTCATTCCACATGTCGCCGTGGACTTTTTTTCCTTCAAGGTTTGTCATAGCAATAATGACTTTTTTTTTGTTGACAATGGCATAAACAGATCAAAACATGTCTTGATGTCACTTACTCTTGTCACAGCAAACCTTGTGAATCCAGGGGTCATTTTTATGACATTTGCAGCATCTGCCCTGCCATGTACATCTGGAGGTACTGAGCTCCAACTGATCTTGCCACTTTTGGATTTGAATCTTTCAGCGGGAGCAGCTTCAGCACCAGTGACCTCCTCATCAGACTGATCAGAACTGTCTGTGTCTTCCAGTTGATACTCCACATCATCTTCCTCATCAGAAACCTGTTCATCTGTATCAGTTTGCTGCTGTGTGTCCTCTGATTCATTATCATCTAAGATATAATCCAGAATTTGGCTTACATCAAATCTTCTCCTTATTGTTGCATGTGTAAACTGGAGATGTATACTCTGCAAAGTACCAACTCTAAAGGTACCTTCACACTGAACAACTTTCCAACGAGAACGACAACGATCTGTGACATTGCAGCGTCCTGTATAGCGATATCGTTGTGTTTGACACGCAGCAGCGATCTGGATCCCGCTGTGATATCGTTGGTCGGAGCTAGAAGGCCAGCACCTTATTTCGTCGTTAGGTCGGTGTGTATCGTCGTGTTTGACAGCAAAAGCAACGATGCCAGCAATGTTTTACAATGGTAACCAGGGTGTCTGTCACGTCCCCCGGCGTCCACAGGGTTACGCGCTGCTGCTCAGAGCTTCCTGCACTGAATGTGTCAGTGTCGGCCGTAAAGCCGAGCAAAGCGGTGATGTCACCGCTGTGCTCTGCCGGCCCTGACACATTCAGTGAAGGAAGCTCTGAGCAGCAGCGCGGACGCCGGGGGACGTGACAGACATCAGAAGGTGAGTATGTAGTGTTTTTTTTTTTACTTTTACATTGGAAACCAGGGTAAATATCGGGTTACTAAGCGCGGCCCTGCACTTAGTAACCCGATGTTTACCCTGGTTACCCGGGTGCTGCAGGGGGACTTCGGCATTGTTGAAGACAGTTTCAACGATGCCGAAGTCGTTCCCCTGATCGTTGGTCGCTGGAGAGAGCTGTCTGTGTGACAGCTCCCCAGCGACCTAAACAGCGACGCTGCAGCGATCGGCTCGTTGTCTATATCGCTGCAGCGTCGCTGAGTGTGACGGTACCTTAAGCTGATTTGGCCATACATGCCTGGACATGTCCCTAACTCAAGTTGTTGGAGGTAGAGCTGGCTGTGGGCTGTTGGTTTATATTGTGTTTATGAGTTCAGTTTTGGGACTTATTATTGTTTTTTTACTCTTATATTAGACCTGGGTCGAAATTGACCCCAACAACACAAATGTTATAATTTTAATAAGAGTATTTTACAATTTAGTAAAATAGTTTTATTTATTGTATTTTGTTTAAAAATAAGTTCCTGAAAAAGTCAAAAAGTCTTGATGCAATAAACAAATGTATGTAGAATTTGTATGCATTTAAAACCTAAAACGGGTCGGTCACTCACGACCCTAACACTAGAGGAAGGCTAAAATGGAGCTATTTGGACATAATTCTCAGTGCAATCACAGAACATTTTGGAAAATCTTAACAAATAGGCTGAAGTTGTGAATTAAGTAATTTATTAAATTAAAAGAGTATTAGTAGAGATCAGTGGATCACAAAAATTTTAAAATCATCTATTCGTGCAGATTTTCCAGAGATAATTCTCTGAAAATATTATACTCCAGGATCTTTCCAAACCTCAAAGCATATTTTAACCCCTTCAAGTCAGTTAAACCCCTTTTTCGTTTTTGCGTTTTCATTTTTCACTTCCCTCTTTCCCAGAGCCATAACTTTTTTATTTTTCCGTAAATATGGTTATGTAAAGGCTTATTTTTTGCGGGACGAGTTGTACTTTTGAACAACGCCATTGGTTTTACCATGTCTTTTACTAGGAAACAGGAAAAAAATTCCAAGTGCGGTGAAATTGCAAAAAAAAGTGCAATCCCACACTTGTTCTTTGTTTGGCTTTTTTGCTAGGTTCACTAAATGCTAAAACTAACCTGCCATTGTGATTCTCTAGGTCATTATGAGTTCATAGACACCTAACATGTCTAGGTTATTATTTATCCAAGTGGTGGAAAAAAATTAAAAACTTTGCTTAAAAAAAAAAAAAACAGTGCCATTTTCCGATACCCGAAGCGTCTCCATTTTTCGTGATCTGGGGTCGGGTGAGGGCTTATGTTTTGCATGCCGAGCTGACGTTTTTAATAATATCACTTTTGTGCAGATACGTTCTTTTGTTCGCCCGTTATTGCATTTTAATGCAATGTTGCGCCGACCAAAAAAACATAATTCTGGCTTTTCAATTTTTTTTTTCGCTACGCTGTTTAGCGATCAGGTTAATGCTTTTTTTTATTGATAGATCGGGCGATTCTGAATGCGGCGATACCAAATACGTGTAGGTTTAATTTTTTTATTGTTTTATTTAGGATGGGGAGAAAGGGGGGTGATTTAAACATTTATATTTTTATATTTTTTTCATATTTTTAAAAACATTTTTTTTTACTTGTGCCATGCTTCAATAGCCTCCATGGGAGGCTAGAAGCTGGCACAACTTGATTGCCTCAGCTATATAGCAGCGATCATCAGATCGCTGCTATGTAGCTGAATTGCAGGTGTGCTGTGAGCGCCGACCACAGGGGGGCGCTCACAGCAGGCCGGCATCAGGACCTCTATGGTTACTGTCCTGACACATCGCCGACCCCCGATCATGTGACAGGGGTCGGCGATGCGCTCATTTCCGGCCGCACGGCCGGAAGCGGTAGTTAAATGCCGCTGTCAGCTTTTGACAAGTTAATAGCGGCGGGTAAAGAGCGATTTCACTCGCCGCTATTGCGCGCACATGTCAGTTGTACAAAACAGCTGACATGTCGCGACTTTGATGTGGGCTCAGCGCCGGAGCCCACATAAAAGGGGGAGACACGACATGCGCAGTAATAGTACGGCGCATGTCATGAAAGGGTTAAACTTAACATGTAAACCATATAAAAAATCCGTATACTCACCTCACCGCTCACCTCTCAGCCCCACGACTTCTCACTGTCACACATACAGCAATGTTTGGACTCCAAGATGGGTCTCCTGTTATGATCCTAGTGGCTGAGGATCACAAAACGGACTAGCTAAGTTTATGAACATAGACAAAAGCTCTAGGGAGGTGGTAACTGGACTGACCGCAAACCTGATCCTAACCAACACACTAAAGGAAGCCGGTGAACGTGCCTAAAATCCTGGACGTCTCGACGCAGCCTGAGAAACTATCTGCTCCTTGAGGGAAAGCAAGACCTCACTTGCCTCAAGAGAAATCACCCCAGAGATATAGAAAGCCCCCAACAAATAATAACGGTGAGGTAAGGGGAAAACACAAACGTAGAAATGAAAACAGATTAAGCAAATGAGGCCCGCTAATACTAGATAGCAGAAGACAGATAGGGAACTGTGCGGTCAGTAAAAAACCCTATGCAAAATATCCACGCTGAGAATACAAGAACCCCCACACCAACTAACGGTGTGAGGGGAGTAACTCAGCCCCCTAGAGCTACCAGCAAGCAAGCAAATCACATATTAGCAAGCTGGACAAAAATAAACCAAGAAACATGTGACCACAGATGGTCAAAAAATGAACCAAGCAAAACTTAGCTTTTCGTGAAGAGACTGATAACGAAGGACTGCAGGAGAGCTCCAAAATAGCACTGAAGACATTGACAGCAGGCAACAACTGAGAGTCCAGGTGAACTAAATAGGAAACCAGCTAAGAGATAACGAGACAGCTGATCCTGCCTCAGACCTGCAGAATGACACAAAGAACCACCAGAGGGAGCCCAAAGACAGCACTCACACAGTACCAGTTGTGACCACAAGAGGGAGCCCAAAAACAGAGTTCACAACAGTCTCCTTCATGTGTGCTACCTGAATTTGGCAGGCCTCTAAGAGCACCAGGCCTGGTTACTGATAAATACTTCAGCTAGAAATGCTGCTCCAAGCCCTGTCCCAGGCCCTGCCCTATGCAGCTTTGCTGTTCAATTATACTATTTGGACTCTGGGTCAACTAATGCCACTTTTCCTGGTGTCTGCCCCTAACCTAAGTTGTTTGGGAAGATTTTTAGTCCCCTTGATGGTGTTGTCTATGAGTTTGGTTTTGCCTCCATTTAATTCAATGAGATTTGGGTATGCTCACATGTTCGGCAAACATCGTGACATTCGCCGAGCCGAACATTGAAAGGTTCGCTGATCTTTACTTTCTGCGACAAGTTCAAGTTGGAACAGGATCTCTAATGCTTTTTCCACAACATCAGGCTAAAGACTTATTTCAGAGTTTAACCCCTTCACCTCCAAGGGTGGCTTGCACGTTAATGACCAGGCCAATTTTTACAATTCTGACCACTGTCCCTTTATGAGGTTATAACTCTGGAACGCTTCAACGGATCCTGGTGATTCTGACATTGATTTCTTGTGACATATTGTACTTCATGATAGTGGTAAAATTTATTTGATATTACCTGCATTTATTTGTGAAAAAAACAGAAATTTGGCGAAAATTTTGAAAATTTCGCAATTTTCCAAATTTGAATTTTTATGCAATTAAATCACAGTGATATATCACACAAAATACTTAATAAGTAACATTTCCCATATGTCTACTTTACATCAGCACCATTTTGGAACCAACATTTTTTTTTGTTAGGGAGTTATAAGGGTTAAAAATTGACCAGCAATTTCTCATTTTTACAACACCATAATTTTTAAGGGACCACATCTCATTTGAAGTCATTTTGAGGGGTCTATATGATAGAAAATACCCAAGTGTGACACCATTCTAAAAACTTCACCTGTCAAGGTGCTCAAAACCACATTCAAGAAGTTTATTAACCCTTCAGGTGTTTCACAGGAATTTTTGGAATGTTTAAATAAAAATGAACATTTAACTTTTTTTCACACAAAATTTACTTCAGCTCCAATTTGTTTTATTTTACAAATGGTAACAGGAGAAAATGGACCCCAAAAGATGTTGTACAATTTGTCCTGAGTACGCCGATACCCCATATGTGGGGTAAACCACTGTTTGGGCACATGACAGAGCTCGGAAGCGAAGGAGCACATTTGACTTTTGAATGCAAAATTGACTGGAATTGAGATGGGACGCCATGTTGCGTTTGGAGAGCCACTGATGTGCCTAAACATTGAAACCCCCCACAAGTGACACCATTTTGGAAAGTAGACCCCCTAAGGAACTTATCTAGAGGTGTGGTGAGCACTTTGACCCACCAAGTGCTTCACAGAAGTTTATAATGCAGAACCGTAAAAATAAAAAATCATATTTTTTCACAAAAATTGTTTTTGCCCCCAATTTTTTATTTTCCCAAGGGTAAGAGGAGAAATTGGACCCCAAAAGTTGTTGTACAATTTGTCCTGAGTACGCTGATACCCCATATGTGGGGGGGAACCAATGTTTGGGCGCATGGGAGAGCTCGGAAGGGAAGGAGCTCCGTTTGACTTTTCACTGCAAAATTGACAGGAATTGAGATGGGACGCCATGTTGCATTTGGAGAGCCACTGATGTGCCTAAACATTGAAACCCCCCACAAGTGACACCATTTTGGGAAGTAGACCCCCTAAGGAACTTATCTAGATGTGTGGTGAGCACTTTGACCCACCAAGTGCTTCACAGAAGTATATAATGCAGAACCGTAAAAATAAAAAATCATATTATTTCACAAAAATTATCTTTTCGCCCCCAATTTTTTATTTTCCCAAGGATAAGAGAAGAAATTGGACCCCATATGTTGTTGTACAATTTGTCCTGAGTACGCTGATACCCCATATGTGGGGGGGAACCACTGTTTGGGTGCATGGGAGAGCTCGGAAGGGAAGGAGCGCCGTTTGACTTTTCACTGCAAAATTGACAGGAATTGAGATGGGACGCCATGTTGCATTTGGAGAGCCACTGATGTGCCTAAACATTGAAACCCCCCACAAGTGACACCATTTTGGAAAGTAGACCCCCTAAGGAACTTATCTAGAGGTGTGGTGAGCACTTTGACCCACCAAGTGCTTCACAGAAGTTTATAATGCAGAGCCGTAAAAATAAAACAAAATTTTTTTCTCACAAAAATTATTTTTTAGCCCCCAGTTTTGTATTTTCCCGAGGTTAACAGGAGAAATTGGACCCCAAAAGTTGTTGTCCAATTTGTCCTGAGTATGCTCATACCCCATATGTGGGGGGGAACCACCGTTTGGGCGCATGGGAGGGCTCAGAAGGGATGGAGCGCCATTTGGAATGCAGACTTAGATGAAATGGTCTGCAGGCGTCACATTGCGTTTGCAGAGCCCCTAATGTACCTAAACAGTAAAAAAAAACACAAGTGACACCATTTTGGAAAGTAGACCCCCTAAGGAACTCATCTAGATGTGTTGTGAGAGCTTTAATCCCCCAAGTGTTTCACTACAGTTTATAACGCAGAGCCGTGCAAATAAAAAAAATTTTTTTTCCACAAAAATTATTTTTTAGCCCCCAGTTTTGTATTTTTACAAGGGTAACAGGAGAAATTGGACCCCATATATTGTTGTCCAATTTGTCCTGAGTACGCTGATACCTGATATGTGGGGGGGAACCACCGTTTGAGCGCATGGCAGAGCTCGGAAGGGAAGGAGCATCATTTGCAATGCAGACTTAGATGGATTGGTCTGCAGGCGTCACATTGCGTTTGCAGAGCCTCTAATGTACCTAAACAGTAGAAACCCCCCACAAATGACTCAATATTGGAAACTAGACCCCCCAAGGAACTTATCTAGTTGTGTTGTGAGAACTTTGAACCCCCAAGTGTTTCACTACAGTTTATAACGCAGAGCCGTGAAAATAATAAAAAAAATGTTTCCCCCAAAATTATTTTTTAGCCCCCAGTTTTGTATTTTCCAAGGGTAACAGGAGAAATTGGACCCCAAAAGTTGTTGTCCAATTTGTCTTGAGTATGCTGATACTCCATATGTGGGGGGAACCACCGTTTGGGCGCATGGGAGGGCTCGGAAGGGAAGGAGCGCCATTTGGAATGCAGACTTAGATGGAATGGTCTGCAGGCATCACATTGCGTTTGCAGAGCCCCTAATGTACCTAAACAGTAGAAACCCCCCACAAGTGACACCATTTTGGAAAGTAGATGTGTTGTGAGAGCTTTGAACCCCCAAGTGTTTCACTACAGTTTATAACGCAGAGCCATGCAAATAAAAAAATTTTTTTTTCCACAAAAATTATTTTTTAGCCCCTAGTTTTGTATTTTCCCAAGGGTAACAGGAGAAATTGGACCCCAAAAGTTGTTCTCCAATGTGTTCCGAGTACGCTGATACCCCATATGTTGGGGTAAACCCCTGTTTGGGCGCACGGAAGAGCTCGGAAGGGAAGGAGTACTGTTTTACTTTTTCAACGCAGAATTGGCTGGAATTGAGATCGGACGCCATGTCATGTTTGGAGAGCCCCTGATGTGCCTAAACAGTGGAAACCCCCTATTTATAACTGAAACCCTAATCCAAACACATCCCTAACCCTAATCCCAACAGTAACCCTAACCACACCTCTAACCCAGACACACCCCTAACCCTAATCCCAACCCTATTCCCAACCGTAAATGTAATCCAAACCCTAACCCTAACTTTAGCCCCAACCCTAACCCTAATTTAGCCCCAACCCTAAATGTAGCCTTAACCCTAGCCCCAACCCTAGCCCTAACCCTAGCCCTAACCCTAGCCCTAACCCTAACCCTAGCCCTAACCCTTGCCCTAACCCTAACCCTAACCCTAGCCCTAACCCTAGCCCTAACCCTAGCCCTAACCCTAATGTGAAAAAGGAAATAAATACATTTTTTAAATTTTTGTAATTTTTCCCTAACTAAGCTGGTGATGAAGGGGGGTTTGATTTACTTTTATAGCGTGTTTTTAAGCGGATTTTTATGATTGGCAGCCGTCACACACTGAAAGACGCTTTTTATTGCAAAAATATTTTTTGCGTTACCACATTTTGAGAGCTATAATTTTTTCATATTTGAGTCCACAGAGTCATGTGAGATCTTGTTTTTTGCGGGACGAGTTGAAGTTTTTATTGGTAACATGTTCGGGCACAGGAGTTTTTTTGATCGCTTTTTATTCTGATTTTTGTGAGGCAGAATGACCAAAAACCAGCTATTCATGAATTTCTTTTGGGGGAGGCGTTTATACCATTCTGCGTTTGGTAAAATTGATAAAGCAGTTTTATTCTTCGGGTCAGTACGATTACAGCGATACCTCATTTATATCTTTTTTTGTGTTTTGGCGCTTTTATACGATAAAAACTATTTTTTAGAAAAAATAATTATTTTGGCATCGCTTTATTCTGAGGACTATAACTTTTTTATCTTTTCGCTGATGATGCTGTATGGCGGCTCATTTTTTGTGGGACAAGATAACATTTTCAGCGGTACCATGGTTATTTATATCCATCTTTTTGATCGCGTCTTATTCTACTTTTTGTTTGGCGGTATGAGAATAAAGCGTTTTTTGCCTCGGTTTTTTTTGTTTTTTTTTACAGTGTTCACTGAATGGGTTAACTAGTGATATAGTTTTATAGGTGGGGTCGTTACGGACGCGGCAATACTAAATATGTGTACTTTTATTGTTTGATTTTTTTTTATTTAGATAAAGAAATGTATTTATGGGAATAATTTTTTTTTATTATTTATTTATTTAGGAATTTTTTTTTACACATGTGGAAATTTTTTTTTTTACTTTTTTACTTTGTCCCGGGGGGGACATCACAGATCGCTGATCTGACAGTTTGCACAGCACTCTGTCAGATCACCGATCTGAGTTCCAGTGCTGCAGGCTTACCAGAGCCTGGTCTGCACCCGGAAGTGATCCCTGCAGGACCCTGATGCAGCCCCGCGGCCATTTTGGATCCGGGGCCTGCAGGGATAGGAGGTAAGAGACCCTCGCAGCAACGCGATCACATCGCGTTGCTCCGGGGGTCTCAGGGAAGCCCACAGGAAGCCCCCTCCCTGCGCGATGCTTCCCTGTACTGCTGGCACACCGCGATCATGTTTGAGGTTAATGTGCCGGGGGCGGTCCGTGACCACTCCTGGCACAGAGTGCCGGATGTCAGCTGCGATAGGCAGCTGACATCGGGCCGCGATCGGCCGCGCTCCCCCCGTGAGCGCGGCCGATCGTGCTGGACGTACTATTCCGTCCTTGGGAAGTAGGGCCCACCCCACATGGACGGAATAGTATGTCCAATGGCAGAAAGGGGTTAACAAGAACCTACAGGGAATAGAACCCCTCTGATTGAGGGCAGCTCTGTTCCTGACTTATCTATATCTCATCTGGGTCTTCGTAATCCCAGTACATTCAATCCCCCATGTACTTATCACACTACAGAGGCTTGTATCGATATAGAGATATAGATACTCTACCTAATCAACATCAAGTGGGCGCCCTCCCTACACATAATAACCCATCACATACTGAAAAGCAGGCTATTAGCTCTCTTAAAAATAACAAAAACATTGTTATTTAGCCAGCAGACAAAGGTGGGGGGATTGTGATCATGGACTGTACACAATATCTATGTGAAATTTCTCGTTGGTTATCAGATATATCAAACTACTAAAAAATGCCCCATGACCCTACACCTAAAATCAGAACAAAAATCGAACAGACCATCGATAGGTATTTAAACCTTAGAACAATTGACCAAAGGACAGCTACTCTTCTAACCAACCCCACCTATACTCTACCAAAGATCCATATCCAGACACTGTTAGGACTGGCAGAACGCACCAAATAATAATATTAAAGAATATGAGGTACGTTCACAGTCCACCGTGCAGAGATGGCACCTGCTGCTGAGTAATGGCTGATGGACGCTTGCTCACACGTGGGTTAGACCTCACCCAGTGTGAATGGAAGCGAACACTGTTGCTTCACAGAGTTGCCGTAATTATGCTGCGCCCTGTTAGCAGTCACAGTGCAGCTGAAAGACACTAGACAATAGTCCCTATGAATCACCCCCACTAAACTGGTGATTGGACTCGCTCTGACCCTCGGAGGCTTTTGAGCCCCCACCTGAGGATGCCCTGAGTCAGATGCTGAGTCCAAGCGGGAATTCCCACCCTACTCTGACCAGCTGTCATGAAAGCACACTGATTGCGCACGGTGCCGTAAAGACGGGCACTGCAAATAGATACTGAAATGTGTGCTTAGTGTGCAGGTAGCACTGTCGGGCGCTAGGTAGCTTCCACCATTCGTGAGCAGTCATCAACACAAGGAATGGGAATGATTAAGGAGCTTTCATCCATCGACAGACATTCATCTACACACACATATCAAGTCTATACTAGCGCATGGCTGTGCGGCCATGCAAATCTTTTATACCCGTAGCACTCAAGGACCTTCCTAGTGGTCCAATAGGAGCTGCTACAGGACCTGAGTGTGTGACTCCGGACCTCCAATGGGAGGTCGTCCTGTGGGCATGCTCAGTGTGGGAAAAGCAGGACTTAGTCCCTGAAACGCCTGCTCACTGCTGATCAGTACTGGCTACAAAGGCAGAGCCTGGAAAGGCAGCAGTAACCAAGCGCACAGTATAAGCTTGAGCCAGATGTTGGGACCGACGTCTCTGTTGAGCAGGCTCCATTGTGGCTGGAGGAGAAAGGGAGACAGCAGAGGACATGGTTTGAGATTTCCCCTGTGCAGCGGCGGGAACTCGACTCCTAACAGACACCAAAACAAAGAGTGCATCCTTTTTGTTCACAGTCACCATCCAATGATGCCCAAAATATACTGTACCATTAAGAAATACTGGCCCCTCCTCACCAAGGCATATCCACAAATTGAGGCCTTTAGAGCCCCAACACTGATGTGCACAAAATGACCACACAACATAAGAGACCATATTTTACAGGTGAATGTTGTTAGCCTTTCCAAACAACCCAAACAAATATTTTTTGGAACTAAGAGGATGGGCACTTTTCCTTGTTTGGTCTGTGCTGCTTGCACAAATGTGATGAAGTCGAGCAATGTTATCCTTCCACACACAGACATTACCCCATCATGGGCTTTCACACCTGCAACACTAATTTTGAGGTGTATATAATCAAATGCCCTTGAGGTCTGCTCTTCATAGGGTACATCACTCAACACATCAGGGACAGAATAGAAAATCTATCAGATTTACAGTTTGGCTGCCCTTTCCCAATCACTTCATAGCTGCAAAACATTTGGTATCATAACTTAGATTTCAAGTGGTTGAACATGTCTCCAGACCCAGACGGGGAGGCAACCATATAAAATTATTGAAAGAAAGTGAATCCTACTGAATACATACCCTACAAATACTGTCACCTAATAGTTTGACTAGGGAACTAGATTTACTGGTTAAATGATTGTTTAATATACTGTCATTTTATTCTGTAAAATATGAGAAATAAGTTCATCAGCTCACCCTTGAATTGTCCACAGCAGGAGCAGTTATCCACGAAGGTGCATGGAATAGTATCAAACCCGCATGTAAAGATAATCCATAATGATCCAGCACATCTTCTTGATAATAAAAAGCTTTAACTTTATTCAAATCATTTAATTTATTTAAAAGAATAAAACTTTACACACATGGGTCTAAACGCGTAAGGTTTTATTCTCATGTGGGACTATCTATCCCATTCTGTTTTGATCGCCAACAATGTTTTTAAGAGAATTTGAATAAAGTAAAAGTTTTTTATTATCTGCAAGATGTGCTGAATCATTACGGAATGTCATTTTATTCTGGTATTTTGGTATATGTGTACTATGTTAGATTTCAGGTTTCATGTACACAAAATGCACCAGTACCCCCTCTCCCTTTTTTTCTCATCCATCCTTCCTCCCTGAACCTTCCCCTCTGTTGCATCTCCTGCATTTTCCTGCCTCGACATTTTTTCTAAGCCCCCTGGTCTTACACATTGCCACTCACCACAGCTGTGACTGCTCCCTGCCTGTCTCAAGTTTGTCTCAACATCAAGACCTCATTCTGCCTCTCTTCCTGTTGCAGAAACAATTAGGCTACTTTCACACTTCCATCTTTTTGAAGACGTTGCAATGTGTCGTTCTGTGCAAAAAAAGCATTCTGCAAAGTTGCCAGCAGGATGCGTTTTTTGCACATAGACTTGTATTACCGACGCATTGCGACGTATGAACACACGTTCCAAACGTCGTGCACTGGATGCGTCGGTAATTGGCGGACTGTCGTCACAAAAAAGTTCAATGTAACTTTTTTTGTGCGACGGGTCGGCCATTTTCGACCGCCCATGCGCGGCCGAAACTCCGCCCCCTCCTCCCCAGACTGCAGAATGGGCAGCGGATGTGTCCATCTGCTGCCCATGTCGTGCAGAGAATACACAACGTCCATCGGTACGTCAGCCCGACACATTGCGACGGGTCCGTACCGACGGAAATGTGAAAGAGGCCTTAGTCACACTTTCAGCTCCTTTTAAAAATACTTCCTGTATAGCTGAAATTGTCCCAACACTGGACGTGTGCTGTGCAGTAAACCCTATCCTTATGATTAAAGGTATGTTTAGTAAGAGGGCATCTCATATAATGATGCAACTGTATATATCTGATACTTGTCCTATAAAGGTTCTGGTAACACATGTCATATAATCCCTGGTTTTCACATATTACTCCATATCTGATCTAAAATCTTTACTCCCCCCTCCAATGAATGCAGCCTTTCAATATCAGCACTTACACCATTATATCTAGTGCATTTTTTTTCTATATAAAGTGCCCCAATATGATCAGGCCCTATACACTCCTAAACTGTTTGTATCTCTCTATGCCATTCCTCATATCTGTTACCTTCCACACCTTTCCCTTTCCTTACTATTTTATTATAAGTATTGTTTACATGCTGTGCTTATAGGCTTAAATGTAGCCGTCTCCTTTTATTCAGATGATTTTTATTTTGCTTACCCTTTGCAAGTGTTCTCTGGTTTTGCTTTGGTTTACTTTCACACCTATACATGTCGTGACTCATTGTATGTATATAATGTATAGCACATTAATTCTGTACAAGTCAACTTTACCCCCAGCCACATTTGAAAAAGACCCAGGACAGGTCGAAACGTAAAATGTGAACGAACCCTGTCGTCTTCCTCTGCAATTGGTACACCTTGCTCCCATATTCAATGAGTTGTTCCTCAGAATCCCTCAGGAACTTTATTCATTTTCTTTCTTTTGGTGTTTTACGATGCTCCTCAGTTATCTCATCTGTCTTGATTCTTAAACATTCCCACTCAGAGGTAGAGAGGGTTATTGTCAACTGACTTTCTATGGACAATATTTTTGCTGAGTATCAGTTGCAGCTTCTTGGAGGACATCAATGTTTAGGTCAGTTATGTCCAAGGAGCATTTATTTAGGATCTGTTTGAATTTCTCGCAATAATCTGGTTTATCACCAAAGAGTGTGAGGCAAAGATGACATCGGAGATCCCGAGGAATCCTGCTCTTTCTATAATAGTCCACCAATGTGATAGGATATTGTGGCAATGCCACTCACTTGTCTGCTACTGAGGTAGACACAGGAACACTTCTGGTTAAAGTTTGAGGCCGGTTTATTGCTTCATAAACCAGGAAACAAAATAGAAACACAACATGGCCCTTAAGGCATAAGAGAAAAAAACAGCACTTATAGAGTCCTTTCCACAGCGTCTCCGGCCTTATGGGAAACAACAAACTCCTGCTCACACTTGAGCTCCAGACTAGAGACATCCTTGTCTCCAAACATTAAAAAAAAAAAACATATTGGTGGACATTTTACTTGCTGAACCATACCCTTGAGTTGGAGATATGATGAGTAGTCGTCTTAACAACTTCTCCCAAAAAACCCAACCCTGTCATGGCAGACTAACCCCTCCACATATAACATGCTGGAGAGAAATTTCTGGGTTTCACACCACAGAAGATAGCAATCTTCATGATACATATCTCCCCTCACATACAATCCCAGTGACTTTTTCACAATATCAATTTACAACATATTTTTCATAGTCTCTAGTGTGAAGCTTGTACACTGGTGTCCTAAGGAATTCACTAGAGTTAGTGACACTTGCAAGGATATTATTTGCTGTTATGGTATTATAATCAAATGTGTGTGATGTGGGTGACGCTGGTGCAGGCATACACCCAAATTCAATGTAGAGTTATAAGGAGCACACATAGTATTAGGTAGTCAAATAGCAGGAAATGAGCTGCACTTACACTGAGAATTTTTTAAATGATTGTTTGTAGTTATGTAGTTACAGTACATTGCCGCTCTGTCTCCTACAGATAGCAATAAGGATTGGCTCACATTTATCCTGCACTCTACGCTGAGTGCTTACACCGGGGTTTCCATGTAAATCTCTGAAATACGTAATTCAGACGGAACCCTCAATGGAAGATTCCCTATAATGAGGCAAATGGAGGCACTGTGGACACTGTCTGGCCTTTGATTTGTCAGTGCCTGTCTTTTTAGTCGTGCATAAAAGTGCGATCAGCCACAATTTTGTGCAATTCTGAAAAGTACACTACTGAACAGAGGCCAGATGGAGTCCAAAGCTTCTGGGTTTGAATACCAAGAGAAGATGAACACAATTATTTTTATTTTTAAAATTATGCCTGCTAGCACACAAATTCCAGTGATGTTTGACTTTTAATATCTGACATTCTGATTGTCATCCTCCTGATATGTTAAGAAAGTTTCAGACATGTATTTGCATGTTAAAGGACATTAGAGTGGTCAGAGTCACTAATTACTATATATTTATTTCCAAAGTGACAGAGACTGTATATTTGCAAATTTCTAAAAGGAGCTGTGAAAAATTAAAGTTGGAATATGATTTGTTACCATGGGCAACTTACATAGTTTCAATATGTCTCCCTCCTAATTTTTGGTGCAGGTTTATAAGTGTATCAATGGAAATGTATTTTCCAGGTCAAATGTATGGGTATTTATAGGGGTTGGCATTTGTGAGACATTGATAGCATATCACCAGGTTATAGTAGCAATATTCTTGATGGTCCAACCTCTTCAAAGTATAGTCTCTCTTGAAAATGTCATTTATCATGTAGAGAAAGTTAATACAAGGCAGTTTGTGTGCTAGCCAGCATAATTTTAAAAGTAAAAAAAAACTATGTTATTCTGCTAGTGGGATTTGAACCTAGAAGCTCTGCTCTTTAAGGCTACTTTCACACTAGCATCGTGCACTGCACGTCGCTATGCGTAGTTTTGCAGAAAAAACGCATCCTGCAAAAGTGCTTGCAGGATGCGTTTTTTCTCCACAGACTAGCATTAGCGACGCAGTGCGACGCAATGCCACACGTCGCAACCGTCGTGCGACGGTTGCGTCGGACCGTCGGCACAAAAAACGTTACATGTAACGTTTTTTTGTGCGTTGTGTGCAGCCTCCCCGCATCTCACAATGGGGCAGCGGATGCGTGGAAAAACAGCATCCGCTGCCCCCGTTGTGCGGCGCTTCCACAGCTAGCGTCGCTGTGCTGCAACGTCGCATAGCGACGTGCAGTGCATGACGCTAGTGTGAAAGTAGCCTGAGACAGAAGCCTAACCATGCAGCTACAGGTTCAGGTGATTCTGGTTGCTATTTTTTCTTTGCTTATTTGATTTGCCATGCAAATACCCATTATGAATCTCATTCTGATGTGTGAAGAATGTCAGATATCAGAGTCAAACATCATTTGATTTTGGATTGAAGCAGGTCAATGTGAAAGTCGTAGTGATTCTCAGACACTTGTTTGCTCTGGTAATCAACTAACTAAATAAAAGAAAAAAGTAAGAACCCTGATGTAACTAAGTAAAAAAAGTGGGTTTAAATAACAGAGTTTTTAGTAATACTGTTTTTTGATCAAAAACAGCACAAAAGCCATCCCTTACTTTTTTCTCTTGTAGGTTTTAATGTTTTGTGGCCAGTGTGAACATGCATTTAACCCCTGCATGTGTACCAACTCAAGTTAAGCTCAATTTTTTATTTTTTGTTGACTAAATAAAATAACTATCTGTATTCAACTGAGTTTTTAAGCTCAATGGCATGTGTTCTGGCTTACAGAAAGCTTTGGGTTCAAATTCCAGTAGTGGACAGTGATTTTTTTAAAACAAAACTATGTTTGACGCAGATGCCTTACCATTAAGCTATAGGCACATTATTTATTTGATGAGGGTATTTAGCCTCAAACTGATGTTATTCTGATGTTTGACTTTGATATCTGATCATGTCTTGAAATGGACACTGTTCAAGATGGATATTTCTGAAATGTGTATTTACCGTATATACTCGAGTATAAGCTGAGATTTTCAGCCCATTATTTTGGCTGAAAGTCCCCCTCTCGGCTTATACTTGAGTCATACCTAGGGGTCGGCAGGGGAGGGGGTGGGGGCTGTCTAAATATACTCACCTACTCCTGGCGCCGTCCCTGCAGGTCCCTGGCTTCCCCGGCGCCAGCAGCTTCTTCCTGTACTGAGTGGTCCCATAGGGGTGGAGCCGCATATTAATTACTGTAATAAGCGGTAACGGTGACCGCTCAGTACAGGAAGAAGCTGCGGCGCTGAGGAAGCAGAGACTGCATTGCGCCAGGAGCAGGTGAGTATAATGGGGAGCACTGCGCAATATTCACCTGCTCCCTGTTCCAGCCGGTCCGTCTTCAGCATCTTCTGCAGTGATGCTCAGGTCAGAGGGCGCGATGACGTGGCTGGTGGCTGCCTGAACGTCAGTGCAGAAGACACTGAATATGGAGCGGTGCCGGAACAAGGAGCAGGTGAATATTGAAAGTCCCGGGGGCCTGAGCGATGGAGAGGTGAGTATGTGATTTATTTTTTTTATCGCAGCAACAGCAAATGAGGGCAAGTGTCTGTATGGAGCATCTTATGGGGCCATAACATTTGTGCAGCACTATATGGGGCAAGTGTCTGTATAGGGCCATAATGTTTGTGCAGCACTGTATGGGGCAAGTGTCTGTATGGGGCCATAACGTTTGTGCAGCACTATACGGGGCAAGTGTCTGTATGGAGCATCTTATGGGGCCATAATCAACGTTTGTGCAGCATTATATTGGGCAAATGTGTCTATGGAGCATCTTATGGGGCCATTATTAACCTTTATGCAGGATTATATTGGGCATATTTTAATATGGAGCATCTTATGGGGCCATCATAAACTTTATGGAGCATTATATGGGGCGTATTTTGTATGGAGCATCTTATGGGGTCCATCATGAAATGTATGGAGCTTTATATGGGGCTCCTGATTCAATATGGATATTCAAAAACACTTAACCTACTGATGTCTCGATTAATTTTACTTTTATTGGTATCTATTTTTACTTTTGACATTTACCGGTAGCTGCTGCATTTCTCACCCTAGGCTTATACTCGAGTCATTAAGTTTTCCCAGTTTTTTGTGGCAAAATTAGGGGGGTCGGCTTATACTCGGGATGGCTTATACTCGAGTATATACGGTACATCCTTACTACACTAAGTCTATGTGTAGCCTTTTGTCTTGTGTATATATTTTTATAAAGGTAAGGAAATAGTAAAAATTAAAAGGTATTTCTCATCCTTGCATCCATTCCCTGGCGTAGTGATGATGTTTATACATATAGCATTAACCCAAATACTGTAGACCTATGACTGGCCACAATTGTAATTTGTGTAGATGATCAGCGACAGGGAAATAAACCGGACTCTACAGGCAGAGAATTAAATGTTAATGTCCTGCCTTTACATACTGTATATGTCATAATCTGGATGGCTTTTTCTTTGATGATCCAACTGCTCATCATCATGTTTTCCCCTAAAATATTTGGTAGTACAGTAGTTCTTCTATCTACTGTGTAAAGAAGAGCAACAGATAATATCTTGTGACATAATCAAACTTCTAGCCACACTTGCTCTCCTGTGTAATGGTGTCTTCTGTAGAAAATGAACTTTCAGACATTTGACACAGTGCATGCTATACATAAATCTGTATTGGCTTTACTTGACACCACATCCATACAGCATTAGTTTTATAAAGCTGGGGTTTTGTGCTCTTCTTTATATTGCAGATTCTTCAGGCTACAGTGATGATAGAATGGATCACTATATCATGACCAGCTGCCCGTACTAGAGTTTCATAAATTGCTCAAATGTGCAATATTTTCCTAGCGTGGAACTTACGAGGACACCCAGAGGAAAACAGCTGTGTGGAAGCAAAATCAGACATCGCAAAGCTTTTCCACATGCACACAATGTTCTCTCATTTTATTTACAGTCAGGATATAACCAATACACCCAATAAACAATACCGTTTCCTTCCTATTAACCTTTGCTTAGTTAGGTACTAATGGAAATGCAAGCGTTAATGTTTCAATTTTCTTTTTCTATTTGCAATGCTGCCATTGATTTTAGATTAAAAATATCAATACGACTCTATGAACAAAATGTCACCATGGCATTGTTTTAGCCAGCAAGTGTCATTTTAGGAATTCTTCTTTATGGTATTAGCTACTACAGTGAGTCAAAATAGGTTTATAATGCCTTAGGCTACTTTCACATATCAGTTTTTTTCTGTCAGGCACAATTTGGTGAATTTTTAAAAAAACGGATCCGGCGCAAATTGTGAAAAACTGATGTGACAGATCGCTTTTTTTTGCTGGACCAGTTTTTTTTGTTTTGATTTAAAAAAATCAAACAGACACATATTGGTTATTCAAAATTGCCCGATCTATCAATAAAAAAAAGGTTTAACCTGAACGCTAAACAGCGTAGCAAGAAAAAAAAATTGAAACGCCAGAATTACATTTTTTTGGTCGCCGTGACATTGCATTAAAATGCAATAACGGGCGATCAAAAGAACGTGTCTGCACCAAAATGGTATCATTAAAAACGTCAGCTTGGCACGCCAAAAATAAGCCCTCACCCAAATCTCACAGTAAAAAGTTTTTAAAAAAAGTTTTTGCAAATATAAAAAACACAAGTTCAAATCACCTTCTTTTTGCTCCATGTAAAATAAAGTAGTAAAAAAATAAAGAATACACATATTTTGTATCGCTGCATTCGTAAAAGTTCGATCCATCAAAATATTAAATAAATTAATCTTATCAGTAAACAACATAATGAGAAAATAATCAAAACACCAGAATTAGATATTTTGACTGCTGCAAAATTGTAATAAAATGTAATAGGAGGCATTCAAAACATCATATTTACCCCAATATAGTTTCAATAAAAACATCAGCTCAGGGCTGAAAAAAATAAGCCCTAAGGGTATGTGCACATGTTGCGGATTTGCCTGCGGATTCGCAGCAGTTTTCCATTCGGTTTACAGTACCATGTAAACCTATGGAAAACAAAATCCGCAGTGCACATGCTGCGGAAAATACCGAGCGGAAACGCTGCAGTTTATTTTCAGCAGCATGTCAATTCTTTGTGCGGATTCCGCAACACTTTACACCTGTTCCTCAATAGGAATCCGCAGGTGTAAAAACGCAGGTGAAATCCGCACAAAAAATGCTGGAAATCCGCGGTAAATTCACAGGTAATCCGCAGGTAAAACGCACTGCATTTTTCCTGCGGATTTTTCAAAAACGGTGCTGAAAAATACGCAAACAGATCTGCAACGTCGGCACATAGCCTAACACAGCTCCATATCTCAAGAAATGAAAACGCTACGGGTCTCGGAAAATGGCGATATAAGCAAAATATTTTTTTCTTACGAATTTCAAGCTTTTTTTCCTCACCTAAATTTAAAAAAACTATACATGTTTAATATCTGCATATTTGTACTTACATGGGGACTCCTCCTGTCAGGTCAGTGTTACCATACATTGAACATGGTAAGTAAAAAAAACAACAATTGTGGAATTGCATTTTTTTTTGGAATATCAATGCACTCCGAATTGTTTTCCTGCTTTCCAGTGCATCACATGATAAAATGAATGAAGTCAATGAAAAGTACAACTAGTCCCACCAAAAAATTAGCCCTCAAACTGCATTGAGGATGTAAATATAAACATTTTATGGCTCTTGCAATAAGTGGGAAAAAAAACAAAAGCACAAAAACAGAAAACAGCAAGATAATAAAGAAGTTAACTATCTATCTCCGGAGATAACTCGGCTCATGTGGTGGTCACTTCTGCATTTATGAAATGTACAGGGGAAAGTGGCAGGGGAACTTACCTCTAAAATCTTAAGCCTCTATTACATGGGTTGTACAGGCTTATTATATTTGTGACCTATCCTCAGGATAAATTATTAATACCAAATCGATAGAGGTCCGACACCCAGCAGCCACTCCAGTCAGATTCTTTCAGCTCCAAAGCTGGAGCTCCCTCTGTCCTGGATTATCAAGAATATTTTACATTACACTGCATCTATATTTGTATATACTAAGCTCAGATATTAGTACACAGACAGAGATGCTTACCTGTCCAAGGCCTCCAAACAATTACACTAACCAAAGTGCAGTGGACCCAAGTTAAGATGGCGGATGACACATACAGATCATTTTGCACAGGTGTGCCAAGCGGCCAAATCCTGATTGTAGGCTGGCTGCATTATCGGTATTATTGCACCTGTGTATCTGTCATCCGCCATCTTAACTTGGGTCCACTGCACTTTGGTTAGTGTAATTGTTGGGAGGCCTTGGACAGGTAAGCATCTCTGCCTGTGTACTGTTTTTTTTTGTCAAGAATAGTGGAGGTTTCTTCCTCTTAGGCCGGTTTCACACGTCAGTTGTTCCGGTACGTGAGGTGAGAGTTTCCTCACGTACCGGAGACACTGACACACGTAGACCCATAAAAATCAATGCATCTGTGCAAATGTCATTGATTTTTTGCGGACCGTGTCTCCGTGTGCCAAACACGGAGACATGTCAGTGTTCGTGGGAGCGCACGTATTACACGGACCCATTAAAGTCAATGGGTCCGTGTAAAACACGGACCACACACGGACCTTCTCCGTGTGCAGTCCGTGTGGCGTGCAGGAGACAGCGCTACAGTAAGAGCTTTCCCCCCACTAGTGCTGAAGCCGCGATTCATATGTTCCCTGCAGCAGCGTTTGCTGCAGAGAAAATATGAATAATAGTGTTTAAAATAAAGATCTATGTGTCCGCCGCCCTCCCACCCCCTGTGTGCCCCCCCGCTGTTCTGAAAATACTCACCCGCCTCCCTCGCAGTGTTCTGTGCTGGCCGCCCCTTCTACTGTATGCGGTCACGTGGGGTATTAGAGTCATGAATATGTGGCTCCACCTCCCATAGGGGTGGAGCCGCCTATTCATGACTGTAAATGAGCGGCCCCACGTGACCGCATACAGGAGAAGATGGGGCCAGACCAGAAAGCAGCGACAGCCAACGAGGGAGCGGGTGAGTATTTTCAGAACAGCGGGGGGGGCGCACAGGGGGTGGGGGGGCGCACAGGGGGTGGGAGGGTGGGGGACACATAGATCTTTATTTTAAACACTATTAATCACATTTTCTCTGCAGCAAACGCTGCTGCAGGGAACATATGAATTGCGGATTCAGCACCAGATGCTGGTAGTACGTGTGGTACCCAGCACGGTGCGTGTGGTACCCAGTGGGCACACGGGCGGCACACGTGTGCCACACTGATGTTCACCAGAAACGCAGGGGCACACGGACACGGATAATTCCGGTACCGATTGTTTCCGGTACCGGAATTATCTGGACGTGTGGGACAGCCCTTATGGTGTTTTTCTGTAAGTTCAGATATTGTAGACACAGGGCAAATAACGTGATAAACCATTTCAATATACAATCGTTACTAATGTTCCAATGAAAACATCATGTACAAGGGAGAAAAAAGTGTAATGTCCTATGGTTTCTTGTGTGGGTTTATGACGCATCAGACTTCTGTAGGTCATTAGGTTTCTTTTTTGTTATGTTCATGAAGCTTGTGTTGAAACATTAAAAGGGTTATTAATATCAGATCAGTAGGGACCCCTACATATCAGATATTAAAGACCCTCTTAATGTTTTACCACAAGCACCATCAACTGCTTTCAACTCCAGCGGTGATGAGATGTAAAAAGTGAACAGAGCATGATAAAACATTAATATGGTCTTCAATATCAGATATGTACCCACTGATCTAATGTTGATAACTCTTTTAATCAAGGATATTTTTCCCTTAAGGCAAACCTGGGCCTTGGCACAGGGCACAGCAGCCAGGGGGACGTATGCACAGAAGTAATAAAAAACAAATATTTCAGGAATATATTGAAAAGGCCATATAAAATGCTGTTTTTAAAATTTACATCCATATACCTTAAATCTCTTGCACACAGTTACCGAAAACTACATTTGAAAGGAAAATTTCAAATTAGGCCTTACGATTCATTGTATCATATCAATCACTTGACTTCTGCATATCTACGTCCATCAGAGAACATGTAAAATAACTCAAAACTGGCAAACCCAAAAATCAGGAACTCGAGCAGAAGCTAGAGCAATACTCGTCCAACCTCGAAAACTTGAAACAGCGTTCATGACACATATTTGGAGACCGGTGCTGCTCAGATTACACCAAGTAAACAAGCATGTGCAAAACGTGGAAACTGAATTTTTAGAAGTAGCCGAAGATCACTGTTAAGTCCTTCTCAGTCCCTGGCTTACTAGAGGTAGGGATCCGAGTGAAATGACACGCAGCACAAAAGGTTGTGTGTTCATAGACAGGGATAGCCCTGGAGCACGTCTGACTCACTGGGCTCTACCCCCTCCTTTTTATAGAAAAGAGTCATACATTTACAGACATGCGCACAAGCGCTCATATTTCACATCCTTTTACAAAAACAGTCTATACTAGAGATAAGGTTCAACTTCTGGTATGTAGGTAAAAGGTTACAATAGTCAAGAAGGAATGCGTCCATAAAAGGAAATGTCAACTTTGCTTAAGTTTCTTGAAATAAGCCAGATGTCTCAGGAGAAAGACACAATGGATTCTTTCAGTCTGATCTCCACAATTCCCCCCTTTGACATATTCTTTTATTTTTATTACCACAGGGCTAAAGACAAAGCCTTTATTTTTGGTATTACACATGTACATGCTTGTATTCAATAAGAGAATCAAATCTAGTATTAATTCTTCCGTTTAACTCTCGCAACCTTTTCTTTGTTTTGCAATAAGTTTGTTCATTCTTTTTTTCTTTATACGGCAGTATACTAAAACATTTATGAAACAACAAAAAGTTAATACGGTAATAATAATTAGAATCACTAGAAGATAACATAAGAAAAGAAAAAAAAAAAAATGTATACTCTTGCATCTATTACACAAAGTTTATCTGTGCATACTGAGATACCCTTGAGCACAATCTGGAATAGTACGTATATGACTACAATAATCATAACTATATGTATTATGCTCTGCATAATCCCAGCAACCCACCCACCGATTCCTCTGAACCAGTTGGCTGGGTTAAGAAAAGAAAAGGTATCTGACCACCAGCTATCCTTATTCTGGTCATTATCTTTGTCATACTGATCTCTGAGTCGTTGTACGTCCTTTAATTTAAATGTCATACTCATCAGATTCATTACAAACCAGGTTCCCCGGTTTGCTTGTACAATCGCTTGCATTACCTTGAGGGAACAACTCAGAATGTTCCCAATTTCTATTGTGTATGTATCTTTCCAATACTACAGGTTTGAAAGCATCAGAGGGATCGGCGGTTGTACTGAAACTGAGCTGTAGATTTTCAGTGGGGACCTGTCCTAGATCAGTTAATCCAGTCTTATTCCTAGGTACCCATTTTCCTCCCTTGAATGCTAAATATTGTAGATGTGTATTACTCCCTGAGAGATTACCCTGCCACCAAGGAAATTCTACCCATCCCACAATTGGTATGGCGATTGTAGTATTCCACAGCCTAGCATTACCAGTTTGGTTGTTGGCCAGGTTGTCTGAACAATTAGGCCAAGCGAATATTTCTTCTGCTGATACGGGAACTGCTAGAAAAGGTATACTTGTGGCTGATACCGGTGAATGGGTACAGATCCAACAATCTGTCAGGGTTTGTGTATTGTTTAACAAGTCATGCACTAATTTTCTATGATGTTGTACGAATCTATTGTTCAAAGGGGTTAGAGAATTTAGTCTTTCCCATGCCTTTGTCGTGGTTAATACTATTAACATCAATATCATGAGTTTATACTGCTTTTTTTGCAATGGCTTGCATGTATCCATGATGCCTTTCCTTCAAGCTTGACTGATGTAGGTGTTGTCAACAGGACTTGGAAGGGTCCGTCAAACCTTGGTTCTAGAGCCTTTCTGGTGTGTCTTTTTACATAGACTTGATAACCTGGTTCCAACTTGTGACTTCCTTCAATGTTGTCAGGATCTGGAAGGGAAGCAAAAACTTGTGCATGCACCTTAGTTAATTGTTTCTGAAGATTTTGTACATAAGAAGTCAATGACTCAATATTTAACACAAGTTGCTGTGGAAAATAACATCCTAAATTGGCAGTCCTACCAAACAAAATTTCATATGGAGACAGTTTAGTCTTACCCCTTGGGGTATTGCGTATTGAGTAAAGGGCCAGTGGAAGGCATTCTGTCCAAGGCTTTCCTGTTTCAGCCATGGCTTTCTGTATTTTTAATTTTAAAGTTCCATTCATGCGTTCCACCTTACCAGAACTTTGAGGATGGTACGGAGTGTGTAACTGACTTTCAACACCCAACATTTTCAGTACATTTTGAA
Organism: Ranitomeya variabilis; assembly: GCF_051348905.1. Classification (NCBI taxonomy): domain Eukaryota; kingdom Metazoa; phylum Chordata; class Amphibia; order Anura; family Dendrobatidae; genus Ranitomeya; species Ranitomeya variabilis. The sequence goes on along the minus strand of NC_135233.1, from coordinate 982,159,258 downwards.
ATATTTCTCCAGTGAAATGAGTACCCCTATCTGACTCGATCACTTCAGGGAGACCGTAACGGGGTATCAGTTCGGCAACTAGCTTTACAGCAGTGTTTTTAGCTGAAGCCTTCCGAACTGGATAGGCCTCTGGCCACCCTGAGAACATGTCCACACACACCAACACATACTCATACCCATTACTTTTTGGCAGCTGGATAAAGTCTATTTGTAATCGCTGAAACGGATAGAGAGGTCGGACGTGGTGCTTCATAGGGGTCTTTGTTGTCTGTCCGGAATTATGTGCCAGGCATATAGCGCATGCAGCACAATAGTCTCTTGCATAGTTGCCAAAACCTGGAGCCAACCAGACTTGCTTTGCCAGTAGTGTCATTGCATTTGCAGACACATGAGTAGGGTGGTGTAGTCCACCAACTACAATCGGGTACCAGGCTCTAGGTAGACATATTAGTCCATCTTTCTTCCAAATTCCTGCTTGTTCTTCTGCCCCTTCCTTTTTCCATCTATCCCTCTCCTCTTCTCCTGCATCTTCCTGTGCTTGTCTCAGTCTATCTTCAGTATTTTCTGTGAGGTTTACAGTATGAACCTGTCGTAAGGGTTTGACTGCCGCTGCTTTGGCTGCTTTATCAGCCCTATCATTTCCCCTAGATTCCCTAGTGTCGAGTCTCACATGTGCAGCTACCTTAATTACTGCTACTTCTTTTGTTTCTTGTGCAGCCTCTAAGATCTGTTTGATCAAAGAAGCATGTTTTACAGGTTGTCCTGATGCTGTCATGTAACCTCTAGCTCTCCAGATTACTCCAAAATCAAACACAATACCATGTGCATACCTAGAATCAGTGTATATATTAGCTGTCTGATTCTCAGCTATTTTTAGCGCTTCAATCAATGCTGTTAGTTCTGCTTCTTGTGCAGACTGTTTTGGTGGAAGTGGTTCTGCTTTGAGAGTTTCAGATTCTGACACAACTGCATACCCTGTATGAAAGTTACCTGTGTCATCTGCAAACCTACTACTGTCTATAAACAGCTCTAAATCTGGATTTTGAAGTGGTGTTTCGGATACATTGGGTAAGCCTGCTGTTTCTTGTAAAATGAGCTCTGTACAATCATGTGTGTCTGTAGGGAAAAAATTTGCGTGTGGATCAGTGTCCTTATTCCCCCCTTCAGACTCGAGAGGTAGCAGTGTTGCTAAATTAAGAGTCTGAAGCCTTGCAAATGTGATAGTAGAGGGGAGCAGCAAAGAACACTGTAGCCGCAAATGTCTGGCCATGGAAATGTGTTTTGGTTGGACCTGGTTTAATATCCCATAAACATCATGTGTAGTTTGAACTGTGAGTGGATGCTCTAGGACAATTTCTGATGCTTTGTCCAACAATAGTGAGACAGCAACAACTACACGTACACAGGTTGGCGCTGCTCTAGCTACGGGATCTAACCTTGCTGAAAGATATGCAATTGGTCTTTGTTTCCCTGCATGCTTCTGGGTAAGAACTCCTGTAGCATGAGAATCAACTTCTGCAGCCATAAGCTGAAATGGTTTGGTGTAGTCTGGTAGCCCTAACGCTGGAGCTGAAACAAGGGCATCTTTTAATTGTTGGAACGAAATCTGACCTTCTTTTGTCAACAAATAAGGTTCACTTTTTACACAGTCATACAGTGGTTGCATTAGTTGACTGGCATGTATAATCCATTGTCTACAATGAGACACTATTCCTAAAAATGCTCGTAGCTGTTTATGATTTCTAGGCTCATTCATCTGTCTTATTGCTTCAGTTCTTTGAGGTGTAAGATGCTTTTTACCTTGAGAAATGCAATGACCTAGAAAGACCACTTTGATCTGACAAACTTGTAGCTTTTGTCTATTCACTTTACACCCTTCTTTTTCTAGAAAACATAGTAAACTTACAGTGGACCTTTCTGCAGTTTCTAGATCTGGGCAGCAAAGTAGTATGTCATCCACATACTGCAAAATTACTACCTGTGGTTCGGGTTCAAACCTCTGGAGGACTGTTTGTAGGGCATTTGAATAAAGAGTAGGGGAGTGTATCATTCCCTGTGGAAGGCGTGTCCACGCCAACTGTTTGCCCTTAAATGTAAATGCAAACAAATGCCAACTGTCTTGGTGTAAAGGAACCGAGAAAAATGCATTTGAAAGATCTATTACAGTAAACACTTGAGAACTGGCTGGTATCTGTGATAGTAACGTATGAGGATTGGGTACAACTGGGGTGATTGGATCTAGAACTTTGTTTATTTCTCTTAGATCATGTACCATACGATATTTGGGCATATAACCCTTATCAAGAGTTCTCTTCTTGACTGGATACAGAGGAGTGTTAGCAGGTGATTGTATCTCTACCAAAACTCCTTTCTCTCTATATCCCTCTATCTGTTTTGTAATCGCTAATTCCTGCTGGGCACTCACAGGGTATTGTCTGAGCTGTGGGAGAACAGTTCCTGGTTGCACAGATAATTTTACAGGAGAAATATGCAATAATCCCACATCAGTGTCACCCTGTGCCCACAGTGTTTCTGGGATCATTGAGAGGTCTAGATCTGTAGTGTACTCTTTTTCTTCAGTATAATCCTCAAAAGCCTGAATTCTAACATATTGTTCTAATGATTCTGCATCATCAGGGATAGTCAGCATAACTGTGCCATCTTCCCTAAAATTGATGTTAGCTTCTAATTTCTTTAGTACATCAGTTCCTAACAGACATGTTGGGGCACCTCTGGCATACAAAAATCTGGATGCAAAACATTTAGGTCCTAATGAGACCTCTAGGGGCACAGTATATGGCAGTGTTCGAATTACCCCATCATAACCCTCAGCAAAAGTTGTTTGTTCTGAAATATCTTCCGGATTCGGAAGAAAATCTTGATTCAAAATTGAGGAAGTTGCACCTGTATCTATCAAAAATGGAATCTCTCTCCCCCCCACATTCACCTGTATCATAGGTCTTCTAGCTGGTAGGGAAGTTTGTAACACATCGAGTCAATCTGAATCTGGTATGGGACCATCTATGATGGTAGATTTCTGCTGGTTGTCCGTTTGGGGAGGGTTATTTCTGGGAACAAATTTGCCTGACTTTATATCTGCCAACTTCTTCCTGCACTCTCTTTGGAAATGACCTGGCTTTTTACAGTAGTGGCAAGGAAAATTGTGTCTCACTCTTCCTCCTGTATTAGCTTGTGCTATTCTAACAGGCTTACGATTCTCTCTCATATCCATGACTATTCCTAAACATCGTTGTTTCACAATATTTGGTTGTTCAATTGTTCTCCAATCTGGAGTAGAGGATTTAAATTTTTCTCTGATTTTCGGATCTAGCCCCTCTATTAATTGTTTTGTAAAAAGTCTCCTTACTGAAGCATCAGTCAAATCCAATCCTTCATCCCTAAAGCTATTTTCTAGTTCTTGACTATATTCTTCAATACTTTGCCCAAATTTCTGCATAATCACACCTGTAGACCCCCTTTCCCTCTGTTTTCCTCTCATGAAAATTATTAATGCCTCTATGAACTGGGCACCTGATGCTTCTGTCTGTAAGGCACCCCCTTCTGCCACTGGTCTATTGGGCTGTAGGTGTGTCAATAATTCCTGAAAAAGTCCGGGGGACATTTTCATTCTACATAATTCTTCCCCGTCCGCCCAGACCCCGGCATGAGTCTGCATGATTTGTTGTATATACTGCGCAAATCGGATAGGATATTGAGTGGGATCAGGCGCATTATGCAGGAGGGACATACCCTCAGCAGGGGACCAAGGAAAGTATTGTCTGGTCTGATGATATCTGGTGTTCATTACCCCGTCAGCACCAGGTTCCCTAAAGGGTCTTGGTACTACCCTAACAGGGGCAAGTACAGCGCCATATCTAGGTGTACCACAGGCTAGGCAATCATTTCTCCAATCTGGATTTTGTTGTCCACAGTGTGAACATTCCCATCCTCCTACCCCACCAAGATTGGGATACAAGGCTGGAAATTGTTTTCCTCCTTCTGCTCTTCCAGATGGTACAAATGATTGGGCTTTTGGATCTAGGTAAGGTGGCGGGATTATGTCACAACTTTTTCCCTTCCCCATGATCCATTTGGAAGTGTCTGGATCGTACTTCCAATTCTCCTCTTTAGCTGTTTTTGAGACCTCTATCATACAATGTATGATTTCTTCCCACCCATTGTCTTTGATAATTCCACCTCGTTCTTTACTCAGTTTTTCCCATTCTGTACTGAACATAAGTGCTTCTGAAATTCCCAATTTTTCTCTTACCCTCCTAATCTGCCTTCTGACTATCTTTCCACATCTTTCCTGTATGATATCTGCTGCTTCCACTTGTCCTAAGACGGTTTTTGTCTGTTTATTTCCCATTTTTCTTTTCAATATTAGCTATGACTACCCTAGGTGACGTTTGGACAACCACTTCCTCTGTTGGTGGCGTCTCGTTGCCTTCTCTCCTAAGGAGCTAAAATATTGAAGGGCTGATCTGCTCCGTTCTTTCTAATGTGCAGAATAAACTTGATTCCTACAATGCACGCAAACAGGATCAGCAACACCAAACAGATCACAAAACTCTCAGTCTCAGATATCATACTTGTCCCAGGCTCATGAAACCGCGTCCTGGGCTCATTCTATCAAACCTTATCCAGAAATGAAGGAGGTTAAGCACTTAATTGAGAGTCAAGCATGGGCGGAGGTCTCCCAGAAGGACGCAACCACATGACCCAGTTAGGCTGACTTCCGTGTATAAGGCTTATACCCCAACTATTTCGGCTTATTTTTCTACGCACTTTTGCTCTTCTTTCACAACATACCACAACCTTCACACTGTTCACACACTGCCAGGGACAGGACTCATAAATCTATACAATATGGTAACCCGAGTTTTATAGGTATCTACTCACTACTAGACTAACCCAGCGTGACACGGCTCATAGAGATCTTTCGGATAATACAGGGCAGATAAAAGAGAACTAATAATGTCTCTTACCTGGCCAGGTTTTTCAGTTCATTTGCCGTCCATTATCCCAGATCTCCGTTGTCCGTATCCGCAGGTAAATCTCGAGCAAATACTCTCACCTCAGGTCCCTGTTCGGTGCGCCAAAGTAATGTTAAGTCCTTCTCAGTCCCTGGCTTACTAGAGGTAGGGATCCGAGTGAAATGACACGCAGCACAAAAGGTTGTGTGTTCATAGACAGGGATAGCCCTGGAGCACGTCTGACTCACTGGGCTCTACCCCCTCCTTTTTATAGAAAAGAGTCATACATTTACAGACATGCGCACAAGCGCTCATATTTCACATCCTTTTACAAAAACAGTCTATACTAGAGATAAGGTTCAACTTCTGGTATGTAGGTAAAAGGTTACAATAGTCAAGAAGGAATGCGTCCATAAAAGGAAATGTCAACTTTGCTTAAGTTTCTTGAAATAAGCCAGATGTCTCAGGAGAAAGACACAATGGATTCTTTCAGTCTGATCTCCACATCACCAATAACAAATTAATTTCTTCATAGGACTACAAGAAAAGTTTGATTTGTATGAAGAAAAATCTCTTAGGCTAGGTTCACATTGCGCTAGGGGGAGTCTGTCAAACGGACACGTTTTTAAGTAGTGAAAACACAATGTAACGAACATTGTAAAGCACTCATAGACTTGCATTGTCTGACGCATCGTGACGCATGCCTAAATTGGCATGGTTTGCCACATTACATTTTTTTTTAAGGCGGACCTTGGAACGCAGCTTGCAGCGTTTTCAGGTCCGGTCAAGCTAACGCAAGACTAACGGACAGCCATTGAAGGCTATTGCAAACTCAGCCAAATCATGCAAAATTTCCAAATAAAACCATACGTTTGAATTGCGTTAATGAGGATGGTCCATGTGGTCATGTGACAGGAAATATGATTTCAGCCATTTTTTGTAGAAGGGACACAACAACACATTGTCAACATGCCTGCAGCACAGTGTGAGTGTCTTGCAAGCGATCAGAGGCAATGCAAGTACAATTCTATGTATTATTATATTATATATCTCTGTATACATCATGTGAGTGTGTAGTGCACATCGGATGTTACATAGTTACATAGTTACATAGTTATTAAGGTTGAAGGAAGACTTTAAGTCAATCTAGTTCAACCCATAGCCTAGCATGCCCTAACATGTTGATCCAGGGGAAGGCAAAAAAACCCCATGTGGTAAGAGTAAGCTCCATCATGGGGAAAAAAATTCCTTCCCGACCCCACATACGGCAATCAGACTAGTTCCCTGGATCAATGCCTTATCAAGGAATCTAATATATATACCCTGTAATATTATACTTTTCCAGAAAGGTATCCAGTCCCCTCTTAAATTGAAGCAATGAGTCACTCATTACAACATCATACGGCAGAGAGTTCCATAGTCTCACTGCTCTTACAGTAAAGAATCCGCGTCTGTTATTATGCTTAAACCTTTTTTCCTCCAGACGTAGAGGATGCCCCCTTGTCCCTGTCACTGGTCTATGATTAAAAAGATCAGCAGAAAGGTCTTTGTACTGTCCCCTCATATATTTATACATTAACATAAGATCACCCCTTAGTCTTCGTTTTTCCAAACTAAATAGCCCCAAGTGTAATAACCTATCTTGGTATTGCAGACCCCCCAGTCCTCTAATAACCTTGGTTGCTCTTCTCTGCACCCGCTCCAGTTCAGCTATGTCTTTCGTATACACCGGAGACCAGAACTGTGCACAGTATTCTAAGTGTGGTCGCACTAGTGACTTGTATAGAGGTAAAATTATGTTCTCCTCATGAGCATCTATGCCTCTTTTAATGCATCCCATTATTTTATTTGCCTTTGTAGCAGCTGCCTGACACTGGCCACTGAATATGAGTTTGTCATCCACCCATACACCCAGGTTTTTTTCATTGATGGTTTTGCCCAGAGTTTTAGAATTAAGCACATAGTTATACATCTTATTACTTCTACCCAAGTGCATGACCTTACATTTATCCCCATTAAAGCTCATTTGCCATTTATCAACCCAAGCCTCTAGCTTACATAAATCAGCCTGTAATATAAAATTGTCCTCCCCTGTATTGATTACCCTGCAGAGTTTAGTGTCATCTGCAAATATTGAAATTCTACTCTGAATGCCCCCTACAAGGTCATTAATAAATATGTTAAAAAGAAGAGGGCCCAATACTGACCCCTGTGGTACCCCACTACTAACCGTGACCCAGTCCGAGTGTGCTCCATTAATAACCACCCTTTGTTTCCTATCCCTGAGCCAACTCTCAACCCACTTGCACATATTTTCCCCTATCCCCATTATTCTCATTTTATGTATCAACCTTTTGTGTGGCACCGTATCAAAAGCTTTTGAAAAGTCCATATACACTACATCTACTGGGTTCCCTTGGTCCAGACCGGAACTTACCTCTTCATAGAAGCTGATCAAATTAGTCTGACATGAACGGTCCCTAGTAAACCCGTGCTGATACTGGGTCATGAGGTTATTCCTCTTCAGATACTCCAGTATAGCATCCCTTAGAATGCCCTCCAGGATTTTACCCACAGTAGAGGTTAAGCTTACTGGCCTATAATTTCCGAGTTCAGTTTTTGTCCCCTTGTTGAATATTGGCACCACATTTGCTATACGCCAGTCCTGTGGTACAGACCCTGTTATTATGGACTCTTTAAAGATTAAAAATAATGGTCTATCAATGACTGTACTTAATTCCTGCAGTACTCGGGGGTGTATCCCATCCGGGCCCGGAGATTTGTCAATTTTTGTGATTTTTAGACGCCGCCGTACTTCCTGCTGGGTTAAGCAGGTAACATTAAATTGGGAATTATTATCACTAGTCATATTGGCTGCCATGGGATTTTCTTTTGTAAATACTGATGAAAAAAAGTCATTTAGCATATTGGCTTTTTCCTCATCCTCATCCACCATTTCACCCAGACTATTTTTAAGGGGGCCAACACTATCATTTTTTAGTTTCTTACTATTTATGTAGTTAAAGAATATTTTAGGGTTATTTTTGCTCTCTCTAGCAATGAGTCTCTCTGTCTCAATCTTTGCTGCCTTGATTTGCTTTTTACATAATTTATTTAATTTTTTGTATTTATTTAATGCCTCCTCACTACCTACTTCCTTTAATTCTCTAAATGCTTTCTTTTTGTCCCTTATTGCGCCCCTTACAGCTCTATTTAGCCATATTGGTTTCCTCCTATTTCTGGTATGTTTATTCCCATACGGTATATACTGTGCACAGGTCCTATCCAGGATGCTAATAAATGTCTCCCATTTTCTTTGTGTACTTTTATGTCTCAGGATATCGTCCCAGTTAATTGCACCAAGATCCTCTCTCATCCGTTGGAAATTTGCCCTCCTGAAGTTTAGTGTCCTTGTCACCCCTCTACTACACATCTTATTAAAGGAGACATGAAAACTTATTATTTTGTGATCACTATTCCCCAAGTGACCCCCAACCCTTATATTTGATATGCGGTCTGGCCTATTGGTTAATATTAGGTCTAGCAGTGCCCCCCTTCTTGTTGGGTCCTGGACCAGTTGTGAAAGGTAATTGTCTCTCATAGTTGTCAAAAACGGATTACCTTTACTGGAACTGCAGGTTGTGTGTGTACTAAAAATGTATTGTTTTGTTTGCACACAGATGTCAGATAGTGAGGGAAGCAGCAGCTGCAGCAGCAGAGTGTCTGCGGTGTTCTCCTCCCAATCGGTAGGCTTGCACTTAAAAAATCCACAATAATGTTGTGTGTCACTCCAGTGTATTGAGGTAAGCATGTGTATAATCATGTTTTCATTGCAAATAAGAATCTTCGGAGCACGAACTTGCTAGCCCCCCCCCCCCCAAGAAACAGGCAAAAGCGACAAAGGTACATGCCACACATTTTGTTTTTTCCACGCATAAATTTATTGATACAAGAATTCTTAATTTTTTTTTTTAACTACACCATAGGTTGTTGAACAAGGAGGACAAAAAAACCAACCACGCCGCCTGTCGTCACCACACCTACCAACGGTAAATATCACGCTATTAATGTTCCTTTTTGACCCAGAAAAGCAAAAAACAGTTTCCCTTTTTTTTTTGGTATTAAAAAATCAACTAAATCGACTAAAAACCTACTAATCAAACATAGTACAATTAATAAATATCTAAACAATGTGTAAAACCCTTGTTAAAAAACTACTTACATGTCACAACATAAACATAACCCAACAAGGACAAGCAACCAAAACAAACATTGCAAAATCATCTACTACTATGTATATATCCACTATTTATCTACTATCTATCTATCCACTATCTATCTACTATATCTATAAACTATCTATCTACTATCTATCAACTATCTATCTATCTATCTATCTGTACATCCAATGAAATGAAAATGAAATTCAACCTTTCAATATAACGTTTTGTGTTTACATAGTCCAAGCCGCCCGCCAAAAAAAAAAGGATTGTGGTTGACGAAGAGCCCTTGGACATACATAACGAGATGCTGATCACTCTAGTGGAAGCCAATCCATCCATATGGGACCAAAGCGACAGCTCCCACAACGTTAACATTTTTTAAAACAAAGTACGGTATGTAAGCATCATGAAAAGCACTCAATCCTCAAGAGTAGTGTTGAGCGATACCGTCCGATACTTGAAAGTATCGGTATCGGAAAGTATCGGCCGATACCGGCAAAGTATCGGATCCAATCCGATACCGATACCCGATACCAATACAAGTCAATGGGACTCAAGTATTGGACGGTATTCCTGATGGTTCTCAGGGTCTGAAGGAGAGGAAACTCTCCTTCAGGCCCTGGGATCCATATTAATGTGTAAAAGAAAGAATTAAAATAAAAAATATTGCTATACTCACCTCTCCGACGCAGCCTGAACCTCAGCGAGGGAACCGGCAGCGTTGTTTGCTTAAAATTCGCGCTTTTCTTTCCTTACGTGAAGTCCCGGCTTGTGATTGGTCGCGTGCCGCCCATGTGGCGGCGACGCAACCAATCACAGCAAGCCGTGACATAATTTCAGGTCATTCAGTATTTTAAAATTACGCTCCGGCTTTGTGATTGGTTGCGTCGCAGTCACATGGGCGACGCAACCAATCACAGCAAGCCGTGATGTAATTTCAGGTCCTTAAGGATTTTAAAATTACGTCCCGGCTTTGTGATTGGTTGCGTCGCAGTCACATGGGCGACGCAACCAATCACAAGCCGTGACGTCACGGGAGGCTGGACACGCGCGCATTTTAAAATGCGCGCGTGTCCAGCCTCCCGGCTTGTGATTGGTTGACCGCGACGCAACCAATCACAAGCCGGGACGTCACGGGAGGTGTTGTGAAATTGGATTTTGGGCTCCCCTGGTGGCCACTGGTGGAATTGAACTGGTGTGCATCATCCTCTCTGTTCACCTGTTTCCATCAGGATGTGGGAGTCGCTATTTAGCCTTGCTCCTCTGTCACTTCCATGCCGGTCAACATTGTAATCAGAAGCCTTTCTGTGCATGTTCCTGCTGCTAGACAACTCCCAGCTAAGTTGGACTTTAGTCCTTGTTTGTTTTTGCATTTTGTTCCAGTTCACAGCTGTAGTTTCGTTTCTGTGTCTGGAAAGCTCTTGTGATCTGAAATTGCCACTCTGATGTTATGAGTTAATACTAGAGTCTTAAAGTAATTTCAGGATGGTATTTTGATAGGGTTTTCAGCTGACCATGAAAGTGCCCTTTCTGTCTTCCTGCTATCTAGTAAGCGGACCTCAATTTTGCTAAACCTATTTTCATACTACGTTTGTCATTTCATCTAAAATCACCGCCAATATTTGTGGGGGCCTCTGTCTGCCTTTCGGGGAAATTTCTCTAGAGGTGAGCCAGGACTATATTTTCCTCTGCCAGGATTAGTTAGTCCTCCGGCCGGCGCTGGGCGTCTAGGGATAAAACGCAGGCTACGCTACCCGGCTACTGTTAGTTGTGCGGCAGGTTTAGTTCATGGTCAGTTTAGTTTCCATCCTTCCAAGAGCTAGTTCTTATGTTTGCTGGGCTATGTTCTCTTGCCATTGAGAACCATAACAGTTTGACCGGCCTAAAAGGGTTAAATTAATTGACAGAGAAAGGAGAGAAAAGAGAAGTCTGCTGAAGATTTTTTTTTTTTTATTTTATTTTTCTCAGTCCTGAGTGTGCTTGTAATTGAATATCTTGCAAGTCTGCCTATATTGCAGCCTTTCTCTCTCTCTCTCCTTCTAATCCTGGAATGGCTCTGTGTTCACCTGTTTAAAATGGATATTCAGAGTTTAGCTGCAGGTTTGAATAATCTCACCACGAAAGTTCAAAACTTACAAGATTTTGTTGTTCATGTTCCTATATCTGAACCTAGAATTCCTTTGCCTGAATTTTTCTCGGGGAATAGATCTTGCTTTCAAAATTTCAAAAATAATTGCAAGTTGTTTTTGTCCCTGAAATCTCGCTCTGCTGGAGATCCTGCTCAGCAGGTCAGGATTGTGATTTCTTTGCTCCGGGGCGACCCTCAGGATTGGGCTTTTGCATTGGCTCCAGGGGATCCTGCGTTGCTCAATGTGGATGCATTTTTTCTGGCCTTGGGGTTGCTTTATGAGGAACCTCAGTTAGAACTTCAGGCGGAAAAGGCTTTGATGTCCCTATCTCAGGGGCAAGACGAAGCTGAAATATACTGCCAGAAATTCCGTAAATGGTCTGTGCTTACTCAGTGGAATGAGTGCGCCCTGGCGGCGAATTTCAGAGAGGGTCTCTCTGATGCCATTAAGGATGTTATGGTGGGGTTCCCTGTGCCTGCGGGTCTGAATGAGTCCATGACAATGGCTATCCAGATCGATAGGCGTCTGCGGGAGCGCAAACCTGTGCACCATTTGGCGGTGTCTACTGAGAAGACGCCAGAGAATATGCAATGTGATAGAATTCTGTCCAGAAGTGAACGGCAGAATTTTAGACGAAAAAATGGGTTGTGCTTCTATTGCGGTGATTCAACTCATGTTATATCAGCATGCTCTAAGCGTACTAAGAAGCTTGATAAGTCTGTTTCAATTGGCAATTTACAGTCTAAGTTTATTCTATCTGTGACCCTGATTTGTTCTTTATCATCTATTACCGCGGATGCCTATGTCGACTCTGGCGCCGCTTTGAGTCTTATGGATTGGTCCTTTGCCAAACGCTGTGGGTATGATTTGGAGCCTCTGGAAACTCCTATACCCCTGAAGGGGATTGACTCCACCCCATTGGCTAGCAATAAACCACAATACTGGACACAAGTAACTATGCGGATTAATCCGGATCACCAGGAGATTATTCGCTTTCTTGTGCTGTATAACCTACATGATGTGTTGGTGCTTGGATTGCCATGGCTGCAATCTCATAACCCAGTCCTTGACTGGAAAGCTATGTCTGTGTTAAGCTGGGGATGTAAGGGGACGCATGGGGACGTACCTGTGGTTTCCATTTCATCATCTATTCCCTCTGAGATTCCTGAATTCTTGACTGAATATCGTGACGTTTTTGAAGAACCTAAGCTTGGTTCATTACCTCCGCACCGGGAGTGCGATTGTGCCATAGATTTGATTCCGGGTAGTAAATACCCTAAGGGTCGTTTATTTAATCTGTCTGTGCCTGAACATGCGGCTATGCGAGAATATATAAAGGAGTCCTTGGAAAAGGGACATATTCGTCCTTCGTCATCTCCCTTAGGAGCCGGTTTTTTCTTTGTGGCTAAGAAAGATGGCTCTTTGAGGCCGTGCATTGATTATCGGCTTTTGAATAAAATCACGGTTAAATATCAATATCCGTTGCCACTGCTGACTGATTTGTTTGCTCGCATAAAGGGGGCCAAGTGGTTCTCTAAGATAGATCTTCGTGGGACGTATAATTTGGTGCGAATTAAGCAGGGGGATGAGTGGAAAACCGCATTTAATACGCCCGAGGGCCATTTTGAGTATTTAGTAATGCCTTTTGGTCTTTCAAATGCCCCTTCAGTCTTTCAGTCCTTTATGCATGACATTTTCCGTGATTATTTGGATAAATTTATGATTGTGTATCTGGATGATATTTTGATTTTTTCGGATGACTGGGACTCTCATGTCCAGCAGGTCAGGAGGGTTTTTCAGGTTTTGCGGTCTAATTCCTTGTGTGTGAAGGGTTCTAAGTGCGTTTTTGGGGTTCAAAAGATTTCCTTTTTGGGACATATTTTTTCCCCCTCTTCCATCTCGATGGATTTTATTTCGGATCTTCCTGTTTCTCAGAAGATGTCTGTCATCTGGGTGGTGTGTGATCGTTTCTCTAAGATGGTCCATTTGGTTCCCCTGCCTAAGTTGCCTTCTTCTTCCGAGTTGGTTCCTCTGTTTTTTCAAAATGTGGTCTGTTTGCATGGTATTCCGGAGAATATCGTTTCTGACAGAGGTACCCAATTCGTGTCTAGATTTTGGCGAGCATTCTGTGCTAGGATGGGCATAGATTTGTCTTTCTCGTCTGCTTTCCATCCTCAGACTAATGGCCAGACCGAGCGGACGAATCAGACTTTGGAGACATATTTGAGGTGTTTTGTGTCTGCAGATCAGGATGATTGGGTTGCTTTTTTGCCTTTAGCGGAGTTTGCCCTCAATAATCGGGCCAGCTCTGCCACCTTGGTGTCTCCCTTTTTCTGTAATTCGGGGTTTCATCCTCGATTTTCTTCTGGTCAGGTGGAATCTTCGGATTGTCCTGGAGTGGATGCTGTGGTGGAGAGGTTGCATCAGATTTGGGGGCAGGTGGTGGACAATTTGAAGTTGTCCCAGGAGAAGACTCAGCTTTTTGCCAACCGCCGGCGTCGGGTTGGTCCTCGGCTTTGTGTTGGGGACTTGGTGTGGTTGTCTTCTCGTTTTGTCCCTATGAGGGTTTCTTCTCCCAAGTTTAAGCCTCGGTTCATCGGCCCGTACAAGATATTGGAGATTCTTAACCCTGTGTCCTTCCGTTTGGACCTCCCTGCATCTTTTTCTATTCATAATGTTTTTCATCGGTCATTATTGCGCAGGTATGAGGTACCGGTTGTGCCTTCCGTTGAGCCTCCTGCTCCGGTGTTGGTTGAGGGCGAGTTGGAGTACGTTGTGGAAAAAATCTTGGACTCCCGTGTTTCCAGACGGAAACTCCAGTATCTGGTCAAATGGAAGGGATACGGTCAGGAGGATAATTCTTGGGTGACTGCCTCTGATGTTCATGCCTCCGATTTGGTCCGTGCCTTTCATAGGGCTCATCCTGATCGCCCTGGTGGTTCTGGTGAGGGTTCGGTGCCCCCTCCTTGAGGGGGGGGTACTGTTGTGAAATTGGATTTTGGGCTCCCCCGGTGGCCACTGGTGGAATTGAACTGGTGTGCATCATCCTCTCTGTTCACCTGTTTCCATCAGGATGTGGGAGTCGCTATTTAGCCTTGCTCCTCTGTCACTTCCATGCCGGTCAACATTGTAATCAGAAGCCTTTCTGTGCATGTTCCTGCTGCTAGACAACTCCCAGCTAAGTTGGACTTTAGTCCTTGTTTGTTTTTGCATTTTGTTCCAGTTCACAGCTGTAGTTTCGTTTCTGTGTCTGGAAAGCTCTTGTGATCTGAAATTGCCACTCTGATGTTATGAGTTAATACTAGAGTCTTAAAGTAATTTCAGGATGGTATTTTGATAGGGTTTTCAGCTGACCATGAAAGTGCCCTTTCTGTCTTCCTGCTATCTAGTAAGCGGACCTCAATTTTGCTAAACCTATTTTCATACTACAATTGTCATTTCATCTAAAATCACCGCCAATATTTGTGGGGGCCTCTGTCTGCCTTTCGGGGAAATTTCTCTAGAGGTGAGCCAGGACTATATTTTCCTCTGCCAGGATTAGTTAGTCCTCCGGCCGGCGCTGGGCGTCTAGGGATAAAACGCAGGCTACGCTACCCGGCTACTGTTAGTTGTGCGGCAGGTTTAGTTCATGGTCAGTTTAGTTTCCATCCTTCCAAGAGCTAGTTCTTATGTTTGCTGGGCTATGTTCTCTTGCCATTGAGAACCATAACAGGGAGGCTGGACACGCGCGCATTTTAAAATGCGCGCGTGTCCAGCCTCCCGTGACGTCACGGCTTGTGATTGGTTGCGTCGCCCATGTGACTGCGACGCAACCAATCACAAAGCCGGGACGTAATTTTAAAATCCTTAAGGACCTGAAATTACGTCACGGCTTGCTGTGATTGGTTGCGTCGCCCATGTGACTGCGACGCAACCAATCACAAAGCCGGAGCGTAATTTTAAAATACTGAATGACCTGAAATTACGTCACGGCTTGCTGTGATTGGTTGCGTCGCCGCCACATGGGCGGCACGCGACCAATCACAAGCCGGGACTTCACGTAAGGAAGTAAACGCGCAAATTTTAAACAAAAAACGCTGCCACTTCCCTCGGTAAGGTGCAGGCTGCGTCGGAGAGGTGAGTATAGCAATATTTTTTATTTTAATTCTCTCTTTTACACATTTTTACATTAATGTTGTTTCGATACCGATACCCGATACCACAAAAGTATCGGATCTCGGTATCGAAATTCCAATACCTGCAAGTATCGGCCGATACCCGATACTTGCAGTATCGGAATGCTCAACACTACTCAAGAGACTTCAGTCTGATGAGACACGATGGTGTGGTTAAGCAAGTGTGACAACTTTTGAATCAATATATTTATAATCAACTTTTTGAAGTGGGGAGGGGGCACAGAATTGTGTGTTTTGGCCTAGGGGGTAGAAATTTGAAAATCCGGCCCTGTTTTAATTTTTCAGCACAAGCATGATTCACTAGGGTCGGTCATTATCAGAAGTCGCCGACTTTTGGCAAAGTCAGGTTTCATGAAACCCGACCCCTGTGTGGGGTCGGCCACGAGGTCGGCGATCTTCTGAATCTGGTATCGGAATTCCGATACCGAGTTCCGATATGTTTGCGATATTGGAAATTGGTATCGGAATCCACATTTAAGTGTAAAATAAAGAATTAAAATAAAAAATATTGATATACTCACCTCTCCGGAGGCCCCTGGTCCGCCGCTGGTAACCAGCAGCCTTCTTTGCTTAAAATGAGCGCGTTCAGGGCCTTCCATGATGTCACGGCTTCAGATTGGTCGCTGCCGCCCATGTGACCGCCACGCGGCCAATCACAAGCCGTGACGTAATTCTCAGGTCCTAAATTCCTAATTCTAGGAATTTAGGACCTGAGAATTACATTACGGCTTGTGATTGGTCGCGTGGCGGTCACATGGGCGGCCACGACCAATCACAAGCCGTGACGTCATCTAAGGCCCTGAACGCGCTCATTCTTAAGAAGGAAGGCTGCCGGAAAGAAGCAGGGCGCGTCCGAGGGTGAGTATATACCTAATAGGAATATACTCACCCTCGGCTTCTTTCCGGCAGCCTTCCTTCCTAAGAATGAGCGCGTTCAGGGCCTTAGATGACGTCACGGCTTGTGAATGGTCGCGTGGCGGTCACATGGGCGGCCGCGACCAATCAGAAGCCGTGACGTCATGGAAGGCCCTGAACGCGCTCATTTTAAGCAAAGAAGGCTGCCGGTTACCAGCGGTAAGGTCCAGGCTGCGTCGGAGAGGTGAGTATATCAATATTTTTTATTTTAATTCTTTATTTTACACATTAATATGGATCCCAGGGCCTGAAGGAGAGTTTCCTCTCCTTCAGACCCTGGGAACCATAGTATCCCATTGCACTGCATTGGGTTTCGTGTTTCGGCCGACCCCGACCCTGACTTTTTTATAGGATCGGCCGATTTCACTCAACCCGACTTTTGAGAAAGTCGGGTTTCGTGAAACCCGACCCGATCCTATAAAAATAAAAGTCGCTCAACCCTATGATTCACATAACAAAAGAGAAGGCTACTGGCCTATCGATGTGTCACACACACGCATCCTCAACACCTTTAGAAAATATGCATATGACACATGAAGCAACCATATGACTTTGGACCTATTTTCTCTCTTGTGCATGACATTTGTGCTGAAACATTAAGGCCACGTTCACACATTCAGTATTTGGTCAGTATTTTACCTCAGTATGTAAGCCAAAATCAGGAGTGGGTGATAAATACAGAAGTGGTGACGTGTTTCTATTATACTTTATCTCTGATTGTTTCCCTCCTGGTTTTGGTTTAAAAATACTGAGGTAAAATACTGACCAAATACTAAAATGGTTTCTCATGTCACTTGCCCTGTGCATTCAGTATCTGAATTCAGTATATATAAAGATACATGTGATGTAAGATAACGTAACAGACGCCTTTTTAAATGTGTGCAGCTCCATGTGTTCCTATGCGGCCGCACGCTCCGCTCTGGAGTGCCGGTGCCACAGCTTGGTTTCCACATGCGAGATACGGACGTGTGCCTCGCATGTGGAAATGAGCCCTAACTACAATGGTATTGTTTGGGGAGTGAATTTATGAGGACTTATACTGGATGTTTAGTAATATAATATTGATCTGTTTCCTGGTACAAAAGAATGTTTGATCTTTATATTACTTATACAGATGTTGTATCTACAAATGAATATTTATTCTACCACAAATGCTCCTTTGCATGAAAGAACAGGTATCCCTGATAGCATCACCTCCAAATCACTTTAGCAATTTGTTTTCCCTTTCTTGAAAGAATATTCGCTCATTCGTACGAGAGTCAGTATTGGGGTTGGCAGACGAAGTGATGAGACATGCAAGTCTTTGTGTTTATTTTATCCAGTGCCCTACTTTATTAGATGAAGAAACTTTGGAAATAAAGTCAAGGGCAGAAAATGAAGTGCAGGTACTGATGCCCAATAAAGTTGTTCAAAGGATCTTCAGAGTAGCAGCCAAGTGTTCCAGAAGAGACACTGACCTTTTGTTATCATTTCCATATCTGCCTCATGTCTCTTCTGAGAAATAAATGAATCAACATGAACTGTATTTGAAGAACAATGACTGTTCTAAAACCGTACCTAAAGTACAGTATTATCTTCCCAGCAGTCCAAATCTGCCTCCTGATGTCTCTGTTAATGAACTAATTAAAAAGTACATGAAGTTACAGATGACACCTAAAAATATGCTATGTTAAGAAAAATCACAGCACGATAGAGACA
Organism: Ranitomeya variabilis; assembly: GCF_051348905.1. NCBI lineage: Eukaryota > Metazoa > Chordata > Amphibia > Anura > Dendrobatidae > Ranitomeya > Ranitomeya variabilis. The sequence goes on along the minus strand of NC_135233.1, from coordinate 982,141,142 downwards.
GACAACGACTTTAGTTTTAATCACATATTCTGTTTGCAAATATAGTTCATAAAATGCAAATGACTTAACTGGAATAATGACACATTTGTATGTGACTACTGTGAAGATGTCCTATTAATACCCGCATGAGATGGGCATCCAGGGGTCTTCAAGATTGCTTTACAAACTCACATTTAATCCTATAATTCAGCTACCAGCAAATTGTAGCATGAAGAAAAAAATTCTTATGATACTAAGGCTTCATACACACAAGCTCGTAATATGTAATAAGCGATACTGTGTACAGTATTGCGTCTATTTAGGTACAAATTCATTTTTGTTGTAATGTAACATATTTTTGATCTATATGAGGAAAAATTCCAAACACATCCATGTATGAAGCCAAGTGTAAATTAAATTAATTAGGAGGTATGAAAAGCTCAGCTACAGGCTTAATCTTCCGTCAATCTTTCTGGGCTTGATTGGTTGTAATGCACTGTTTTTTATAGATCAGTTCACCCTTTACTTAAATAGCTGAAATTGGCAAAAGAGTCCTAAGCAACATTGTAACATCGTACCAAAACGTAGACATACTGCAATGCACATCACTACCACTGGGTGGCCACACATGGTCATCTGAAGTATAGACATTTCCTGACAGAGTATCATTAAATCATGTTTTCTTTTACAATGCCGATACCACAGATCTTGAGATATTGTTGAGCCCAGAACATAGGTAAGGTAACACAGCTATAAAAAGTCAATGAGGCTTTGAAACAGTGTATAACTGGTCATTGTAAGAAAAAAAAAATATATACATTTATTTATGTTTATTTACTTATATATATTCCTCTTATTTGGTCTTTCACTTTGTTTATGCATTGTCCAAGCTCAACTTTCTCAAATGGTGTTGTGAACATGCCCAACCAATATTTTCTGGATTATTTGATAAGGTGAAACCAAATTGCCTGATAATTTTCTGAATTCATGTGAAAAAAAATCACAAAAAAATTGAATTCTGGAGAATTCATTTTTTTAATCATTTTCGAGCCAAACTCAATTGAATTTACTCATCTCTAAAAGCTTGAATAAAAGCAGAGGCAGGGAATTTAGCAGACATTTTGTGATGAATGTTGCTAGTAAGATTAATAGAAATAGAAATGAAAGCCATAAAAAAACCTGAATAAACATTGCACCAGAGCAATACAGTTACCATCGACTTTCCCATAGCCATATAGTCTGAAGTTACTTTGAGATTATTAAGGCAGTGTTTATGATAAAGAAATTGAAATGAGATAACTACAAACCTAGGAGACCTCAGAGTGTTTCACGTGTCTTTTCAGAGTAATTGGAGTACTAGTGATTCAATAGGAATATTTGGGAAAAATTCTGCAAACCAGGTTATTTGAATTTTATAAGATTTAAAGGCGTAAGAATTCGTAGCGTATTGCAGCTTGTGATGTATAATAATATTAATCATCTCTATGGAAGGATGTGTACTAAAGCTTGTCCACTAAACAACTGTGAATACAAGGGACACAGGAGCCTCATAATTTGACCATGAAGAATTGGAAGAAGGTGGTCTATACCGATAAAACTAGTTTTCATTTGCAACATGTTGATGTGGTACATGTGTGATGTTTGCCTGGGGCAAGAGATGGCACCAAATTTGATGATGAGAAGAGGGCAAACTAACAGATGTAGGCTCGTGCACACGACCGATTATATCAGATGAGTGCTATCCATTGTTTTCGCTGATATCTCTCATACCTATTTTAACTGGATGAAATTAAATAATTTTTTATATATTTTTCCTGCCGATCCAACTGATGCCGATCTGAACAAACTCTGGTCAAACTCTGTTTTTTATTGTTTCAAAGGAACCCTACACAAGATTGGACAAGTTGTTTTAATATTATGGTTAATCAGTGCATAGCTAGCATGAAAATATAACAGGGTGGCACTGGGTGTTAGTCACGGGTGAGTCTACTATGGTAGAGCCAGTCCACACCCAGCCCCCTGCACATAAAATGTCAGTTCTGATCCCTGCCCTGGGTCACAGTGGATTACCTCACTCCTGCAGCTGTTCTCCACAATGGGAAGACGTCCTCCGGATGAACCACGCTTCAGACAGTATAGGGCGCATCAATATTTTAATGATGAGGAAGAAGAAATAAACAAGAGATGTTTAATTCCTGTTCTGTCCCTAATCATGGCAACGGCTGCAGCAGCAAAGTCAATGACTCTCTGCAAGCTCTCCGGAGCTAAAAGTCTCTGGTGAGGCACACATTCAGTCCCATTGCCTGACAGTCCTGACAGCCAGTATTTCCCCCAGTCAGGGGTCCCTTTTGTTCCAGATGGGGATCCACTTATGCCCCAGACATGGGCTTCTTCTGACCCAAGCAGGGACACACCTGTGCCCCATACGGGGACACACACCCTTCCTCGGGCCATCCTGGCTAGGCTTTGAACAGGAAGCAGGAGCTTCCTACTCCTTTGAGGCTGCAAGTCCAGCCCCCTTCATCCAGCCCCCTTCTTTAACCCCTTTTGTCCTTGTCTCTAGCATGTGCATAACAAACACAGCACAACAGTCATACATGACAGACACAGCACATTTAACAGTGAGCCCGCATCAAAGCCGGGACATGTCAGCTGTTTTGAACAGCTGACATGTGCCCATAATAGCCGTGGGCAGAATCGCAATCTGCCCGCGCCTATTAACTAGTTAAATGCCGCTGTCAAGCGCAGACAGCGGCATTTAACTACCGCTTCCGGCCGGGCGGCCGGAAATAAGCGCATCGCCGACCCCCGTCACATGATCGGAGGCCAGCGATGCTTCTCCATTGTAACCATAGAGGTCCTTGAGACCTCTATGGTTACTGATGCACGGTAGCTTTGAGCACCACCCTGTGGTCGGCACTCACAGCACACCTGATTTTCTGCTACATAGCAGCGAACATAAGATCGCTGCTATGTAACAGAGGCGATCGCGTTGTGCCAGCTTCTAGCCTCTTATGGAGGCTATTGAAGCATGGCAAAAGTTAAAAAAAGTAAAAAAAAAATATATATATAAAAGTTTAAAGGGAACCTGTCACCTGAATTTGGCGGGACCAGTTTTGGGTCATATGGGCGGGGATTTTGGGTGTTTGATTCACCCTTTCCTTACCCGCTGGCTGCATGCTGGCCGCAATATTGGATTGAAGTTCATTTTCTGTCCTCCGGAGTACATGCCAGCGCAAGGCAATAACCAAACTGGTCTGTTATGGACCTGGTGGTTAGGTGCACCAGGAATGACCTGATAGTTAAACACGGAATCAGGACGAGCTCTGGGGAAATGGGAAATCTGCTGACCGCAAACCCTACTCCTATCAACACAACTAGAAACAGCCGTGGAGCGTGCCTGACTCTGCCTAGACACCTCTTCACAGCCTAAGAGCTAACTACCCCTAAAGAAAGGAAATAAAGCCTTACTTGCCTCAGAGAAATTTCCCCAAAGGTAAAAGCAGCCCCCTCACAAGTATTGACTGTGAGATAAGAGGAAATCACAAACACAGGATGAAATAGGTTTTAGCAAAGAGAGGCCAGTCTAACTAAACAGATTGAGGATAGAAAAGGGATCTTTGCGGTCAACACAAAAAGCTACAAAAACCACGCAGAGTGTGCAAAAAATACCCCCGCACCGACTCACGATGCGGTGGTGCCACTCAGCACCCCCAGAGCTTCCAGCTAGCCAGGTAGTTTCATGATAGCAAGCTGGACTAGAACTTAGCAAGAAAAACCATATGTAACAAATGAACAAGCAGGAACTTAGCTTGTGCTGGAGTAGACAGGTCCTCAGAAAGATCCAGGAGAGATCTGAACCAGTACTAGAACATTGACAGCTGGCATGGAGTAACGATCTGAGTGGAGTTAAATAGAGAATCAGCCTAGCCCCAAACGAGGGCAGCTGGAGAAGGAATCTCAGAACCAGCAGCTCCACTCACAGCCACCAGAGGGAGTCCACGGACAGAACTCACCGAAGTACCATTCATGACCGCAGGAGGGAGTTCGAGAACGGAATTCACAACACTGGTCCCACCAAATTCAGGTGACAGGTTCCCTTTAAAGGGAACCTGTCACCCCGTTTTTTCAGTATGAGATAAAAATACCATTAAATAGGGCCTGAGCTGTGCTGGACAATAGTGTATTTTGTGTACCCTGATTCCCCACCTATGCTGCAGAAATACCTTACCAAAGTCGCCGTTTTCACCTGTCAATCAAGGTGGTCTGGTCAAATGGGCGTGGTGAATTTGCTTCTTCTCCCCCAGATCTTGCTTATCTTTCCGTTGGTGGCGTAGTGGTTTGCGCATGCCCAACAGCGGAATGCACTGCGCAGCTGAAGAAAAAGAGCGCAATCTGCGCTATTCACCGCTTTATCGCTGGTGGCGGCCATCTTCCTGAGGCCGCGCGTGCGCAGATGGAGCGCTCTGCTGCCCGGGGCTTCAGGAAAATGGCCGCGGGATGCCGCGCGTGCACAGATGGAGATCGCGGCGGCCATTTTCCTGAAGCCGAGTTCGCATATCAGCTTCAGAAAAATGGCTGCCGCGATCTCCATCTGCACAAGCGTGGCATCCCACGGCCATTTTCCTGAAGCCCCGGGCAGCAGAGCGCTCCATCTGCACATGCGCGGCCTCAGGAAGATGGCCGCCGCCAGCGATAAAGCGGTGAATAGCGCAGATCGCGCTCCTTTTCTTCAAAAACGCCAGCTAGACACGCAAAAAATAAGCCCTCAACCGACCCCAGATCATGAAAAGTGGAAACGCTACGGATATCGGAAAATGGCACAATTTTTTTTTTTTTCCCGTTTTCTAGTACATGACATGCTAAAACCAACGATGCTGTTCAAAAGTACAACTTGTCCCGCAAAAAATAAGCCCTCAGATGGCCAAATTGACAGAAAAATAAAAAAGTTATGGCTCTGGGAAGGAGGGGAGTGAAAAACGAACACGGAAAAATGGAAAATCCCAAGGTCATGAAGGGGTTAAAGCATAAGTGGTACCTAGCATTACACCTTATTGAACAACAGCGAAACATTAACATGTTAACATCCAGGTACTCCATCCGGGTGCTGCATAAAGTGAATGGAGGAGAGAGGGAGCACTGAGGGTCTTAGTCACCTCCTAACAAAAAGAATTGCCTGTAAATTCAGTTTTCCTTTAGTACTATGTGTATATCTTTGGCATGCTAATATATTTTACATAGAAGGTTTTACTAGAATACAATGATGCTGCTAGCCTTTTGTAATGCTTTTTGACAAGTTTGTAAATGCCCTGGACATGTAAATATAAAACTCTGCTCATGCATTCTTTTTTCAGTGTCTCCTAGTAACCTTCTCTCACAATTACCTGTCCAAAAAATCATTTGTTCTCTCTGCTGCCATTTACCCTATGATAACCAAGTTCAAATGAATATTCACTTGCTAAGAAAGCCTTATCCTGCTATTAGAAATTAGGTGGTATTTGCCTCTTGACTGAGGGAAGTTTCAGAAATGTCAGAATGATAATTCAGATAGATGACTTGTTTATGCTCATTCTACGGCTGATGTGAACATATACTCTGCATACTGGGAGCTACAAATGACATAATGCTTTATATGGTATATTTATTAAAATGTGACCAATTATGTTATCATTAAAATCATGATCATTGTAATACAACTGCTCTTGTTTAAAATTTTACAGGCAGTGCTACCTGGGAAAAAAAATGCAAAGGAGCTCCCTATAGGAGAAAGATTACTGTTCTCTAGTGCCATCTACAGGTATCTCTTTTGAATCAACATAAGGACACTAACCAACCTACCTTTCTTTGCTTCTGCAATGTGCGCATTTGAGGCATGCCCTCAAAACATATTTGTTCAGAGCTGCCTATCATGTTCCCTGATCAGACATTTTATGTGTAAGGGCGCGTGTGTAGCCCATTCACTATCTCCATCTATCCCCCACGATGGCTGGACCATCACTGTAAATACATACCTGTACTGTTAGGTGTCGAGTTCCCACCTCTACACAGGGGAAATCTCGAACCATCTCCGCTGCAGTCTCCCATTCTTCTACAGCCGCAGCAGAATCTGCTCAGCAGAGACGTCGGTCCCAGCATCTAGCTCAGGCTGATACTTGACGACTGGTTACTACTGCGCTTCCAGGCTCTGTTCTTGTAGCCAGCAATGTTCAGCAGCGAGCAGGTCTTTCTGGGACTAAGTCCTGCTTTTCCCTTACTGAGCATGCCCACGGGACGACCTCCCATAGGAGGTCGGGGGTCACATGCTCAGGTCCTGTTGCGGCTCCTATTGGACCATCTGGAAGGTCTTGTAGCACTGCTGCTATAAAAGGTTCGCATGGCCGAGCGGCCATGCGCTAGTGTACACTTGTAAATGTGTGTGTGTTGACGTGTGAAAGTCGCTCATTAATTATCCCCTCCCTTGTGTATGACTGCTCATGTAAGGTGGATGATTGCTATCTAGCACCTGACTTGCTATCAGCACAGGACACACAAAACAGCGTCAAATTGCTGTGACCGCCAGTGCGGTGCCATGCGCTTTCACAGTGCTTTCCTTGCCCAAGCCTGGGTGGTTAGTGGTGTCTGCCAGAGCGGCACTGCACGCACTCCCGTGCAATTAAATTATTATTTTAGTTACGCTGACACCCCAGTTGCGGTGTCGAGCACAAGAGGTCTAGTTGTACTCTAATCCCAAGTCTAGGGGTAGAGTTCTGTGACTCCTTGCTTGCGCTCTTTGTGCGGTACCGCGGCCCTGTGACGTAACAGGGTTTGCTTTCTTCATACTGGTTGAAGTTAACCAGTGTGTGAATCCATATTGTACCGCCATATAATCAGTCATTACTTAGCAGCAGGTTCCATCTCTGCACGGTGGACGCCGGGCTGCGAATGCACCTTACTCTATCTTTCTAATTATTTGGTGCGTTCCACTAGCCCTAACATGTACTTTGTATCTCCCCACCTCATTGTAGATTGTAAGTTCTCACGAGCAGGGTCATCTTATTTTGCTTTAATTATTGTATTGTTAACGTTGTTACTTATGACTTGCGGACTAAACAATTGATTACTTAATTATAGGATAGGTCATCAATATGAGATTGGTTGAAGCTCGACCTTGGGGCTGAAATGATCTGAAATCTCTTTTGACAGCATGATGTTAGCAATGTTTGAGTCTATGTTGTTGCACCCTGTACATTGTTCCCATCTAGCCACTGTCGGAGCAGATATTTGCTGATTGGTGCTGTGTGTCATATTGAGAGTACTGATTTTTATCTACCAAATGGAAAAAATTTAAATATATTAGCTATATCCATACACTATGGGCCCGATTCATCGAAAGCTTTGCATAAGAAACTTTCAAAAGTTGTAGAATTTTGGCGCAACTCATGGCCATGCTAACATTTTACGACTTTTGGTGTTTTCATGCCATTTTTACCAAGCTCTGGCAAAGTGGGCGATACTACGGGTTTTGGCCATGTCATTTACTGCTTGTTGAATTTATGACAAGCAGTGGAGTTCCCTCCAAATCGTACTCCGGCAGAGACAGGAATAGGATTTGTGGTGAGGTGCACACGGAGGTGCACGCCACTCGCCCGTTGCTCTGTTGATCTGAAGAAGCATAGATTTTTTCATGAATCAGGAGCTTCTGAGTCCAGTACAGTTTATCTCATTGTCAGGATCAGTGTAAACAACATTAGTCGTGATGAATTGGGCCATATATACAGTGGGGCAAAAAAGTATTTAGTCATTCAGCAATAGTGCAAGTTCCACCACTTAAAAAGATGAGAGGCGTCTGTAATTTACATCATAGGTAGTCCTCAACTATGGGAGACAAACTGAGAAAAAAAATTCCAGAAAATCACATTGTCTGTTTTTTCATCATTTTATTTGCATATTATGGTGGAAAATAAGTATTTGGTCAGAAACAAAATTTCATCTCAATACTTTGTAAAATATCCTTTGTTGGCAATGACAGAGGTCAAACGTTTTCTGTAAGTCTTCACAAGGTTGCCACACACTGTTGTTGGTATGTTGGCCCATTCCTCCATGCAGATCTCCTCTAGAGCAGTGATGTTTTTGGCTTTTCGCTTGGCAACATGGACTTTCAACTCCCTCCAAAGGTTTTCTATAGGGTTGATATCTGGAGACTGGCTAGGCCACTCCAGGACCTTGAAATGCTTCTTACGAAGCCACTCCTTCGTTGCCCTGGCGGTGTGCTTTGGATCATTGTCATGTTGAAAGACCCAGCCACGTTTCATCTTCAATGCCCTTGCTGATGGAAGGAGGTTTGCACTCAAAATCTCACGATACATGGCCCCATTCATTCTTTCATGTACCCGGATCAGTCGTCCTGGCCCCTTTGCAGAGAAACAGCCCCAAAGCATGATGTTTCCACCACCATGCTTTACAGTAGGTATGGTGTTTGATGGATGCAACTCAGTATTCTTTTTCCTCCAAACACGACAAGTTGTGTTTCTACCAAACAGTTCCAGTTTGGTTTCATCAGACCATAGGACATTCTCCCAAAACTCCTCTGGATCATCCAAATGCTCTCTAGCAAACTTCAGACGGGCCCGGACATGTACTGGCTTAAGCAGTGGGACACATCTGGCACTGCAGGATCTGAGTCTATGGTGGCGTAGTGTGTTACTTATGGTAGGCCTTGTTACATTGGTCCCAGCTCTCTGCAGTTCATTCACTAGGTCCCCCCGCGTGGTTCTGGGATTTTTGCTCACCGTTCTTGTGATCATTCTGACCCCACGGAGTGGGATTTTGCGTGGAGCCCCAGATCGAGGGAGATTATCAGTGGTCTTGAATGTCTTCCATTTTCTAATTATTGCTCCCACTGTTGATTTCTTCACTCCAAGCTGGTTGGCTATTGCAGATTCAGTCTTCCCAGCCTGGTGCAGGGCTACAATTTTGTTTCTGGTGTCCTTTGACAGCTCTTTGGTCTTCACCATAGTGGAGTTTGGAGTCAGACTGTTTGAGGGTGTGCACAGGTGTCTTTTTATACTGATAACAAGTTTAAACAGGTGCCATTACTACAGGTAATGAGTGGAGGAAAGAGGAGACTCTTAAAGAAGAAGTTACAGGTCTGTGAGAGCCAGAAATCTTGATTGTTTGTTTCTGACCAAATACTTATTTTCCACCATAATATGCAAATAAAATGATAAAAAAACAGACAATGTGATTTTCTGGAATTTTTTTTCTCAGTTGGTCTCCCATAGTTGAGGTCTACCTATGATGTAAATTACAGACGCCTCTCAGTTTTTGCCCCACTGTATATGCTTCATACTATGTCCATACATCAAATAATTTATGTAGCTTACTTTTATAATTATGCATTTTAACTACAGATGATTTTTAATCATTTTTGTGTTAGGTGATTTGAAAGTATTTTTAATATATAGATTGCCAATATCCTAACTGTTGTTTCCTCACATTTCCTTGCTTTTATGGGAGGTCCAGTGTGTTTTTCCACCAATTTCTGGATGTTTCTTACTAGTTGTTTCATTGAATATTGGCTTTTATACATCACTGTTAAAGTAATTTAACTTCAAAATATATGTCAGGCTTCCCAGCTACATTTCAAATTTCAGCAATCTGGTCCCACTCATGTTCCCAGAAATTGAATTTCAATATTCAGCTGGTGGGCCGGAGCGCAGAAGTGTTTTCGACTGTATTGAAAGTACTAGCTGTATATCAGTGTGACAGGTTTTAATCAAGCCATGCTTTCTGCTCTTCCGTCTTTGACCAAGGATCAAACTGTAGATGATCCAAGATTATCTTTTCCTTTTGCTGAAGATATAAAAAACAGTAGTTTTGAAAAGCTGTGAGATAAGGTGCTGTAAAATTCATATTAACTTCCAACATATCTTCCACACCCTAACACCTACCTGTAATTTTCAATGTTTCCTGTCTCTTAGCCAGTTTTTACCCATCTGTGTATAGTTTCCCCTAGTCCATGCTTCTGGCGCTTCAGAATAAGGCCTCTTTCACATGTCTGATATTTTCGATACTGGAAAAAACAGTACCGGTGATATCAGTATCCATGTGTACGTGTGTGTAATACTTGTGGCATATTTGAGGCAACTGCGTGCTGCCCCTGTGCTGCATCAGTACCACACATACCAGGTCCCGGGAAGCAGCAGTACTGTTCACGCAGTGATATGCGCTAGCAGGGGACAATGCTGAGAGTTGTATTTAGCTGATAAAAGTGAGAGGAGGTGGCGGCTGATGGGAGTATTCATCAGCCACAACCTGCGCTATAAATAAATAAAAATGGCGTGGGTTCCCCTGCATTTTTGATAAACAACCAGGCAAAACTGATAGCAGGGGGCTGCAACCCTCAGCTGTCAGCCTCAGCAAGGCTTGTTATTAAGAATAGAGGGATCCCCACTCTGTTTTTAAAATTATTTAAGTAATAAAAAAAATGGTGAGGGGTCCCCCCATTTTTGACAACCAGCCAAGCTAAAGTTGACAGCTGGGGGCTCTAATTCTCAGGCTGATAAAGGGCCATGGATATTTGCCATCCCAGCCTAAAAATAGCATCAGCAATCAGCCTGAACGGTCACATCTTGGCACCATCTAGGTTGAAAACTATTAATCCCCAGACATGAATTACAGTGTGGGACACATCATCAGATAGGTGAGGGATATTGTTGATTTTTATTTTTGTTTTATTCCAGGAGACAAGGGCTTCAATGGAATGGAAGTTAGGTGAGTATAATTGTGTTTGTTATTTTTAAATAAAAAAGTGTATTTTGTTTTTATTTCAAATAAAAGACTTTGTACTTCTTTATTTACCATATAACTATAGGTTTAGTAATAGACAGGTGTCTTATAAATGCCTTTCCATTACTAAGCCGTGGGCTTGATCTCACCGAATAATATAAAGGTGAAATCAACCCCACAAATATGAACCCACCTTGCCACCACCATAGAGCAAGTGGGAAGAGCTGGGTAAATTGCCAGAATTGACGCATCTAATAGATGCAACATTTTTGGGTGGCTGCAGGCTGCTATTTTTAGGCTGGGGGAAAAAATATCCATAGCCCTTACCAGCCTGAGAATACCAACCTCCAGCTGTCTGCTTAAGCAAGACTAGTTGTCAAAAATGAGAACAAACCCATGCCATCTTTTAAATTTATTTAAATATTTTTTTAAAAAAATGCACGTTGACCTTTCTATTCTTGATAACCAGTTTTGCTGAAGCTGACAGCTGAGGGTTGCAGCTCACAGCTGTCAATTTTGCCTGGCTAGTTATCAAAAATACAGGGGAACCCACAATGCTTTTTTCATCTATTTATTTATCGTGCAAGCGGCAATTGATGAATACTCCCATCAGCCACCACCTGCTCTCACTGTTATCATTTGAATACAACTCTCAACATCTCCCCTGCTAGCACTGATTGCAGTTCATGCAGGGGCGAATGATGAGAGCAGTCTTCACTACCTGGTGCCATAGAACAGCGCTAACAGTACCCCTGCTTTGCAGGCACCAGTACATGTCACACTGATGACACACGGATGTCATCCATGTGAGGCGTTTTGAGAACCATGCTGCTACTAAAAAACGGATATGTCATTTTGCATTGTATTTTGCCTTTGGACACATAGACATGTGCACAGACCCATTTACTTGAATGGGTCTAAGTGTGTAAGTTTCTCCGGTATGTGTGAAAACTGTCACCACACATACCGGACACACTGATGTCTGAAAAAGGCCTAAGGCTGTTATGTGGCACAGAATCAAATGCCTTTGTAAAGTCCAGAAAAATCACATCAGCTGCATTACCAACATTAAGATTTGTACTTATCTCCTCATACAAACCCAACATGTTAAATCTTTTTGGGCTTAGTAGCAGTGTCTGCACGTCAGCGGAGTAGCCGGTCTGTGAAGCTAACTACACCGCCTGTTTATCTAAGTAATAATTTTTAACTGCATCTAGCCCAGGAAATCCTTTTGGGCCTAGTAGCAATTTCTGCTACTCAGCAGAGTACCCCACCCATGAAGTAAGCTACACCACCTGTTTAACTAATTACTAATTTTTAACTGAATCTAGCCCAGGAAATCCTTTTGGGCCTAGTAGAAATTTGTGCTACTCAGCAGAGTACCCCACCCATGAAGCAAGCTACACCGCTTGTTTATCTAATGACTAATTTTTAACTGCATCTAGCCCAGGCAATATTTTGGGCCTAGTAGCAATTTCTGCTACTCAGCAGAGTACCCCACCCATGAAGCAAGCTACACCACCTTCTTCCTTTCTCAATCTAACCCCTCGGCTCTGGAGTGTACACTCTCCCTCCAGCTCTCTCCTCACAGTTGGACTACCGCGTGTTTTCACACTGTGGCAAATCTTTTGGGCCCAGGCATAAGAAGTCGTTGAGGTAATGGATAATATGTGCCCCCTTAGAAATGTCCATGACTACCCATTCAAGGAAGCAGCTAAACGCCTCAAATAGTGAGCAGGATATGGAGCACCCCATGGGCAAACAGCGTTCTTTGTAGTATGCTCCTTCACAGAAGCAACCCAATGGGAGGACACTATTTGGAGGCACAGGTAGTAACCGGAACGCCCCCTCAATGTCTGTTTTGGCCATTAGGGTGCCCCTTCCCAACTTCTTGACCCGCATGATTGCCTTGTCAAAGGAGGTACAGTACATAGTACTGTACTTGGTTCCGCGTCAATGTTGTCATTTACTGACCTGCCCCTTGGATATGACAAATCGTGGATTAGTCTGAATGTATTGGGTTCCTTTTTTGGCATGACTCCCAACGGGGATACCACTACGTCTTCTAAGGAAAGTGTTCTGAATGGATCCGCTGCCATTCTACCTAAAGATATTTCTTTTTTACATTTTTTGTCACGACGTCTGGGTGTTGGTAGGGTGATTTTAGATTTTTACTCCAGCCTTTCTTGATTTTAGAAGGGCATGACATGCCTATATCTGTGTCTTCTCCTCCTTTTACTCCTCCACCTCTTTTCTTTTCACATGACTATATGTAGTTGTGACTTTTCCATGTGTTTGTTGTGTCTTCTGAGTGGACACCTTTTAAGGTGTTTCCTATGTGTTTTCTATGTGTTTGTATGTGTTTGTGTTTGCCTGCCATTGGCTTCAATGGGGTTCGACGTTGTTCGTCGAACGTTCGACGAACATTCGTCGAACACGCCCCAATTCGACAAACCGAACTTGAACACTAGGGGGGTGGCTCAACACTAGACTCTAGGTTCAGCACCGTTAGGGTCTCTTCTCTGTTGCAAGAGATGCTTTGTAATTGGTTTTGCATGAATTGAGACACAGTCCGTTGCAACTTCCCACTGAAGTACTTTACTGACTTCAAGACACAGCACGTCCAGCTCTGTTTCAGCATTGACATTATTTTTCAAGCAGTACACGTCTGTTTCATTCCCTGTACTCTTCCCTTTGTCACCAAGCATGTTACTGGGTAGGACTGCATCATACGGCTCCTCAGCATCTTCCTTGTTTAACTCTACTTCTGTTGGGGTTCCCCCGTCCGTTTCACAATGGACATGAGGGCATCAGCCCACGAAGCAATACTCTACATGCTGAGCGACCTGCCCATCTCCTACAATATGACACACCCCATCTTGTGGCTATAAGTGAGTACTAAACTTTCTCTATTTGAAAGCAAAATACATAACTGCAACAGTAAATACATACAACAAAGGATATTTTACAGTAGCACAGACCAACAGTTAAACATGACAAATGGTACCGGGATGAGTAAGAAATGCAAGGGCATAATGCACCCCCTTACATAAGTGCATAAGAATTAAAACTTCGAAAATTGCAAAATTTTCTAAATTTTTGCCAAATTTTCTTTTTTCACAAATAAACGCGTCATGTCAAAGAAATTTTACCAGTATCATGAAGTACAATATGTAATGAGAAAACAGTCTCAACATCAGTGGGATCTATTGAAGCATTCCAGAGTTATGAACTCATAAATGGACAGTGGTCAGAATTGTAAAAATTGGCATGGTCAGGGAGGTGGAAACAGGCTTCGGGGGGTAGGTATTAATAGCAGCCAGGGATGTGCTGAGACTAGTCAGACGGGGACATTCCTCAGCAGGATCTCCCTGTCTGCTGCCCTGGAGTAACAGCTCTTTCCAAATATGTGCATGTATGTGTCCATTAAGGCTGGAGTCACACTAGCGAGTTTTACGGACGTAAGAGCGCAGAAAATACATCCGTAAAACTCACCAAACAAATGGCACAATTATTCTCAATGGGTCTGGTCCTATCAGCCGTATATTACGGTTCAGTATTATACGGCTTTCTACGGCCGTACAAAATCACAGCATGCTGCGTTTGTCACCGTATTGCGCAAAAAAACGCCAATGAAAGTCTATGGGTGCGAGAAAAATACGGATTCCACACGGACCAGCAGTGTGACTTGCGAGAAATACGCAGCGGTGTTAGTGAAAAGCCGGTAATTCAATTGCCGGCTTTTCATTTCTCCTTCACAAACCCGACATGATATGAGACATGGTTTACATACAGTAAACCATCTCATATCCCCTTTTTTTTGCATATTCCACACTACTAATGTTAGTAGTGTGTATGTGCAAAATTTGGGCACTGTAGCTGCTAAAATAAAGGGTTAAATGGTGGAAAAAATTGGCGTGGGCTCCCGCACAATTTTCTCCACCAGAGTGGTAAAGCCAGTGACTGAGGGCAGATATTAATAGCCAGGAGAGGGTCCATGGTTATTGGCCCCACTGGCTACAAACATCTGCCCCCAGCCACCCCAGAAAAGGCACATCTGGAAGATGCGCCAATTCTGGCACTTGGCCACTCTCTTCCCACTCCCGTGTAGCGGTGGGATATGGGGTAATAAAGGGTTAATGTCACCTTGCTATTGTAAGGTGACATTAAGCCTGATTAATAATGTAGAGGCGTCAATTATGACACCTATCCATTGTTAATCCAATTGTCTGAAAGGGTTAAAAAACACACACACACATTATTAAAAATTATTTTAATGAAATAAACACACCGGTTGTTTTAGTATTTTATTGCTCTCTCAATCCACCTGAAGACCCTCGCTTGGCAAAATAATAAACCCACAATATACATACCCTCTGATGACCTGTCACGTCCCACGAAGTAAATCCATCTGAAGGGGTTAAATCATTTTACAGGCAGGAGTTGCGCTAAAGCACTAGCTCGTGTCTGTAATCCCCGGGTGATGAAAGGAAAGCTGAGTGATTTGTACTTACATTGAGTTGCGGTGAGGCGCCCTCTGGTGGATGTTCTCTTGAACTGGAGCCTTGGAAAAGTTCCCACGCTCGAGTTCATATGAGTTCATCCAGCGACGGGCACAGTCGGAGTCATCATTGTCCATATACTACGGGGACATGCATATTCTAGAATACCCGATGCGTTAGAATCGGGCCACAGTCTAGTATATATATATACTGTATATATGTTTTCCCGAACATTTGAGCACATAAATCCATTAGATGTCGGTTTTGCAAGCCTGCGAGAAAATATCGCAGTACGGATGCCATACGGATTACATACGGAGGATGCCATGCGCAAAATACGCTGACACACCCTGCCTACGGATCACTATTTTGGGAACATTTCTCCGTATTACGGCCGTAAAAAACGGACCGTATTGTCTTACGCTGAGTGTGACTCCAGCCTTAACTGATCAATATTTCTGCATTGATGCCAATTTATTTTCTTAACCTAAACCACATTTCGGAGGGTTTCAGCTTTCAAAATAATAATTTATACAACCAATGGATGAATTTAACGTCAGGTTATAAGCTTTTATTTACATAACATGGATAAGCGACATAACTTCTGTCAGGGAGTGTATATGATCAAATATGTAAGCATGTAAAATGTGGGGCAGAATAAAGTCCAGGTTAATGTTGATACTTGTTATGCTGTTGTTATGCCAAACTGAGTTTCCCTTTAAATGTTAATACAAAAGACAGTGTGGTACATCCAAATAAGATGCAATAGAGGAAATCCAGAAAATGACAGGCAGCTGAGGGAAACAGACCATGCAGGAGTTGGTGAATCTGTGGGATAAGCTGTCACACACACTAGAAAGAAAATAAAGACAGGATTGCTGTAGCAGGGACTGAAGCCATTCCTATGCTCTGCAGGTCTGCCACGTGTCTCAATAAATCAGTGCTTGGTGACGGTCAGCCATGCAGACAGTGTCAGTTCCCACTGTAATAAGCATCCTTCACTGTAAAAGCATGCCTTGCCTAAAGGGCAGTAGACAGATAGTATTAACCTCTTCACCCCTAAGAGACTTGTTGAGCATGCTTTGCTCAATCCGCGGTGATGACAGCCTTGGGCTTTTGCAGCTTGTTGAGTATCACAATATCCATTTGTATACTTATCATTTGATTAAAGTTTGCATTGCATTGTATTGCATTATGTGTTAAATCACGGATGCATCAATATGTAAACCGTAGAAAATAACTGTAGCAAAAATGGGCACAGGAAACTTAATGTGGCATTTCTATTTGCACATGCCAAGCTAAAAATAAAACACATTGTATACATCATACTTATCCCAATGCCTACATTCATTTCCTTGCATATATGCAGAAACCAACACACTGTTATTGTTGACCCAATAAGATCATTTACATCTAAAGTTGGCCATGCACATTAGATAAAAATTTGGCAATAAATAACATTTATCAAGGTGGCTGGCAGCAGATTATTCTCCTTCACTATTTAAATAGACAAAGTTGCATGATAAAGCCAAATATTCATGTATATGGGTATTCTAAAGGAAATAGGTGTTGGCCAAATGACCACTCAGCCAACTGCAGTTTAATGTACAGTATATGAAAAGTTTTGAAAAATTATATTCAGACTTTGCAGCACTTATTTACATATTTTATTTAAACCTGTTCTAGTCACTCTCATTTAGGCCTCATTCAGACGTCTGTTTTTCATGAACAAGAGCTATCTGTGTTTTTCGTGGTTACCACTCATACTTCTGACCGCCCCTTAGACTATTCACACCAAAATCGGCAATGTAAGGCTTCTTTCACACTTCCGTCTTCCATATCTGCACAGGATCCATCAAGATGTTGAAATGACGGATCCTGTGCAGATTATGGAAAACGTGTGCACTGGGCCCATCTTTCTGACGGACCTGTCGAGGCTATGTGCACCTGTTGTGTATGCGTCTTCGCAGCGGTTTTACACAGCACAAACCAGGTTAAAAAAAAAAAAATCACAGTATTCTCACCTACCGGTGTCCCGGAGCGATGCTCCCGGCAGCTAGCGTTCCTAGCATTACATTGGGAAATCTCGCGAGAAGTCGCTGTCTCGCGAGACCACGACTTCTCGCGAGATTTCGCAATGTATTACTAGGACAACCAGCTGCCGGGAGCGTCAGTGACGCTGTGGGTGAGAATATTGCAATTTTTTATTATTTTTAACATTATATCTTGTTACTATTGATGCTGCATAGGCAGCATCAATAGTAAAAGGAGAAAGAGAGCGAGCGAGAGAGGATTTCTTTGCTCAGTTTGAAAAGATGGGACCCGTCGTTGGATTCCTGCTTTTCACAGTCAGCGACGCATCCTGGGCCCATAGGCTTCCATTGTAGCCAGTGACGGGCAGCGCAGGATGCGTCGCTGACCGATTTTCCGACGTGCAGAAAAAACATTCCTCTGAACGTTTTCTCTGCCCAACAGACCGTTTTTTTTTACACAGGAACCAGTGCACGACGGATGAAACGGAAGTCTATGAGAAAATCCAGGATCCTGCAAAATTTTTTGCAGGATCCTGCATTCTCAAAAATCGACGGATTGTGACGGGAGCTGAAAGACGGAAGTGTGAAAGAGGCCTAAGTCTATGGGTTAGTGAAAAAGTCAGACTGAACTCGAATGACATCTGAGTAAGGCCCAATTTTCATGAATTTTCAGAAAGGAGAAGGTGGAGAAACGTCTCTTTTTTTCTCCATGTACAAGAAAAAATGGTGATATTTGGACCACACTATCAAACTCTAATCAAAATCTGATCAAGATAATTGGTCCATTTTTTTCATATGCAAAAGAATCAAACATGTGAATGAGCACTTACCACGAGCCTTTTTAATTTTTTTCTCCTTTAATAAAGGCATAAGCCCACTTCTCTTGATGTTCCTTTTCAATATTGTGGAGTTTAACACAATAATAATAATAATTTTTCTTTCTATAGCACCAACATATTCCCCATCACCTTACATTTTAGTGGGGACTTGTACAGATAACAAAAACATACAAAGGTGACATCAACCCCACAAATATGAGCAAACTCCACTTGCCACCCCCACAGAGCAAGTGGGAAGAGCATTTAATAGATGCGCCTTTTCTGGGCAGCTGTGGGCTGCTATTTTTAGGTGGGATGGGGGGAAATATCAATGGGCTCTTACTAGCCTGAGAATACCAGCCCCCAGCTGTCTGCTAAAGCAAGGCTTATTGTCAAAAATGGGCGGGACCGCACACCATTTTATTTATTTTAATAATAAAAAAACAGCTTAGGAACCCCTCTATTTTTGATAACCCACCTTGCTGACGCTGACAGCTGAGGATTGCAGCCCCCAGTCAGTTTTGCCTGGCTGGTTATCAAAAATACAGGGGAACCAGTGCCATTTTTTTTTTATTATTTATTTAGAGCCCAGGCGTCGGCTGATGAATACTCCTGCTCTTGCTGTTATTAGTGGCAGCAGGCGTAGGCTGATGGAAGCAGCAGTCCCATCAGCCCACACCAGTGACTGGAGGTAAACTTTATACCTCCAATCACAGCTGCGGGCTCACGCTGTCATTTGAAATCATTACTGGCAATCTAAAGCAGTGTTTGCTGTTCTGTCATGACAATGGAGGAATGACAATCACTGGATTTTCGGGCCCCCTACTCAAGAGAATTGGGTCCGGGTTCGGGTCTGGGTACTGTTCTAGTACCCGAAAGCAAACTTACCCCGGGTACTGAATGGGAAGCGGGGTGACCTGTAGTTACCTTGAGTTGCGGTGATGCGCCCTCTGCTGGATGTCCTCATGAACTGGAGCCTTGGAAAAGTTCCCACGCTCGAGTTCACATGAGGACATCCAGCAGAGGGCGCATCACCACAACTAAAGGTAACTACAGATCACCCTGCTTTCCATTCAGTACGCGGGGTTTTACAGGCAGGAGCGAGTGCTTTAGCACAGCTCCTGGCTGTAAAATGATTTAACCCCTTCAGATGGATTTACATCGTGGGACATAACGACGGAAGGTATGGAATATTGTTGTTTGTTTTTTTAACTTTGTTTCAGGACGATGGTCTTCAGGTGGATTAAGAGTCTAATTATTATTATTATTATTATTATTATTATTTATTGCTATAGCGCCATTTATTCCATGGCGCTTTACATGTGAAGAGGGGTATACATAATAAAAACAAGTACAATAATCTTAAACAATACAAGTCATAACTGGTACAGGAGGAGTGAGGACCCTGCCCACGAAGGCTCACAATCTACAAGTCTAATAAAATATTACAACAACATGTGTCTTTATTTCATTAAAATACTTTGTAATAATGTGTGTGTGTTTTATTAACCACTTAGTACTATTGGATTAGTAATGGATAGGTGTCATAATTGACCCCTCTCCATTATTAATCTGGCTTAATGTCACCTTACAATAGCAAGGTGACATTAACCCTTCATTACCCCATATCCCACCGCTACACAGGAATGGGAAGAGAGAGGCCAAGTGCCAGAATAGGCGCATCTTCCAGATGTGCCTTTTCTGGGGTGGCTGGGGGCAGATGTTTGTAGCCAGGGGGGGCCAATAACCAGGGACCCTCTCTAGGCTATTAATATCTGCCCTCAGTCACTGGCTTTACCACTCTGGCGGAGAAAATTGCGCGGGAGCCCACGCCAATTTTTTCCGCCATTTAACTCTTTATTTTAGCAGCTACAGCGGCCAAATTTTGCACATACACACTACTAACATTAGTAGTGTGGAATATGCAAAAAAAAAAAAAGGATATGAGATGGTTTACTGTATGTAAACCATGTCTCATATCATGTCGGGTTTGTGAAGGAGAAATGAAAAGCCGGCAATTGAATTACTGGCTCTTCTGCTATATCGCGCTGAAGTAAATCTAAATCTAATATATATATATATACTGTATATATGTTTTAACGAACATTTGAGGCCAAAAAGCCATTAGATGTCGGTTTTGCAAGCCTGCGAGAAAATCTCGCAGTACGGATGCCATACGGATTACATACGGAGGATGCCATGCGCAAAATACGCTGCCACACTCTGCCTACGGATGACATACGGATCACTATTTTGGGAACATTTCTCCATATTACGGCCGTAAAAAACGGACCGTATTGTCTTACGCTGAGTGTGACGCCGGCCTAAGTCATGAAATTGTAATCTATTTCCCTTCATATCATCATTTTATTTGTTAATTAGATTTAACAGCATTATCATTTTCACGGCATAAGAATTCACCAATTCTGCAGATAAGTTCCCTGTACCATTTTTCATTCACTCAAGCCACACAATTTGTATGTTGATTTGCCAATTTCTGTTTTAGATACATCAAGTTTCTAAAGCAACATTGTGATTTGTTCATGAATAAAATATTTGGCATGAAATTCAGTGTTACTTATCAACCAGGGATACAGAGAGGCAATTCATTCCAAAAAGAGTTTGGTGTAAATCAGGATTTCGGAATTGATATTGAATAGTATTTTACCCATGTGAACCAAAACTCTCTGCCTCGCTGCCACAAATAATACATCAAGTTACAAGGAAATACAAGGCAGAAATTCCCTTTTCTCCTCGGTCGTATACTAAACATTTCCTGATACGCTGAGTATTGTGGTCAGCTGAAATCTGAAGTTCTTTGGTATATTTGAGTTCCTGTAGCCAATATTCCTCTTAACGTATAACGGGAACTGTAAAATGTTTTTTAATCTCTCTTTATTGCTGCTCTCCAATGTGTTGCAGATGCCTTCAATGACAGAGGCGTTAATGATGTTTCCACGTGTTAGGGATGCTCTGGAAAAGTTCCCTGCTTACAAAAGGATTTACTTAAACCACTGCTCCTTTCTGATTACTTGATACTTTTTCAGGAACCTTTGTTTGGCCTTGCACATTTTTCCTCTCTTTGTCTACCCTGGATTCTTGTGATTACCGTGGTTAACTCCATATTGTCCTCATCATGCACGTCCTCTCATTATTATAAAACCACATGCTCCCGTGTATAAATTCTATTGAGATTCTCAAACCCCATAGAAGTGTTTATAAACCTTTGAGCTAAAGAGATGCTGGCAATGTTACCTTTATGTAACGCTGTAATTAGAAGTCATCTTGCTTTCTTGCATTTCACTTTACAAGTTTCAATCAGCGGAAGATTTTCCAGACGCCAGACATATGTGCCAGTTTTTGACACATTATTATTTTATTTTTCACCTACAGGCATACTCGGGAACTGTATATGAGAAGAATGAACCCATAGACATTTTAAAATAAAATCTACTTTATCTCATTCTTTTCAGTCTGATTTTTACATATACAAAATTAGCAGCAGCCAATATGATGCCTGTGGCATGCCAAAGCTATAGTGTAGCATGCCAATGCTATTTGCATATTATACTGTCCATTAAAAATGAATGAGAACGGACATACTGTGCAAATAGCATAGAGTGCCATAGTTCTCCACTCTGTTAGCGTAGTATGGCAGCTGTCATGTTGTTGACTGATATCTAACAAGAAGTCGGAGAGACAAATCTATAGGAAACACACAAGTGGAGAACATGCAAACTCAGCGCTCACCATGGATGGTCGCTATCTGGTGCTTTTTTGCACCTATCGTGTTTCATGTTTGGTTATGATGAACAATGGTAATCTGGATTTAGCACCAATATTATGCTTGTCTGAAAGTTGTCTCTTAGGGTATGTTTCCACCTTCAGGATGGCCGGCGGTTTGGACGGAGTGGAAAACCCGCTCCGCCCTAAGCCCCGCCCCCTTCTGTGACGCAATGATGCCAGATGTGTTCATTGCACACATCTGACATCATCGCACCCCACACATAGGGCCCTGTGATATACCTTGCGGCGGCGCAAGGTACACGGACATGCTGCAATCTTAAAAGATGCGCAGCATGTCCAGAATCGCAGGGCCGCCGGGTGCGTGTTACCACGCATAGTGGAGACGGGATTTGATAAAATCCCCTCCACTATGCTGTAACATCTGGACGCTGCGTGTTTGACGCTGCGGCTCTGCGCAGCATCAAACAAGCAGCGTTTCCTGCATGTGGACACATACCCTTACAGCAAGTGTGCATGGCAGAGGCAAAGCTAATAGTGATGAGCGAGTGTGCTCGTTACTCGAGTTTTTCGAGCATGCTCGGGTGTTCTCCGATTATTTTGGGCGTGCTCATAGATTATGTTTGAGTCTCCGCAGCTACATGATTTGCGGCTGCTAGACAGATTGAATACATGTGAGGATTGTTAGGGAATTCCCACATGCATTCAGGCTGTCTAGCAGCCACAAATCTTGCAGCTGCGGAGACAAAAACATAATCAATGAGCATGCCCAAGACACTCGGAGAACACCCGAGCATGCTCGGAAAACTCGAGTAACGAGTACACTCACTCATCATTAATAGCTAAACTTTCCTTTACCTGGAGCAAAGTTACAGTATACGTAAGCTCTATGTCTAAAGGTTCTGGCAAAAGACAGATTGGCCTATTGGTGCTCCCCTCACCACCAGCATTTCAGAGCATAGCTCACTCTTTGTGTTGTGTACCTTATGGCTAAGGCTGGGGTCACACGATTGTATATTCTGTCTGCGATATAATTGGATCGATTATGTTAATGACACTTTGCACAAACTCTACCCTGAGCTATATCCGAGTCTTAGAGTAGTGTGGTCCGATTGTCCTGCATGAGAATATCAGAGCAAGGTATAGAAAAGATGGGAAAACTTAATTTCTCCATTGTCTGAGTCTGTGGAAATTGGATTGAACTCGGATGATATCCGAGTGCAGTCAAATGTTTTAGACGCACCCATAGACTTGTATGGGTTGGTGTAATCTGATTTGTGGAAGAAATCAGGAGGGAGCAGAGGCTGCGGTCACTGCAACAGTCTCTGTCCCCACCCTGAAGCGAAATATCATCAATGATGTTCGTCAGGGGCTGAGCTGGTGACTCGGGGGCTGAGCCTACACTTCTGACCATGCATTGGTTGTCAATTTTTACGTTTGCCCGGAATGAACTCTGTTGCCACTGTGTGATATTAATTTCAATGCATAGTGACAGTGCACTCCCTCACTGGCTCCAATTTAACGTGATGAGCTGGCAAAAGAGCACCTGTCAATGCTCACTATAAGAAGAGAACAAGGAAAATAGATACCAGTCCTGCCCCCAAAGGAATCTCACTCTTGAGAGGTGGCTGCTCTCTGGTCACTGTGTACTCTCCTTACAATGTGCACTGACAGTGTGCTCTCTTGCTAGTCCATGACACTTCTCATCAGAGTCGGTGAGGGGGTTCTCAAACAAAATGCCAGCATGCACCTGGATTCTCATGCAATATGTCATCAAACCAGAAGTAGATAGGAAAATTAAGCAGTTAGAGAAAGTAGAGTGGGATTGAGAGGGACTTTTGAATTAAACTATATTAGAAAAGTTATTAGATTATTACATTAACAATAATTTAGGATTAAAATAAATGCTAGTTTTGGACCATCCCTAAAGGTTATTCATTTTCTGAATACTCTGAATATCCTATACTTTTCTGCATTGAGCTACAATAAAGGCCTCAAAAGGAGTGTACTCAAGCAAGTGTGCCCTAATATAAGCATTTCATGTAGGTTCAGTGGGTGATTCAGATCCGGTCTGGGGCAGCAGCTTTCATTCTTGAAGTAATGTCGTGTCACACCTTTATTTTCTGACTCTGCTATCTGTAGGCTAACAATAAGAAGGACATAGATGTAGAATATTACTTAGGATCAATGGTGAGAAATTTGCTATTGCCTACATATATATAATTTGACACTTCACATTAGGGTAGACTTAGTTCATTGTGTTATTTATGCTTCCAATAGAAGGGGCGCCACACATTCTCTGAAGAGTTCATTACAGTGCAGTGACAATAGCTTTTTTGTCAATGTTCTTGGATTTTGCTGTGATCTCCACACCTGGGATAACAGAAGAAAGAATATAGTTATATCTCATAAAAATAATGATTGTATGACTAAAGTGTTAACGATCTTATTATTAGGAAGAAAATATATTTTTATGCATTGCTACCTTCAATTTTATGAGCAATATTGTCTAGTGATCTATCCTGACTATCCTGAGCAAATACATTTAGCAGTCTAGGTTGTTATACTGTTTTGTAAATTCAAGGCTTTGTCCAGACAATGAGTTTTCCTTCTCATAGCTTAACAAGGAACTGCATGTAAGTGTCTTACAGTAGCACCAGGATCATGTATGACTGATCATAATGGTTAAAGGGAACTGATGTCAGCTGATGCATTCTGCACAAACCGTAGGCGGCATGTATTGGTCACTGGCTAAAAGATCACAGCCATGTACAGTGGGTACGGGAAATATTCAGACCCCTTTAAATTTTTCACTCTTGGTTTCATTGCAGCCATTTGGTAAATTCAAAAAAGTTCATTTTTTCACATTAATGTACACTCTGCACCCCATCTTGACTGAAAAAAAAAGAAATGTAGAAGTTTTTGCAAATTTAATAAAAAAGAAAAACTGAAATATCTCATGGTCATAAGTATTCAGACCCTTTGCTCAGACACTCATATTTAAGTCACATGCTGTCCATTTCCTTGTGATCCTTCTTGAGATGGTTCTACTCCTTCATTGGAGTCCAGCTGTGTTTAATTAAACTGATAGGACTTGATTTGCAAAGGCAGACACCTGTCTATATAAGACCTCACAGCTCTCAGTGCATGTCAGACCAAATGAGAATCATGAGGTCAAAGGAACTGGCCAAGGAGCTCAGAGATAGAATTGTGGCAAGGCACAGATCTAGTCAAGGTTACAACAGAATATCTGCAGTACTCAACGTTCCTAAGAGCACAGTGGCCTCCACAATCCTTAAATGGAAGAAGTTTGGGACTACCGGAAGTCTTTCAAGATCAGGCTGCCCAGCCAAACTGAGCAATCGTGGGTGAGAGAGGTAAAGAAGAACCCCAAGATCACTGTGGCTGTGCTCCAGAGATGCAGTAGGGAGATGGGAGAAAGTTCCACAAAACCAATTATCACTGCAGCCTTCCAACAGTTGGGCCTTTATGGCAGAGTGGCCTGACGGAAGCCTCTCCTCAGTGCAAGACATATGAAAACCCACAGAGAGTTTGCTAAAATCACATGAAAGACTCCCAGACTATGAGAAATAAGATTCTCTGGTCTGATGAGATGAAGATAGACATTTTTGGTGATAATTCTCATCACCTACCCTGCTCATCACCTACCCAATACAATCCCAACAGTGAAACATGGAGGTGGCAGCATCATGCTATGGGGGTGTTTTCCTGCAGCAGGGTCAAGACGACTGGTTGTCATAGAAGGAAACATAAATGCAGCCAAGTACAGATATGTGCTAGAAAACACTGGCGCTATCCACTAGGGGAGAGAGAACAAAAAAAAAGTGCTAGATTGCTGCTGGTGAATAAACAGGTGCTGTGTCTAAGGCTGGTTTCACACTTGCGTTTTTGTCTGCAGCGTTTTTTGCACAAAAAACGCATGCGTTTTTTTCCCCTATATTTAACATTGAAAACGCTTGCGTTTTTTTGCACATGCGTTTGGTCGCGTTTTCAAACGCATGCGTTTTTTGTCTGCATGCGTTCATTTTCAAAAATGCTACCTGCAGTATTTTCTTGCGCGTTTTTTGCCGCGAAAAAACGCATGCGTTTTTTCGCGGCAAAAAAATGCATTGCTGTCTATGTAAACGCATGCGTTTTTAAGCACATGCGTTTGTTTGCGCTAAAAACGCATGCGTTTTTATAGAAAAAAACCAGAAAACACACTGAAAAGCCACCCACCACCATCAAGGTGATAAAGGGATCCAAACCCTAACCCTAACTCTACCCCTAACCTCACCCCTAACCGTTTAATGAACATTTTCTGACAGTCATATTGCCACGTATTTAAGTGCCACGTATCACGTATTTCAGTGCCACGTATGCCACGTGCCACGTATTTAAGTGCCACGTGCCACATATTTAAGTGCCACGTGCCACGTATTAAAGTGCCACGTGCCACGTATTTAAGTGCCACGTATTTAAGTACCACATATTTAAGTGCCACGTGCCACGTATTTAAGTGCCATGTGCCACGTATTTAAGTGCCACGTGCCACGTATTTAAGTGCCACGTGCCACGTGTTTAAGTGCCACGTGCCACGTATTTAAGTGCCACATGCCACGTATTTAAGTGCCACGTATTTAAGTACCACGTATTTCAGTTGCACGTATTTCAGTGCCACGTATTTCAGTCACGTTTAGGGTTAGGGTTAGGGGTAGGGTTAGGGTTAGGGTTTTCTTGTTTTTTCTTGTGTTTTCTTGTGTTTTTCTATAAAAACGCATGCGTCTAAAAAACGCATGCGTTTTACCGCGTTTACATGCGTTTTTCACACATGCGTTTTTTTTTTAAAACGCATGCAGATAAAAACGCAAGTGTGAAACCAGCCTAACCCTGTAAGTAGAAGGAACTGCAAGGTATATAAATATATAACAGTATTCACCGTGCTGAGTAAAAAAGACTATATAATGTGATGTAAATATCAAAAAGTAGGGTATACTCACTTTTGTAGTGGAGATAGTTCGAAAATATTCATAGGGCCATTAGAGGATGAAATATCTGATGGTAGAAGCTAGTGAGATGATATGGTAATTAGTACCTTGTATCAGTATAATTATAGTGACATGCAGACTTCTGAATAGTAGATAATTACTTAATCCAATAAACAGATGAAAAAGTAAGAAAACTAGTCCAAAAAAGGATAAGTGCTGGTATACGTAAGTATTTTGTAAGACGACTGGGGTTTTAGAGTCACTTGCTTACGGCTCCAAAGGTAAAAAAAAAAAAAAATACT
Organism: Ranitomeya variabilis; assembly: GCF_051348905.1. NCBI lineage: Eukaryota > Metazoa > Chordata > Amphibia > Anura > Dendrobatidae > Ranitomeya > Ranitomeya variabilis. The sequence goes on along the minus strand of NC_135233.1, from coordinate 982,114,009 downwards.
GGAAATAAAAATTAATATAAAGGGATCACAGTGTATTGAAAGGAGTACCAATTGTATAATGGCACTTACTGGGTTAAACCGCTGTTTGTGAGTGGGACCTAAGGACCTAGGTCCTGCAAGTCATCTAGAGATGGCCTTTAATTGTAGTCTGCACAGTACTGCTTGTAAAAGTGGTGATACAGTGTTTTGCTGATAGGAAGAGCAACTGGAAGCAGTTAATAAATGTAAAAGTGTTACCTTCAGGGGACTTGCATTGGCGTCTGTAGAAGTCGTGTGCCTGAGGTATACGCTTACTGGCGTGTAAACGTTGGTGGCAAAGCAGCTGTCTGGTGAGAGTGGATGCCTGACTCTGCTCCGTGCTGGAGATAGGTTCCCAGCAGGGAAAGCAGGAAGATGAGAGATGCCAGCACCTAGCGTGTCCCGGCCAGAAGCAGACGCCACCAACGTTTACGCTCCAGTAAGTATACCTCAGGCACACGACATTATATAGTCAGTGCAGTGAATACTGTTATATACAGAGATATCCTGGATGAAAACCTCTCCCAGAGTGCTCTGGACCTCAGACTTGGCCGAAGGTTCACCTTCCAACAAGACAATGACCATAAGCACACAGCTAAAATAACAAAGGAGTGGCTTCAGAACAACTCTGTGACCATTCTTGACTGGCCCAGCCAGAGCCCTGACCTAAACCCAATTGAGCATCTCTGGAGAGACCTGAAAATTGCTGTCCACCAACGTTCACCATCCAACCTGACGGAACTGGAGAGGATCTGCAAGGAAGAATGGCAGAGGATCCCCAAATCCAGGTGTGAAAAACTTGTTGCATCATTCCCAAGAAGACTCAAGGCTGTACTAGTTTAAAAGGGTGCTACTACTCAATACTGAGCAAAGGGTCTGAATACTTATGACCATGTGATATATTAGTTTTTCTTTTTTATTAAATTTTCAAAAATTTCTACATTTCTGTTTTTTTTCAGTCAAGATGGGGTGCAGAGTGTACGTTAATGAGAAAAAATTGAACTTTTATGAATTTACCAAATGGCTGCAATAAAACCAAGAGTGACAAATTTAAAGGGGTCTGAATACTTTCCGTACTCACTGTATGTCTCTGAAAGACTGCAGACATTGACTAGTTGTACAGGCGGGTCCTTGGTGACTCCTCCCCAACAGTGACAGTGACTGGCAAGCCTCTGCCTATGCACGCATGCGGGCAGAGGCTTGCTAGTCAGTGTCAGCGGGCAGGAGAACCCACCAGGGAACCGCTTATATGACTGGTGAATAGCACGGCTATTAAAAGTATGTTTAGATATTTAACAGTGACAAACATACATGGCTGTGATCATATAGCCAGTGGCCGATGCATGCTGCCCATGGCAGAGGAATTTAGTATTTTTTAAGGTATTTTTGTGAGGTGGTAAGAACAGAAGAGAAATTAATACATGACTATAGCAAACAAGAACAGAATGACAATGACATTGAGCTTCTGATAAATCTTCAGTATTAAGAATACATCTTTGCCTGAGGCCACACAAAACAGAGCTCATACTGCTACACATACAACGAGAACATTTACCTAATGAAGTCTCTAATTCATCATAATACATTTTAACAGTGCAAATAGTGCTTGAATGGGGAATACAAACTCCACTGTATAATATGGGGAGTATTTTTATGGGAAGGCTTTATTTTGTGTAATCAACAACACTGTAGCCTTTAAATGTAATATTTAATTTCGAGACACACAATTTTGCTAGTAAAAACAAAATAACTGTATTGAATAAATGTTAATTATGTCTGGATGTTGCAGCATTGATGACTTTCACATGGCGCTGTTCTCTGCAGCACAGAAAAGGAAATCACTTGTCTAAGGGAATCTAGCATAGATCACAACACACTATAAAATGTTATTGTGTTTTCATTTCAGCTTAATCATGGAAAATTAGATCATCTTTAAATGAAAATCTAATTTGATGTAGAGTCAAAAGCCAAAAACATTTAAAGAATATATCCATAAGCTATGGAGCAATATAACTGTCTCCAGCATGGAACTACAATCAGTGCACCAAATCCCACTTTTATCTTGGTCCTTTGTCCACAAAAAGTGTAAAATCAGATTTTGCTAAAGAATAACTTGTAAATTTCCCATGAGATGAGTCCATAAACAAGTGTAAGTCATGCTTTGTAGAGAAAACATTATCTCTTGTTACTATAATCTATATATATATATATATATATATATATATATATATATGAAACTCAAAATCTATAGTAGCCCGCTCTATATAAATCCACAGTTCTTGCCCAATATGGGTGAAATTTGGCATGCCCCCACTCCACCCACAGGAGCAGAATACTACACATGTTACATCTCGCTAGCATCCCCTCATCATGAGATTGGGGCCCCCGAAGTAAGGCCCTATACATATAGTGGGAAAATGTGAAATCTGTAGTAGCCTGCTCAATACAAATCCACAGTTCTCGCCCGATATGGGTGAAATTTGGCACGCCCCCTCTCCACCCACAGGAGCAGAATACTGCACATGTTACGTCTCGCTAGCAACCCCCCATCATGAGATTGGGGCCCCCGAAGTTAGGCCCTATACATATAATGGGGAAATGTGAAATCTGTACTAGCCGGCTCTATACAATTCCACAGTTCTCGCCCAATATGGGTGAAATTTGGCACGCCCCCTCTACACCCACAGGAGCAGAATACTGCGCATGTTACATCTCACTAGCATCCCCCCATCATGAGATTGGGGCCCCCGAAGTTAGGCCCTATACATATAATGGGGAAATGTGAAATCTGTAGTAGCCCGCTCTATACAAATCCACAGTTCTCGCCCTATAATGGGGAAATTTGGCACGCCCCTTCTCCACCCACAAGAGCAGAATACTGCACATGTTACATCTCGCTAGCAACCCCCCATCATGAGATTGGGGCCCCCGAAGTTAGGCCCTACACATATAATGGGGAAATGTGAAATCTGTAGTAGCCCGCTCTATACAAATCCACAGTTCTCGCCCAATATGGGTGAAATTTGCCCCCCCTTCTCCACCCACAGGAGCAGAATACTGCGCATGTTACATCTCGATAGCGGACCCCCATCATGAGATTGGGGCCCCAATGAGAAATGTGAAAGTAAAAGTAAAAGTGCTGAGGGGAAAACAACAGTTGTGACTGACAGGGATGGTTTATAGTGACGGCGCCAAAGAGTCGCTGCAAACATTTCAAAAACACCATACAAACATCACACAGACAGCACACATACACCAACCCACAAGCACAACACCACACAAATGCCACAACACACCACACAAACACCAGACCACTCTAGACATACACAACACAAACACCACCCCACAAAAACCACAACACCACCTCATAAATATTACATGCACACCACACACACGCATGCAAGGACCACACATGCATGCAAACACACTCAGATGGATGCACCCTACGCACACGGACGAACTTTACTGAGCTGCAATATTGGTCAGGCGAAAAATGCCTCATAGTAAGATTGTCATTATTGCTTACTATACAGGGAGCTTCCATCATTGAAGCTGCTGAGGTAAAGTTAAGGATGAGCTTTGATTGGTTGCTATGGGCAATTAGAAAAGTCTGCCTGTGAGGAGATTTTCATTACTGAGATGTGAGCTCCTTTAGGTCATAGTAATACTGTGTGAGGGCTGCTCTGTATTTGCTATTCATCCTATTACATCTCTTATCAGTGTCAGGTACTAAAGGGTCATAATACTAAGGACTGTTTTTTTTTTAAATGCCGCTCAAAAAATGACCATCAATTGGGCAAGTTCTTCCAAAAGCTAAGAAAGCAAAATTGTGTCAAAGAGCTGAGACAAGTGAACACCGTGACTCGCGGCTTGAAAAGAAACGGATGAGACAGGCTAAATGTAAGGCAGCTGAGACATCAGAGCAATGGAAAAGTCATCTTCACAAGAACTGGATAAGGCACGCTGAAGCAAGGAATATGGAAACATCTAAAAAAAGGATGAATGTTGTGAAAATTACCGCATACGACATATGCAACATGTGCAAAGATGTAGGCAGGCTGATTTGAGTTTGGAAGCATTTAACTACGGTTCACTACAACCCAATTCAAGACTATAGGTCACATCAGAAAGTCATAATTGGCAAAATAGACATAATATGCAAACATTGTCAAGCAAAGAAGTTTAACTTGGAATCTCCTGGTATGTGCTGCTCAAATGGCAAAGTCAGTTTGCCACCTTGAGATCTACCTTCTGAACCACTTTTTTCATACTTGTCAGGAACAACTCCCGAGTCCAAGCATTTTCTGCAAAATATTAGGAGATACAATTCATCTTTCCAGATGACATCCTTTGGTATGACAGCTGTACTCCAGGAAGCAGGATATCTGCCAACTTTTAGAGTCCAGGGCCAAATATTTAACAAAATCGGTTCAATGCTTCCTGTAGCAAGATGAAGATCCAAAGTTTTTACAAGTACATTTTTTGGGAGAAGAACAAATGCAAGCTGATAGACGTTAAGCTACACTTGAGACAAAAAAAGAGATTGTGTTGAATTTGCAGATTTTTCCATTGGCACAATCAGTTAGTAAACCTTTTTAAAATAGCCTTAGAAAGAATGCCAAGTGATGAATATCAAGTTGTAATAAGAGCAGACTAAACTGGTTGGCGAGCATGAAAGGTGATTTAAGTCTTCCACTGTTAACGAAGTAGCTATTGTAATGGTTGGATAGGACAATCTTCAACGTATTGCAGATCATATAGATCATATGATGCTCTGCAATATCCGATAATATTTTGGAATGGCCAAGATGGCTATCACTTTAGACTAACACAGACTGATCCCAAAACTGCTAGGCCAACCAATAAAAAAAATATCAGCTATAGACTTTTATGCCTACCAAATAATGATCAGACATGTGTCTTCTAACCACAATTTACAATGTAGGCAACTTTTTCATCAATTTATAGTTGATATGTATGCCAAGGTGGAAAGTGAGCGTCTTTTATACATACGATTGAACCAACAAAAATTTAGGTGGATGAATACATTCATTTAAAGGATGCATGTTGCTAATGATGGCAACGTGGCTGACATTGGGCGTATGTTTATTTTACCAGCTACATTTACTGGAAGTCCCAGACATATGCAGGAGAATGCTCAGGACGTCATGACATATGTTCAGATATATGGTCGTCCTGATTTGTTTATTACAGTTACATGTAATCCAACTTGGCCAGAGATAAGGGAAGAGCTTCTGAATGGTCAAGGCCCCTCAGATCGACATGATTTTACAGCAAGGGTTTTTAAACAAAAACTGATCAAGCTCATGGATGTAATTACAAAGTGCTACATTTTTGGTGAAAGTCAGTATTGGATGTATTCAATTGAGTGGCAAAAAAGAGGTCTTCCACATGCTCATTTTTTCTGCTGAGCTTCCAAATCCGGAAGAGGACCCTGTACTTTTTGAAACTATTTCTAAAAATAACCCAAGATCGCCATGTATAAAGGAAGGAAAATGTACTAAAAAGTATCCTCGCAACTTGATTGTAGAGACACAAACAGGAGATGATGGTTATCCTCTTTACAGAAGATGGAAACCTGAACAGGGAGGATATACTGCAACAATCAGATTAAAAAGGTTAAACAAAACACAGATATTGAAATAGATAATTGATGGGTTGTACCTTACTCTCCACTGCTTTCAAAAATATTTTATGCGCACATTAACATAGAAAATTTAAACTCTGTTAAGTCAATTAAATACATTTGCAAATATGTTAACAAGAGCAGTGATATGGCAGTTTTCCAGCTAGAGAATCCAAAATGTACATCTGATGAGATTATGCTGTACTAGATGGGAAGGTATATAAGTAGTAATGAAGCTGTGTGGTGATTACTAAATTTTCCCATCCATGAAAGACATCCGACTGTAGTTCATCTCAGTGCCATCTTGAAAATGGATGAGTATATTTTACTCCCAACAATGCAGAGGAAAGAGCTGCTCGACCACCCAATACAACATTGACAGCTTTCTTTCTCCTATGTCAAGCAGATCCATTTGCAAGGACTTTATTATATTCTGATGTTCCAAAATATTATACATGGAATAAATCGAGAAAAGTAGTTTGCAGGAGTAAGCAAGGTGCAAGGGTCCCAGGATGGGACGGACATTCCAGTGATGCTCTTGGAGGTGTGTATACAGTGCATCTAAACAACGTAGAGTGTTACTACCTTCAAATACTGCTTCACACTGTCCGTGGGCCAACTTCTTTCACAGAGTTGAAAATAGTTGATGGAGAGCTGTGTCCAAACTTACAGGGAAGCATGCCAAAAGCATGGTCTGATCGAAGACGATCAACACTGGGACATGACATTGCAGGAAGTATCTCTCACTCACTTTCCACCTCAAATAAGAGACCTGTTTGCTATAATAATTACAAACTGCGCACCTTCCAATCCCTGTGCGCTTTGGGACAAATACAAAGAATATCTTAGTGAAAATATTCTTAGAGTGCAAAAGAGATTTAACCCATACTTGGACTTAAATTTCACTGCTGACATATTCAACAAAGCCCTCGTGATGTTAGAAGAAAGGCGCATATCTATCAATAATAAAACTCTAATAGAATTAGGTTTACCAGCACCAAATCGACCAGACTTTGACATTATGAACGGAGATATTCTGCAAGAAATAAGCTATGATTTGGAAAAATGTAAAGATTTTGTCATATTAGAGAAGCTTCTTTTGGGTGGTGATCAAAGATCGGCCTATATGGCAATTATGGCTCAGATTTCCATTCGAAATTGGGGACTATTTTTCCTAGATGCATCAGGAGGTACTGGTAAAACATTTTTAATTAATTTGCTGCTTGTAGAAATTTGCTCAAATAATGACATTGCCTTGGCTGTTGCATCATCTGGGATTGATGGAGAGCACTCAGCTCATTCAGCACTAGGATTGCCCTTTAATCTAACACTGTCAGAAACTCCTATCTGTAATATCACTAAGGGCTCTGGGAAAGCTAAGGTATTACAAACTTGCAAAGTAATTGTTTGGGATGAATGTACCATGACGTACAAGAAAGTGGTTGAGGCCCTTGATTGCACCTTAAAAGATCTGCGGGGAACTGATTGTTTAATGGGGGGAATTGTTGTAATTTTTGCTGGTGACTTCTGCTAGACATTACCTCTTCTTAAGGGAGCAACACCAGCGGATGAGCTGAATGCCTGCCTAAAATCTTCTTATCTGTGGATACATGTTCAGAAGCAAACTCTTACTGCTAATATGTGGGTCCATTTGATGGGAAATACAACTGCGGACAAATTTACACACCAGCTACTATACCTTGGAAATGACAGCTTACCTACTGATTCCACTACTGGTCTCATTGCCTTTCCGGAATTTTTTTGTGAAATAACATCTTTGGTAACGGAATTTATTGACTAAGTTTTCCCTGATATTTGTAACAATTTTAACAACCATCAGTGGCTTTGTGAACGTGCAATCCTAGCGCCTAAAAATGATAGTGTCAGCTCCATAAATCTACTAATTCAGGGAAGGCTGCCTTGTTTACCAACCACATACATGTCCATAAATTCAGTCATGGAGAGTGAGCAATGTACAACGTAATGTATCGGAGTTCCTGAATTCTTTGGAGCCTCCAGGAATGCCACCGCATAAACTCACTTGAAAAATAGGAGGCACAATAATTTTGCTTCAGAACCTTGATCCACCAAAAATGTGCCATGGCACAAGATTGTGCATTGAGTCTCATGCCCAATATTATTGAAGCCACTTTTCTTATGGGAAACTCTAAGGGAGCAAATGTTTTCATTCCGCATATTCCTTTGCTACCAAGCAATTTGCCCTTCAATTTTAAGCGTTTGCAGTTCCCAATCCGATTTGCATTTGCTATGACTATAAACAAAGCACAAGGTCAGTCACTTAAAGTAGCCAGCATTCATTTGGAGAGCATGTGTTTTTCACATGGACAGTTGTATGTTGCTTGCTCTAGAGTGGGTAACCCCAAAAATCTTTTCATATATGCACCTGAAGGTAAAACCAGAAACATTCTTTACCAAAAACCACTACAATAGATAGTTGTTTAACTGTAAACCAATTTTACTCTTTTGTCCGTGAACTACTTATAGATTACACTGGAGGGAGGGGAGAAGGGTTTCACTATGTTGTTAAATGGGTGTAAATGTTTTATATGTTTGTGTAAGGAGCATAAATTATCATTTTTGATTAAAAAATAGCTTAAAAAAAGTTGTAATAGTTTATGCTACATAATATGTATTGAATGTAAAATCAATAAAAATTTTGAATTTAAAAAAAAAAAGTTGTTCACATCAAAGTTATGACAAATTAGTAAAATGCCAAAATAATAAAAAATTTAAAGTGGAAAAAAACTGTACTGTAGCACTCTGAAAATGTCAATCTCAGGGTGACACTGAAAATTTTACTTTAGCTACCATAACCAACAATTAAACATATTTTCCATGAGCAAAGCCGCGGGTTTTCTACTAGTGTCATTATAAAACTGTTATAATTTATGTAGCTTTGTACAATAGTTAGTCCATTAATGAAGACCTGCCTGCTCTTATGTCATGGCTATTTAAATTCACATTTATATTCCTCATAAAGTAACATATTTGGGCATCTATTTATAGAAAGCTGAGTTATGCCCACTTCACACGTGCTGATTGTACCGATGCTGATGAACGTCGCAGGAGCCAATATGGGCTAATAAACCACTATATTTCTTCTAAGTGCTGTCTACATCTTTTTCGTACTATATTGACCTTCAGTCTATGCCTGGAAGGTCTGGCATCCATTTTTCACATACTGCTTTCTAGTGCTGCTTTTTAACTTTCATAGATAGATAGAGAGATAGGGTTAAATAGATAAATAAATGAAAAAAATGACGTGCCCTCCCCATTCCATTTTTGCTAACCAGCAAAGGTAAAGCAGACAGCTGTGAGCTTATATTATCGCATTAGATGCATCAATTCTGGTGATTCATATTTGCTCACCAATTTAATATAAAAAAGTTCCAACGCAGATATGATGTTACTGCTATTCACAGTCGCCAGGTCTCACTGAATGCAGCATGAGGCAGTAACTCTGATGAGCGGTAACGTCAGTACCAAGAAAATGTGAAGAGCGATGATGTCAGTAACATTACGGTTATTCATAGTCACCAGGGTCGAACTTGCATAGGAACTTTTTTTTATAATAAATAGGTGAACAAGTTACAGCGTCTTGGTTTTATTTCTAAAATTTATTCCAAGTCTCGGATAAGATGTTGTATAAGAGTCATGGATAAGATGTTTTATTTACGTGTGCATATTAAAAACCGATCCGACATGGAACATTGGAGTGACGTCTGATTTTTATGAATACATTTATAAATCTAAGAAACAGGGTTTTATTGTGCATTCACTTTTTAAGGTGGAAAAAATGTTTTACTCATTCAGATGTTCAAACTAATTTTTCCTCTTCTCTTGCAATACACGGGGCTTAATTGTTATGTCATTTTTCTTTTCTTTTTTTTTTTTGATGATAGGGTAAAAGTGAAGAAAAATAGTATGGGTCTATTTTTCACAGATTTTTATTTTTTTCCACCACAAAAGACCACTAATAACATTTTACCATATCAAGACATTCTTTTTGTTGCTGATTTCTCCTGTAAATTGGCCAGGTATATAAGTTACAAATACAAGAGAAATTGAGCCTCTTGCATGCGTATCCGAGCTGACTAGTTCTTCTAGGACTCAGTATCTCTTGATCTCTCCCTATATTCAACGATCGTATGACTGCTAGGTCCAGAGAAAGAAGCACTGTCAGGGCTTCCAAATTTGTATAAACATAAATTTTTCAATGTTATGTATATAATAATTAGGAAGGCAGAGATGGTAATAAGCCATATCTGTCTATATGTGGGGAATACGGCAGTGCCTGATAACTGACTCCCTGTACAATCACATCTTAGGCCGGGGTCACACTTGCGAGTGTGATGCGAGAAACTCACGCTAGTCTCTCGCATCAATACCGCTGCCGCTGGCACTTGGGACCGGGGTGTGCAGCTGCATATAAATACATGCAGCCGCACACTCTGGTCCCGAGTGCCTGTGGCAGTGCCGGGTATTGATGCGAGTTTCTCGCATCACACTCGCAAGTGAGACCCCGGCCTTACTCTGCACTGACAGAATGTCAGTGCAAAATAGAGTATGGATCACCTGGAAATTTAAAGACCATGGTTAGTCTGGTACTGGTGAAAGTCTCACTCAGACATTTATTCTCTTTGTATCTTTCAGGGCTATAGCATATAACCATTAGAGTTTACGGTCATGCTCACATGTCTGTTTTTATTTTCTGGAGCAATTCACTTAAAAAAAAAAAACACCCTGATGTGTCTGTTTTTGCAATTTGTGGATCAAACTTGTCCATTCAAGTAAATAGATCCATGAAAAATGGATAGCAATTGTGTGCTGCCTATGTGTCATTCAAGTCCTGCTCTTTTTTCACTGAAAATAAAGTTCATTTTTCATATCTTAAAAAGCAAAATGGACATCTGACATCGGACATATATTTTTCTGTGTTTTTCATGTACCCATTTCAGTAGATATTGTACTCATATTTGTTTGTTTTTCACTGACTGCAAAAAATTAATGTCTATTTTTTATTTCATAATAAGAAACATTCAATTTGCAGAGATGAGGGACATTATTACAGCATGGGGCCAGCAAGGAGGATATTATATCAGAATGGGGTCTATTATTACGGAAAGGAAGCCAAGATATGGTACATTGTTACATGATAGTGGCAGAATTGGAAAAATTATTACTGGATGAGGGCCAGGACAGGGGACATATTACAAGAAGCGGGAAATTATTACATGATGGTGGCCAGGATGGAGGACATTATTATAATGATCCAAAAATCTGACCAACATGCTGTTGGAGGCCCAAGACCACATTTTGCATTGCGGCCCATAGCACTGTAGCTATGCCACTGAGGTTGACCAGAGGGAATGCACAGGGGATCAGGCCTGACACAGAATATGTCACACACTGTCCATTTCTAAGATTTTCCCCTCATTAGAACAACTCTTTATGAATTGTATATTTTTCCACATTAGTATTTTTGTACGGTGATAATAACACTTAATACTTTTCATGTAAAAAATAAATGGTGTATATAAGGAGCCATAGCAGCAATCACATAAGTATCAACAGTCACCGTGGAGAAATATGGGTGTATGCAGCTAGCAGCTAGTTTTATTGGAAACATGTGCAAATCTTCTCAAAGGCTAGAAGTCATAAAAGAAAAATAATAAAATAAAGCTCTTTGACGAGCTACAGCTTGCTAAACATTAACAATTTATGATTGTAGTTGTATAATGAGCAGTGAGTTTTCTTAGATAGCAAAATATTACTTTATGCTGTCCAGAATTGTCACAAACGTCCAGACCGATGAAAACGTTTGTGCAAATAAACCGTTTTAGATCCCTGTTGGGCTAGTTTACACTGCTGGTTGTTCTGGAGATACATTTTCCTAACAGACCATGTCTCCCTGATACACCCTCATAAATATGTGTGAAATATATAAACAGAAATTACACAAAATTAACACGTGAGTGTCTACAAAAAAAATCTATTTTTTTTAAAAATAAGTGCATTTGTTAGACTCAATTCACACTTGTATATATATGCAGTTTGCAGTATATACAGGTCCTTCTCAAAAAATTAGCATATAGTGTTAAATTTCATTATTTACCATAATGTAATGATTACAATTAAACTTTCATATATTATAGATTCATTATCCACCAACTGAAATTTGTCAGGTCTTTTATTGTTTTAATACTGATGATTTTGGCATACAACTCCTGATAACCCAAAAAACCTGTCTCAATAAATTAGCATATCAAGAAAAGGTCCTCTAAACGACCTATTACCCTAATCTTCTGAATCAACTAATTAACTCTAAACACATGCAAAAGATACCTGAGGCTTTTAAAAACTCCCTGCCTGGTTCATTACTCAAAACCCCCATCATGGGTAAGACTAGCGACCTGACAGATGTCAAGAAGGCCATCATTGACACCCTCAAGCAAGAGGGTAAGACCCAAAAAGAAATTTCTCAACAAATAGGCTGTTCCCAGAGTGCTGTATCAAGGCACCTCAATGGTAAGTCTGTTGGAAGGAAACAATGTGGCAGAAAACGCTGTACAACGAGAAGAGGTGACCGGACCCTGAGGAAGATTGTGGAGAAGGACCGATTCCAGACCTTGGGGAACCTGAGGAAGCAGTGGACTGAGTCTGGTGTGGAAACATCCAGAGCCACCGTGCATTCCCCAGGTAAAGCCACTTTTGAACCATAAACAGCGGCAGAAGCGCCTGACCTGGGCTACAGAGAAGCAGCACTGGACTGTTGCTAAGTGGTCCCAAGTACTTTTTTCTGATGAAAGCAAATTTTGCATGTCATTCGGAAATCAAGGTGCCAGAGTCTGGAGGAAGACTGGGGAGAAGGAAATGCCAAAATGCCTGAAGTCCAGTGTCAAGTACCCACAGTCAGTGATGGTGTGGGGTGCCATGTCAGCTGCTGGTGTTGGTCCACTGTGTTTCATCAAGGGCAGGGTCAATGCAGCTAGCTATCAGGAGATTTTGGAGCACTTCATGCTTCCATCGGCTGAAATGCTTTATGGAGATGAAGATTTCATTTTTCAGCACGACCTGGTACCTGCTCACAGTGCCAAAACCACTGGTAAATGGTTTACTGACCATGGTATTACTGTGCTCAATTGGCCTGCCAACTCTCCTGACCTGAACCCCATAGAGAATCTGTGGGATATTGTGAAGAGAAAGTTGAGAGACGCCAGACCCAACACTCTGGATGAGCTTAAGGCCGCTATTGAAGCATCCTGGGCCTCCATAACATCTCAGCAGTGTCACAGGCTGATTGCCTCCATGCCACGCCGCATTGAAGCAGTCATTTCTGCCAAAGGATTCCCGACCAAGTATTGAGTGCATAACTGAACATTATTATTTGATTGTTTTTTTTTTTGTTATTAAAAAACACTTTTATTTGATTGGACGGGTGAAATATGCTAATTTATTGAGACAGGTTTTTTGGGTTATCAGGAGTTGTATGCCAAAATCATCAGTATTAAAACAATAAAAGACCTGACAAATTTCAGTTGGTGGATAATGAATCTATAATATATGAAAGTTTAATTGTAATCATCACATTATGGTAAATAATGAAATTTAACACTATATGCTAATTTTTTGAGAAGGACCTGTAGATTTAGCAGCTGACAATTTCACAGCTGTGGTGTGCAACGGCGAAAGGAATAGGCTTCCTCAGATGGACCCTATTGAGGCGCAGAGTTTTTGATGACTTTTTAATTGCGTCAAAAACACAGTTTAAGCAAAGTGGATGAGATTTAAAGAAATCTCATGCCACTTTGCTTTTATTTTTACTCTGCGCAAACTGATCTGCGATGCGTGTTTGAAATCCGCAACATGTCAATTTCTCTTGCGGCTGTGCTGAGTTTTATGTGCAGATTTTCCACATAAATTTGCATTAGATGCGGAAAATCTGCAGGAAAAAATGCACATGTGTTTTTAGTGCATTTGCATAGCGGAAACGCATCAAAAACGCTTATAGTTTGTGCATCACTGTTTCAATACAGTTTTGTCAAAACAAAATACCAGGAAGTATAAAAAAACTGTTTTATTTAAAACATGACAAAACAAGAGACAAAAACAGTGTTAGGGCTGGCGGAACGCACCGAGTAAATATAATGATAGTAAAGGTGCGTTCGCAGCCCAGGGTCCACTGTGCAGGAGTGGAACCTGCTGATAGTTAATGGCGGCACTATATGGCAGTACTACGTCAGAATAGACACGGGTTCCGTCACCCAGTCTGTATAGGAGCGAACTCTGTAGCTTTACTGAGTCACAGGGAATAAAGGTAACGCTGTGCCCTGTTAGCAGTCACAGGGAGCAGCAAATGGATACTAGTGGGATCCCACACTGACCCTCGGTGGCTTTTGAGCCCGCGCGTGAGGATGCCCTGAGTCAGATGCTGGGATCAAGCGGGAGTTCCCACCCTACACTGATGGATTGTCAGGATAAACTGGAGATAGCTTCACAGAGTGTGTACAGCACCGCACTGGCGGTCACTGCTGGTTAGACACAGTATAGATTGTGCCTGGTGCTGGATGGCACTATCTGGCGCTAGACAGCTCCAACATTCGCGAACATTCATCAACTCTAGGGATGGGAATGATTCGGAACTTTCACCAGAACAGGCATACATCCACACACACACAATTACTGATTTATACTAGCGCATGGCCGTGCGGCCATGCAAACCTTTTATAGAGGAAGTTCTCCGGGACCTTCCTAGTGGTCCAATAGGAGCTGCTACAGGACCTGAGCATGTGACCCCTGACCTCCAATGAGAGGTCGTCCCTTGGGCATGCTCAGTAATAAATAATAAAATAATCTTTATTTTTATATAGCGCTAACATATTCTGCAGCGCTGTACAGTTTGCACTCATCATCATCACTGTCCCCGATGGGGCTCACAATCTAAATTCCCTCTCAGTATGTCTTTGGAATGTGGGAGGAAACTGGAGTACCTGGAAGAAACCCACGCAAACACGGAGAGAACATACAAACTCTTTGCAGATGTTGTCCTTGGTGGGGTTTGAACCCAGGTCTCCAGCGCTGCAAGGCTGCTGTGTTAACCACTGCGCCACCGTGCTGCCCATGCTTAGTCTCCGCAAGATAAATGTCCCCATACAAAGTAGAGGAAAAGCAGGACTTAGTCCCAGGAGGAGAGGGACACATGAAACGTGTGGGTGATGCCTAGGTGTGGAGGAAGGGCCAAACGGTGGACCACAGGGTTAACCTGTTCCAGGACCTTGAAGGGACCCAAGTAGCGAGGTGCAAAGTTAGTGGACTCAACTCGCAGTCTGATGTTACGGGCAGAGAGCCACACTAAATCACCAGGAGCAAAGGTCGGAGCGGGGCGCCGATGTGCATCAGCAGGGACCCTCATTCTATCCTTGGAAGCCCGGATGGCATCCTGTGTGCGGTCACAAATGTCACGTGCCTCCACAGCCCAGTCTGCCACCCTGGAGTCAGCGGAAGACACAGGCATGGGCACAGGAACCCGCGGATGCTGGCCGTAATTAAGGAGGAATGGTGTCTGCCCAGTGGAGTCGGCTATGGCATTATTAAGCGCAAACTCCGCCCACGGTAGCAAGGATTCCCAGTCATCCTGCCTGACTGAGACAAAATGTCGCAGGTATGTGACCAGGGTCTGGTTGGCCCTCTCTACCAACCCATTCATCTCAGGATGGTATGCTGAAGAGTGATTCAGCTCGATGCTGAGAAGACGACAAAGCTCTCTCCAGAACTGAGATGCAAATTGGGGACCCCGGTCACTGACAGTTTTGTCAGGCATACCGTGTAGGTGGAAAACGTGCTTGATAAACAATGCCGCCAAGGCTCGTGCAGAAGGTAGCCATGGAAGCGGCACCAAGTGCACCATTTTGGAAAAATGGTCGGTGACTACCCAAATAATGGTGCAGCTATGGGATTTGGCTAAGCCCACCACGAAGTCCATCCCGACCATTTCCCAGGGCCTCTCCACCACCGGCAGGGGGGTAAAGTAGCCCAGCAGGCCATTGTCGAGGAGACATATTCTTGGCGCAGGAGACACACGCCCGAATATAGTCTCTGACATCACGGGCCATATGCGGCCATGAGTACGTCCTCGCCAGAAGCGCAGATGTCCTTTTGGTCCCAAAGTGTCCACCCACCCTGGACGAGTGAGCCCAAGAGAGAACCTCCCGTCGCAGATTAGATGGCACAAAAGTCTTGCCCGGGGGCACAGACTCTAGCGAAACCAGGGTCACGGTCCTCAAGCTCTCAGAAGGGACAATAAGCCGAGGATCCTCCTCCGCTGATGACACTATGGAGCGGGGGAGAGTATCGGCACAAATGTTCTTCTCCCCGCAGAGAAAATGGAAGGTGAAATGGAACAGGGAGAAGAACAGGCACCATCTAGCCTGGCGAGAATTTAGCTGCTGAGCAGTCTGTATATACACCAAATTTTTGTGGTCGGTGTCAACTTGGAAGGGAATGCGAGCCCCCTCCAGGAGGTGTCTCCACTCTGGAAAAGCCAACTTCATGGCTAGCAACTCCCTGTACCTGATGGAATAATTCCTCTCCGCTGGTGTGAAGGTCTTGGAGAAGAAGAAGAAGCAAAGATGCTTCTGACCTTGAGCATCCTTCTGGAAGAGGACTGCTCCAGCACTGATGGAAGAGGCATCCACCTCCATGATAAATGGTTTATCAACATCGGGGCGATGTAAAATAGGAGCGCTAGTGAAGTGTGACTTAATAGAGAGAAAGGCCTTGGAAATCTCCTCTGACCACAATTTGGGATTTGCGCTCTTCTTGGTGAGAGCAACCAAGTGAGATACCAAAGTTGAGAAGTGGGAAATGAACTGGCGATAATAATTAATGAACCCCATAAAGCTCTTCACCTCTTAAAGAGAATGGGGTTCCTGCCAGTCCATCACAGCCTGAAGCTTGGCAGGATCCATGGCCAATCCCCGGGCGGAGATGATATAGCCCAGGAAATGCAAGGACTCCTGCTCTTACACACACTTCTCCAACTTGACATAGAGGGAGTTTGCCCGTAGGAGGTCGAAGACTTTGCAAACATCTCTCCGGTGGGAGTCTATATCTGGAGAGTAGATGAGAATATCATCCAGATAGACTACAACCGAGGTGATGAGCTTATCCCAGAAGATATCATTCACAAAGTCTTGGAACTCGGCAGGAGCATTACAGAGCCCGAAGGGCATCACCAGGTATTCATGGTGCCCGTCCCTGGTGTTAAATGCCATATTCCATTCGTCCACCCTCACAGATGCGAATCAGGTTGTAAGCACCCCACAGATCAAGTTTAGTAAATACCCTTGCTCCCCGCAACCTATCGAATAGCTCTGATATCAGAGGCAGAGGGTATTTGTTTTTAACCGTGATGGCGTTAAGACCCCTGTAATCAATGCATGGATGTAGTTCTCCTTTCTTCTTCTGCACAAAGAGGAACCCAGTCCCTGTAGGTGACACTGACTTCCTAATTAATCCTCTTGCCAAATTCTCCTGGATATATTGGGACATTGCCTCCATCTCCGGGAGAGATAGGGGATAGACTCGACCCCGGGGAGGCTCTGCACCAGGCAAGAGGTCAATAGGACAGTCATAGGGGTGGTGGGGCGGAAGGGTCTCCGCAGCCCTCTTGGAGAATACGTCCGCATAGGGCCAATAGTGCTTGGGGGAGAGGAAAGATCTGCGGGTACTTCAGTAGTAGCAACCTGAACACACTTCCTCAGACATGTACCCTCACAAGAGTCACTCCATCCCAAAATACTCCCTGTGGACCACTCTATATGTGGGGAGTGGTAAAGTTACCAGGGTATCCCAAGCAAGAACTCATCTATCCCCTTGGTAATGACCAGTAAAGAAATAATCTCCTGATGGGATGGCGACATAGAAAGAGTAAATGGGATGGTCTGGTGTGTTATCTGTGAGGGCAGTGTCGACCCATTCGCCACTCTTACGGTCACTGGTTTGGCGAGCATCACCAGAAGTATTGTGTGTCGTTGGGCGAAGGCATAAGACATGAAGTTGCCCTCCGCCCTGGAATCCATGCAAAGCTCTACCATATGAGTGGATGGGCCTATAATAATTGTCCCCTTGAAGGACAGTTTGGAGGAAAACGTCGCCGTGTCTGGTGTACCTCCTCCTAAAATGACTAGACGCTGATGTTTTTCTGACAGGTTGGGACATTTCCTAGCATAATGTCCAGACTGCTGGCATACAGGACAGACCTTGGGTGCACGAGCGGTCCGGGACTTGGACCCCGCCCGTGACACCTCCATGGCCTCAGGAGGCTCGGACACCTGGACCGGAGATTCCAGAGATTTGGTGAAGGTGGGAGCCAGGCAAAACCTCTGCCTACACTGGGCTCGCTCCAACCTTAACTCATTAAAGCGAAGGTCAATGCGGGTAGATATTAGCTCCTCCAGTGTGGCAGGAATCTCCCTAGTGGCCAAGGCGTCCTTCACATGGTCAGCCAGTCCCCTCCAGAACACAGGGTAAGGACTTTATCTGACCAGTCTAGCTCAGATGCCAATGTATGGAAGTGGATAGCAAAATGACTGACCATGGATGAACCCTGTATCAATGCCAGCAAATGGAGCGCCGAATCATGGGTGACACGAGATCCCATAAAGACCTGTTTCAGAGTGTCCAGGAACCTTGGAGCACTCTGCACCACATGATCGTCACGCTCCCACAGCGGCATTGCCACTCCAATGCCCTGCCCAATAGAAGGGATATAATAAATCCCACTTTAGCCCGTTCTGTGGGAAAATGTGCAGCCAGGAGCTCAAGATGTATGGCACACTGGCTCACAAATCCACGACACAGCTTACTGTCACCAGCAAACATATCCGGCAACGGGAGAAGGGATAATGTGGGAGCAGGGGTAGCAGTAGACAAACTGGCTGCAGCCATGCTAGCAGCCTGAACAGCTACTGCAGTAACATCCACAGCTGAGGTTGTAAGCTTGAGAGCCGCCAACCTGCCCTCCAGCTGCTGGATGTACTGCTGCAGTCGCTGCCATTACTAGCCAGACCCTGGTGCTAGTATACTGTTAGGACTGGCGGAACGTACCTAGTAAATATAATGATAGTAAAGGTGCGTTCGCAGCCCGGGATCCACCGTGCAGGAGTGGAACCTGCTGCTAGTTAATGGCGGCACTATTTGGCAGTACTACGCCAGAATAGAGACGAGTTCCGTCACCCGGTCTGTAAAGGAGTGAACTCTGTGGCTTCACAGAGTCGCAGGGAATAAAGGTAATGCTGTGCACTGTTAGCAGTCACAGGGTGCAGCAAATGGATACTAGTGGGATCCCTGCAATTCACCCTCACTATGCTGGTGATTGATCCCGCTCTGACCCTCAGAGGCTTTTGAGCCCGCGCCTGAGGACACCCTGAGTTAGATGCTGGGATCAAGCGGGAGTTCCAACCCTACACTGACAGATTGTCAGGAGAAACTGGAGATAGCCGTACAGCACCGCACTGGGGGTCACTGCTGGTTAGACACAGTATAGATTGTGCCTGGTGCTGGATGGCATTATCTGGTGCTAGACAGCTCATACACAGGCATACATCCACACACACACAATTAGTGATTTATACTACCGCATGGCCGTGCGGCCATGTGAACCTTTTATAGAGGAAGCTCTCTGAGACCTTCCTAGTGGTCCAATAGGAGCTGTTACAGGACCTGAGCATGTGACCCCCGACCTCCAATGAGAGGTCGTCCCTTGGGCATGCTCAGTAGAGGAAAAGCAGGACTTAGTCCCAGGAGCGTCTGCTTGCCGCTGATCAGGGCTGGTTACAATGGCTGAGCCTGGAAGGCAAGCAGTAACCAAGCTCACAGTATCTGACTGAGCCAGACGCTGGGACCGACGTCTCTGCTGAGCAGGCTCCTCTGCGGCTGGAGAAGAATTGGAGACTGCAGCAGAGGTGGTTTGAGGTGTAGCGGCGGGAACTCGACACCTAACAAATGGGGTATCAAAAAACGCAGTAGAATGCATTTAAAAAAATGCACTTAAATGCAAAATAAAAAATAACCTAGTTTACTTAATAGGTGCAACAAATCTTTAACATCAAAAGCTCATTGTGGGAATGTAACCTTTAGTTGCAGACTAGTTGGCAGATGGTACACCTGTATATTGGAACTAAAAAGGTATTTGTATGTACTCTATAGTGAACACTATCTATAGATGACTTCTATAGAGCAAATGTTTACCAACAAATGTGCCTTTTTGGCATGCTTGAATAATTATGAGTTAATTTTAGAGATGAGCATGTCAACCAAGATTCGAACTCGGCAGATCGTTCAAATTTGGCAAAAAAATATGATTTGCATCAAATGTTTATTGTTTGCAAATTAAATGGTCCGTATCATGCTGTGGGCTCTCTCCAGATGACAGAACATAATACATGTTGGGAGGGTAAAAAAAATATTAATAATGGCTAGCTGCACATCTGGCCTGCTGCAGCAGCCATTTAGGCTAATCTTTTCACTCCTAATTATCCATTCTTAATTTAGCGCAAAAGAAAACCTTAACAAAGGTTGTATGATGTCTCAACCTGATATTATGACTTGCGTTGCCTGAGACCTAGATAACTCTTCCGGTGATGCACGTCATAACATCTTACTTTAAAACATGGCACAAAGAGGATGTCATGCGATAAGGAAGGAGGAAAGAAGAGGCTGAGCAGCACAGAAGGATGACGACTAGTGTTGAGCATTCCGATGCTGCAAGTATCGGGTATCGGCCGATACTTGCTGTATCGGAATTCCGATACCGGGATTCCGATACTCTTGTGGTATCGGGTATCGGGTATCGGAACAACATTAATGTTAAAATGTGTAAAATAGAGAATTAAAATAAAAAATATCGCTATACTCACCTGTCCGACGCAGCCGGGACCTCAGCGCAGGAACCGGCAGCGTTGTTTGTTTAAAATTCCCGCTTTTACATGGTTACGCGAAGTCCCGGCTTGTGATTGGTCAGGGCGGCCATGTTGCCGGGCCGCGGACCAATCACAGCAAGCCGTGACGAAAATACGTCACGGCTTGCTGTGATTGGTCCGCGTCCCGGCAACATGGCCGCCATTAACCAATCACAAGCCGTGACGTCACGGGAGGCTGGAAACGCGCTCATTTTAAAAAGGGCGCGTGTCCAGCCTCCCGTGACGTCACGGCTTGTGATTGGTTGCGTCGCGGTCAACCAATCACAAGCCGGGAGGCTGGACACGCGCCCATTTCAAAATGAGCGCGTCCAGCCTCCCGGCTTGTGATTGGTTGATCGCGGCGCAACCAATCACAAGCCGTGACGTCACGGGAGGCTGGACACGCGCCCATTTTAAAATGAGCGCGTGTCCAGCCTCCCGTGACGTCCCGGCTTGTGATTGGTCAGGGCGGCCATATTGCCGGGACGCGGACCAATCACAGCAAGCCGTGACGTAATTTCGTCACGGCTTGCTGTGATTGGTCCGCGTCCCGGCAACATGGCCGACCTGACCAATCACAAGCCGGGAATTCACGTAACCAAGTAATAGCGCGATTTTTAAACAAACAACGCTGCCGGTTCCCTCGCTGAAGTCCCGGCTGCGTCGGACAGGTGAGTATAGCAATATTTTTTATTTTAATTCTTTCTTTTACACATTTATATGGTTCCCAGGGCCTGAAGGAGAGTTTCCTCTCCTTCAGACCCTGGGAACCATCAGGAATACCGTCCGATACTTGAGTCCCATTGACTTGTATTGGTATCGGGTATCGGTATCGGATTGGATCCGATATTTTGCCGGTATCGGCCGATACTTTCCGATACCGATACTTTCAAGTATCGGACGGTATCGCTCAACACTAATGACGACCTGTCGCAGTATTATTTAAACATTACGCTCATTTATATATCACGATCATATTCCAGAGCCCTTTACAGATATTGTTATCACTGTCCCCATTGGAGCTGATCTAATTTCCTATCAGTATATCTTTGGAATGTGGGAGTAAACTGGAGAACCCGTTGGAAACCCACGCAAACACAGGGAGAACATACAAACTCCTTGCAGATGTCCTTGGTGAGATTTGAACCCAGGAGCCATCGTTGCAAAGTATCAGTTCTAACCACTGAGCCACCGTGCAGTACTATTGGAGAGTGGAGAATTATTTTTTAACACTTTCCTGGCCTTCTATAATTCATTAAAAATGAGGAATATATGGAGAATCTGATTTTCTTGTAAGATTTGAGCTTATTGTAACTTGAACAAATTCGCTCATCTCTAGTTAACTGGCTTTCTAGAAAATTGGCTCTAGCTGTGGTGTGTAATAATTTGTGAGTTTGGCTGAGTTCAAGAATGTGAATGCAGCAGATTTTTACTATGTAATCTTAGAACAGCATGATGTAAGGGCAGAGACCCTGATTCTAGCGATATGTCACTTACTAGGTGTTTTGTTGTTTTAATAAAATCATGTTTTTATCTGCTGGAGATTATCACTAGATGACTAGGTATCTTGTACCTCATAGTCTTATCACACCACCAGTAATTTGAAGCTTTGCGTCAATATACAATACACAGTGTTGTGAGCGGGTTATGCAGGGCTCAGCATTCCGAGCTCTGCTACAACTGTGAAAAACAATCCACACATAAACAGCCAGCACATGAACCAATGTTAATCCTTATTAGTTTCCCTGATTGTTTTTCAATATGGACCCACATTCTGTATGAAAAGAATTGCAACAAGTGCTAGTCTTATGTGTTTTTACAACCACAAGTCTTTAGATATAGACAGATATAGGATAGTCATATCTTGGCAGAACATAACAAAATGTTTTTTGATAGATTTTTTTTTTTTACAAAATTGTGCACCAAAGAGCATTGGAAAAGTTGGGCCAAAGATAAGGTACAGTGGGTACGGAAAGTATTCAGACCCCTTTACATTTTTCACTCTTCATTTCATTGCAGCCATTTGGTAAATTCAAAAAACTTCATTTTTTTCTCATTAATGTACACTCTACGCCCCATCTTGACAGAAAAAAAATGGTCGTAAGTATTCAGACCCTTTGCTCAGTATTGAGTAGAAGCACCCTTTTGAGATAGTACAGCCATGAGTCTTCTTGGGAATGATGCAACAAGTTTTTCACACCTGGATTTGGGGATCCTCTGCCATTCTTCCTTGCAGATCCTATCCAGTTCCATCAGGATGGATGGTGAACAATGGTGGACAGCTATTTTCAGGTCTCTCCAGAGATGCTCAATTGGGTTTAGGTCAGGGCTCTGGCTGGGCCAGTCAAGAATGGTCACAGAGCTCTTTTAAAGTCACTCCTTTGTTATTTTAGCTGTGTGCTTAGGGTCATTGTCTTGTACTCCCCTAGTCATCTGACTGCTGCAGCCGATCATGTTAATTTCAAAAAGAGCAGGCATCGCTCCTGGAAGTGGCATAGAGCTCCAGGGCCAAATACACTGGATCTGCGGAAGGTGTTGAAGGTGTCTGTATGATTCCTGTTATCATTTTAGAACCATTTAAGAGTAAACAATTATTCGAATGATGGGCAGTCTTTTTAATAATGATAATTTCATGTCAGCTGTATTTTCTGTGATGTTGAGACCAGAAAAACACTTGTTACTTCAATGTGATAGGGTTTGGTATATTATTAAATATTAACATTATTTCTTTACCCATATATATTTATTGGAAATTAAAGATTTCCTTAATTTATTATCCTGACGGCTCCTTATGTGGAAGAGGGATCTTCAGAACCCCTCAGGCATCAAGACTGAGATGGAAGTGTCACACTGAACATCTGTATTAACAATGTATTCCAAGTACAATCCATATGTAAGTAACCAGCCATCAGTAGTGAGCTCGTCATGTTTCTCCCCATTAAAAGCTACGAATGTAGTATGGTTGAAATACATAAAAGATTCCTATTCATCTCCTCTCCTGTAGAGCAAAATTAGGTAGTAATATAATCCGGCATTCAAAGGGAGCAGTGGGCAGCCAGAAAATTATAGGCATAATAACAGTAACTGTGTGAGAAAATAACTCCGAGGGGTGAAGAGAGAACAACTTGTCCTGAGCGAAAAAGAAAGAATATCCCCCCGTGCACCTCTCTTGTCTTTATTTTCCTTCTTGTATTATCTCAACACCCACCACCATGAGAGACATATGCCATAGTATTCTTTGGTCATGTTTTTTCTTGTTTTCCTATTATTATTACAGTCATTTGATTAGAACAGTTGTACATCTTCTATGCCAGTAACAATTATTAGCTGAGACATATCTAAAGTTTCATATGGTTATTTTTATAACCTCGGGGAATAATCAGACAAAAGCATGTAAAATACTTCCTGCTTCACATGCTGCTTTTTCAATTAATTTGATGCTCGGTCATTTTTTTTTTTTTTTTATTTAACCAATGAGTTGCCAGAACAACTGTGAAAGTGTGCCGAGAGGATACTTTAGGATTGGCACATCACCTAAGTTTTTTGAAAAGTCTTTCTTTCTGCAGGCTGATAAGTGGTGAGGAATAAGTTAGAAAGGGCAAGAGATTAAGGTGATAACATTTTAGAGAAGCAGGAGCACATTACTGGAGTCCTTGAGGTTCTTACATAGGTGATGGGAATTTGATAGCTTCATCACTCTGAGCATATTATTTCACAAGAACGCAACCATTTAGATATCAGGAACAGAGAATATGAAAAGTCCATCATTTTTATGGAAATGGGCTTGGTGCAGAAGTTATTTCGGGCCGGTAGCCCGCTGTGTCTCATACCATTGTATATTTGAAAAAAAATCTGCTATAAATACTTATCTGTAATATCATTTGATTTCAATGTACTGTAGGATCTCAAAGCATATTCCAAAACAAAACAAAAAATCGATTTTATGTGACGTCTTTCCAATAAGGAATCCGCCTGAAAATTTGCTGCAAAAAATTAACATTGTGCACATTAATGTGAAATCGACATCACTGTACACTTGTTCAGTCTTTTGCCACTTTTTTAACCTCCTCGGGTTAGGGACACTGTGAAGCATTTCAAAGAAGTTTTCATTCTTTGTGCAGATTCCTCTAGAAAGCATCTCGGTAGTTGTAGCTCAAATTATAGGAAAAAAGATGACGATGGCACATCAAAAATGATTGCAAAGTAGCAAACAAAGCTACTTCTGAAAAAAGACATTTTCCTGAAGTTGTCTCGCTTAGGAAAACCTGACAGGTCCACTGGCATCTGGAAGACACTGTGCACACACCTCTAAAGCTTATTGACTTAATTCTAGGGTTTTGGCATTAGACATATGTTTTGCTTCACTTTTTTTTTAATTATATAGAAAATATTGATAGCTAAACAAACTAGGCAATGTAATAATATAGATGAATAATATAGTTGGTGCATCAATCTGGACCTGATGCTGGCTTATGTAGAAAAGTTTCACCATCAATGAAGCCTCAAGGCCTTTATCATATCATATGGAAATTGGGATAAAAATGAACTTTTATTAAGTAACTTAAAATACTAAATTGCACACACCACAAAGTGCAAGGTGCAAAGACTAACACACATAGAAGGATGTATGGTGTACAAGGTACTTGCTGTAGTTTTCCTCTTTAACTCCAGTTGGAGTACATTTTGAAGAGGATATGAAGATGACATAGGGAAAACCCTCTCTAAGAGGAGTATGCAGGGCTATATTTCCTATCTGTAAACAATCTCTTGGCGGAAGCACCTTAATGAATGAAATGATACAGATAGGGTGTAAAAAAACGTGTATAATACCATTCTATGTACAGAGAATCTAGTATATCTGAACCTGTATGCAAAAGCCATTTGCAAATATAGTTTAATGAAAGCAATGCCTCTCTGGCAGAACTAGAATATGAACAGATATACTCAACAGACACACATACAGGATACGCCTACGTTATAATCCTATAACCACTGATATAACCAGTAAGGTATATGTGCCCATAAGTATAGCATAGGTGGTAACTCACTTTGCGGCGGTGTCTCCAAATCCATAACCACCGTATTCCATCATCAAATATTATTAGCTATACCCAGAAGTTGGCATGGAAAAATATGGAATAGTCTCACCAGACATCATGTGAAGGAGGTGATTGATACCACTCTTTAGCAATCCTTCCTGGTGTGTCAAGCGGTGGACCACTTGACCCAGGTCCATGTACACCATACATTCTTCTCTGTGTGATAATCTTTGCACCTTTCACTTTGTGGTTTGCACAGTTTAGTATTTCAAGTTATTTAATAAAAGTTCATTTTTATCCCATTTGCTATATCGTATAATGTTTCTTGTTGGGTCACCACCCCTTCTCATCATTTTCACCACCTTTATCAATACATCAAAAAGTGATTAAAAAAGTGATGAAGGAGCATCACACATATGTTTATTTTGGTCATATAAAATGGAATCTATTACCAAATGTTTGATCTGAAAGCATCATGATGTAGGGGCAGAGATCTGGATTCTAGCAATGTTTCACATACTGGCTTCATTGCTACAATTTTTATAAAATCATAATTTTATCACCAAGAGATTATAACTAGAGGACTTTTAAAACTGCTGCCATTAAGTCTCCATATTCCTGAGCCCTATAACCCTGCACCCATCACTGATTGGCAGCTTTCCGTGAACACTGAATAGGCAGAAGTCTGCCAATCAATGGTTTGGGCGTAGTTATAGAGAGATCAGCATTCAGAGAACTTGATCATTTGCAACAGATAAAACTGTGATTTTATAAAACTGCAGCAAGCAGCCCAGTAAGTGACTTAACACTGCAATCAAGTTATCTCCTACTACATCATGCTTTTCTCAGTTGGGATAGCAGAAACCTGTTGACAGATTCTCTTTGTGTCTTCCCAAATATTTTAAGTTATAGGGTACATAGAAGCAGAATGTATGATATAAAATGTAAGATAATACATTGGCATTGCTACACAGTCAAACCTAAATCTACCTTTATAAACATTTGAATAAAATTCTCACTCTAACTCCATAACTAGACTGTGAGTGTGTGGGCTCTTGAGACATGGTTCTTTAGCTTGCTCTATGTATCGGTATCTGAATTAAAGTTCACCAAAAATCAGAACTATCGATGAATGAATCACTTTGCGCAACCCCACTGCATGGTCCATGATCCAGATCAGGTTAGTCAAAACCCGAACATTGGATCCCAGAGGGTAAGGGAATTTGTGCTGCTCAGGTCCATGTTCAGAGGTTACTGTCCTAGGCCACAGATCAAGATCGCGCAAAGCAATTCACTTATTTCTAACCACAACCCTTTGTCACAAAGTGATTTTGAAATTACTTGACATACCAAAAGCTTCCATGAAGCTGCTGGATTACATTTTAAAAAGGAAGATAAAGATTTTTTTTCATGCTCTTCAAAGAGGTTGTTCACCACTTGGAGACCCTCTTCCCAATACCTATGAAAAATAATAACATCTACACTCACCACCATTTCAGCATTGTCGGCACTGTCTATCACAACATTGTCACACAACCCCTGCGACAAATCAGCGGTCACTTCACTGTCCCCACCTTCAGACGAGTCAACTACTTATGTACAGTGCCTACAAGTAGTATTCAACCCCCTGCAGATTTAGCTGGTTTACACATTTGGAATTAACTTGGCATTGTGACATTTGGACTGTAGATCAGCCTGGAAGTGTAAAATGCACTGCAGCAAAAAAGAATGTTATTTCTTTGTTTATTTTTTTTTTAAATTGTGAAAAGTCTTTTCAGAGGGTCATTTATTATTCAACCCCTCAACCCACCAGAATTCTGTTTGGTTCCCCTAAAGTATTAAGAAGTAGTTCAGGCACAAAGAACAATGAGCTTCACATGTTTGGATTAATTATCTGTTTTTCCAGCCTTTTCTGACTATTTAAGACCCTCCCCAAACTTGTGAACAGCACTCATACATGGTCAACATGGGAAAGACAAAGGAGCATTCCAAGGCCATCAGAGACAAGATCGTGGAGGGTCACAAGGCTGGCAAGGGGTAGAAAACCCTTTCCAAGGAGTTGGGCCTACCTGTCTCCACTGTTGGGAGCATCATCCGGAAGTGGAAGGCTTATGGAACTACTGTTAGCCTTCCACAGCCTGGACAGCCTTTGAAAGTTTCCTCCCGTGCCGAGGCCAGGCTTGTCCGAAGAGTCAAGGCTAACCCAAGGACAACAAGGAAGGAGCTCTGGGAAGATCTCATGGCAGTGGGGACATTGGTTTCAGTCAATACCATAAGTAACGTACTCCACCGCAATGGTCTCCGTTCCAGACGAGCCCGTAAGGTACCTTTACTTTCAAAGCGTCATGTCAAGGCTTGTCTACAGTTTGCTCATGATCACTTGGAGGACTCTGAGACTGACTGGTTCAAGGTTCTCTGGTCTGATGAGACCAAGATCGAGATCTTTGGTGCCAACCACACACGTGACGTTTGGAGACTGGATGGCACTGCATACGACCCCAAGAATACCATCCCTACAGTCAAGCATGGTGGTGGCTGCATCATGCTGTGGGGCTGTTTCTCAGCCAAGGGGCCTGGCCATCTGGTCCGCATCCATGGGAAGATGGATAGCACGGCCTACCTGGAGATTTTGGCCAAGAACCTCCGCTCCTCCATCAAGAATCTTAAGAAGGGTCGTCATTTCATCTTCCAACAAGACAACGACCCAAAGCACACAGCCAAGAAAACCAAGGCCTGGTTCAAGAGGCAAAAAATCAAGGTGTTGCAGTGGCCTAGTCAGTCTCCTGACCTTAACCCAATTGAAAACTTGTGGAAGGAGCTCAAGATTAAAGTCCACATGAGACACCCAAAGAACCTAGATAACTTGGAGAAGATCTGCATGGAGGAGTGGGCCAAGATAACTCCAGAGACCTGTGTCCGCCTGATCAGGTCTTATAAAAGACGATTATTAGCTGTAATTGCAAACAAAGGTTATTC
Source organism: Ranitomeya variabilis (assembly GCF_051348905.1). NCBI lineage: Eukaryota > Metazoa > Chordata > Amphibia > Anura > Dendrobatidae > Ranitomeya > Ranitomeya variabilis. The sequence continues at coordinate 982,085,348 of NC_135233.1, read as the reverse complement.
CACAAAATATTAAACCTAGGGGTTGAATAATAATTGACCCATACTTTTATGTTTAAAATTTATAAAAATTTAACTGAGCAACAAAACTTTTTGGTTTGTAAGATTTATGCATCTGTTAATAAATCCTGCTCTTGTTTGAAGTTTGAAGGCTCTAACTTATTTGCATCTTATTAAACCTGCTAAATCTGCAGGGGGTTGAATACTACTTGTAGGCACTGTATGTGATTTGTCTAAAGGAATGAAGATTGAAGCCAGAACTAATTTGCCACATGGATTGCATGACATAGAAATGTCATACAACCCCCTAGAGAGTCAATGCTGACTACCTACGCTACAATGGTGCCGGAACCGGAGGTGAGAGTAGATGTTATTATTTTACAAGGGATAAACATAGGGATTGAGAAAGGGTTGCATGAGTAGTGGACAATCCTTTTAAGGTAAAGAAGTTTAAAATAACTTTGCTGGTTGTCTAAAACAGTGGCTCATTATGCATGCTTAGAACTAGATAGTCTATAAATTTGGGGGTCTTTTTGATTGTCAGAATTCAGTGGGCCTGAAAAAAGTCAACTCGTTAATAAAATGAAGTAGTTAAAAAATAAAAGTTAAAAGTAAAATATAAACCATGGACACTGATTGGACATTATAGTAGCCTTTCCCCACTGACATTTTTGATAAATAGGGCCCTACGTATTTATGGGAAAGATTTTTTGTCATATATAATCCCTTTATGTAATAAATCTCTTTCTAAAGACAGTTGGAGTTTATACAGCTCTAACTATTCACAGAGGTTTGTTAGGTAACTGCAATTGTATTCTATTGGTTGAACCTATGAACTCAGAGTTAATTAGAACAACCAGGAAAAAGATGATATATATATACCATATGTAACAAATTCTGATTACATGCTAGGAACGTGTGCATGAAATCTATACTCAGGCTTTTCATCTTGTGAGCCTTAAACCAAAACCTAAAAATCTAATGTTATAAAGTATAAAAAAGTTATCTCTTTTTCTCTTGTAGATGCTACATATTAGCATACTTTAGTTTTATCGCCGCAGCACATTTTTCAATGCATACTATGTCTACATTAGCTATGAGCTATGAGTAGACAACTATAAGTTGTTGCCTCCTGACACCTTTGTGTTCTCTGTTGATGCAATTTAAACTCTCCGTTTGATATCTTTTTCTTCAGTGCATTTCTTGGAAATTAGCCTAAACCATAAAAAGAAGGGTGAGATATTGAATAGCATTCCAGCCTGCAGTTTTCATCATATAGAGCTGAGGAGGCCAATTAGGAGACATCTTGGTTACAAGAACTTTGTACCATCTCACTTGACTTTTTACTCATGGACTTCTTTTTCACCGTGTATCCCACCCTTTGTCCTCCGGAGTGATTAATCACATTTAACTGACAGTCTGACATTTTTGGATTTTGAAAACACTACCTATAAAAAAGAACAGTGCCTTCTATACAAATTGATGAAGGCAAGTTAAAGAAGCACTCCTCCTAATCTCTCATTATATTACAATTATCATATTAAATGTCACTATGTACTTACAATTTCTCATTTCGCCTTTCTACCAAATAATTCTGTTTTATCTGCTTTATGAAGAAAGAGGAAGTTTCTTTTCCCTGTATTTATCATTCCCCTCTTTAATTCCTAACCCAGATGCATCTCCTCTCCCTGCCAGGGACTTTTCCAGTGACTTTTAACTCCTGTAAGGAAAACTGACCTGCTGTTTATATATAGAGCTTAAAATGTTTCAGGTAGTCACAGTTTTTAATCACGTGATCTCATAAACCTAATTGAAAACAGAAATCTGGGTAGAAAGGCAAAATGAGCAATTGTAAGCCCACAGTGCTGTATAATATGATGATTGCAATATATTAAGAGGATAAAAACTTTAAAAGTAGTGCTTGTTTAATGGTACGGGACTCTTTTTCATGCTTTTTGTTACAAGAGGAAGACCAGCATCCTGATGACTTGATACTATCAAGAAAGTGTTGGAGAAGATGCGGGTGGACCTATCTAGGCTTGCACAAGTTCGCTCTTCCTACAAATCGATCATCCACCAAGTCACCGTGGCTCGAGATCGATCCTAAAGCCATTAAAAAAATTATTTTAGACAATTGTATGCTTCAAACTTAGTGACAGCAGTTTGGAGAAGAACACTGAATGACTGTGTCCTGTGTAAAAATAAAGTGGTTTTTTTTTACATATATTGTATGGATATTGCTCCAAAAATTGAGGCTCAGAGGAGACACTTGACCTGATCTTTCTAAAAAATCAAAGTATGTAAAAAACACTTTGGTGATGACTGTTTTTCTACAGGCAAAGTGACCTGAAACCTTTTTTTTTTCTAAAATTATTTGAAGATCAAACAAAAACAATATTTTCAGAGCTTCTCCAGCCGCTTTCTTCTTTTCATGTCACATCACGTCATCATTTTACAGGATGATGTAACTATTTTCAGACCTCACATTTTGCTCTGGTTTCTTTTTTTTTTTGTTTGTTCTGCTAATGTTGATTAAACAGACTTCTGATCAGTGGAGGCAGCTGCATCAAGATAGTGGCTTTTACCAAGTATTTCTGATATGTAAAAATGGATTAACAAAGGCGGACGCTGATTTTCCACCATGCAAGGAAATAATTGTTTCCAAAATCAGCTTGTGATATAGACCTTCTAACCTTCTTTCCTAGCAGGACATGTAATCAGCTTTCGGCCTCTATGATTTCACAAATGTCTACATGATACTCTATTCACATGTATGACTGATTTGTAAATAGAATATTTGAGAAATGTTACGAGTGAAAGGTCATAACTGATAATTGCATATATTTATGAAAGTTCTGAATATTTTGTAATATTCACTATAAAAAGCCTATTTTATAGTCAAGCAAGAAGTGAAAAGAAACATCATTTTTAAGGATCAGCATGAATTATTAAACAGACTCATGTTTAAATTTGAAGGAATATTCTAGTTTTTATGTTATGATATTTCTAAAATCTTAATCATATAACTGTTTTATAAATTTAGATTTAAAGTGAACCTTACAAAGGATACATGGTGTCTCATCTAGTAGCAGCATGTATTAGACACTAGCTGTATAATTTCAGCCATATATGTTTGACTCTGGAATTCTTCGATGTTTCAGAGAAAAACATACTTTAAAAGACACCAGGGACCGAACCGGAGACTCGTTGGGAAGGTGAGTCCCTGGTAAGTTCTCCCCACATTATGCCAGTGCCTCACATATCTCTCTACACACTCATGCTAAAAGACACCATTGACTGAAAGGAAGCGAGCAGGAAGAAGGTATTAAGTACCATCCTATGCGACAGCCTCTTGTGTGGTTTGGTCCAGGCGGCTTTTTTTAAAATATGTTTTTTCTGGGGCAGGGTTCCATAGTCAAACACAATTGTGTTTCATTAAAAATTTTGGACCATTTACCTTCTATAGTCTCTGTATTACACCATCTATTGCTGGTGCAGAATGAGTTAAAGGGGTCGGTCACATTATGTTTAGTTTATCAGACGTGTTGAGGATGTGATTTGGCGGCACTTACTATTATATAGATCATTGGTTCTCTTTCTGCTCTTGTTGGTGCACCCTTCCTCCCAAACTGCACAGCTCTCTGGTCTATATAATGGCTGTTGATAGAAGAGCATGAGACCAGATCTGTCCATCAGTCTCCTCCAATAGAAAATCAGATTCCACTTGTAAGTAGTGTTGAGCGATACTTTCCGATATCGGAAAGTATCGGTATCGGAAAGTATCGGCCGATACCGTCAAAATATCGGATCTAATCCGATACCGATACCCGATCCCAATGCAAGTCAATGGGACGAAAATATCGGAATTAAAATAAACCCTTTATAAACTTGTAGGTTCATTCTACATGAAGGAAAACAACTAAGAATAATGTAGGATGTATTGGGGGACGTGGCGGAGACATTAAAGGCACAGAGGTTTAGCCCAATGTAATAGAATAGCAGGATTTTGTTTTGTTTTTTATGACGTTCGGCGTTAGAAAGATTTTGACTATGTTAATTTTTTTTTATTTTGTCAGATATTGATGTTTCACTACTTCCACGCCCTTCACCTTCTTTTTTACTTCTCCCACACTTTCTTCTTCATTATCCTCATCATCAGCTTCTTTGACATCAACTTCTTCACCTTATTCATCTTCTTCTTCATCTTCTACCTATTATTTTTTTGGTTACATTGTTCATATTCTTTTTATTTTACTATTATCTTCATCATATTCTACTTCTTCATCATATTCTTATTTGTGACAGGCATTCCCGTAGTTGTTATCTATAAAAGTTTGAAGATTACACCTTCCGTTCTGCCTGTCACAAAACAGTTACATTTGTCCGCGTTCAGTTTGGCCTGCAGCATCAGGCTTTATCCAGGGGCACCACGAGGAGCAATGGACTCACCCCCATACACTGCTTAGTCTTCTTCTGCTTATAATTTAGATAATATTTTTTGCTCTGATATTTAGTGTTATGCTTAATGTTCTTCTGCTCTTTGTTCTGCAGCCTCTTGTTCTTCTGCTTCTCGGTCTTCCAGGTCGTCGTCGTCTCCAGGGTCGTCGTCTCCGGGGTCGTCGTCATCGGGGTGGTCTTCAGGGTCGTCGTCTCCGGGGTCATCGTCATCGGGGTGGTCTTCAGGGTCATCGTCTCCAGGGTCGTCGTCATCACGGTGGTTGTCGTCTCTGGTGTCGTCGTCATCTTAGGGGTGGTCTTCCGGGTCATCGTGTTTAGACTCTTGAACTTGGAAATGTAGCAGAAGGTACAAGAAGGCTGAGAAAATGCCGAGAACCAGCTGATGGAACTGGAACTCGGATGGCTACCCGAAGGTCCAAGAGCCAATGGAACTACCGAGGACCAGCTGACGTTACTGGAACCCGGTTACTAAGCAGGAGGTACCCGTGCTTGAAAGCACTACCAAGGACCACCTGACGTTGGTGGAATTCGGATACCCAGAGGGAGGCACCTAAGCCAAAGGCTCTGCCCGGAACCAGCTGACGGTACTGGAACCAGGATGGGGAGCAGAAGGTACAAGAGCAAAAGACAGTGCCGAGAACCAGCTGACGGTGCTGGAACCCGGATGGGTAGCCGAAGGTCCAAGAGCCAATGGAACTACCGAGGACCAGCTGACGTTACTGGAACCCGGTTACTAAGCAGGAGGTACCCGTGCCTGAAAGCACTACCAAGGACCACCTGACGTTGGTGGAACTCGGATACCCAGAGGGAGGCACCTAAGCCAAAGGCTCTGCCCGGAACCAGCTGACGGTACTGGAACCAGGATGGGGAGCAGAAGGTACAAGAGCAAGTGTCTGCGTGGCTTTTGCAGGACACGATGCCAGCTGCACAGCAGGGGCACAGCTGGCGGTGCTGAACCCCACTGACACATTGGCTGGTGTTTTTCTCTGTGCAGCTAGCAGTACCGGGCCCCAACTGGCGGTGTTGGAGCCCGGGCTCTGCAGGGGGAGCAGAGTGTAGGCCGAAGCCTAATTGAACCAATTTCAAAGGTAACCTTTAACCCCCCCTCAGGGGTTACAAAGTAGAAGAGCCACAGCTTATGCAGCAGTAGTGCTGCACAAGTCAAAGGTTGCTCTTTTAATTTGGCTCCTTGCACACGCCGAATGAAACACGTATAACATTTAGCCCTTTATACAGTCAAACTGTGTTGGAGGCGCGAGTTCCCTTTGTAATGAGACGCAGCACAGATGTCAAGAATCCCACCTTGGTGCTGGGTGCAGCCTCCTGAGCGTTGTTACTTGCTGTACAGGAGTCTGCGCTGTCGTGTTATCCCCTGGCCTAGCGCTGTTAGCGCTGCCCATCTTCTGACCTCATTTAATGTCGGCCGCTGCGGTTTGCGATGACCATGAATCCCAGCCCCGCAGTGTCTTAACATTGTTAAAACATTGCGGGGCTGGGATTCATGGCCTGGCGCAGCACATATGTTCGCCTCTCACACTCGGGTCCTTACACCCGCTTCAGACTGTGCGGCGTCAGCTGATCCCTTATCGCATGCCACGGCCATGAAGCCGCACAGTCTGAAGAAGGCGGAAGGAGATGAGGGACAGGCGAACTGATGCACTGCTCATGCCCATCAATCACACCCTCGCAGTCCCAATAAATAAGACACCGAGGGGCGTTGTGTGGGTCAGGGCGGCCGCAGAGGCGCAGGCAGCCAAACAATGATGCCAGAAGACGGGCAGCGCTACCAAGGGGGTTGCAGCGTGTCATTACAAAGGAAAGTCACACCACCGGGACGGTTAAATGGTCACACAGAGGACACATTTCAGACGTGTTTTCAGTTCCACATGTGCGAGGAGAATACGTTTATGAGCCACCTTGCACACATGCAGCATTACCGCTGTACAAGGTGGCTGTAAAACGTACAAACGCCTGGGGGAGGGGGGACAGGTTCCCTTCAATTTCAGTTCATGTGTCTGCGTGGCTTTTGCAGGACACGATGCTGGCTGCACAGCAGGGGAACAGCTGGCGGTGCTGAACCCCACTGACACATTGGCTGGTGGTTTTCTCTGTGCAGCTAGCAGTACCGGGCCCCAACTGGCGGTGTTAGAGCCCGGGGTCAGCAGGAGGAGGAGATGGAGCAGAGTGTAGGCCGAAGCCTGCACTGGCGGCAGCTTTGGGTCTGTTGTGCCTGCGTGGCTGTTGCAGGACACGTTGCCGGCTGCACAGCAGGGGAACAGCTGGCGGTGCTGAACCCCACTGACACATTGGCTGGTGTTTTTCTCTGTGCAGCTAGCACATCTGGGCCCAAACTGGCGGTGTTAGAGCCCAGGGTCAGCAGGAGGAGCAGGGGGAGGGGAGTGTAGGCCGAAGCCTGCACTCGAGCAAGTTGAAAGGAAACCTTTAACCCCCCCCCCAGGCGTTTGTAGCTGAAAGAGCCATTGTGTACAGCACTAATGCTGGAAAAGGTAAACTTAGCTCTTTTAATTATGGTCCTTGCACATGCGGAACCTAACACTTATGAAATGTGTCCCCTCACAGCGTTAAACCGTCCGGTAGGTGGAACTTTCCTTTGTCGTGTGACGCAGCACAGCCATCATTTTTACCCCCTTGGCGCCGTGCGCCGCCTCCTCAGCTTTGTTTGAATCTGTCCCGGAGCCTGCGCTGTTAGGTTAGCCCTTGGCCATGCACACATGTTGCGCTGCCTGTCTTCTGACATAATTTGGTGTCAGGCTGGCTGCGCCTGTGCGGGTGCGCTGGCCGAGATCCCGCCTCGCAGTGTCGTCTAATGTAATCCCACCGCGGGCCTGTGATCCGTGCCCATGCGCAGTGCATATCCTCGCCTCTCACTCCCCTCCCTACGGCTTCTTCAGACTGTGCGGTGTCAGCTGATCCCTAATAGCATGCCACGGCCGTGACACCGCACAGTCTGAAAAAGCCGTAAGGAGGGGAGTGAGAGGCGAGGATATGCACTGCGCATGGGCACGGATCACAGGCCCGCGGTGGGATTACATTAGACGACACTGCGAGGCGGGATCTCGGCCAGCGCACCCGCACAGGCGCAGGCAGCCTGACACCAAATTATCTTAAGTGCGGTGTCACGGCCGTGGCATGCTATTAGGGACCAGCTGACACCAAACAGTCTGAAGAAGCCATAGGGAGATGAGTGAGAGGTGGAGGTTCAGATATGCACTGCGCATGTCCATGGATCCCAGGCCCCCAGTGGGATTAAATCAGAAGACACTGCAGGGCGGGCTCTCGTCCAGCGCGGCCGCACAGGCGCAGCCATCCTGACACCAAATGATGCCAGAAGACGGGCAGCGCAACATGTGTGCATGGCCAAGGGCTAACCTAGCAGCGCAGGCTCCGGGACAGATTCAAACAACGCTGAGGAGGCGGCGCACGGCGCCAAGGGGGTAAAAATGATGGCTGTGCTGCGTCAAACGACAAAGGAAAGTTCCACCTACCGGACGGTTTAACGGTGTGTGGGGACACATTTCATAAGTGATAGGTTCAGCATGTGCAAGGAGCACCACGAAAAGAGGCACTTTTTCCCTTTGCATCATTACTGCTGCACAAGGTGGCTCCTTCAGTAACAAACGCCTGGGGGGGGGGACAGGTTCTCTTAAATTTAACTTGTTGTGCCTGCGTGGCGGTCGCAGTACACGTTGCCGTATACACAGCAGGGGAACAGCTGGCGGTGCTGAACCCCACTAACACATTGGCAAGGTGTTTGGCTCTGTGCGTACAGCACTTCTGGACGGCAACTGGCGGTGTTGGAGCCCAGGGACAGGTGGAGGAGGAGGAGGTGGAGGAGGTAGGAGGGATTGCCACACACACAGCTGGGGAACAGCTGACGTTACTGAACCCCAATAACAGAGGAGGGACTGTTGACTGTGCGTACAGCACTTCTGGACGGCAACTGGCGGTGTTGGAGCCCAGGGACAGGTGGAGGAGGAGGAGGTGGAGGAGGTAGGAGGAGGTAGGAGGGATTGCCACACACACAGCTGGGGAACAGCTGACGTTACTGAACCCCAATAACAGAGGAGCGACTGTTGGGACTGTGCGTACAGCACTTCTGGACGGCAACTGGCGGTGTTGGAGCCCAGGAACAGGTGGAGGAGGAGGAGGTGGAGGAGGTAGGAGGAGGTAGGAGGAATTGCCACACACACAGCTGGGGAACAGCTGACGTTACTGAACCCCAATAACAGAGGAGGGACTGTTGACTGTGCGTACAGCACTTCTGGACGGCAACTGGCGGTGTTGGAGCCCAGGGACAGGTGGAGGAGGAGGAGGTGGAGGAGGTAGGAGGGATTGCCACACACACAGCTGGGGAACAGCTGACGTTACTGAACCCCAATAACAGAGGAGCGACTGTTGAGACTGTGCGTACAGCACTTCTGGACGGCAACTAGCGGTGTTGGAGCCCAGGGACAGGTGGAAAAGCAGAGGAACACAATGTAGGCCGAAGCCTGAGAAAGTCGAAAGGGAACCTTTAACCCCCCCCAAGGCGTTTGTAGCTGAAAAAGCCAGCTTGTGCAGCACAAAAGATGCAAAAGGAAAAGGTGGCTCTTTTCATCATGCTCCTTGCAAACACAGAACTAAACACTTATAAAATGTGTCCCCTGAAACCGTGACACCGTCCCGGAGGTGGGACTTTCCTTCGTAATATGATGCAGCACAGCCGTCATTCCTACCCCCCCGGCGCCGCGCCCCGGCTCCTCAGCGTTGTTTGATTCCGTCCCGGAGCCTGCGCTGTTATGTTATCCCGTGGCCAGGCACACTTAGCGCTGCCCATCTTCTGACATCATTTGGTGTCAGGCTGGCTGCGCCTGTGCGGCCACGCTGGCCGAGAGCCCGCCTCGCAGTGTCTTCTGATTTAATCCCACTGGGGGCCTGGGATCCATGGCCATGCGCAGTGCATATCCTCGCCTCTCACTCCCCTCCCTACGGCTTCTTAAGTGCGGTGTCACGGCCGTGGCATGCTATTAGGGACCAGCTGACACCAAACAGTCTGAAGAAGCCATAGGGAGATGAGTGAGAGGTGGAGGTTCAGATATGCACTGCGCATGTCCATGGATCCCAGGCCCCCAGTGGGATTAAATCAGAAGACACTGCGAGGCGGGCTCTCGGCCAGCGCGGCCGCACAGGCGCAGCCATCCTGACACCAAATGATGCCAGAAGACGGGCAGCGCTAAGTGTGCCTGGCCACGGGATAACATAACAGCGCAGGCTCCGGGACGGAATCAAACAATGCTGAGGAGCCGGGGCACGGCGCCGGGGGGGTAGGAATGATGGCTGTGCTGCGTCATATTACGAAGGAAAGTCCCACCTCCGGGACGGTTTTACGGTATCAGTGGACACATTTTATAAGTGTTAAGTTCTGCGTGTGCAAGGAGCTAAACAAAAATAGCTACCTTTTCCTTGTGCAGCATTACTGCTGCACAAGGTGGCTCTTTCAGTAACAAACGCCTTGGGGGGGGACAGATTCCCTTACATTTCAGTTGTTGTGTCAGCGTGGCGGTCGCAGGACACATTGCCGGCTACACAGCTGGGGATCAGCTGACGTTACTGAAACCCAATAACACTGGGTCGTATGTTTTGACGGTGCAGACGGCACTTCTGAGCCTCAACTGGCGGTGTTGGAGCCCAGGAATTTAAGTTCAGGTGGTAGAAAGATGAACACAACAGGAGACCTGGATAACGTAGACAGTCACCTAATTATTTAATCAGGAAGAGGAGTGGCAAATTCCTGCGAGATCCAGGCCTTGTTCATTTTCAGGAAAGTAAGCCGGTCAACGTTATCGGAGGATAGTCGCATGCGACGGTCAGTTAGTACACCACCTGCAGCACTAAAGACACGTTCCGATAATACACTGGCCGCAGGGCAAGACAGCACCTCCAATGCATACTGGCTTAGCTCTGGCCATGTATCCAGCTTTGAGACCCAAAACTTGAAAGGGGAAGAGCCGTCTGGGAGTACAGCAAGAGGGCAAGACATGTAGTCTGTCACCATCTGACGGAACCGTTGCCTCCTGCTGACTGGAGTCGTCTGTGATGGTGTAGACTTTTGTGGTGGGCACAGAAAACTGTGCCACAGTTGGGCCATACTGGTCTTGCCTTGGGCAGAGGCACTGCTTCTGCTCCCTCTTTGTGCAGAGCCTCCACCACTGCCTGGACGCACTGAGCTGCTTTGGAATGCACTAGCAGCACTTCTCTCAGTTGGAATGGAGAAGATGATGGAATTCACCAGTGTGTCTTGGTACTCCCGCATTTTTCGCTCCCGGTTCAACGGTGTGATGAGGCTTTCTACGTTGTCCCGGTAGCGAGGATCGAGGAGGGTGAACACCCAATAATCAGACATGTTGAGAATGTGGGCGATGCGGCGGTCGTTTCTCAGGCACTGCAGCATGTAATCCACCATGTGCTGCAGACTGCCAACTGCCCAAGAAACGCTGTCCCCTGCTGGAGGCGTGATCTCTGCCCGCTCGTCATCACCCCACCCTCGCTGTACACACTGAGTACTGGACAATTGTGTAACTCCCTCCTCTGGACGGATGTCTTCCTCCTCCATTGACTCCTCCTCATCCTCCTCACAAACTGTCCCCTGCCTATGCGTTTGTGAGGAACCACGTGGCGCTGACTGTCCAGAAGATGATGGAAAAGGTGAATCCTCATCCTCCACCTCTTCCACAACATCATCCCTTAGCGCTTGCAGTCATTTTTCAAGCAGGCAGGTAAGGGGGACAGTCATGCTGACTAGTGCATCATCTGCACTCGCCATCCGCGTGGAATAATCAAAGGGACGCAAAACCTGGCAGACGTCATTCATAGTGGCCCACTCTGTGGTTGTGAAGTCTGTACAGCGCTGACTGCGACTTCTTTGCGCCTGAAGCAGCTGGTACTCCATTACAGCTTGCTGCTGCTCACACAACCGCTCCAACATATGTAACGTGGAATTCCACCTGGTAGGTAGGTCACATATGATGCGATGTTCCGGCAGGCGGTGTCGGCGCTGCAGAGCCGCAATGCGCGCTTTTGCCGTGCTGGAACGCCGCAAGTGAGCACACTCTAGGCGGACCTTGTGCAGCAGTGCATCAAGATCCGGATAGTCCCTCAAAAAGCTCTGCACGACCAAATTGAGCACATGTGCCAGACATGGGATGTGAGTGAGGTTGCCGAGGCCCAGAGCTGCCACCAGATTTCGGCCATTATCACACACTACCATGCCTGGCTGGAGATTCGCTGGCACAAACCACACATCGCTCTCCTGCTTTATGGCATTCCAGAGCTCCTGCGCTGTGTGGCTACGATTCCCCAAAAAAATTAATTTCAAGACGGCCTGTTGACGTTTGGCCACGGCTGTGCTCATGTCGGTCGTAACAGGTACACGTTCATCACGGGTCCATGTGGAGGTGGACTGTGACGGCTCCTGCAGCGATGATTCTGAGGAACTGGTGTAAGAGGAGGAGTCAATGCGTACAGAATGGATTCCTGCAATCCTTGGAGTGGGCAGGACACGTCCTGCGCCACTCGCACGGTCTGTACCCGGCTCAACGACATTAACCCAATGGGCAGTGAGGGAAAGGTATCGCCCCTGTCCATGTTGACTGGTCCACGCATCGGTGGTGAGGTGGACCTTGCTACTGACGGCGTTCAGTAGCGCGTGTTTTATGTGTCCCTCCACATGCTTGTGCAGGGCAGGGACGGCTTGCCTGCTGAAGTAAAAGCGGCTGGGCACATTGTACTGTGGGACTGCCAATGACATCAAGTCACGGAAGCTGTCAGTCTCCACCAGCCTGAATGACAGCATTTCCAGTGACAGAAGTTTGGCAATGCCTGCAGTCAGAGTCTGTGCTCGTGGGTGGTTTGACGAGAAAGGCCGCCTTTTCTCCCATGCCTGTACTACCGATGGCTGTAGACTGGGCTGGGAGTGTGTGGATGACTGGGAAAGTGGTGCTGCGGGTGGAATTACAGCGGGTCTCTGGACAACAGGGCCAGAGGTTCTTCCACAGCGATCCTGGGAGGAAGCCGAACCAGCTGCGTGTGAGCTGGAGGAAGAGGCAACACGAGCTGAAGAGGTGGTAGCTGCCGCTGTTGGTTGGCCTAGCTCTTCAGTGTGTTTTTCTAACTCCGCCGGGTGCCTGGTGCGCACATGTTTCCACATGTTGGAGATATTGAGGTTGCTGACATTTCGACCTCTTTTGACTTTGTGACGACACACCTTGCATTTGACATAGCAAATGTCAGCTGCAACTGTGTCAAAAAAGGACCAGGCACTGCAAGTCTTGGGAACGCCCTTTTTGGCTTTTGGAAGAGACATGCTCCTAACGGCTGCCAAAGCGGAGGCTGCAGGATCCGCAGTCTTCCCCCTCCCTCTCCCTCTTTGGGCCGTACGGGGAATCTCTTCCTCAGAGCTGCTCCCACCACCTTCCTGTCCCTCACGCCAAGATGGGTCAAGGACCTCATCATCTACACTACCCTCTGCCCCCAACTGTTCCTCCTGGGTAGTCTCAGCAGCTGAGCACGCACCAGTAAGTGGCACCTGAGTGTCATCATCAGCTGATGCGGCCTGCGATGTGGTGACTGGAGCCACTGGCCCACCCGCCTCTTCAGAGGAAGAGAGAAAAAGCTGTTGGGCATCACTGCACCCTGCCTCTTCTTCCATTTCTCCAATGCTGCTTGGCTGGCCCCCTGTTTCCAAGCCAAGAGATTCGGAGAACAGAAGTAGAGACAGCTCCTGTCCTGGGCTCTCTGTCTGCCTGGGCAATTTGGCAGGTGGTGAAGAGACAGATGGCTGCTCTCCAGTGCTCTGTGTCTGAGAGGATGTGGCACTAATTGAAGTTGATGCATTAGCTGCCATCCATCCGACAACGGCTTCAATTTGTTCTTCACGCAGCAGCGGTGTACGGCGCTCTGACACAAAGCTGCGCATGAATGACTGTTGCCTGGTGAAAGTGGGTGCTGATGAGTCACCGGTGCCCGCAGCAGGCACAGAATCCTCACGTCCCCTCCCTGCTCCGCGCCCACGCCCACGCCCACGTGCCTTACTCACTGCCTTCTTCATCTTGGTTGACTGATAAAGATAAGCAGAAAAGTACTAACGGCTTTGTGTGCTTATTCCTGAACAACTCCTCCTAACAGGTATAAGAAACACTAATTTTCTAAAGTGTGGACTAGACTTTAATATGAGCTAATGTGGCCTACACAAATGTAAAGTGGTGTAACTGGTGTGTTTGGTGAACTTTATTATTTATTTATTTTTTGGGGGCTGAACTGACAACAGATAGAGCTGCAGTCACACGGAGACCGTGCAGACAGACGTAAACGGCGCTGCAAGGCCCAAAAACCCTCCTCTACGTTATCCTATGTAGTGTTTTTCCACAAGTTAGCTGGAGACGGGTGGAAAGACACTAATAGGATTTTTTTGAAAAAATGTGCAGCAGCCTGCACTACTTAAAACAAAATGAAAATTGATTTGGCGGTATGACGCAGTGAAGAACCCTGAGCTGGAGACAACCAGGCTATGGCTGCTCACAGACTACAGGGCGAGCTGCAGTCACACGGAGACCGTGCAGACAGCCGTAAACGGCGCTGCAAGGCCCAAAAACCCTCCTCTACATTATCCTATGTAGTGTTTTTCCACAAATTAGCTGGAGACGGGTGGAAAGACACTAATAGGAATTTTTTGAAAAAATGTGCAGCAGCCTGCACTACTTAAAACAAAATGAAAATTGATTTGGCGGTATGACGCAGTGAAGAACCCTGAGCTGGAGACAACCAGGCTATGGCTGCTCACAGACTACAGGGCGAGCTGCAGTCACACGGAGACCGTGCAGACAGCCGTAAACGGCGCTGCAAGGCCCAAAAACCCTCCTCTACATTATCCTATGTAGTGTTTTTCCACAAATTAGCTGGAGACGGGTGGAAAGACACTAATAGGAATTTTTTGAAAAAATGTGCAGCAGCCTGCACTACTTAAAACAAAATGAAAATTGATTTGGCGGTATGACGCAGTGAACAACCCTGAGCTGGAGACAACCAGGCTATGGCTGCCCACAGACTACAGGGCGAGCTGCAGTCACACGGAGACCGTGCAGACAGCCGTAAACGGCGCTGCAAGGCCCAAAAACCCTCCTCTACGTTATCCTATGTAGTGTTTTTCCACAAATTAGCTGGAGACGGGTGGAAAGACACTAATAGGATTTTTTTGAATAAATTAGCAGCAGACTACACTACTTGGAAAAAAAAAAAAAAAAAGAACAGTATGAGGCAATGAACCACCCTCCCTGAACTGAATACAACCAGCTATGGATGGCCTATGTGGCTGCACTCAGACTAGAGAGTGGGCTGCACTCACACACACACACACACAGACCTTGCAGATCGCTGTGAAAACAGCGCTACAAGGCAAAAGCAAGGTGAATAGTAGGTGAACACAGCGGTTGCTAAATTAGCCTTTGGAAAGCACAAAGAAGCAAATCGCTATCTCTAAACTGTCCCTCAGTCAGCAAACAGCGTCCTGTCACTAACTGAATTCACAGCAGAGTGATCGCAAAATGGCGCCAGCGACTTTTAAACTGCATCATGACATCATTTCAGCAGCCAATCACAGCCTTGCCAGTAGTTTCATGCCCTCCATGCTAAACAGGATGTGCCCACACTTGGAATCATTCTCATTGGCTGAACTTGTGCATTTTGAATCTGGGAACTTCCGATTCCGGTATCCGATACGCGGCAAGTATCGGAATCCCGGTATCGGAATTCCGATACCGCAAGTATCGGCCGATACCCGATACTTGCGGTATCGGAATGCTCAACACTACTTGTAAGTATTTCAATTGGATGGGACTGCTAGAGCAAAGACTCTGGAAGTGACATGGCTCCCACCCCCTCAAATAAAATCCTGTGAATTCTGTGCTCCCAAATCCAAATGCTCCCTCCTTCTGCACCCCACTGTGACTAAACCACAGTACGTGACCACATGTTTGGCAATATTGTAATGGAGAGAAGATACTTAATTTATGAGTGGGTATCACTAGAAGCGCAAACTGGGCACAATGTATGGGGATTCTATAAAACATGGGGGCTCTACACTGTATGGGGACACAATGTATGGATACTACCTGTCCTTCAAACCCCAAGTCCAAACTCTTGCCACCTCCTGTCCCCTCCAGCTCAAAAATAATTCCAGAATCTGTCCCTTCCTCAGCCCTCAATCTACTAAAACTCTTGTACATGCCCTCATCATCTCACGCCTTGATTACTGTAGCACCCTCCTCTGTGGCCTCCCCGCTAACTCTCTTGCACCACTCCAGTCTGTCCTCAACTCTGCTGACCGACTAATTCACCTCTCTCCTCGCTACTCCCCTGCTTCTCCCCTCTGCAAATCCCTCCACTGGCTCACAATTCCCCAACTCCCCAACTAATGCAGTTCAAGCTACTAACACTGATCTACAAATCCATCCACAACCTGTCCCCTCCCTATATCTCTGAACTAATCTCCCAATATCTTCCCTCATGCAATCTTCAATCCTCGAAAGACCTCCTACTCTCCTCCACACTTATTCGTTACTACATATAATGTTACACCCATTTTTTGTGTTGTACTTCACTTGCGGCTACCTAATTTATTTATTTTTTGCACAATTTTTAACAAATATACATAATTATATATTTTATATACAAATTTTTTAAATATTTGTTTTTTTTTCCTTTCTCTTTCTTTTGGGGGTTCCTTATGTGATCACATATCTATTTTTATATTTATACTGTATATATATATATTATATATTATATATAAACAGTACAGACCAAAAGTTTGGACACACCTTCTCATTTAAATATTTTTCTGTATTTTTATGACTATGAAAATTGAAAATTCACACTGAAGGCATCAAAGCTATAAATTAACACATGAGGAATTATATACTGAACAAAAAAGTGTGAAACAACCAAAAATATGTCTTATATTCTAGGTTCTTCAAAGTAGCCACCTTTTGCTTTGATGACTGCTTTGCACTCTCTTGGCATTGATGAGCTTCAAGGGGTAGTCACCGGAAATGGTTTTCCAACAAACACGACATGGCATCTGCTAATAATTCCATTAAATTTTGCATTCCAAAAGTCAAATGGCGTGCCTTCCCTTCCAAGCCTTGCCGTGCGTCCAAACAGTAGTATTCCCCCATATATGGGGTATCGGCATACTCATGAGAAATTGCACAACAAACTGTAAGGAGCAGTTTCTCCTGTTACCATTATGAAAATTCAAAATATGGAGCTAAAAAAGATTTATTTAGGACAAATGTGATTTATTTTTTAATTCAACGGCTCTACGTTATGAAATTCTGTGAAGCACCTGTGGGTTAAAATGTTGAAAATTGCTAAATTTTCTAAATTTTCATTAAATTTCCATTTTTTCCACAAATAAACGCAAGTCGTATCAAATACATTTTACCAGTCTCAGTCTCAGAATCACTGGGATCTGTTGAAGCGTTCCAGAGTTATGACCTCATAAATTGATAATGGTCAGAATTGTAGAAATTTGCCTGGTCAGGAAAGTGAAAACAGGCTTCGGGGTGAAGGGCTTAAAGTATGTTTACATCACAGCATTTCAGATGAAAATCTATCTGGTTGTAGTGGTTCAGCCATGATTTAAATCATGCTGCTCCTGTTTTGGGTAGCATGATTCTAATGACAGATTCCCTTTAATAGTGCAGTATTATCCATTGAAATGAATGGAGATAACCTACCATAGAACCACAAAAACAATAGCACATACAATGATTTAAAGTAGACGTTCATGATATACCACATAAAAATATGGGCCTGTCTTTGTGGGCACTAGGGTTGAGCGAAACGGGTCGATCATTTTCAAAAGTCGCCGACTTTTGGCTAAGTCGGCGTCTCATGAAACCCGATCCGACCCCTGTGCTTGTCGGCCATGCGGTACGCGACTTTCGCGCCAAAGTCGCGTTTCAATGACGCGAAAAGCGCCATTTCTCAGCCAATGAAGGTGAACGCAGAGTGTGGGCAGCGTGATGACATAGATCCTGGTCCCCACCATCTTAGAGAAGGGCATTGCAGTGATTGGCTTGCTGTCTGCGGCGTCACAGGGGCTATAAAGGGGCGTTCCCGCCGACCGCCATCTTACTGCTGCTGATCTGAGCTTAGGGACAGGTTGCTGCCGCTTCGTCAGAAGCAGGGAGAGCGTTAGGCAGGGTCCACTAACCACCAAACCGCTTGTGCTGCAGCGATTTCCACTGTCCAACACCACCTTCGGTGTGCAGGGACTGTGGAAGCTATTTTTTTTTTTCCCCTCAGCGCTGTAGCTCATTGGGCTGCCCTAGAAGGCTCCGTGATAGCTGTATTGCTGTGTGTATGCCACTGTGGAAACCAACTGCTTTTTTCAAAGCACATATCCTCTTGTTCCTTCCTTTCTGCACAGCTATCTTTTTTGTTTGTCCACACTTTTTATTTAATTTGTGCATCAGTCCACTCCTATTGCTGCCTGCCATACCTGGCTTACATTACTGCAGGGAGATAGTAATTGTAGGACAGTTTTTTTTTTTTTTTTGTTTTTTTTTGTGGGAGATTAAGATTGGCATTTCTGCTACAGTGCCATCCCTGTGTGTGCCATCTCTCACTGAGTGGGCCATAGAAAGCCTATTTATTTTTTCCGTGATTTGTGTTCTAAAATCTACCTCAACACAAAAACACTACATCAATCAGTGGGAGAAAAATATTGGCCTCAGTCAGGGCTTGTGTGCCACTGCTGTGTGTGCTATCTCTCATTCAGTGGGCTATAGCAAGCCTATTTTTTTTTTTTTTTTAATATTATTTGGTTTCTAAAGTCTCCCTGAAAAAAAAAAAAAAACCTAAAAAAACAGTGGGAGAGTAATATTGCCCTTTCAGCTTGTGTGCCAGTCTTGACTCCTGGGTGTGCCACCTCTCTCCCTCTCATTCAGTGGGCCATAGAAAGCCTATTTATTTTTTTTTTAAAATATTATTGGGTTTCTAAAGTCTCCCTTAAAAAACAAAAAATACATAAAAAAACAGTGGGAGAGTAATATTGCCCTTTCAGCTTGTGTGCTAGTCTTGACTCCTGGGTGTGCCACCTCTCTCCCTCTCATTCAGTGGGCCATAGAAAGCCTATTTATTTTTTTTTTTAAATATTATTGGGTTTCTAAAGTCTCCCTTAAAAAACAAAAAATACATAAAAAAACAGTGGGAGAGTAATATTGCCCTTTCAGCTTGTGTGTCAGTCTTGACTCCTGGGTGTGCCACCTCTCTCTCTCATTCAGTGGGCCATAGAAAGGCTATTTTTTTTTTGGTTTTTTTAATATTATTTGGTTTCTAAAGTCTCCCTGAAAAAAAAAAAAAACATACAAAAAACAGTGGGAGAGTAATATTGCCCTTTCAGCTTGTGTGCCAGTCTTGACTCCTGGGTGTGCCACCTCTCTCCCTTTCATTCAGTGGGCCATAGAAAGCCTATTTATTTTTTTTTTTAAATATTATTGGGTTTCTAAAGTCTCCCTTAAAAAACAAAAAATACATAAAAAAACAGTGGGAGAGTAATATTGCCCTTTCAGCTTGTGTGCCAGTCTTGACTCCTGGGTGTGCCACCTCTCTCCCTCTCATTCAGTGGGCCATAGAAAGCCTATTTATTTTTTTTTTTAAATATTATTGGGTTTCTAAAGTCTCCCTTAAAAAACAAAAAATACATAAAAAAACAGTGGGAGAGTAATATTGCCCTTTCAGCTTGTGTGCTAGTCTTGACTCCTGGGTGTGCCACCTCTCTCCCTCTCATTCAGTGGGCCATAGAAAGCCTATTTATTTATTTTTTTAAATATTATTGGGTTTCTAAAGTCTCCCTTAAAAAACAAAAAATACATAAAAAAACAGTGGGAGAGTAATATTGCCCTTTCAGCTTGTGTGCCAGTCTTGACTCCTGGGTGTGCCACCTCTCTCTCTCATTCAGTGGGCCATAGAAAGGCTATTTTTTTTTTGTTTTTTTTAATATTATTTGGTTTCTAAAGTCTCCCTGAAAAAAAAAAAAAAACATACAAAAAACAGTGGGAGAGTAATATTGCCCTTTCAGCTTGTGTGCCAGTCTTGACTCCTGGGTGTGCCACCTCTCTCCCTTTCATTCAGTGGGCCATAGAAAGCCTATTTATTTTTTTTTTTAAATATTATTGGGTTTCTAAAGTCTCCCTTAAAAAACAAAAAATACATAAAAAAACAGTGGGAGAGTAATATTGCCCTTTCAGCTTGTGTGCCAGTCTTGACTCCTGGGTGTGCCACCTCTCTCCCTTTCATTCAGTGGGCCATAGAAAGCCTATTTATTTTTCCCGTGATTTGTGTTCTAAATTCTACCTCAACACAAAAACACTACATCAATCAGTGGGAGAAAAATATTGGCCTCAGTCAGGGCTTGTGTGCCACTGCTGTGTGTGCTATCTCTCATTCAGTGGGCTATAGAAAGCCTATTTATTTTTTATTTTTTTTTAATATTATTTGGTTTCTAAAGTCTCCCTGAAAAAAAAAAAAATACCTAAAAAAACAGTGGGAGAGTAATATTGCCCTTTCAGCTTGTGTGCCAGTCTTGACTCCTGGGTGTGCCACCTCTCTCCCTCTCATTCAGTGGGCCATAGAAAGCCTATTTTTTTTTTTTTTAAATATTATTGGGTTTCTAAAGTCTCCCTTAAAAAACAAAAAATACATAAAAAAACAGTGGGAGAGTAATATTGCCCTTTCAGCTTGTGTGCCAGTCTTGACTCCTGGGTGTGCCACCTCTCTCTCTCATTCAGTGGGCCATAGAAAGGCTATTTTTTTTTTGGTTTTTTTAATATTATTTGGTTTCTAAAGTCTCCCTGAAAAAAAAACAAAAACATACAAATAACAGTGGGAGAGTAATATTGCCCTTTCAGCTTGTGTGCCAGTCTTGACTCCTGGGTGTGCCACCTCTCTCCCTTTCATTCAGTGGGCCATAGAAAGCCTATTTATTTTTTTTTTTAAATATTATTGGGTTTCTAAAGTCTCCCTTAAAAAACAAAAAATACATAAAAAAACAGTGGGAGAGTAATATTGCCCTTTCAGCTTGTGTGCCAGTCTTGACTCCTGGGTGTGCCACCTCTCTCCCTTTCATTCAGTGGGCCATAGAAAGCCTATTTATTTTTCCCGTGATTTGTGTTCTAAATTCTACCTCAACACAAAAACACTACATCAATCAGTGGGAGAAAAATATTGGCCTCAGTCAGGGCTTGTGTGCCACTGCTGTGTGTGCTATCTCTCATTCAGTGGGCTATAGAAAGCCTATTTATTTTTTATTTTTTTTTAATATTATTTGGTTTCTAAAGTCTCCCTGAAAAAAAAAAAAATACCTAAAAAAACAGTGGGAGAGTAATATTGCCCTTTCAGCTTGTGTGCCAGTCTTGACTCCTGGGTGTGCCACCTCTCTCCCTCTCATTCAGTGGGCCATAGAAAGCCTATTTATTTATTTTTTTAAATATTATTGGGTTTCTAAAGTCTCCCTTAAAAAACAAAAAATACATAAAAAAACAGTGGGAGAGTAATATTGCCCTTTCAGCTTGTGTGCCAGTCTTGACTCCTGGGTGTGCCACCTCTATCCCTTTCATTCAGTGGGCCATAGAAAGCCTATTTATTTTTCCCGTGATTTGTGTTCTAAATTCTACCTCAACACAAAAACACTACATCAATCAGTGGGAGAAAAATATTGGCCTCAGTCAGGGCTTGTGTGCCACTGCTGTGTGTGCTATCTCTCATTCAGTGGGCTATAGAAAGCCTATTTATTTATTTATTTATTTTCTTATTATTTGGTTTCTAAAGTCTCCCTGAAAAAAAAAAATACATAAATTAGGTGGGAGATTAATATTGACATTAGTGCTTGAGTGACAGTCCTGCGTGTGTGTCATCTCTGTGATTTTGTGCCACAGAAAACAGAGTGTGTAACATTGTGCCTGATTTTCCTTGTGGTCTCACCAACCTGTTAAGGGATATTGAAATCATACTGAAGTTATAGCTCACCGTGTAAGTTGTTTGACAGCAACAAATAAAGTTACTTTGGTTAAGATTTTAAAACAATGAGGAAGTCTGGTGCAAGAGGTCGTCGTGGGCGTTCATTGTCAGCTGGTAATGATGGTAGTGGTAGTGGAGCATCAGGTGGTCGTGGGGATAAAAATATTCCACCTAAGTCTGGAGCTGTGGAGCCAGTTTCGTCGTCAGGCTACACAAGGCCTCGAACGCTCTCTTTTCTGGGAGTAGGAAAACCGCTTTTAAAGGCGGAGCAGCAACAGCAAGTTTTGGCTTACATTGCAGACTCAGCCTCTAGCTCTTTTGCCTCCTCTTCCGAAACTGGTAAATGTAAAAGCAGCGCGTCGCTTGTGGATGTTCACGGTCAGGGACAAGTCGCTTCCTTGTCCTCCTCAGCAAAAACTACAACAAGAGAGAAGGATGCAGCAGGCGACACAACGGGTCACTCCATGGAGCTCTTTACACATACCGTCCCTGGCTTAGAAAGTGAAACATTTAACAGGCCATGCCCATTACAAGTATATTCTGACATGGAGTGCACTGATGCACAGCCACAGCCAGAGTACTATGCTGCTCCTTTGACTCAGACCACCACATTGCCCTCTCAGGGTACAGATCCACAATCAGACCCTGATGAGACTATGTTGCCCCGCCACGAACGCTATACCACCGACCGACACAGTGACACAGACGAAGTTGCACACGAGCTCGAAGAGGAGGTAATAGATGACCCAGTTATTGACCCCGATTGGCAGCCATTGGGGGAACAGGGTGCAGGCGGCAGTAGTTCAGAAGCGGAGGTGGAGGAGGGGCCGCAGCAGGCATCAACATCGCAACAGGTTCCATCTGCCGGGCCCGTATCTGGCCCAAAACGCGTGTCAAAGCCAAAACCTGTTGGAGCACAGCGTTGCCATCCGGTTAAAGCTCAGTCTGCAATCCCTGAAAAGGGATCCGTGTCTAGGAAGAGTGCAGTCTGGCATTTTTTTAAACAACATCCAACTGATCAGCGCAAAGTCATCTGTCAAAAATGTTCAACTAGCTTAAGCAGAGGTCAGAATCTGAAAAGTCTAAATACTAGTTGCATGCATAGACACTTAACCACCATGCATTTTCAAGCCTGGACTAACTACCAAACGTCCCTCAAGGTTGTAGCACCCTCGGCCAATGAAGCTAGTCAGCAACGCAACATCCCTTCCGTCACTGTAAGGCCACCATTTTCCGCACCACCGGCAGTATCTGTGCAGGTTTCTTTGCCAGCCAAAAGCAGTCAGGGTCAGGGAATCACCAGTTTTGTAGGAGGAAATATTGCATCTAGGGCACCGGCGGAAACAATACCGTCTCCAACCGTCTCTCAGTCTGCCATGTACACCGGCACACCCGAAAGTTCCACGATCTCCAGCTCTCCAGTCCAGCTCACCCTACATGAGACTCTGGTTAGAAAAAGGAAGTACTTATCCTCGCATCCGCGTACACAGTGTTTTAACGCCCACATAGCTAGACTAATCTCGTTAGAGATGATGCCCTACCGGTTAGTTGAAAGCGAAGCTTTCAAAGCCCTGATGGAGTACGCTGAACCACGATACGAGCTACCCAGTCGACACTTTTTTTCCAGAAAAGCCATCCCAGCCCTGCACCAGCATGTTAAACAGCGCATCGTCCATGCACTCAGGCAATCTGTGAGTACAAAGGTGCACCTGACTACAGATGCATGGACCAGTAGGCATGGCCAGGGACGTTATGTGTCCATCACGGCACACTGGGTGAATGTGGTGGATGCAGGGTCCACAGGCGACATCAATTTAGGGACAGTTGTGCCTAGCCCACGGTCTAGGAAACAGTTGGCTGTAGGCGTTCGCACCCCCTCCTCCTCCTCCTCCTCGTCCTCCTGCAGAAGCTACAGCTCTTCCACAGAACGCAGTCTGCCAACCACTCCATCGGCAGATGACACTGTTGCACACCAGTTGTCCCATTATGGGCCAGCTACTGCCAAGCGTCAGCAGGCTGTATTGGCTATGAAGTGCTTGGGCGACAACAGACACACCGCGGAAGTTCTGTCCGAGTTCTTGCAACAAGAAACGCAGTCGTGGCTGGGCACAGTAGATCTTGAGGCAGGCAAGGTAGTGAGTGATAACGGAAGGAATTTCATGGCTGCCATCTCCCTTTCCCAACTGAAACACATTCCTTGCCTGGCTCACACCTTAAACCTGGTGGTGCAGTGCTTATTGAAAACTTATCCTGGGTTCTCCGACCTGCTCCTCAAAGTGCGTGCACTTTGCTCACATATCCGACGTTCGCCTGTACACGCCAGCCGTATGCAGACCTATCAGCGGTCTTTGAACCTTCCCCAGCATCGCCTAATCATAGACGTTGCAACAAGGTGGAACTCAACACTGCACATGCTTCAGAGACTGTGCGAACAGAGGCGTGCTGTTATTTATTTGTGGGAGGATACACGGGCAGGCAGTAGGATGGCAGACATGGAGTTGTCAGGTGTGCAGTGGTCTAAGATACAAGACATGTGTCAAGTCCTTCAGTGTTTTGAGGAATGCACACGGCTGGTTAGTGCAGACAACGCCGTAATAAGCATGAGCATCCCCCTAATGCGTCTGCTGATGCAAAGTTTGACGCACATAAAGGAGCAGGCGTCTGCACCAGAGGAAGAGGAAAGCCTTGATGACAGTCAGCCATTGTCTGGTCAGGGCAGTGTACAGGACGAGGTAGCGGGCGAAGAGGAGGTGGAGGACGAGGAGGATGATGGGGATGAGTATATTTTTAATGCCGAACCTTTCCCGGGGGCACAGGAAATTGGTTGCGTGTCACGGCCGGGTTCTGGTTTTTTGAGGGACACAAGTGACGTAGATTTGCCTGCAACTGCCCCTCAACCAATCACAACCGGAGATTTTACAACTGGAACTTTGGCCCACATGGCGGATTATGCCTTACGTATCCTAAAAAGGGACACACGCATTACGAAAATGATGAACGATGACGATTACTGGTTGGCCTGCCTCCTTGATCCACGCTATAAGGGCAAATTGCTAAATATTATGCCACATGAGAACTTGGAACTAATATTAGCAACCAAACAATCAACTCTTGTTGACCGTTTGCTTCAGGCATTCCCAGCACACAGCGCACGTGATCGTTCTCACACGAGCTCCAGGGGGCAGCAGACTAGGAGTGTTAGGGGTGCACACATCAGAAGTGGCGTTGGACAGAGGGGTTTTCTGACCAGGTTGTGGAGTGATTTTGCTATGACCGCAGACAGGACAGGTACTGCTGCATCAATTGAAAGTGACAGGAGACAACATTTGTCCAGTATGGTTACTAACTATTTTTCATCCCTTATCGATGTTCTCCCTCAACCGTCATTCCCATTTGATTACTGGGCCTCCAAATTAGACACCTGGCCAGAATTGGCAGAATATGCATTGCAGGAGCTTGCTTGCCCGGCAGCAAGTGTCCTATCAGAAAGAGTATTCAGTGCTGCAGGTTCAATATTAACCGAAAAAAGGACTCGTCTGGCTACCCAAAATGTTGACGATCTAACATTCATTAAAATGAACCACAACTGGATTTCGAAATCTTTTGCCCCACCTTGCCCGGCCGACACCTAGCTTTCCTATGAAAAGCTCTTGCCTGTGAATTACTTTTCTAATGTCTAATTTGCTGCAGCTGATTGTACAGCATACGACATGTTTACACCTCCCTAAATGGCAAAACTCCCCACACGGGGCCGTGGTATCGCGACTTGGCGCAAGCACCCGTGAGACTGCTGTTTGTCTGAAGAGGTGGGTGTGCTCGCTTTTGGTTGACGGCATTGCTACTGGGTCCCTCATAGTACAATGTAGTTTCTCTGGCGGTGGTGGTGCGCACCCAACGTCAGACACACCGTTGTAACATGAGGGGCCCTGGGGCGGTCCCGCCGGCCTCAAGAGAGTTCCCCCCTACCCCAGCTCAAAATGTGCTCTACCACGTCCAAAATTATGTCGCACAGCTCCACCAATCTTTAGTCTATTCGCTGACATCATTCAATGTCTGGCACTGACAATACAAATTTGTAGACATCTATGATGCAACTTAAAGTAGTCTGTGTCTGTGTCCTATATTGGCACCATTAAATAGTTACTGCCAAATTACTATGTCAGAAACTCAGTAGATGAGCCCACCCCTGTACCTAAGTATGCCACCTTTTTTTTTGTTGTGGTTGTTTTGCGAGACATTAACATCTATTTATATTTTGGGAGTACTGGGACAGACACTCCTTGCACTACTCCTCCACTCACCACCAAGCTGCCTGTGTATCCATGTAACCGCTGTAAAGCTGCCATGAGCCTATTGTTTGTTATTTTAGGCCTTTGATAGCCTGTCTGCGGTCCCTACTTTAAATACTCCTCCACTGACCACCAAGCTGCCTGCCCGTGTATCCATGTAACCGCTGTAAAACTGCCATAAGCCTATTGTTTGTTATTTTAGGCCTT
The DNA here is from genome assembly GCF_051348905.1 of Ranitomeya variabilis. Classification (NCBI taxonomy): domain Eukaryota; kingdom Metazoa; phylum Chordata; class Amphibia; order Anura; family Dendrobatidae; genus Ranitomeya; species Ranitomeya variabilis. The sequence goes on along the minus strand of NC_135233.1, from coordinate 982,059,321 downwards.
TGATAGCCTGTCTGCGGTCCCTACTTTAAATACTCCTCCACTCACCACCACCAAGCTGCCTGCCCGTGTATCCATGTAACCGCTGTAAAACTGCCATGAGCCTATTGTTTGTTATGTTAGGCCTTTGATAGCCTGTCTGCGGTCCCTACTTTAAATACTCCTCCACTGACCACCAAGCTGCCTGCCCGTGTATCCATGTAACCGCTGTAAAACTGCCATGAGCCTATTGTTTGTTATTTTAGGCCTTTGAAGCCTGTCTGCGGTCCCTCCTTCCACTAGTCCTCCACTGACCAGACCACTGCTGCCCGTGTACCCCTGGAACCAATTATAAAGTGCCTACAGCCAGCCCATTTTCTTATGTTAGGCCTTTGAAGCCTGTCTGCGGTCCCTACTTTAAATACTCCTCCACTGACCACCAAGCTGCCTGCCCGTGTATCCATGTAACCGCTGTAAAACTGCCATGAGCCTATTGTTTGTTATTTTAGGCCTTTGATAGCCTGTCTGCGGTCCCTACTTTAAATACTCCTCCACTCACCACCACCAAGTTGCCTGCCCGTGTATCCATGTAACCGCTGTAAAACTGCCATGAGCCTATTGTTTGTTATTTTAGGCCTTTGATAGCCTGTCTGCGGCCCCTACTTGCAATACTCCTCCACTGACCACAATGCTGCCTGGAGTGCCTGCCTGTGTATCCATGTAACCGATGTAAAACTGCCATGACTGCCTACTGTTTGTTATTTTAGGCCTTTGATAGCCTGTCTGCAGCCCCTACTTGCAATACTCCTCCACTGACCAGACCACTGCTGCCCGTGTACCCCTGGAACCAATTATAAAGTGCCTACAGCCAGCCCATTTTCTTATGTTAGGCCTTTGAAGCCTGTCTGCGGTCCCTACTTTAAATACTCCTCCACTGACCACCAAGCTGCCTGCCCGTGTATCCATGTAACCGCTGTAAAACTGCCATGAGCCTATTGTTTGTTATTTTAGGCCTTTGATAGCCTGTCTGCGGTCCCTACTTTAAATACTCCTCCACTCACCACCACCAAGTTGCCTGCCCGTGTATCCATGTAACCGCTGTAAAACTGCCATGAGCCTATTGTTTGTTATTTTAGGCCTTTGATAGCCTGTCTGCGGCCCCTACTTGCAATACTCCTCCACTGACCACACCAATGCTGCCCGTGTACCCCTGGAACCTATTTAAAAGTTCATAGAGCCTAGTTATATATTTTATTTACTATTAATATGGCCATGATGGACTACGCTGTACCACGCTACAAGCTAACCAGTCGACACTTCTTTTGCGAGAAAAGCCATCCCAACCCTCCACCAGCATGTAGAAGACCACATTGTCCATGCACTCTGGCAATCTGTGAGTACAAAGGTGCACCTGACAACAGACGCATGGACCTGTAGGAATGGCCACGGAAGATTACGTGTCCATTACGGCGCAATGGGTTAATGTGGTGGATGCATGGTCCACAGGGGACAGCCTACTAAGTCTGTCTGCAGTCCCTAATTCAAATTGTCCTCCACTGTCTAAATCGGAGCTTCCACCTTCTGGCTTTCGGCCTATAGTATCAGAAATTAAACTGCATTTGGCCTTCAACTTTGGTTAGGGCCTACTAACGGCTTCTGCCCCTCCCTGGTGTTGCCCTCAACTAAATAAAGCTGAGCTTCAACCTTCTGCTCCAAATTACCATTTTGAAAAATGCAATAGGCTTTTCCGGCCTACTAAAGGTGTCTGTCTGTGTGCCCCTGCCTGGTGTTGTCCTCAACTAAATAAAGCTGAGCTTCAACCTTCCGGCTCTCATTAAGTGGTTTTAAAAAAAAAAATGGTGGTTAGGGCCTACTAACGGCTTCTGCCCCTCCCTGGTGTTGTCCTCAACTAAATAAAGCTGAGCTTCAACCTTCCGGCTCTCATTAAGTGGTTTTAAAAAAAAAAATGGTGGTTAGGGCCTACTAACGGCTTCTGCCCCTCCCTGGTGTTGTCCTCAACTAAATAAAGCTGAGCTTCAACCTTCCGGCTCTCATTAAGTGGTTTTAAAAAAAAAAATGGTGGTTAGGGCCTACTAACGGCTTCTGCCCCTCCCTGGTGTTGTCCTCAACTAAATAAAGCTGAGCTTCAACCTTCCGGCTCTCATTAAGTGGTTTTAAAAAAAAAAATGGTGGTTAGGGCCTACTAACGGCTTCTGCCCCTCCCTGGTGTTGTCCTCAACTAAATAAAGCTGAGCTTCAACCTTCCGGCTCTCATTAAGTGGTTTTAAAAAAAAAAATGGTGGTTAGGGCCTACTAACGGCTTCTGCCCCTCCCTGGTGTTGTCCTCAACTAAATAAAGCTGAGCTTCAACCTTCCGGCTCTCATTAAGTGGTTTTAAAAAAAAAAATGGTGGTTAGGGCCTACTAACGGCTTCTGCCCCTCCCTGGTGTTGTCCTCAACTAAATAAAGCTGAGCTTCAACCTTCCAGCTCTCATTAAGTGGTTTTAAAAAAAAAAATGGTGGTTAGGGCCTACTAACGGCTTCTGCCCCTCCCTGGTGTTGTCCTCAACTAAATAAAGCTGAGCTTCAACCTTCCGGCTCTCATTAAGTGGTTTTAAAAAAAAAAAATGGTGGTTAGGGCCTACTAACGGCTTCTGCCCCTCCCTGGTGTTGTCCTCAACTAAATAAAGCTGAGCTTCAACCTTCTGCTCCAAATTACCATTTTGAAAAATGCAATAGGCTTTTCCGGCCTACTAAAGGTGTCTGTCTGTGTGCCCCTGCCTGGTGTTGTCCTCAACTAAATAAAGCTGAGCTTCAACCTTCCGGCTCTCATTAAGTGGTTTTAAAAAAAAAAATGGTGGTTAGGGCCTACTAACGGCTTCTGCCCCTCCCTGGTGTTGCCCTCAACTAAATAAAGCTGAGCTTCAACCTTCTGCTCCAAATTACCATTTTGAAAAATGCAATAGGCTTTTCCGGCCTACTAAAGGTGTCTGTCTGTGTGCCCCTGCCTGGTGTTGTCCTCAACTAAATAAAGCTGAGCTTCAACCTTCCGGCTCTCATTAAGTGGTTTTAAAAAAAAAAATGGTGGTTAGGGCCTACTAACGGCTTCTGCCCCTCCCTGGTGTTGCCCTCAACTAAATAAAGCTGAGCTTCAACCTTCTGCTCCAAATTACCATTTTGAAAAATGCAATAGGCTTTTCCGGCCTACTAAAGGTGTCTGTCTGTGTGCCCCTGCCTGGTGTTGCCCTCAACTAAATAAAGCTGAGCTTCAACCTTCTGCTCCAAATTACCATTTTGAAAAATGCAATAGGCTTTTCCGGCCTACTAAAGGTGTCTGTCTGTGTGCCCCTGCCTGGTGTTGTCCTCAACTAAATAAAGCTGAGCTTCAACCTTCCGGCTCTCATTAAGTGGTTTTAAAAAAAAAAATGGTGGTTAGGGCCTACTAACGGCTTCTGCCCCTCCCTGGTGTTGCCCTCAACTAAATAAAGCTGAGCTTCAACCTTCTGCTCCAAATTACCATTTTAAAAAATGCAATAGGCTTTTCCGGCCTACTAAAGGTGTCTGCCCCTCCCTGGTGTTGTCCTCAACTGAACAAAGCTGAGCTTCCACATTCTGGCTTTTGCCCTATACTATCAGATATTAAACTGCATTTGGCCTACTAGTGTGGTTAGGCCCTTGAAACAGTGTCTGCTGCTCTTGGGTTTGCTACTCCACTGAACAAAGCAATGCCGCCTGTTTAGTCCTGTTACCAATTTTGAACTGCATGTAGCCTACTTTATTCTTTGGCCCTATATCTGTTTCCTCCTCATCCTGCCCATTGCCCAGCCACTGCTAAATGAGTCTGCTGGTACATTGACCTAGACCACTACATTCCCCTTGTACTCTACACAGCCAGAATCTGTCCCTGCTGAAAGTAAGGTTCCCCTTCCCGCATGTTATACCACCTTACACAGGGACAAAGAGGAAGGTGCAGATGAAAGTGCAGGTTCCTTCATCAGGTGGGGGGGCATACTCGTTGGCGACGTCACTGGCACAGGGCCCCTCAGAGTACGCAAAAGTGTCGCTGCTGGTGGGAGGCGCCCCCGCCATGCAAACACACCGCCGTACTTTGAGGGGCCCTGTGCCAGTGGCAATGCGAACGAGTGGGCCCCCCCTGCTTGCTTAGGATCACAGCACTTGCAACTTTTAAATACTTACCTTTCCCTGCAACACCGCCGTGACGTAGTCCGCATTTCCTGGGCCCACGAAAAACTTGAGCCAGCCCTACTCCCCCCACAACTTTCCCCCAATTCCCTATGCCCAACTATTATTATACAGTTAATTAAGATTGGCAAGCTTCAGAAACAAGAATGGATGTTTTTGGCATTAAAATGGGCACTGTAGGTGTTTTCCTGGCCTCCACTCACTGCCGAGTATGCTTCCCCATTGACTTGCATTGGGTTTCGTGTTTCGGTCGATCCCCGACTTTTAGCGATAATCGGCCGACTGCACTCGACTCGACTCTGGACAAAATCGGGTTTCCCAAAACCCTACTCGATCTTAAAAAAATGAAAGTCGCTCAACCCTAGTGGGCACTGCTATGTTGCACTGAAATCAAGGAAAAGACATAGTAAAAAGCCACTCTGCTTTAAAATTATGACTCTAAACCTTATGGTGAAAAACAAATAAAAAGCTTTATAGATCATTTCACATTGTAATAGCACAATTGAAAGCTAATTAGCCATTTATTTTCAGATCCCTCAAATGCAGAATTCTAATTTTCTGTGTAGTCTACAGGTTCTTAACACCATAGGCAACAGGAAAATGTCTGCGTATTACTGATCTCTACACAATATCACCAAAAATAGTGCTAAGCAAAACTGGTTAAAACCGTATACATTTTATTTATAACAATAAATAACAAAAATAAAAACATATACACGACCAATATAAGATAGGGGAAAATAAAGTGCAGGCACAACCGGCAGGTATGGCTGAAAAAGTGACTAGATGGACATAAAATTACCTCCAAAATATTTGTATATGTAACAACACAGATAT